>NC_133132.1:25998075-26611111 GCF_048418815.1 Hemitrygon akajei | reverse complement strand
GCTGGAAATCTTGAGCAACATACATAAAATGCTGGAGGAACTCAGCCAGGGTCTCAGCCTGAAATGTCAGCTGCTTATTCCCCTCCATGGATGCTGGCTGTCTTGCTGAGTTTCCCCAGAATTTTGTGGGTGTTGCTTACCTTTTCTTCAGTTGTGTTTTGTGGCAAAAAATTCTCCTATCTCTGCCCATCCTCTGAAAAATTCTTGCTCTGACCTTCACTTCTTGGGCTCCTTGAAGAGTTAAAGATTTTACTCAGTTTTTTTGCTGTAGCTGGATGCTTTTAGTAAAGTACTAAACTGCTCAATGGTACTGAGCAGATTTTGCCTACAAAGATTAATTGATCTTTTAGATCTTGTTGTTAAAAATCAGACCACGAGTCAGCAGAAGGAACCTTCTCTCAATTAAAATAACTTCCATCAAATCTAGTTGAGATTAGTGCCAGGTACCCTTTACCACAGCTCTCAAATTCCTCACCCAGCATTTCTGGTTTGTCGTCCTTTGCAGGCAGATTTAACTTCAACATGGAAATGATCTTTAAATTGAAGACAGGCCTCAGGTCTGTAAGACTGCAGTAAGATTGAGAACAAATTAGTATAGCATTGTATCAAGTCATGGAAAGAAAAGACAGTTATACGCTCATTTAGATTGTTTTAACAACAGTGCCCATACTCACCTTGGTTAATTTTAACTACAGTAATGCTGCCTAGCCGCCATGATAAACTCTGGTGTTAGCAAATACAAACTGAATACTCATTTTTCACTAACTCCCCCAAGAAGTTATTTCATAAAGTCATTCCTTATGCTGGACCAGTAAGAAGAATTAAATGCCTGGACATGTCCTCTTCTCATTGCTACTATTATTAGGGAGCATTCAGGAGTTAGGGTATATAGCAAATATTAATTTCACCATCAGACCTGAATGTGGATTGTAGATTGAATTTAAAATGCAACCCTGAACAGTAGTATTCCTGGAGCTGATTGCAAACCAGATAGTGCTGATTAGCATTCATTTTGGGTGCCTGGGGTGCAAGTGTGAAGAAGGAAATGTTTGAAAACTAAATGTAATTCAAAGGAGATACTTCGTAACTATAGAATTGCCCTGCTGTTAACCTTTGATCTTTAGCATATAAAATAACATGTGTCTCAGTTGATGCCTGTTGCTCGTTTGTTGAATAAAACATTTCTATATCCACTAGCCTCAGTGTCTCTCTGGTGACTTAGTTCATGTCACGACAGCTACCATCAGAGAGGAGATACAGGAAACCGAAGACACATACTCAATGTTTTGGGTACAGCTTCTTCATCTGCACCATCAGATTTCTGGGTGGACAATGAATGCATGTACATTACCTCACTATTTTTTTTCTTTTTTTGCACTACTTATTTAATTTAAAAAAATATATTTCTTAATATAATTTATATATTTTTAAAGTAATGTATTATAATGTACTGCTGCTGCAAAACAACAAATTTCACGACATATGCCAGTAATATTACACCAGATTCTGATTCAATCTGATGCTTTTATTGAAGAGAGATGGTCTTAATTGTTTTATTTTACACCTTGAAGTGGGATAGCAAAAAATGCAGGGCAATAACCGGGGGCTAGTTTATATCATTATCTCCGCCTGTGGTCTCTTATGTCTCCATCCCTCAAGTTCTCTTGTAATTTCCTGTCAAACAGTCAATTCACTGTATATCTGCAGCCTGGAGAAAGATTGTACGATCTAAAGTAAGTTGATTTAGATTCTTGGGTTTACTCTCTAGGGTAGTGGTTCCCAAATTTTTTTGAGTTACTGCCACCTTGGCTCACAGACCACATATCCAATGCCCCCCCCCCTTCTTTACAGCCACTCCATAAAAACTATAAAGAATTTTGATTTATGATGCACAGTGAAAGGAACTGCAAATTCAAAGCAGTGACAAATAATTGCAAGAATTATTCAAATCTATAAATAAAATTATTTCTTTAATTACAATAAAAACAATTTTCATCAACAATATTTGAGTGTACATTAGTGGTCCAACTGTTCACTACTTCATTGCTTTTTCACCTTTGAATGTGATGGATGGGCTTGATGCAGTGATATCAGCTTCTCAACTACAGGCTAAATGACACAGCAGTCTCAGATCCCCATCTTCAGTAATTTGCAGTCTGTTTCATTGCTTTGAAAGCAGTGGGTGACTACACTGAAACTGTGCTCCACTAAATACAATATTGGAAAAGCAATAAAGAACATCTTGACCTTTTTCCACAGTGCAGGATAGTGATCAGAGATTTCTTTCTGCAACCAAAATTCTTGATATATTTTGAACCCAGCTTGGGCTCAAAGTCATTTTGTTGAGAGACAAATACTTCCTCCATCCTTCCTGTAAATTCTTCATTACAAATATTCATGAATGGTTTCATTACCCAATCTGGAATTTGGATCAAGAGAAGATCCTGAAATCTCTCTAATATGTCTTCATATAGGTCACCCAGGTGGGCACAGTATATCATTTTATATTTATTCTTTCTCTTCCAGCTTGTATGGGCTTGGAAATTGGAAAAGGTCACATCAACCAATGTTGCATTTAAGTAGGGTTAATTTGGACATAAACGTGGAGCCAACTGATTTGACTTTGACAAAATTCACATCATTTCCTTTCATTTGAAGATTAATTTCATAAAGCTTTGCCAATAATTCTGACAAATAAGCAGTGTCATGTCTAATACTTGAGTTGATTACTGAATTAAGCAATATTAGAGTTTTAAAAATCACATAAAAGCATCTCAAGCAGTTTCCTTTTGAGAGTCATTTGACTTCTGTATGCAACAGCAGGTGTTCAAACTGTTCATTATTCTCAATACTTGAAATTGTTGAGAATTGAGAGCATGGGATTTGATTTGATTTACTGCTATGATAACAGCATTTAATGATTTATGCAATCAACTAGCTTTTTTCTTGCGACAAGATGTCTGTGAACTACACAGTGATGTCGCTGTCCTGAAGATGCTGCCCTTGAAAGGGCCACTGGTTTGGGTCGCTGTCTTGGAGGGGCTGCTGTGTCCTGAAGACCCCAGAGATGTTATTGAAATTCTGAGATTTGTGTGTTGGACTGTAGTTCCAACTAACTGTAGTTCATATTGGTCTGCCCATTCATTCTTGTTGCTGATTGGAGAGTTGGGGATTTGGGGTTTGATGTTCTTGTTGTTTCTCCATGTGGATGTTAGTTCTTGTGCAAGGAAGGGGTTAGGAGGGTTTTGTTTCCTTTTCATGTGGGGGAGGGAATTAATGCCTTTCTTCTAAATACTTCTATGTTTTTTGTATTTTATGGCTATCTGGAGAAGGGAAATTTCGGAGTTGTTTTCTGCATACATACTTTTTTAATAAAAAAGAACCTTTGAAATATGTTAGGTACAACTTTTCTCAAGAAAAAACGGTGGCTTCCTATCATTGATGGTGCCTGATCTGTTGAATAAGCAAGGATGTTGGTGAGCAGAATGTCCTTCTCTCTGAAAAATTGCTCACCAACCTGAAACAATTCCCCTTTCTTATCTGTTTCTAGTCCCCTTGCAAATAACAATTCTTGAACCATGCTTACATCCTTTATGAAGTGAACATAACCAAGAAACAAAGAATTTTTTGCCTGGCAAAACTGACTCATCTAACTGCTGAGCAAATTCTATTGTCCTAAGTATGTTGCACAATCTCAGAAATTTCATCTATTTGTCTATGAACAGAGTTGTTGCTGATTTAATTATTTGGTTTGTTGACTTATGCAAAACAGTACTCAGAACCTCCCTAACTGCTGGCAGAATCAATTCTTCTTCAATTGTATGGGGCTTTTCAGATTTAATCATGAGCAATGAAATGTTGCATGAAGCATTCAGACCATCAATGTTTTGTTGTGAAGTACTAGCAAAAGTGCTAGTGGTGTTTTTCCATTTCTGAAAGTTTTTATGAAGTGACTGAAAATAAGCCAAGCTTTTGTTAATCTCTTCAAATATTCAAGGAGCCTGGACAGTTCATTGCCTCATTTGAAAAATCTTTTTCACACAACAGACAAATTGGTTGCTGCTGGTTGCTTGGTGCTGGTGCTGGTAGAAATCAATATTTCAGATACTTCACACTTCTTTTTTGTTTAGTCCACTTATGCCATTTTCATTATGGTTTAATGACCACAGTCAATCGTCTATTGTTTAAGTCTAGCCTCAAGAGCTGTGATCAATAAAGGGGAAAACTGTGAATTCATCATAGCTCAGGCAAAACCTGAATCTCTGCCTGAAGGTACATAAAATGGGGCAGCAATATATCCGTTGGGTTATTGGCCAGAGAAATGTAGTCAAGGCCATTCTAAAGGGCAGATTTTTAAACTTTATCACATTGAACACTACACCCTAATTCATAGTAATTGTGTAGCAGTGTTATTAAGAGTACAAGTATTGTACTAGCTAACACTGTACGTCAGTAGCAAATAACAATAATACGTGGGTGGGCGTTGGAAATAGCATGATTGAAATGAATTGAATTGACTATTACTTACATCCTTCATGTACATGAGTAAAAATCCTTACATTATGTGTCCATTCAAATGTGCAATTATAGTAATTTATAATAATTATGTACAACAGGATCATCAATATAACATAGAAATACAGTTGCATCAGCATGAATTAAGCAGTCTGATAGCCTGGTGGAAGAAGCTGTCCCAGAGCCTGTTGGTCCTGGCTTTTACACTGCAGTACTGCTTCCCAGATGGTAGCAGCAGGAACAGTTTGTGGTTGGGGTGATTCGGGTCTCCAGTGATCCTTTGGGCCCTTTTTACACACCTGTCTTTGTAAATGTCCTGAATAGTGGGCAGTTCACATCTACAGATGTGCTGGGCTGTTCCAGAGTCCCGTGATTGAGGGAAGTACAGTTCCCGTACCAGGCAGTGATGCAGCCAGTCAGGTACTCTCAATTGTGTCCCTGTAGAAAGTTCTTAGGAATTTGGGGCCCATATTGAACTTCTTCAACCGTCTGAAGTGAAAGAGGCACTGTTGTGCCTTTTCACCATACAGCCGGTATGTACAGACCATGTGAGACCCTCGGTGATGTTTTTGCTGAGGAACTTAAAGTTGTTCACGCTTTCAACCCCAGATCTATTTATGTCTATAGGTGTTAGCCTGTCTCCATTCCTCCTGTAGTCCATAACCAGCTCATTTGTTTTTGTGACGTTGAGGGAGAGGTTGTTTTCTTGACACCATTGTGTCAGGGTGATGACTTCTTCTCTGCAGGCTGCCTCATTTTTATTTGAGAATAGGCCTAACAGTGTAATGTTGTCATCAAATTTAATTAGCAGATTGGAGCTGTGGGTGGTGACACAGTCAGGGGTATATAAAGGAGGGGGCTTAGTACAAAACCCTGAAGAGCAACTGTGTTGAGGGTCAGGGTGCAGAGGTGAGGGAGTCCATTCTTATCAACTGCAGAATCAGAATCAGAATCAGACTTTAATCGACAAGTACCTATGCACATACAAGGAATTTACTTCCGGCAGATGTTGCCTCTCTGCTCATAACAATAATAATGATAAATATAAATGAAGATATAGATTATACATACAGGTAGTGCAATCCAAGTAATAGTTAGCCGACAGTTAACCGGCAGTTAACTGTTCAGCAAAGTGACTGCAGTAGGGAAAAAACTTCTCCAATGCCTATTAGTCTTAGTCTGGAGGGATCTGAAGCGCCTACCAGATGGAAGCAGATCAAACAGTCCGTGCGCAGGATGGGAGGAGTCCTTTATGATGTTCCCCACCCTCTTCTTCAACCTGGAAGAGTACAGGTCCACAATAGAGGGCAGGGAGGCTCCAATGATGCGCTCCGCAGTCCTCACTGTGCGCTGTAGTCTGGTTCTATCCTGCAGGCGATCTGATGAGAAGCTTAGGATCCAGCTACACAAGGCAGGGTGAAGGCCAAAGTCTCTGAGCATCTTGTCAAGCCTGGAGGGAATTCTGGTGTTGAATGCTGAACTGTAGTCCAAGAATGGTGTGTAGAGCTGTGGCTATTGTGTCGTCTGTCGATCGGGTGTTTTGGAAGATGAATAGTAGGGAATCCAGTGTAGGTGACAGCAAGCTGCAGATGTAGTCATGGACCAGCCTCTCAAAGCATTTGCTTGTTATTGAGGTGAGTGCAACAGGATGCCAGTCATTCATATTTCTTCAGTCCAAATTTCTCATGATATACCAAATATAGAAATACTTCATTGCTTTTCAAAAATTATAACACACTTCAAGCAAAATCTAAGAGAATGGTGGGTTAGCAAAAGATGTGGTGATTACATGATCATTATAATCAATTATGAGCCACTGAGGATCGGAAGCTTTTAATAAATTCAGTCCTTAAGTGAAGCCTGCAGTCCCTCAACTGCCCCCTTGTTATCGAGCTCTTCCCCCCCACCGCCCCCTTTATCTCATTGTCTTTAGGAATTCCCACTATCTCCAGTGAACAATATCACCCACTTTGGGAACCACTGCTAATGGGCCATACAGTCCTTTAATCTTTTCACTTGAAGTTTATCAATTAACACTGCCCATAATGAACCAACCAAAGCAGCATCTGATAGGTGTATCAGAGAATAAAAGATACACATAAGACTTACACTAAGGGGAAGTACTGAGACGATTTATTTATTTTTGCCTGCATTACAGGATAATTGCATTTATAAATTTGAATTGGAATGAGCATTTGTGGTGGTTTTTATTTTTGTTTTGTTGGGAAGAGGAAAATGTGAAGGTCAATGATAAGAGAAATTGCAAGAAATCCAAATTGAAGAGGAGAAGCTAAAGTCAGATATACCAGTATTACAGTGAAGTAAAGGGACTTACAAAGGCATGAGAGAGGAGTTGGCCAGAATAATTGGAAAAGAACACTGGCAGGGATGATGGTAGAGCAGCAATGGCTGGAATTTCCGGACACAATTTGGAAGGCACAGGATATATACATTCCAAAAAGGGAAAAAAGTATTCTAAAGGCAATATGGCACAACTGTGGCTAACAAGAGAAGTCAAAACCAACATAAAAGACAAAGAGAGGGTATATAATAGAGAAAAAAATAGTCATAAGTTAGGGACTGGGAAGCTTTTAAAAGCCAACAGAAAAGCAACTAAAAAGTCATTAAGGTGAAGACTGAATATGAAAATAAGCTAGCCAATAATATTAAAGAGGATACCAAAAGTTTCTTCAGATACGTAAAGTGTAAAGGAGAGGCGAGAGTGGATGTCGCACCACTGTAAAACAATACTAGAGAGGTAGTAATGGGGGACAGGGAAATGATGGATGAACTGAAAAAGTATTTTGCATTAGTCTTCACCGTGGAAGACACTAGCAGTATGGTGGAAGTTTGAGCTGTCAGGGGACACAAGGTATATGAAGTTACCATTACTAGAGAGACAGTTCTTGGGAAACTGAAAGGTCTGAAGATAGATAAGTCACTCGGACCAGTTGTTGTTCACCTCCAGGATCTGAAAGAGATGGCTGAAGAGATTGTGGAGGCATTTGTAATGATCTTCCAGGAACCGCTAGATTTTGGAAGACTGAAAATTTACAGAGGTCACTCTACACTTCAAGAAGGGAGAGAGGCAGACGAAAGAAAACTATACGTCAGTTAGTCTGACTTCCATGGTTGGGAAGATATTGAAGTCTATTACTAAGGATAAGTTCTCAAGACACTTGGAGGCACATGATAAAATAGACTGTAGTCAGCATGGTTTCTTCCAAGGAAAATCTTGCCTGAAAAATCTGTTGCAGTTCTTTGGAAAAAATAACAAGCAAGACAGACAAAGGAGAATCAATTGATGTTGTGTACTTGGATTTTCAGAAGGCCTTTGACAAGATGCCACACATGAGGCTGCTTAACAAGCTATGAGCCCATGGTATTACAGGAAAGATTCTAGCATGGATAAAGCTGACTGGCAGAAGGCAAAGAGTGGGCTGCCAGTGACTTGTGGTGTTCAATAGGGGGCTGTATTGGGACAGATTCTTTTCATGTTATATGTCAATGATTTGGATGATGGAATTGATGGCTTTGTTGCAAAGTTTGAAAACTTAGATGAGGAGAAAGGGTAAAGAAATGATAGATGGAATACAGTGTTAGGAAGTATTTGGTCATACACTTTGGTTGACCTTGGAGAGATAATACAAAAACTGAGATGCAAAGGGACTTGGGAGTCCTCGTGCAGGATTCCTTAAAGGTTAATTTGCAGGTTGAGTCTGTGCTTAGGAAGGCAAAAAATGCGATGTTTGCATTCATTTCAAGAGGACTAGAATATAAAAATGAGGATGTAATGTTGAGAATTTATAAAGCACTGGTAAGGCCACATTAGAGTATTGTGAGCAGTTTTGGACCCCTTATCTTAGAAAGGATGCCTGAAACTGGAGAGGGTTCAAAGGAGGTTCACGAAAATGATTCCAGCATTGAATGGCTTGTCATATGAATAGTGTTTGATGGCTCTAGGTCTGTATTCACTGGAATTCAGAAGAATGAGGGTTACCTAATTAAAACCTATTGAATGGTGAAAGTCCTTGATAGAGTGGATATGGAGAGGATGTTCGTATGGTGGGAGAGTCTAAGACCAGAGGGTACAGACTCAGAATTGAAGGGGTTCTTTTAGAATGGAAATGAGGAACTTCTTTAGCCAGAGAGTGGTGAACCTATGAAATTATTTGCCACCAGCAGCTGTGGAGGCCAAGCCTTTATGTATATTTAAGGCAGAGGTTGATAGATTCTTGACTGGTCAGGGCCTGAAGGGATATGGGGAGAAGGCAGGAGATTGTGACTGAGAAAAAAAACTGTATCAGCCATTATGAAATGGAGGAGCACACTGGATGGGCCAAATGGCCTAATTCTGCTCCTATATCATATTGAGTTACAGAGACTGAAGGAAATGAACTGTTCAGATTGTGGTCCCCTTGATCTTTGTGCCCCAAATTTCTGCTACACTTTCCTCTTATCCTTCTTCATAGTTCTTGTCTGATAGTAAACATGTTCACCATGCTGACTGCAATCATATATCTTCTGCACACTGAAGTGAGGGGGAATCCCCTTCAGTTCAGGAAAATAGCACAGACAGGACAATATGTTTGTAATTGTCCAAGCCTACAATTCAAGCAACTCTCATTCTTTACCCTAGTAAAAGGTAACAAGATGAACTTGTCTCTCAGTGAATGGACTGTCTCAGTGGCCATCAAAATCCAGCAAGAATTGAAAATAACTGCTCTGCTGTAATTCCAGGAATTTTTTGAATGGACTAAGTGCAGATTGTTGGGAATGGGGATGAGAAGGTTTTAATTATGCACTGGTAGAACGTATACACGAATATGTGCATTGGCAAGCCTTTGCAAACTCTGTGCTGCAACATCAGCTGGTTACATCCATGTTTCCACAGAATGGCTCAGAGGTATTAACCATTGGCCTCCCTATGGCCGAACTGACCTCTCTACTCCTAATAGTCAGATTGCTTCTCCCATTTTGTTGTACTCTGTCTGCACCCATATTGCCTCAGCCACAAATGCCTACAGTACTTAAAGATGTTGCTGACATCCAGAGTTACCAGGAAGAGAAGGAACAGGCATTTGTCAGCATAGCAGACTTCTCCAAACTGCAGGCATTCAGAGACCTCACTCATGTCATTACAAAGACCTCCCTGGTGACTTCCTGCAAGGAATATGACCCTGCCAACATGCAGCATTTGTTCATTAGAACAACACTCCCCCATTTATAGCTACAAGGCCATAAGGCATGGGAGCAGAATTAGGCCACACGGCCCAAATATGCTTAGAAACATAGAAAACCCACTGCACAATACAGGCCCTTCAATTGTAGGATCATTCTAGTGAACCTCCTCTGGATCCTCTCCAACGCTGCCAGTGGTGACTGACTGACTAAAGCAGTATAGTACAGGAATGGGGATAAATTAAACAAATAAAGGATATTCCCTACCCAAGTACATCCTATTCAGATAATTCCTGCAAAGTTCTGTTAAGTGCATTTTGACCCACGTTTGATCCCATTACCATTTTAAAACTAATTTTACAAGATATAAACATTTTTATAAGTAATTGTGCCCACAGGCATAGGCATTCTAGAATAATATGCAGGAAATATCTTATGGAAAATGTTTCAAACATTAACTTTGACCAGTACCTGAAAATATTCTAAAATGCTAGACCATAAATTCTACATAAATTCTTCAAATTTGTGCATGCAGCCCCTCAATTGGCACACCAACCACCACTCTAAACATTCCATCCTTGTACCACCAGAGACCGTGGCTGCTGTGAAACACATCTACAAAACCTATTGCTGTTATTCATCAGGGCTATGTCAATATCACCTCCCAGCCTGTGACCTTCAGCCCCAAGAAGGTCAAGGGCAAAAGGCACATGGGGAAAAGGCACATGGGGATGTCAGTGTATCTTAACTGGCACGGAGTCCAGATCCTGGAACTGCTTCCCCAATAGCACTGAGAGAATACCTTCACCACATGAGCTGCTGTGATTCAAGATGACTGCTCACCACCACTATGACTAGAGCAAGATATGGCTAATGCTCAGATCTTTAAAAAGATGAATACGTTTTCTTAAAAATTCTTTTGGCTACTTTCCTTTATATCATTGTGTATGTGCATGTAGCTTGCTTCTACAAAAATGTTAGGTGATACTTTATGTGCCAAATGTATTCAAATAGTTACAAAGATAATAAGGAACTTCCCTCCCTAATCTTTACAAAAAAATCAACCTGTTTATTTTTAAACATCATCAACACTACTCTCACCAGTAAACAGAGGCAATGCCACCTTCTTAATTGTAACTTTGGATCCGATGCCTTAAAAGTCACTTTACTTTTCCATTTGTTTGTCAGATACATTAAAGATCTGGATGATGGGGTGGTAAATTGGATTAGTAAGTATGCAGATGATACTAAGGTGGGTGGCGTTGTGGATAATGAAGTAGGTTTTCAAAGTTTGCAGAGAGATTTAGGCCAGTTAGAAGAGTGGGCTAAACGATGGCAGATGGAGTTTAATGGTGATAAGTGTGAGGTGCTACATTTTGGTTGGAATAATCCAAATAGGACATACATGGTAAATGGTAGGGCATTGAAGAATGCAATAGAACAGAGTGATCTAGGAATAATGGTGCATAGTTCCCTGAAGGTGGAATCTCATGTGGATAGGGTGGTGAAGAAAACTTTTGGTATGCTGGCCTTTATAAATCAGAGCATTGAGTATAGGAGTTGGGATGTAATGTTAAAATTGTACAAGGCATTGGTAAGGCCGAATTTGGAGTATTGTGTACAGTTCTGGTCACCGAATTATAGGAAAGATATCAACAAAATAGAGAGAGTACAGAGAAGATTTACTAGAATGGGTTTCAGCACCTAAGTTACAAGGAAAGATTGAACAAGTTAGGTCTTTATTCTTTGGAGCGTAGAAGGTTGAGGGGGGACTTGATAGAGGTATTTAAAATTATGAGGGGGATAGATAGAGTTGACGTGGATAGGCTTTTTCCATTGAGAGTAGGGGAGATTCAAACAAGAGGACATGAATTGAGAGTTAGGGGGCAAAAGTTTAAGGGTAACACGAGGGGGAATTTCTTTACTCAGAGAGTGGTAGCTGTGTGGAACGAGCTTCCAGTAGAAGTGGTAGAGGCAGATTCAGTATTGTCATTTAAAGTAAAATTAGATAGGTATATGGACAGGAAAGGAATGGAGGGTTATGGGCTGAGTGCAGGTCGGTGGGACTAGGTGAGAGTAAGCGTTCAGCACGGACTAGAAGGGCCAAGATGGCCTGTTTCCGTGCTGTAATTGTTATATGTTATTAATTTTCAAACTGTGCCACTGAATTAACAGCACAAGCAAGGACAATCTCTAAGCCATAAAACAGCGGTCAATAAAGTCCAAACTGTGACATTATGCATGCTGCTAAAATCTCTTGCATGCTTCTATTCAGTATACTGCCCCACTGTAAATTATGTACTTAAATCTCCAATGGCAGGAAAACAGACAAGGCAATGCAAACCAAGGAGAAATAATAAATTAAGCTTAACCTCCTTCTCAACCCGTCATCACCCCAAACCCGTTCCCTCGACAGGGAGAAGACAAGGGTGATAGGGAAGCTCAGATATGGAGGGAAGGAAAGAAGGAAGGGCAAAGAGGATGGGTGAGGGCGATAGGAAAGAAGAGGGAGAGGGTGATGAAAGGAGGGCAAAGGCAAGTAAAAGGCCAGGGAAGAGAAAGAGGGTAAGGCTGACAGAGGGTGACAAAGAGAGAACCTAAAACAAGTCCTGGAAGACTTTGGCTAATTTCTACCTCTTGTGCTTCTCCATACAGGTATCCTAAACTTATGCCCCAACATACCCCCAACTATGTCACCCCCTTCTCAACTCTATTTAGGTGGTCAATTTCTCATGTTTGGAAGACAAGTAATTCAGAACCTGGATTAGTTTGGTTCTAATCTTCTTGAAAACTCAGTTGTTGATTAACCTTCATTTCTAACTACTTTTCAGTTTTTATTTGTAATGCTTGGAATGTGCCTGAGAATGTGTTGGCTGAGCTTTGAACCTGACAATACTTAAGACCTTTCCATTGTCCTTGCTGGAAAGCAGCAATAAAACAGAGAGATGCAGGGGGGAAATACAATGCAGAATGTACAGCAACTAAATCTGAATGAACAGCAATTTTATTTTTGATGCAGAAGCTTAAGTCTCTTTTAATCTTGCAGCAGTTTCCTTGACAACATCTTCACTGTATTTTGGTTTAATACAATGACGGCAATACTTTGATCCCACAGACTGTGTTTTCTAAACTAAATCACCAATGATTACTGTAATATTTCAGACAAGTTTCCAGGATCCCAGAGAGCAGAGTCTGTGAATAAACCCTTTTATATCGTGATTATTATGAGCAGGGCAGAACTGACCAATGTGCAATTAAAAAAAGGACAGATTCAGAGTCATGATCCTGATCCAAACAGAATACCAAGATTTGGTGAGTGAGAGAACCTGTGAGAAAACTTAGAGAATGAAAATCTTTTTGATGTATTTATATAGGTGATATGAGAGAGAGAGAGAGGAAGTGGTGGGAAGAAAGGCAGGGATGGGAGAAGAATAGGAATAGAGTGTGCATAGAGGGGGAGATGAGGGAGAGGGAGAGGGGGAGTAGAAGGGTGGGTAGAGTAAGTGGAGAGGAGGTATACCATCTAAACTCAATAATGTGATCATTCACATTGCTATCAAACATTCACCTACAGTTTTGATCAGGAATGGAATCATATTGTGGTAAATTTCTGAACCTGTTACAGAAACAGGCTTCTTCATCATCATAGGAAGGCCTTTTGAAACAGTTAACTTCATTTGATAGCAACAACATCGCAACACATGGAATATTTTTGTAATAAATCTATTTCATACAACTTTGAAAAGTGTAATGCAAATTTTGTCTTATTCTAGGGAGTATATTGATTCTAGCAAAAGTGGCCAAAGACCACCTTGTTCTTTTGAATGGACTGACTAGGTGTGCTAATTGGAACAGTGGTGAATCTGCCGATTCACCCACTTGCATCAGCAAATTATTCTAGTCTACCATTTTTCTCTCATTCAGCCTAATCCAGCTGATTCAGTACAACCCTCTATTCACACCGATCTCAAAAGTTTGTCTTTCACTATCTTAAGTCATATTCCTCACCTATTCCTGTGTTATGTTTTAGATTTCCATCAACCTTCAACTTAAGAATTTTCTCCTGAAGTCTCTGTTAGATTTATGAAGGAGATCTTGGGCCACAGTTCCCATAGGGCAGCAACCTGTCCACACCTGTTGCTCGTCTACCTGCGTGACAGGAGATTTCTCAGTGAAGCTGGCTCTGATCTGATTAGCAAGGTCTGTGTGGCACAAGGTCTTCAGATCCTAAATTCTTATCAAAAGCTGTTGCCAGGTGACCAACCAACAGCCTATAATAAATTTGCAATAAAGCTACCAAACATATGAAACATTCCTTTCATTTAAAATCAATTTTCAAAAGAAAAAAACTAAATCAAAAAACTTAAAAGATTTAAAAATGATTGAATATATTTAAATATATTTTAATAGTACTTTAATAGTACAAAAATAGGATGTGGAAGCTATGGAGAGGGTGCAGAGGAGATTTACCAGGATGTTGCCTGGATTGGAGAATAAGTCATATGAAGCAAGGTCAGCAGAGCTGGGACTTTACTCTTTGGAGCTTAGAAGAATGAGAGGAGACTTGATAGAGGTCTATAAGATTATGAGAGGCATAGATAGGGTGGCTAGTCAGTACCTGTTTCCCAGGGCACCAATACCAAACACCAAAGGGCATAGGTACAAAATTAAGGGAGGGAAGTTTAGGGGAGACATCAGGGGTAAGTTTTGTTTTTACACAGAGGGTTGTGAGTACCTGGAATGACTTGCCAGGGATGGTGGCGGAGGCTAGAACATTAGGGGTATTTAAGAGCCTCTTGGACAGGCACATGGATGAAAGAAAAATGGAGGGTTATGGGGTAGTGTGGGTTTAGTACTTTTTTTAAGGTTTATATGGGTTGGCACAACATGGAGGGCTGAAGGGCCTGTACTGTGCCGTAGTGTTCTATGGTAAATGAAAACATTTTAAACAAATAAATGAAAACTAACTGAAAATTCTCTCATAACTGTTTCTGTCCATTGAAATGGAGAATAGCTGAATTTGTGCCAGATTTAATTATTTCAAAGGATAGAAGAGGCAATCTGAAGCCCAAGGCCACATTCCAACCACCTAAACTCAAAATGAGGACAAAAAATCTCTGATGACAAATTATTTTAAATAAATTAAAATTCGAATGTTACTATCTTCATAAAAATAGGCCTTTGTTTATTAATGCATAATATAACGGATAGCACTATTAGCATTAATTTTGAGAGGTCTGAAATATAAAAGCAAGGATGTAATGCTGAGGTTTTATAAGGTATTAATCACACTGCACTTGGAGTACTATGTCAATTTTTGGCCCCTTATCTAAGTAAGGGCGTGCTGGCATTGGAGAGGGTCCAGAGGAGGCTCACAAGAATTATCACAGGAATGAAAGGGTTAACATATGAGGAGCATTTGATGGTCCTGGACCTGTACTTGTTGGAGTTTAGAAGAATGAGGGGGATCTCACTAAAACATATTGAATCTTGAGAGACCTAGTTGGAATGGATGTGGAGAGGAATAATGGATGTTGATGCTTCCTACAGCGGGGGATTCTAGACCAGAGGACACAGCCTCAGAATAGAAGGACGTACTTTTGGAACAGAGATGAAGAGGAATTTCTTGAGCCTGAGGGTGATGAATCTATGGAATTCATTGCCACAGATGGTTGTAGTGGCCAAATCATTGGGTATATTTAAAACAGAGTTTGATAGGCTCTTGATTAGTAAGGGCGTCAAAGGTTATGGGGAGAAGGCAGGAGCTATGATGGAATAGCAGAACAGACTCAATGGGTAATTCTGCTCCCAAGTTTTATGGTCTTATAAAAGGAATTTACAAGGCTGTGTCTACTACATAAATGAGTTTAGAATAATGTCCCCCCCCCCCCCCACAAACATTGGCCCTTAAAACTTTGCGGATTGGAGCCACATTTCACTGGTTTTAATATGAATTGATAATGTCACAAAAATTAAATTTGAACCGGTTAGAAAACTTGAAACTATGACTGGATAAAATGCACTCACAATAAAACAATGACTGTTGTTAACAAAAACACGAGGATATAAAAGTGCTACACAATTGTATTTCCTTTCAGTTTCTGAAATTGGACACGAGACAGTCTAGCGTAAGATATTAAGGTTTGTATGTATTGCTCTAGCTTAAGATGTCGTATTTCTCTGCCCATCACTAATTGCAGAGATATCAAGATTTACTTGTACTATTAGGTCATCTATCTTTCTCTGCTCTGACTTCGCCAATGGATACAGGAGGCTTGTTGATATCTAAACAATAAAATGCCCACCTGTTTTCTATATTGTCATAATAGTTGTACAATTCAATGCTCTCACTGCCATGGCCCAGGTTTGATTCCCAGTCCAGGAAGAATGTTACTGTAAAAGGTCTGGATAGAATAGAGTTTGTCAAATGTGTTCAGGAAAGTTTCATTAATCAATATGTAGAAGTACCTACTGGAGAGGGACAAGACAGGGCAGATGACAGAAGTGTGCGAAAGGGAACACTTTGGATCCAGTAATCATGATTCCACAAGTTTCAAGATTTCCTTTGGGATCTATCTGTAATTATAGAGGATTTGACTGGTCCTTGAGTTAACTTTCTAAATTAGAAAAAGGCCAATTTTGATGGCATCAGAAAAGAGGTGGCAGGTGCGAATGGGGATAGGGTGTTTTCTGGCAAAGGAGTGCTTGGTAAGTGGAATATTAAGAACAGGATTTGTATGTTTTTGCTAGAATAAAAGCAAGGCTAACAGGTTTAGGGAACCTTGGTTTTCAGGGGATATTGAAGCCCTGGTTAAGAAGGAGACATTTAGGATCAAATAAGACACTTGATGAATATAAGAAATGCAAGAGAACACTTAAGAGGGAAATTACAAGGGTTAAAGGAAGGCACGAGGTTGCTCTGGAAGACCAAAGAGAATCCCAAGAACCTTGACAGACATATTAAGAGCAAAGAGATAGCAAGGGACAAAATTCTTCTTCTTCAAGAATTGGCGTGATCATGAATGCATGTAGCTGAAACAGATAGGGGAGACTTTAAATGGATTTTTTGCATCTGTATTTACTTGGGAGACAGACACAGGGTATACAGAACTGAGGCAAAAGAACAATGAGGTCATGGGCTGTATCCAGATTACAGAAAAGAAGGTACTTGAAGGCATGAGGCAAATTAGGGTGGATACATCCCAGGGTCTGACAAAGTGTCCCCTCGGACCTTGTAGGAGGCAAGTACAGAAACTGCAGATGCAGTAGCAGAGATATTTAAAACATCCTTAGCCACAGGTGAGGCTCTGGAGGACAGGAGGATAGTAAATGGTCTAAGAACAAGGTGGGAAATGACAGGCTGGTAAGACGTCAGTCAAGGGTAAATTACTGTAAGGGATGGAGTATACAAGCACAGCGGATTCTAGCGAATTGGGACACATCAGGATTGGTACAATTTGGCCCAATTAAGCGGCTGCCCCAATTTAGCTGAAGTTCCATGGAAATAGTTAAAAGGCATAATAAAGACAAACTACAATTTAACTGAGTAACAATTTATGATTTAAATGAAATACAAAACAAATTAGAACACTACCAATACCTCTACAGTATTAGTAAAACTGTGTATTAGTTCCTAAAAGCTACTGACATTGGAATTCATCTGTCATGTTCTTATGATTGACTGTAAATGAACAAAATTGGCACAGATTCTACAGGAAAAATACCAGTAAACTTGAAAAGATTGCAAAACAAATTTACAAGGATATTTTTAGGATGTGAATTACAGGGAAAGGTTGAATAAATTACGACTTTATTCCCTAGAGTGTAGGAGAATGAGGAGAGGTCTTTTTGAGGTATTCAAAATTATGAGGGATATAGCCAGGGTAAATACACGCAGGCTTTCACCAGGGCAGGGTGCATCTAGAAATAGAGGTTGTAGGTTAAGCATGAAAGGTGAAATATTTAGGGAGAAACAGAGGGAATTCGATATACCGGTAATTCATTCTTGAATATATTCAGTGATTCAGTCAGCTCAGCCTTCTGCAGCAGGGAATTCCAGTAAGTAATTTCTCCTCATCTCAGTCCTAACCATTTTAACTTGTTTCTAGAGATTCTGAAGCCTATTGCTATTGGCTATGGAGAGACTGATGGCAAATCAAATTATCCAGATTTCCAGAAAATCAAAACTCATGTCTTTATTCTGCAAACTGTGATGGTTTATTCTAAAAGTGAATCTGAACAAATGGTCTATTACTATTTTAACAATTACACTTGCATCCTACACTAGGGTGCTCTCTTCAGTTACCTGATGAGGTAACCATAGCCTTTGGCCAGGGGCAAAAGTTGTCAAGTGATGCTCAGCCTTCATAGAGTGTTTCGACCCTTAACCACTACACTCTCCAGTTGGTGGGTTAGCAGTTGATACACTATCAATAACTCCAAAAGACTGGAAGTAGAGTAAATACTGAAAGGGCAAACACGAGGAAATTTGCAGATGCTGGAAATTCAAACAACACATACAAAATGCTAGTGGAACACAGCAGGCCAGGCAGCATCTATAAGGAGACGCACTGTCGACATTTCAGGCCGAGACCCTTCGTCAGGACTAACTGAAAGAAATGATAGTAAGAGATTTGAAAGTAGTGGGGGGAGGGGGAAATGCAAAATGATGGGAGAAGATCGGAGGGGGGTGGGATGAAGCTAAGAGCTGGAAAGGTGATTGGCGAAAGTGATACAGAGCTGGAAAAGGGAAAGGATCATGGGACGGGAAGCCTCATTAGAAAGAAAGGGGGGGGGGGGGGGAGAAGCACCAGAGGGAGATGGAGAACAGGCAAACAACTAAATATGTCAGGGACGGGATAAGAAGGGGAGGAGGGGCATTAACGGAAGTTAGAGAAGTCAATGTTCATGCCATCAGGTTGGAGCTACCCAGCCGGTATATAAGGTGTTGTTCCTCCAACCTAAGTTTGGATTCATTTTGACAGTAGAGGAGGCCATGGATAGACATATCAGAATGGGAATGGGACGTGGAATTAAAATGTGTGGCCACTGGGAGATCCTGCTTTCTCCGGTGGACTGAGCATAGGTGTTCAGCAAAATGGTCTCCCAGTCTGCGTCGGGTATCACCAATATATAAAAGGCCACACTGGGAGCACCGGACGCAGTATACCACACCAGTCCACTTACAAGGATAAGTGCCAGGAGGGAGATCGGTGGGAAGGGATGGGGGGGGATTAGTGGAGAAGGGAGTCACGTAGGGAGCGATCCCTGCGGAAAGCAGAAAGGGGTGGGGGGGGGGGGAGATGTGCTTGGTAGTGGGATCCTGGATACTGAAAGGCTTATATTAGCAGTAAAATGGAGCACATCCATGCCGGATGACTGCCCTGGACTGTGGGAGGAGCAGTGTCACAATCACCTTTATCCAGGGGTCTGTGGGAGGAGCCACAGGAGCAGTCAGCAGAGGGGCGTGTCCAGACAGATATACATGGTTTACCACAGCAGTGCTGGCCAAATCACTGCCCATCTGTTCCTGGCTTCCAGCTCAACTCCTCTCATCTGCTCCATATCCAGCAAGAGGCTCTTTCTGCTTCCTCCCCAATCCTGCAAGCTGCTTGGTTCTTGGTCTTTTCTTCAAGGCCCTGCGCAGACAGCGACCTCCATGCCAACCTTGCAGGGAAACCTCTACCGCAGATCTCCATGGGGAAATAGCCACATCTACCATCCTTTGTTCCTGCACTCCTGGCCCAAGGTCTGGTAGTTCAGGGCCTTTGTTTCACAAGGCTCACTACATCCTTCCTCCCATGGTTCTGTGAGCTCCACTAGGATGATTTTCTCATCTTCACTGGACCGCACAATATCTGATCAAAGTGTGGTTTGCACCACCTCTGGGAACTGCAGCTTCCTCCCCACATCCATCCTTATCTCCCATAATTTGGCAGTTTGCAGCAGATTGGATTTAGTCCTCTTTGATATGACTGGCGTGGCCCTCACCTTGATGAAAATGACTGCCCTGTTTGCCTCTCGGCCAGCTAGTCTCTTTTTACAGCTCTCCCACTCCAGTGTGTCAGCAAGGGTCAACAGAACCTTGTCATGGCGCCACCCATACTGTCCTTGTGTTAAAGCTGCTTTGCATCCTGTGTTATAGGTGAATCCACTTTGAGTTGAGTAACAGTAAACACAGAAGGCTGAGCAATGTCCTCTTCTGACAGAACATAATCAGCTAATTTAATAGATTGTGAATTAGCTAAATCCGAGATTCCAGAATCAGGTTTATTATCAAAGTTCAAAACAAATTTATTATCAAAGTACATATGTCACCATTTACAACCCTGAGATTTGTTTTCTTGCGGGCATGCACAGTAAATCCAAGAAACATAATGGAATTGCTGAAAGACCACACTCAACAGGATGGACAAGTAACCAACATGCAAAAGACAAAGGAAAAACTAATAACAATAAATAAATTAGCAATAAGTATCAAGAATTTGAGGTGAAGAATTCTTGAAAGCCAGTCCCTAGGTTGAGGGAGCAGTTCAGTGATAAGACCAGTTAAGTTGAATAAAATGATCCCCACTGGTTGAAAAGCCTGATGGTTCTTAAACCCGGTGTTGTGGGTTCTGAGGCTCCTGTAGTTTCTTGTTGATGGCAGCCACGAGAAGAGAGCATGGCCTGGGTGGTGGGGATCTCTGATGATGATTGCTGCTTTTTTGAGTCTGCATTCCGTGAAGATGTGCTCAAAGGTGGGGACTGGGAAGCATTCACTGCTTTTTGTAGGATGTTCCGTTCAAGGGCATTGGTATGTCCCTCCCAGGCTGTGATATAGCCAGTCAATATACTCTCCACCACACATTTATGAAAGTTTGTCAAAGTTTTAGATGTCATGCCGAATCTTCACAAACTCCTCAGGAAGTAGAGGCACTACCCTGTTTTCTTCGTAATTGCACTTCCTTCATAATGGCCAAGACAGATTCTATGAAATGATAATACCAAGGAATTTAAAGTTGCTGGCCTTCTCCTCCTCTGATCCCCCGATGACGACTGGCTTCTGGGCCTCCGATTTCCTCCTCCTGAGGTCAAATCAGCTTCTTAGTCTTGCTGACATTGAGTCTGGTCTGGAGTTCTTGGTCTTACTTAGTGCATAGCAAAATGCTTGTGTTGGGAAACGCAACACGTCTCAATAAAATCAGCCGATAAAGATAGATATGTCTACAAACTTGGAGGAACTCCCCGAGATCCAGTTTCTATCTGCTGCTGAAACAAAACAACCGGCACCATTAAACTCTCCCCCCCCCCCAATCAGAACTGGAGCAATGCTGTTAAAATATTAAAGACGTACCTTAGGGAACCTGGAGATCACTCTGTCCCTGCTGACGGGCGGAGTGTATAAGAAGACACCGTTATTCATCCCGTTCGCTCCTACGGTAAATCCCAGAGAGGCTTCAGGCCCAGGAGAACGACACTATCAGAGCGGGTACGGCAATGCACTAACTTCTTCCTTCAAGGGTGGTGTCACCTGTTAAACTTACTTTTCCCTGATTCGGGGGCGGGTGGGGGGGTGGTGGTGAGCAGTAAGTGAAAAGTTTATGAGTGCAAACATTTACACAGATACAACCATCAAACACCTGCGCTTCTTGATTGCTTCCATGGCAACCAGCGTCTCCAGCCTCTAGCACTGACGTCTGGATGGGCGGAGCCCGATTTAAGAACTTCTGTGTTTTTCCCCGATTTCAGCAGGGCTCGCGTTCTTGCAAGCGGCGTTATCGGTAGTTACTGATTTTATTAATTTTTACTTAAATCAGTCAGCAATGTCTTTTGGGTTGACATCATGTCTAATGATCTCCGAGTAATTTCCCGTAAAATCGGTGGAAAGGTTGCAGTGATGATGATGTAATCTAGCCTATTAAAACGCTTTGGGCAGTGAAGTCTAAGCCAAATTGCTCATTTAGTAATTATCGGGGCAGAATTTGATAGTTCTGTGGCTGCCATCCTTACACACTATCATCAAATTTCCAATCTTCCTTTCCAAAGTTCCTGAAGGCAGTATATATATTTTTGCAGATATGATAGCAGCATTTAAGAGACTCTTAGATAGGTGAATAAAGACCATAAGACACAGGAGCAAAATTTTGCTTATTCACCACATCGAGTTACTTCTGCCATTCCTTCATGGATTATCCCTCTCAACCCCATTCTCCTGGCTTCTCCCTGTAACCTTTGCACCCAATCTAATCAAGAACCAATCAACCTATTGATGCACCATCAATAACTCTCGGAGACGAGAGATGAGATATAGGCTTTTATTAGCTGGAAGAAAGAACAAGCAGCAATTGACCACCACACTACATCCTGGAGACTGAGGCCAGGGCTCAGGCTCCAATCGCCTTTATACCGGAGTCCGTGGGAGGAGCCACAGGGGCAGTCAGCGGGGGGTGGTGGGGGGGGGGGGTCCAGACAGGTATATGTAGTTCACCACACCTACACTTGAAATATACCCAATGACTTGCCCTCCGCAGCCATCCATGACAATGCATTGCACAGGCTCAACACCTTCTGGCTAAAGACATTAGCCATCTCTGTTCTAAAGAGACCTCCTCCTTTTCTGAGGCTAGCATCCACCACTATAGGAAACATCTTTTCCACCTCCACTTTATCTAGGCCTTTCAATATTCAATAGGTTTTAATGGTATCTCCCTCATTCTTCTAAACTCCAGTGAGTACAGGCCCAGAGACATCAATCACACCTCAAACATTAATCCTTTCATTCCCAGGATAGTTCTCGAATCTCCTCTGGACCCTCTGCAATTCTAGCACATCCTTTCTCAGGTAAGGGGACCAAAATTGCTCACTCTACTCCAAGTGCAGTCTGACCAATGCCTTATAAAGCATCAGCATTATATTCTTGCTTTTATACTTTAATCCTCTCAAAATGAATGCTGACAGTGCATTTGGCTTCCTTACCACTGACTCAATCAGAACAAGGACACCCATGTCTCTGATTTCAGAATTTTCTCCCCATTTAGAAAATAGTTTTCACCTTTATTCCTCCTGCCACAGTGTGTAGTCATACACTTTCCTACATTCTATGCCATCTGCCACTTCTTTGCCCATTCTCCTAATTTGTTCAAGTCCTTCTGCAAACTTCTTGCTTCCTCATTACTACCTACTTTGTATCATCTGCAGACTTGGACACATTCTCTGATACTAACGATCAATCCCATCATCCAGATGGTTCAAATGTTCAATTTAATATCAGAGAATGCCTACAGTATACGACCTGAAACCCTTACTCTTCACAGACATCCATGAAACAGAGAGAAAAGAGAAAACCCAAAGACTCAATGACAGTAAAAAGTTAGATCCCCAAAGCAGAGATAAAGGAGAATATTGTCAAAATATGGATCATATATAGGTGAAAGAGATCTAGTTTAAATCAGAAACACAAGGAAGTTTGTAGATGCTGGAAATCCAAAGCAGTAAGAAGGGTCTCAGCCCAAAATGTCAACTATCTATTCATTTCCATAGATGCTGCCTGATCTGCTGTGTTCCTGCAGCATTTTGTGTGTGTTGCTTTAGTTTAATTCAGTTGGATGTAGACATCATGAGCCGAGGAGCCCGTTCCTCTGCTGCATTGCTCTATGGATTGGAAGGTGTCCATGATTATGTACACAGCCCACTGGGAGTGATCTCTGATACTCTTTATAGCTGTAGCAAGGCTTCACATCTTTCCTACTCTACACTGCTGGCAATAAAGACTAACATTCCATGTGCCTTCCCATTTAAAAAAAATGTCTGTATTTCATGTACAGGGCATGCAGATCTCTCTGAACAACAACATTCATTAGATTTATAGTATTTACTGTAGGAGCATGTATTCTGTGCTGTGTGTTTAATATAGTAACTTGTCACCTGAGTGGGTGTGTGGTAAAAGTGAAGGGGATAAGTTATGTATCCATGCTTATTTCATAGCGGTTTGTAGCTTGGGACTGAGTCAACTTTGCTGACTACTGAGGTAACACTCAGTAATGCTTTGCTAATTGCCAATAAAGGATCAAAGTAAGAAATTCAACTCTGTGGAGCAATCATTGGAGCTATGGGCATGTCACGTAAATATAGCATATCCATCTGGGGTCGCAAGCTGGCACCAATTGTTTGTTTTGAATTTTGGATCAATTTTTGCTAATACATTTTGTCAGCAAAGATTTTGACAGTGAAACCAAATAAACAGCAGCTTGTTATACCAAACAACAACCTGTGTGTTTGGTTTGAAACACAGATTTGAAGTGGTCGACATTGTTGTGACCAGCTGTGTTGGACTGAAAAGCTGTGTAATGATGGTTGCCTAAAGTGTTCAACCCTTGGTTCGATTGAAATGCTCAAGAATTGAAATAATTGAATTGTTTCTGTTGTTGAAAAGCTGAATTGAAACTACCATTGTTTGATCTGATAGACAAAATGATTTCAGCTAGAAGCAGTAACCTTGAAGCTGAGGGAGTAATTAAGCAAATGTACCATGTTAAAGGTCAGTTCCCTGGGCGAAATGTAAATATATACGAAGTCAGAGAACAAGCTGTGACTATATATAAAGGTGATGATTTACAGGATGGCATGCATGTTGAAGACTGCATGTCTAATATGCATGGAGCACATTCTGTTGCTAGCAAGATGTCCCATACATTTAATATCACATTGGTACACATTAAAATGGAGGCTTATTTAGCTGAGTTACTTGCAAGACAACAAATATTGACGGATAAGCATGACTTGGACGTAAAGGTTGAACACTTCAAAGAGACTGGGAACAGCTTTGAAGAAGCCAGGAACAAGTGGAACAGCTTTGGAGGAAGATGAAGGAGCATAAGTTGCAAGAAGAAATTGCAGCCACGATGATCAGAATTAAAGTGCCAGAGCTCTAAGTGCTAAACATGCTCCTGCAGAGCAGTTTTCTGGTGAGAGTTCCTATGTTGACATGCAACAGAGAAAATCCAGCATACTCGATGTCAAAGTGGATACATTTGAGAATCAAAACTTTATGAGCCATGAGTTTGAACCCCAATGGGTAGTGCACTCTCAGCCTGCACTAAAGAGGTACTCTGAACCTATGCCATATCTAATAGCACAAGGTGCTTCTGTGAACATCGACTTATGATGTGATGACACTCATGTTTCAGATGATGGTCTAAATGCCATGCTGGAAGCCATAAAGACAAAAGGGAATTAACAAGAATAGTGATGCAACAACAATGGATTGCATCTCTGCCTAAAAGAGAGATTCATATCTTCAATGGCAATCCATTACAGTACTCTCCATTTATGAGGGCTTTCAAGAATAACATTGAAGGCAAGACTGATAATTATGATGACCATCTCTATTTTCTCGAACAGTACAGTACAGTGCCCTAGAGAGCTTGTCAAAGGTTGCCAGCAGCTGGATCAGAACAGGGATATCTAAAGGCTCAATCTTTATTACAGGAACCATTTACTGATGAGCACAAAATTGCTACTGCCTACATGGAAAAGGCTTTTTCTTGGCCACATATCAAATCAGAAGCCATGAAAGCTTTTCATGACTACAGTCTTTTTCTTGTTGCAATACTATGAAAGACATGCAGGCCATGCATGAGTTTAAGATGCCTGCTAATATCAAAATTGTCCTAAATAAATTACCCAATGAAATTTGAAAAAAAAATGGAGATCAGCGGTGTACAAGCTACATGAAAGGCATAACCATAAGGTTACTTTCACTGACATTGTTGATTCCATTGAAAGGCAAGTGAAGATTGCTGCATACCCAGTGTTTAGAAAGAAATACAATGCTACATCGTCTGCAGTAAGCAAATGCGTGAATAAAACTGATCATAAGCTTGCTCTCAAGCTAAAGGAGGCAATTTTGCCATTACTGTGGCTACTGTGGAAAGTGAAACTGAGCCTGGAGATGATGAAAAGGGTGCATATTCAGAACAAGCCATGAGTGAAGCAAACACAGTAGCGAGTACTGCCCTGGAATCTAATGAATTTAACAGTTAATGGAATTTTAGTTTTGGGCTTGGATGAGCTTTGGCAGCAGTGTTTCAAGATAAACTTTCCTGAATGCAGTTAAAAGGCACAACCAAGTTTAGCAGGAGAAGAGCACAATCCAGAACAGACAGTTTACCAAAAGAGGACATTTACGTAAATGTTGAGATTTTATGTCTCCTGTTTCTTAGTAGCATGTAGTTGTAATTATCATAGTATAATAATTAGGGGTTGGAATGCAAGAGCCATGTATTCTGTGCTGTGTGTTTATTATGGTAACTAGTCACCTGAGTGGGTGTGTGGTAAAAGCAAAGGGGGCAAGTTACATATTCATGATTATTTCATGGCAGTGTGTAGCTTTGGACCATGGAGGTTATATCTTTGCTGACTGCTGAAATAATGCTTAATAATGTTTAATTGTGTTTTTGCTCATTGCTAATAAGGGACCGAAATAAGGAATTCAATTCTTTAGAGCAATCATTGGAGTTGTGGGCATGTCACACAAGTATAAAATATCTGGATGTTTAAAAAAGCTGGATGAACTCAGCAGGTCGGGAAGCATCCGTTGAAAGGAGCAGTCAACGTTTCCGGTCGAGACCCTTCGTCAGTATAAAATATCTGTCTGGGGTTGCAGGTTGCTGGTATTGGAGAATAAAGTTGCAACGTTTGCTGTGTGGCCAGAACTATGTGACAGCCTTGTGTTTGCTATTTACTATGTATCCAACTTATTAGCCAGAATGTAATTTCTGTATTGTCTCTGTACTATTGAACACATCAGTGCCTTGAGAAAGTAGCTAACAGTGAAAGTAAGCTCAGTGCCTTAAGAATGTAGCTAACAGTGAAAGTAAGCATGTAGAGATAACGGTGGTAGACGGGATCGTGGAGTGGTGTGATGGTATGGGAACCAGTCAAAGCCGGGAAGGGGGACTCGTGTTCCAAGGAGTAGACTAGACAGGATCGTGCGATGGTGTGATGGTGTGAGAACCAGTCAAGGCACTAGAACAAGTATATGCCAATGAAACTAAGATAAGAAATTACTATAAAGAATACTGTGAACCAGGGCTCGGCGGACAATTAGTGACACGCTCATTAATTGTCTCAGCTTTTGTTTGCAAATAAAGGCTTAACTTTCTCGAAGAACCTTCTGCGTCTCCTGGTTATTTCAAGAACACGTTCTTAGATTTATCTTTTGGTTTGTAATTTTTAATTAGCGCCTCCATTTCTTTGAACAAGCTTACATAAACCGTTCCTTCTCTTGGCCATTTTGTGACCAGGTTCTTGGTTCTTTTTTCCCATTTTTCTTAAGTTTTTGTGATTTCACTTTTATTTACCGGGAATTTTTTGCTCAGAATCTCTACTGCCGTTCCTTTATCTGTCATGTTGTTCTCTCTTTTTAAGGTATTTCAGAGATTCACAGTTCGTTTACTGGATAATACTATTCACTCTAATTCTATGCCTAGTCTATCGTCTATCTACCAGCGCTTTAAACTATATATCGGACTGTCCTTGTTTCCTATTCAGTTCTGCCCGTGCAGACCTCTACCTAGAGCGGTATCCACAGAACTTTCTCTTTGCACCTCGTCTATTCAGACCCTTATCTCTTAAGGCGGTATCCACGAGGATTTTTCCACTTTTCCTTTCCCTGCCCGTTCAGACCTTCATTTCGTATGAAGCGGTATCCACAGGGACTTACCAACACCACGTGGAATTTTTCTTCACTTAACTTCTTATTAGCTTATTCGTACTTACCCTCACTGCAGTGTTCTCGATCAATCCTCTGAGCCTCCTGTTAACTCCCAATTCTGCCCGATTCTTTGGACCGGAGAGACCCTTCGGCAGTGGTTCCACACTTCTGAGTCTCCGAGACCTCCCCAAAACCAACAGAATTCTTAGTCCAAATTGTTGCAAAAAGCGCTTACCTTTTGTTTGGGTGCACCCTTAATTCTGTTAGCCCTGTGGGGGTCCCTAGAGGACCGGGAAGCGTCCCCACTCTGCCGTTTCCTTTCCGCGGGTCTCTTTCCGGTTGCCAATTTTGTCATAGTTTCTTGAAATAACCAGGAGACGCAGAAGGTTCTTCGAGAAGTTTAAGCCTTTATTTGCAAACAAAAGCTGAGACAATTAATGAGTGTGTCACTAATTGTCTGCCGAGCCCTGGTTCACAGTATTCTTTATAGTAATTTCTTACCTTGGTTTCATTGGCATATACTTGTTCTAGTGCCTTGACTGGTTCTCACACCATCACACCACTCCACGATCTCGTCTACTACCGTTATCTCTACATGCTTACTTTCACTGTTAGCTACATACATAGTAAATAGCAAACACAAGGCTGTCACATAGTTCTGGCCACACAGCAAACGTTGCAACTTTATTCTCCAATACTGGCAGTTGTTTTGTTTTGATTTTTGGACCAACTTTTGTCACTACATGTAGTATTTCAATTCTTTGCACCTTGATGATCTCACATTTTTCCACAACCTACTGGAGTTCTTTAGCCACTCCTCCTCATAATTTACATTCTCACAGGCAACCCTTCAGGTCAAAATTTACTGGCTTCGACCCAGGGGCCATTATGGGATCTGCAGACTGACCACAGGTAGTCCAGATGTTTGATTGGATGAGGGGTGGAGGTTTGCTCTTTTGCTGTTTTCATGGTTTTCCATGAGCAGCTGAGAGTCACATGCTTCTCAGTACTTTTCTGGATGTTCTGTCTCTAGTTTGATTGGTCAAGAGCCAGTGATTCTCACAAGTCCATGAGGATGTTACATTTTTCCAAAGAAGCTTTCAAAATGTCTTGAAGTGATTTTTTACTGTCATTTTCCATGTTTGAACATGAAGCAGTATGCATGTTTTATGAGTCTGGTATTGGGCACATGAAAATATGTTCATCAGTGTTAAATGGATGTAATTAGAGCCTTGATTCTGGGAGCATTGACTTGGGATAAGATCTGTATTATTTTGCTTATTCCACCAAGGAATTTAGAGGATTTAGCAGATTTCCAGTGCTTTGAAGTGCAGGTAGTCCTCAACCCTGTGAAGTATAAGAGGGCCATGAGCATTATGTTGGGCCTGAGATAATTTCCTTAGACGGTGGAGCACAATACTTGTACAATGGAGACAATAATGTTTTTTTTCTTTGATGCCTATCTATGCTGAGATGTGGCTCCTGAGATATGAAAAGTGACCCACATTTTCCAGCTACCACTTCATTGTTAGGCAGCAAGAGCAACTTTGTCTTATGAATATTTAATGAATAGTGTAAGACCCAATTTCTTGCATTTTCTGTGAAAGAATCAGTAGTGACTTGGAACTGGTTTCTGAGAATGCATGTGTGCAAGGGCCATTTGAATATTGTAGCTCAATGACTGAGGTTGAAATCACCTTAGTTCTGGAAGGAGACAACTTAAACTTCCCTCAACTTAATTTCCCACCTATATTTATAGCATCACTAAATATGGATGCATTATACTTTCTTCTCTTTCATTTAAGCCATTTATATGTATTGTAAATTGTTGAGGTCCCAGCACTGATCACTATGACACAAACTAGTTACAGATGATTGATTTATCTCCATCTTTTGTTTAGTGTCAGTTAGTCAATCCTGTATCACCCTCAGTTGCAGAAGACCTTAGCTTGTGAAGAGTGTTTCATGTTTTGCCCTTTTGATTGGTATCTATATAGACAAATAGACATTCAGTAGTTCCTCCTTATCCACTTTCATAGTTACATCCTCAAATAACTAATAAATTTGACAAACATTAATCCCCTTTCATAAAACCGTATTGACTGTAACCTCTTAAGATCATTCAAGTTGTGTTGTATATATAAGTAGTGATATTGGCATAATGTGAATGTAGTTTGATCTTTTTATTTGTATAATTATGGAGTAAGCAGGGCAAGAGAATTTCTTGAGGTTATATTCCAAACTAAGAGTATGCTTTCACCAAAAATTAAATTTGGTTCACAATCAACAAACAAGCCTGAAAAATGTATTGCCCAAAAACTTTGTCTGAAAAGAAAGAAATGTCCATTGTTATGTCACAGTTCAGTTGCTAACTGAAATTCATGAACAGACTATTTTCTAAAAGTATTGTAGAACACAGAATTATATTACACAGACATAAGTCAATTAATTCATTGCCTCTGTACTGAATCTTTGGTAGAATTATCCAATTAATCCAACCCCTACTTTTCTTCCCATAATCTGATGCATATTTCCCTTCATATATTTATCTAATTTTTATTACTACTTTATATCAGACTATCCCAATTGGAGAGTAAAGTTGCCAACTATGTGGTCAACTTTGTGTTTGCTATTGTCGTGGTTTTTCGTGCCTTACAAATGACCAGGAGACGCAGAAGATTCTTCAAGAAGGGTTAAACTTTAATTTGCAAATCAAAGCTGAGACAGTCATTGAACTAGTCGCTGATTGCCCACCGATCCTCGGACACAGCAGCTTTTAAAGCAATCTCCTGGACCAATTGCTATAGTTGCATATCACACATACTATCTTGTCCCTATTATTTCTACCTATTGACTTATTCATGTTCTAGTCTACATCTCTTAGCTACCTCTCATTAACACACCATTGTCTCCTACATTCTTAAGATTTCAAATAGCAAGTTCAAACTACATAATCTACATCAAGGCTGACTAGATAGATAGATAGATAGATAGATAGATACTTTATTCATCCCCATGGGGAAATTCAACTTTTTTCCAATGTCCCATACACTTGTTGTAGCAAAACTAATTACATACAATACTTAACTCAGTAAAAAATATGATATGCATCTAAATCACTATCTCAAAAAGCATTAATAATAGCTTTTAAAAAGTTCTTAAGTCCTGGCGGTAGAATTGTAAAGCCTAATGGCATTGGGGAGTATTGACCTCTTCATCCTGTCTGAGGAGCATTGCATCGATAGTAACCTGTCGCTGAAACTGCTTCTCTGTCTCTGGATGGTGCTATGTAGAGGATGTTCAGTTATCCATAATTGACCGTAGCCTACTCAGCGCCCTTCGCTCAGCTACTGATGTTAAACCCTCCAGTACTTTGCCCACGACAGAGCCCGCCTTCCTTACCAGCTTATTAAGACGTGAGGCGTCCCTCTTCTTAATACTTCCTCCCCAACACGCCACCACAAAGAAGAGGGCGCTATCCACAACTGACCTATAGAACATCTTCAGCATCTCACTACAGACATTGAATGACGCCAACCTTCTTAGGAAGTACAGTCGACTCTGTGCCTTCCTGCACAAGGCATCTGTGTTGGCAGTCCAGTCTAGCTTCTCGTCTAACTGTACTCCCAGATACTTGTAGGTCTTAACCTGCTCCACACATTCTCCATTAATGATCACTGGCTCCATATGAGGCCTAGATCTCCTAAAGTCCACCACCATCTCCTTGGTCTTGGTGATATTGAGACGCAGGTAGTTTGAGTTGCACCATATCACAAAGTCCTGTATCAGTTTCCTATACTCCTCCTCCTGTCCATTCCTGACACACCCCACTATGGCCGTGTCATCAGCGAACTTCTGCACATGGCAGGACTCCGAGTTATATTGGAAGTCTGATGTGTACAGGGTGAACAGGACCGGAGAGAGTACGGTTCCCTGCGGCGCCCCTGTGCTGCTGACCACCGTGTCAGACCTACAGTCTCCCAACCGCACATACTGAGGTCTATCTGTCAAGTAGTCCACTATCCAATCCACCATGTGAGAGTCTACTCCCATCTCCGTTAGTTTGTGCCTTAAGATCTTGGGCTGGATGGTGTTAAAGGCACTAGAGAAGTCAAGGAATGTAATCCTCACAGCACAACTGACCCCCTCTAGGTGAGAGAGTGATTTGTGCAGCAAATACGTGATAGCATCCTCCACTCCCACCTTCTCCTTATACGCAAACTGAAGAGGATCCTGGGCGTGCCTGGTTTGTGGCCTCAGATTCTGAATTATCAGCCGCTCCATGGTCTTCATAACGTGCGACGTCAAGGCAACAGGTCTGAAGTCATTCAACTCCTTTGGTTGTGGTTTCTTTGGTACCGGGACAATACAGGATGTTTCCCACTGTCTGGGTTTTCCACTACATAGCTTTGGTTACACAGCAAACAAGTTCAAAGCAAAACATCTCTTAGCTACCTCTCATTACCACACCATTGTCGTCTACATTCAATTGGATACATGCATAGCACATAGCAAACTTCAAAGCTGACTACCTCTCTTAGCTACCTCTCATTAGCATATATTAACACACCATTGTCTTCTACATTCCTAGCATTTCACATAGTTTCGGTTACACAGCAAATAATACAAGTTTTATACTCCATAATATTTTATACTCCAATACTATTTGCTATGTATCCAATTTATTGGCCAGAATGTAATCTCTGTATTGCCTCTGTACTATTGAACGCATCAGTGCCTTAAGAATGTAGCTAGCAGTGAAAGTAAGCATGTAGAGATAACGGTGGTAGATGGGATCGTGGAGTGGTGTGATGGTATGGGGACCAGTCAAGGCCGGGAAGGGGGACACGTGTTCCAGGGAGTAGACTAAAGTATGAGCTACTGAGCAGAAATATTGGTGGCTAACGGAGAAGCTAATGTGCTGGTGATAAGCATTGCAAGCGGATAGGGTATGCTAATGTAACTGAGATAGGAGACGAGGGTATGCGAATGAAACTAAGATAAGAAATTACTATAAAGAATACTGTGTACTAGGCTTAGCGGGCAATTAGTGACACGTTCATTAATTGTCTCAGCTTTTGTTTGCAAATAAAGTCTTAAATTTCTCGAAGAATCTTCTGCGTCTACTGGTTATTTCAAGAAACCACGACATCCCTAAATCTTTTAACTAGCTTTGAGAATCAATGGCATTCATTTGGCAAACAGTAACTCACACTACAGCTGACACAATGAAGAATTCAGCAAGGAATGAATGTGGACTTCATTTAGTTATGATATACAGTTATGATTAACTTGGTACTTCAGAAATAATTAACTCCAGCAAGGTCTGATAAACATGTTCATTATTTGAAATTGAAGGCCAAGTATGAAGAAAATAAAGGCTAAACCAGGAAAAAGTAACACAATAGCTAGCTCGCACAAAATGCTGGTGGAACACAGTAGGCCAGGCAGCATCTATAAGGAGAAGAACTGTCGACGTTTCGGGCCGAAGCAGTGCTTCTCCTTATAGATGCTGCTTGGCCTGCTGTGTTCCACCAGCATTTTGTGCGTGTTGTTTGAATTTCCAGCATCTGCAGATTTCCTCGTGTTTGCACAATAGCTAGCTTTTAGATTCTTAATATTATCATTTATTAAACTCTTGAACTTTCTGACTTTAAGAATTGTAGAAATTATAAATTCTTTTAAATATGTCAACTCGAAATTAGCTTAAAATTGTAATATAGATTGTTTCAAGGGTCAGCTTGAGTTGTATATCTATTGTATAAGATGATTTAGTTTATTTTGTAGTGTAGCTCCAGGACCAATGACTAAATTTCCCCTTGTGTCTATAGCTTTGAATTGTTTACCACGTTATCACAATAAGATTAATAATTTTGGAGCCAAAATAAAAAACTAATAAATGCAAACACTTTATTGTGCCCACTCCTAAGAAAGTGCTTGCGTAAATCACGGTCGTTTTCTGTGTTCCTCTTCCACCTTTAAAGTACCGGTAATATGTTTGCATATTAATACTTGTGAGAAGAAATAATAGCTCAAGTAGAAGTGCAATAAATTGTGAAAAAGGCACTAGCCCCATTTGAACTCTTTTAGGTTTAAACCTTCTTATAAGAATTAAGGATGGATCCAAATTCTGGAAACAACAAGTTGTGAAACTCCTTTACTATCCTAAATTCTGTAGAGTACTGAGAAATTTACCTAAATGTGTATGCTTCTTTTACAGACAGTATGAGAGTTTTCTTCTCCTTTTGACATATTGGCATAGAAACAGGTTATAAATATCTGAATTGATGGAGATTGAGGTAATGTACATATCAATGTTATAACTAATTTCAATTAATTATTTTTAATCAAATAAGTTGGATATATTCAAATATTTGCTAAGTTCTTCTATGCATCATGAGGTATCACAGCCTAATTGTATAGAACTAGTTCAGTATTTTTATGAGATTGTCATGAGTCTCATGAGATTGTTACAATTAACAGGAATTAAAATAAGATTAAACAGGATCAGAAAATATCCTTTTGACTAAAAGACCAGCTGCCAATTACAAAAACACAATATACTGTTCACAGTTGTAGTTGATTCTATCTCATTAAATCTTGGCAACTTTCTTTCAAACTTTCCAATGCTATTTACTTCATTTGCTTCCCTAACACTCCATGTAATTTACAATTATGCCTGATTAGTTTATTCTAACAAATGTTTGGAATTTTTTGAAGAAATAACAGGCAGGATAGACAAAGGTGAGTCAGTGGATATTTTTTACTTGGGTTTTCAGAAGGTCTTTGACAAAGTGTTGCTCACAAGCTTAACTGGCTGACTACAGGTGGCAAAGAGTGGGAATAGAGGGGGCCTTTTCTGTTTGGCTGCCAGTGAGGTGTTGGGTCCACTACTTTTCACAATATATGTTAATGATCTGTACGATGGAATTGATGGCTTTATGGCCAAGTTTGCGGATGATGTAAGAAAAGTGGAGGGGCTGAGGAAGCAGGAATCTGCTGAAGGACTGGGATAGATTGGAAGAATGGTAGATGGAATATAGTGTAGGGGAGTATATGGACATGTATTTTGGTTTTAGGAATAGATGTATTTTCTAAATGGGCAGTGAATTTAGAAATTGGAAGTGTAAATATATTTTCTGATTCATTGTGAACAGTAACATGATGATTAGTATTTAGATATCTAGTATTTAGATAATTAGTGATGATTTATTGTTTTAACTCCATAATGTTTATATGTTTTGCCATTTGCTTCTCAGTCTCAATTAGCCCTTATCACAAGTAATAATGTATTTATCATTTACTTTCAACATATTTCACTGAAGCGTCCCCAAACAGTGGTAATTACAACAGGCAAGAGAAGCAGATGACCAGGATTATTTTCGCAATTTCACAAAGTATGGGATATTATTTGATAAACCACTAACCCATTACTGTTATTACTGATGATATTTTTCTCAATTATTTAAGTATCATATTACTTACTAACAGTTTTAAAATAATTTTACAATTTATTTACAATAGTTTCCCTATACATAACTAAAGTAAGAAGAGAATAAAATGTTGAAATTTGAACTATGTAACTATTGTTCTGCATAACTTTCTTTTCCTGTTATTTTTATAATTATCACCTCATTAGGTCAGAATTATTTAATGTTTTCAATGTAATAACACCTAGCCTTTCTAGTATTAGAAGTTGGAATGTGGGAGTGGTGCCTTTATTTGATAAATAAATTATATGCATTAAATTTGTCATATTGCATTTAATCTGGAGGGTTCTTGTGAGGATAATCCTTAGGGCAACAGTAAAATTAAAAACCAAGAAACATACCAGTGAGTTCAAAATGTCAGGGTGTACATAGCTTTATGCTACGATTTCTTCACATCAGAAGATTCTCCTGCTGTGCTTGTATTTTTGTTTCTGTGTGAACTGGTGGAGCCAAAAGCACTGAAATATCTTTTGCTGATTAAAGAATGGCATTATGTTTTGAAAAAATAACACATATTTAAATCACAGAACTACCTCAACAATATTTCACAAATGAATGATTTCAAAACTGTAGTTGCTAACAAAGTAAAACAATATACTTCTTTTATCATTTACAAATAGCAGCTATTGCCCATTCCTAATTGCCCTTGAGAAGGTTGTGATGAAGATACATCCCTGAACTGCTTTTGTCTTCCCACATTGTTGTTGGACATGAAGTTCCAGCATTTAGACCCTTCATGATACATCTTGATACATCTAAGGATTCCTATTTTCCTTAGAGATATGATAAACATTGTGATAAACCTTCCTTAGAAGGTTGGCGTCATTCAATGTTTGTAGTGAGATGCTGAAGATGTTCTATAGGTCAGTTGTGGAGAGTGCCCTCTTGTTTGTGGTGGCGTGTTGGGGAGGCAGCATTAAGAAGAGGGACGCCTCACGTCTTAATAAGCTGGTAAGGAAGGCGGGCTCTGTCGTGGGCAAAGTACTGGAGAGTATAACATCGGTAGCAGAGCGAAGGGCGCTGAGTAGGCTACGGTCAATTATGGAAAACCCTGAACATCCTCTACATAGCACCATCCAGAGACAGAGAAGCAGTTTCAGCGACAGGTTGCTATTGATGCAATGCTCCTCAGACAGGATGAAGAGATCAATACTCCCCAATGCCATTCGGCTTTACAATTCAACCGCCAGGAGTAAGATATGTTAAAGTGCCAGGGTTAGGACTCAATGTATTTAAGTAAACTACTTAAGAACTTTTTAAAAGCTATTATTAATGCTTTTTGAGAGGGTGATTTTAGATGCATATCATATTTTTACTGAGTTAAGTATTGTATGTAATTAGTTTTGCTACAATAAGTGTATGGGACATTGGAAAAAATGTTGAATTTCCCCATGGGGATGAATAAAGTATCTATCTATCTATCTATCATATAGTGTCATGTTCTATGTATTAACATGTCATTTTCCGATGAGCTTTTACAAGTAAACAGTAAGAGGAAGCTTGAACAAGTGGAGTTCCACAGTGGTCGGTGTGGGACTGCTGCTTTTTATGATGTATGTCAAAGATTTGGACTATATTATTAATGGATATGTGGCTAAATTTGCCAAAGATACAAAGATAGGAGAAGGAGAGGGTAGTGTTGAGGAAACAGAGAGCCTGCAGAGAGACTTAGATAGTTTAGGGGAATGGGCAAAGAAATGGCAAATGAAATACAATGTTGGAAAGTGTATGGTCATGCACTTTGGTGGAAGAAATAAATGGGCAGACTATTATTTAGATGGGGAGAGAATTCAAAATGCAGAGATGCAAAGGGATTTGGGAGTCCTTCTGCAAAATACCCTAAAGGTTTACCTCCAGGTTGAGTCAGTTGTGAAGAAGGTGAATGCAATGTTGGCATTCATTTCTAGAGATACAGAATATAAGAGCAGGGATGTAATGTTGAGGCTCTATAAAGTGCTCGTGAGACCGCACTTGGAGTATTGTGTGCAGTTTTGGGCTCCTTATTTTAGAAAGAATATATTGACATTGGGGAGAGTTCAGAGAAGATTCATGAGAATGATTTCAGGAATGAAAGGGTTACTGTATGAGGAACATCTGGCAGCTCTTGGGCCGTGTGCCCTGGAGTTCAGGAGAATGAGGGGGGATCTCACAGAAACATTTCAAATGCTAAAAAGCCTGAACAGATTAGATATGGCAAAGTTATTTCCCATGGTAGGGGATTCTAGGACAAGAGGGCACTACTTCAGGATTGAAGGACATCCTTTGAGAACTGAGATGCATGGAAATTACTTTAGTCAGAGGGTGGTAAATCTGTGGAATTTGTTGCCATGAGTGGCTGTGGAGGCCAAATCATTGGGTGTATTTAAGGCAGAGATAGATAGGTTATTGATTAGCCAGGGCATCGAAGGGTATGGGGTGAAGGCAGGGGAGTGGGGATGACTGGAAGAATTGGATCAGCCCATGATTGAATGGTGGTGCAGACTTGATGGGCCGAATGGCCTACTTCTGCTTCTATATCTTATGGTCTTATGAATGTAATGGAATGTAAACATCAGCATATAGACAGATTGAACTGTATTGAATTGTATTCCATTCAATCCAAAGCTGCAACAAATTTTGTGGATTCACCTTCCATAGATCCTGCCTGACCATTTCTGCAATTGATACTATCCTTTTTTTTTTTGCTAGCGATTCTGGTATCTCTTAGTTCAAGATATTTTGTGGCCATATTACCCTGATCTGTAGATTTCTATTTTCTGTCTGCCAAAGTGCAATAGACATACTGCTATCATCGTAATTGATTCCATCACTTGTTTGTAAAAGAATAAATGTGGTCATTTATTCAGCTCTAACACTAATTAGGAAATATGGAACACAATGAGGACCTGCTGAGATTCAGAGCTACATATACCATTGATCAACCATTTGCCTTGAATAACCTTGACTACAGAATTTAACATGCATTCGTTTATTCAGTTTTTATTGTATTCTACAATGGAGTGAAGAGATTGATACAGTTTTTGTGAAGTTTTTGCTGCTTGACAAAGGGCATTAGTGTTATCTTGATATCATTATGGAAAGATAAGCATTAATTAGAAGTTATATTGTAGATGTCATTTTAACTTTAAAAATAAGCAAATACAGAATGACATCTGTGCCAAGTTTGAGAAGATGTGAAGTGTTAGAAGTGTCACATTCTGACATAAGTTGCACAATATATAAATTAGGTTAGACAGACCACCACTTGGGAATGTTATATCTATGCACTGTGACAGTTGCTAACAGAGTCAGTGACACTTAACAGATCTGTTCAGTAGATGAGAAATATTCTATGTGTGGGTTTTTTGTAAAACACAACCATACAACTAATTACCTGCCATGGAATCTTATGAAATGTTTCCAGCCATCTAAGTACAGGATAGTCTGGCATCCTTAGGACTTTGGTGGTGAGTGCTGAACGTGGAAACTAAGGCCCTGGTGTTTCAGAGAAAGCAGGGGAACCACAAGCACTAGTGGAGGTGTGTAATTTTCAATCAGATTTGTTCATCTAGCAAGTGGTACTGAAAGCACTCTCTGTGAATAGGTATATTAATCATTTATTTGCAAACAGTAAAAATTTAACCAAACATTCATATTCCCCAAATTAGACAATACAAAGCTGTATATTCAACAAACACACTTAGTTAAAAGTGCATGTAGAGTATACCTTCTCAATTGTTATGTGCATCCTTGCCTTAAACAAAGGAAGAAGAGAGCAAGCCTCTTCCACGTGCCATTTTATATACCCAGGATATTTGAAGCTGGACATTAGGCAGGCATCCAATTGGAAAAACAGCTGCAGTTTCTAAATTAACCAATCAGAACAGAAGTGACTTTCAACAATCAGAATAAAGCATGCCCCCACAGGACAAGGGGAGGCATCCAGAAAAATTTTGTTGGCACAAGCATGTAGTGCCACCCCTTGATTCTTTAAACACTACCCATAATAGAAAGATACATTATGATGACCTTTATTGTCAAATGAATCAGCAAACAGTATTGTGTACAGTTTTGGTCTCCAGGGTTAAGGACATCCTGGCTGTAGAGGAAGTGCAGCGTAGATTCACGAGGTTAATTCCTGGGATGTCTGGACTGTCTTACGCAGAGAGGTTAGAGAGACTGGGCTTGTACACGCTGGAATTAAGGAGATTGAGAGGGGATCTGATTGAAACATATAAGATTATTAAGGGATTGGACAAGATAGAGGCAGGAAATATGTTCCAGATGCTGGGAGAGTCCAGTACCAGAGGGCATGGTTTGAGAATAAGGGGTAGGTCATTTAGGACAGAGTTAAGGAAAAACTTCTTCTCCCAGAGAGTTGTGGGGGTCTGGAATGCACTGCCTCGGAAGGTAGTGGAGGCCAATTCTCTGAATGCTTTCAAGAAGGAGCTAGAAAGGTATCTTATGGATAGGTGAATCAAGGGATATGGGGACAAGGCAGGAACCGGGTATTGATAGTAGATGATCAGCCATGATCTCAAAATGGTGGTGCAGGCTCAAAGGGCCGAATGGTCTACTTCTGCACCTATTGTCTATTGTCAAATGATTTTTTAAAGCCCATGAGCAGTGAGATGTTAGCATAGGAACCGTTGGCACCAGCCAGATAGTTGTGAGAACATGTGAATTGGATAATATGTTTTGAAATCCTTGCAGACCTGGTGTACACATTAGTATGTAGATAATAAATAGTTATTTAAACATTCATTTAGAAACATTTTTCAATTGTCTTTTTAAAAGACAATTGACTTCCAGTCAAGATGGCACCTGTGTACAATGCTCCTTTGGTTGACACCTTCTGAACAGCTTGTGAAACCATATAAATCACTCCTTTTTTTTGGCTTTTATGTTTGTTTTTTGTTTTGAATGTAATTCTGAAACAGTTGGAGCCTGTGATTTGCTGTTTGGAGATCATTTGGGTGTTCCAGAGCTCTGCTGTCTTCGAGAGAATTCTGGGAGACAGAGGCAGTGTGTGTGAACCCAATGGCAGGCAGGCTGTGGGATGGGGCGCAAGATGTTTGACTCAATTTCACCGATTAAGGCTTCCATTGTGCACCGATTAAAGTGACGAGGGAGACTGAAGCATTGAGGCAAGCGTGGTGAGTGAGTGCCGGCTGCCTGTCCTTTGATTGCTCTGTACCAGAGAGGCTGCCGCTGTGCCTTGAGAACCTTACCCAGGTTTTCTGCATTTTGGATGTGGACTTGGACTATAACCTTTGTTTTTTAGTCTTTTAATTTTTAATATTCTATGTTTCTTGCCCAATCTTTCTTGTGTTTTGTGCGAGAGGAGGGATTTGGTGGTTGATGATCGTGCTGCCTTTGTTTTCTTTCTTGGTACCATGGCTATCTGGAGAAGAAGAATTTCAGAGTTGTATACTTTGATAATAAAAGAATCTTCGAAACCTTTGAAATAATCAGAATCAGAATCACAAGTTTAATATCACTAGCATATGTTATGAGATGTTGTTATGCATCAACAGTACATAAAAACTGTAAGATTACTGTGTGTGTGTGTCTCTGCACACACACACGAGGGGTGATTGGTAAGTTTGTAGCCTAAGGTAGGAGGAGTCAATTTTAGAAAACCTAGCATATTTATCTTTCAACATAGTCCCCTCCTACATCTATACACTTAGTCCAGCGGTCATGGAGCATATGAATCTTGGACCTCCAGAAAGTGTCCACAGCAGGGGTGATTGATAAGTTTGTGGCCCAAGGTAGAAGGAGATGAGTTATACAGCTCTCATTACATGCACAGGCAGTTCAACTCTTTTAGTGATTATGCAGAAAGTTTGAAGTTAATAACTCATCTCCTTCTACTTTAGGCCACAAACTTATCAATCACCCCAATGAGTTATTAACTGATGAATTATTAACTTCAAAGTTGGTGCATGGCCAAGTGGTTAAGGCATTCGTCTAGTGATCTGAAGGTCGCTAGTTTGAGCCTTGGCTGAGGTTGTGTGTTTGTCTTTGAGCAAGGCACTTAACCACACATTGCTATGCAATGACACCGGTGCCAAGCTGTATGGGTCCTAATGCCCTTCCCTTGGACAACATCAGTGGCGTGGAGAGGGGAGACTTGCAGCTTGAGCAACTGCCGGTCTTCCATAAAAAAAACACCTTGCCCAGGCTTGCACCCTGGAAACAGGCGCACACAGGTGTCCCCCTTTTTATAAAGGTAGAGCATTCCTATGAAACCTTTCTTCAGCCAAAATGGCATAAAGCGAAGAACCATTAATTTATATGGGAAAAATTTTTGTGAAAGCAAAAATCCTCTGTAATGCGAAAACAGGTTACTAATGTAGGTCTTTTTGAGACATCTCCTTGAAGATGTGAAAATAACAGATTACAATTATCTGCAGTTTATTTTGACCCGATGCAGTGGTCCCCTCCCCCACCCCATACTGGACAGTGATGTAGCCAATTAGAAAGCCCTCCACAGCACATCTGTAGAAATTTGCAAGTGCCTTGGGTGACAAACCAAATCTCCTCAAACTCCTAAAGAAATACAGCTGCTTTCGTGCCTTCGTTGTAACTACATTGATATGTTGGGCCCAGGATAGATCCTCACAGATGTTTACACCCAGGAGCTTGAAGTTGCTCACCCTTGTTCCCTCATTTTACTGTTTCTGAAGTCCACAATCAATTCTCTGGTACTACTGACGTTGAGGGCAAGGCTGTTGTTGCAACACCACTTAACCACCTGATCTATCTTGTTCCTGTATGCTTCATTGTCACCATCTGAAATTCTACTAACGATAGTTGTGTCATCAGCAAATTTATTGATTGTACTTCAGCTGTGCCAAGCCACAAAATCATGGGTGTAGAGGGAGTAGAGCAGTGGGCCAAGTACCATCCTTGATGTGCACCAGTGTTGATTATCAGGGATGTGTAGATGTTATTTCTGATCCACACAGACTGTGGTGTTCCGGTGAGGAAATCGAGGATTCAGTTGCAGAGGGAGGTACAGCAGCCCAGGTTTTGGAATTTTTTGATCAGAACTGATTGTGTTAAATGCTGAGTTATTGTCAATAAAGAGCAGTCTGACATAAGTATTAGTATTGACCAGGTGATCCATTGTTCCATGAAGAGCCAATGAGATCGCATCTGCTGTAGACCTATTGTAGTGACAGGCAAATTACTGTGGGTCCAGGTCCTTGCTTAGGCAGTAGTTGATTCTAGCCATAACCAAACTCTCAAAGCACTTCATCACTGTAGATGTGAGTGCTGTTGGACAATAGTTATAAGGCAGCTCATCCTACTCTTCTTTGGCACTGGTATGATTCTTGGCCTTTTGAAGTGTCGTGGTTTCTCGTGCCCCAGAAACGACCAAGAGACGCAGAAGATTCTTCAAGAAGTATTAAACTTTAATTTGCAAATCAAAGCTGAGACAGTCATTGAGCTAGTCTCTGATTGCCCACCGATCCTTGGACATAGCATTTTTTATTGCAATCTCCTGGTCTAGTTGCATTAGCATATCCAATCGGTCTACAGTTGCGTATCACAAGTACATCCGCCACTATTGTTTCTACCCATTGACTTAATCGTGTTCTAATCTACATCTCTTAGCTAGCCTCTCATTAACACCCCATTATCTTCTACATTCTTAAGATTTCATTCTACTAAATTGGATACATGCATAGCAAATAGCAAGTTCAAAGCTGACTACATAGTTTTGGTTACACAGCAAACAATGCAACTTTTATACTCCAATATATCCCCCCCTTTGAGACCCATAGGGTCTCACACAGAGAAAGAAGACTAAGAGTCCGCGCACAAAAGCCCCAATAAACTCAAGCACTTATTCCCAAATCTCGGGTTAAACTATAATTTTCTGCGCCAAGACCTCAAAGTATTCTCTCCCTGTTACCCTGGGCCGCTGAGCCAAAGACCTGTCCCTTTGTACCTGAGACAGGGAAAAAAAAACTCAGAAGCCCTTACAATCTACTCCCACACTGTCATTTTGCTCTTGTTCATCCTGCAGGTGTTGTAGGCTGTAACGATACATTTTTGGTGTTTCTTTCTCCACTAAGCTTGCTTCAGTAATTGCCACGAGCATCAGAAATTGTTTGGTTGCAGCACGCACTACAAGAGACTTGAGACAAGGAAGAAAACAGCACAGCACAAGCGCACAGCTCAACAATACAATACTGACAGTTATTGCCATTTTAGTTAGCCATGCTCCCCATCCTCCGAGTCTACTTTCTAACCAGTCAAATAACTGATGTCCGAACCCTGCATTCTGTGCGCATACCTCGCACTGTGACAAGACAAAGTCCACTGAAGCCTGTAAGTAAGGTGACCAAAAACCATCCTTCATTTTCTTTATCACTTCCCCCCTTGCACAATGGTCAATTCCATGCGCTTCTGAAATCAGAATCGTCAGTAGAGGGGTGGGCGCTACCAACAAACCGTCTTCCATGCTCCACAAGCCTTCCGGGTTCTACTTGGCCCCTCTTCATCTCCACATTGTCTGTTCTGCCAAAGTTGCCTTACCTTATATTTCAATTAGGTCCTCTATCACAGGTTCTGGAGCTAGGCTTACCTGGGGGGCAATGACAGCTGATGTACATCCAGACGCTTTTCTGGCTGCCTCGTCCGCAGCTTGATTCCCCTTTGTTATTACATCATTTCCCTTTTTATATGCCTGGCATTTTACTATAGCCAATGCTTTAGGTTTCATTATGGCTTTTATTAAGTCTAGAATTTGCTGACAATGTTGTATGGGATCTCCATTGCTTTTTTTAAAAACCTCTCTGTTTCCACACTGCCCCGAACAAATGGCATACTCCATGAGCATATGCCGAATCAGTATAGATGTCTACTTTCTCACCTTCCATCATTTCACATGCAGCTGTCAGGGCTTTGATTTCCGCTAGTTGGGTGGAACACGGTTGGGGACAGGACTTCATCCTGATAATCTTATAGCTCGACTGATCCTGCTGCACTACTGAGAATCCTGCATGATTTCCATCATGATCCCTATAACAAGAGCCATCTACGAACAAAACCTTTTAGATAGATAGATAGATACTTTATTCATCCCCATGGGGAAATTCAACTTTTTTCCAATGTCCCATACACTTGTTGTAGCAAAACTAATTACATACAATACTTAACTCAGTAAAAAAAAATATGATATGTATCTAAATCACCATCTCAAAAAGCATTAATAATAGCTTTTAAAAAGTTCTTAAGTCCTGGCGGTAGAATTGTAAAGCCTAATGGCATTGGGGAGTATTGACCTCTTCATCCTGTCTGAGGAGCATTGCATCGATAGTAACCTGTCACTGAAACTGCTTCTCTGTCTCTGGATGGTGCTATGTAGAGGATGTTCAGAGTTATCCATAATTGACCGTAGCCTACACAGCGCCCTTCGCTCAGCTACCGATGTTAAACTCTCCAGTACTTTGCCCACGACAGAGCCCGCCTTCCTTACCAGCTTATTAAGACGTGAGGCGTCCCTCTTCTTAATGCTTCCTCCCCAACACGCCACCACAAAGAAGAGGGCGCTCTCCACAACTGACCTATAGAACATCTTCAGCATCTCACTACAGACATTGAATGACGCCAACCTTCTTAGGAAGTACATTTTATCTGCATCCTCTAGTGGTTCTGACCGTAAATCTGCACTCAATTTGGCAAATGTCATAGTCTTCCCTACACAATCATGGGGTTCTCCTTCATAGCCCAAAGGGACAAAATTGGCTATATTACTGGTAGTGCAACTCTGTATAGTTATGTCTGGAAATGTCAATAACATCTGATACGCTGCTATCCTGGCTGGCGTCAGCACAAATTTCCCTCTTTCCAGCAATTCTGCTACTTTGTGGTGTGTGTACAGAGTCACAGGATAGCCCAGGGTTACAGATGATGCCTTTTCATATGCATAGTACAGCGCCGCCAATCCCTAACAGGGTGGATACCCCTGAGCCACCTCATCTAGTCTCGTACTGTAGTATGCTATCAGCTGCTTTGCTTTTCCTGTGCCTGTCTCTTGTGTTAGAACCACTGTGACATAACCCTCCTGTCGGTTGGATACATACAAATGAAAAACCTTCTTGTAGTCAGGCAAAGCTAATGCTGGTGCTGACTGCAATTCCTGCTTAATAGTATTGAAAGCTATCTCCGCCTCTCCATTCCACTGTAAGCCATTCTTCAAATTTGTATGTCCTGCTTCTTTCATTATCTCTCTCAAAGGTGCCACAATCTCAGCATATTCTCCTATCCAATCTGAGCTGTACCCTGCCATTCCCAAAAACGTCATCATCTGCCCTACAGTCTGGGGTTTTGGGACCTTAGTTATTGCCTCAATTTGATCTGGTGCTATCGCCTTCACTCCCTTGGATATTACCCTGCCTAAGTATTCCATTTGCTGCGTGCAAAATTGCAGTTTCTTTTTGGATACTTTATGTCCTCCGTGCGCCAGCTTCTCTAACAGAGTTATAGTGTCCTGCTCATACTGTTCCTTACTGTGGGAGCAAATCAACAGGTCATCCACATACTGTAACAATGTACTTTCCAATGGTATGCCCTCTAGATCTGCCTTCAACACCTGATTAAAAACGTGTGGTGAATGTTTAAACCCTTGCGGCATTCTGGTATAGGTATACTGAGCACCTCTGTAAGTAAATGCAAACAGATACTGAGACTGGTCGGTCAGAGGAATGCTGAAGAAAGCCGAACACAAATCAATCACTGAAAAGTAACTTGCCACTAGAACATTAGTCAAAAGCGTGTGTGGGTTGGGGACTACCACTGGCCAGTCCTCTACCACATCATTTACCGCTCGCAAATCATGCACCAATCTCCACTTAGATTTATCTGCTTTTAAGACCGGCAGCAACGGGGTATTGCATGGACTGTTCTTTTAAGCACTCCTATTTCAAGCAACCTCTGCACTGTCAATGCTATTCCCTCTTCTGCTTCTGGTCTTAGAGGGTATTGTGGTCTCCTGGGTGGAATTGCTCCTTTTTTCAGCCTTATTTCCACCGGACTAGCTGTTTTTATTTTCCCTACGTCCGTGTCATGCTGTGACCACAGAATAGATGGCAACTCATCTAACCTTCTATCTTTCTGCTGGCCTCTTTCCTTTCCCAGCAATGGCATGTGTGGTTGGGGAGTTATTTCGACCTCTCTCACTGTCCCTACCATATCTACACTTACCATTATTTTAATGCAATTGTTGTCTTCTGATATCCACACCTCTGGCGTGATTTTCCTCCACACTGTTACAGTTTCAGCACTCTTAAGTAAGGGTCCTAAGTCTTTAGACAGATATCCCTTGTTTACCAACGATGTTACGTGGGGCGCAGCCTCCGGTATCCTGTACCATTTTTCTAAAAAGGTGTTCCACTTAACTTGTAAAGCTGCCCCTTGCTTTCCAATTATCACAGCCTCCCCTTCCAGGTGCTGTTGGGTACATGCCTCCAGGTGCCATCTCTCCTCTAACTCCCTGTTTTGAGTCTCGTCAAAAATCACTGTACAATGTAGCTCAGAGTTGGGCATTACAGCCCTGGGTAATATAGCCCTTTTTCCATTTTTCCCAGGTTTCCTGAATCTGATCTGCGATGTCTCCTATCCAAAAGACATTAGCCTTCTTGTCTTCTCGCACTATCAATTGAGCCCCTGCTCTTTCCACACTCAGCCCATTTCTGGTGCATTCTAATTTTAATTCCAGTTTCAATAAGGCATCTCTGCCTAACAAATTAATCGGAGTTCCTTTAAATACTAACACCGGCAAAACAATTCCTTTATTTCCCATTCTCAACTGCACTGGAGGCGTGTACTGTGTCAACTGTGTTTTCCCCGAGAACCCTACCATCTTACAATAAACTTTCCTGACATGGGAAGGTGAAGGGCATACTGTGGCTGTACACAAGTGTACGTGGCTCCAGTATCTATCATCATTGGTGTCAGTTGCCCTTCTAACATAACCTGAACAATGGGTTCCTCGTCTGCCTCCCTTGTTATCATTGGGTAATGTCCCTTCCCACTCGAGTTCTCGGGGCACCCCTAATACCTCGCATAGGGGTTCACAGGTCCACTTGGGCCTGTGGGGGCTGGTCCTTGGCTAAACTTTAGTTCCCTTCTTATCGGTTCCTGCTGGTGTGTGACAGGCCATGGTGTAAACAGACAATCTCTTCTCATGTGACCTGGCTGATTACATCCCAAGCACAATCTCTCTACCTCTCTTTCCCCCTGTTTCCTCACTGATCCCCTCTGCCCATAGCTCCTCTGTCCCCCTCCTTGGGACTTTCAGTCCTGTCTGGGCTGTTTGAATTTAGTCTGTTTATTTCTATGGTATAACCGATACTCCTCATACTCCTTTTCCTTTCTCAAGTATTTCATCCGTTCAATCTCTTTCATTTCTCTTTTTGCCTGTTCCATCTTTATCCTTTCTGCCTGTATCTCCTTCCATATTGCCGCTTTTTCCTTCTTGTATTGTCTTTTTTCATCCTCATTGTCCCAAACTTGTATTTCTCCCTGCATGTTTACTGTTCCCGTCAGCAGGGGGCACTGCTTAGGGGTTCCTTCCTCATTATAGGGAGGGGGCTTTTCTGTTTCTTTTGCATCTGGGTATGGAGCTGAAGCCAGCTTCTCACTGTACCTTCCTCTCTCTTTAACAGGCTGTTTCTCCAGCAACTTAGTGTCTTCCTCGCTTGTAATCAATATTCTACCTGTCCTCCTCAGCCTTTCTCCCTCCGTTCTGAAGAGTTTTAGCACTTCCATTTCTCGTTCTCTTTTTTGCCCTCTTTTCTTAGATTTATCTTTTGGTTTGTAATTTTTAATTAGTGCCTCCATTTCTTCGCACAAGCTTACATCAAACGTTCCTTCTCTTGGCCACTTTGTGACCAGGTTTTTGGTTCTCTTTTCCCATTTTTCTGAAGTTTTTGTGATCTCGTATTTATTTACCGGGATTTTTTTTCAGAATCTCTACTGCCGTTCCTTTACCTGTCATGTTGTTCTCTCTTTTTAAGGTATTTCAGAGATTCACAGTTCGTTTACTGGATAATATTATTTACTCTAATTCTATGCCTAGTCTATCGACTATCTACCAGCGCCTTAAACTATATATTGGACTGTCCTTGTTTCCTATTCTGTTCTGCCCGTACAGACCTCTATTCAGAGCGGTATCCACAGAACTTGCTCTTTGCACCTCGTCTATTCAGACCCTTATCTCTTAAGGCGGTATCCACGAGGATTTTCTCTATTTTCCCTTTCCCTGCCCGTTCAGACCTTCATTTTATACGAAGCGGTATCCACAGAGATTTACCAACACCACGTGGAATTTTTCTTAACTTCTTATTAACTTATTTGTACTTACCCTCACTGCAGTGTTCTTGATCAATCCTCTGAGCCTCCTGTTAACCCCCAATTCTGCCAGATTCTTTGGACCGGAGAGACCCTTCGGCAGTGGTTCCACACTTCTGAGACTCCAAGACCTCCCCAAAACCAACAGAATTCTTAGTCCAAATTGTCGCAAAAAACGCTTACCTTTTGTTTGGGTGCACCCTTAATTCTGGTAGCCTTGTGGGGGTCCCTAGAGGTCTGGGAAGCGTCCCCAATCTGCCGTTTCCTTTCCGCGGGTCTCTTTCCGGTCCTGACGTGGTTGCCAATTTTGTTGTGGTTTCTCGTGCCCCACAAACGACCAAGAAACGCAGAAGATTCTTCAAGAAGTATTAAACTTTAATTTGCAAATCAAAGCTGAGACAGTCATTGAGCTAGTCGCTGATTGCCCACTGATTTTTTATAGCAATCTCCCGGTTTAGTTGCATTAGCATATCCAATTATCCATATCCATATCCAAGTGATACAGTTGCGTATCACAAGTACATCCGCCACTATTGTTTCTACCCATTGACTTAATCATGTTCTAATCTACATCTCTTAGCTACCTCTCATTAACACACCATTATAATCTACATCTCTTGGCTAGCCTCTCATTAACACCCCATTATCTTCTACATTCTTAAGATTTCATTCTACTAAATTGGATACATGCATAGCAAATAGCAAGTTCAAAGCTGACTACATAGTTTTGGTTACACAGCAAACAATGCAACTTTTATACTCCAATAGAATCAGGTGGGAATCTCTGACTGTAGCAATGAGAGACTGAACATGTCTTTGAACATGCCCACCAGTTGGTTGGCACAATAAATTAAAACATTAATATTAATAATTTTTGAACAGGTTTTCTAAAAATTTTTTTCAATCTGTCTCTGCTATACTTTTATTAAGAAAAAAATAGAATGAATACACACAAATAAGCACTTCATTAAAAAGTACATAATTATAAAGATAAACATTAGCTTTGTTTGTGATATATACATTGAAACATACGGTGAATGCATCATTTACATCAATGTCCAACAGTCTGGATGCGCTGGGAGCAGCCTGCCAGTGGCACCATGCTTCCAGCACCAACATAGCACGCCCACAACTTACTAACCTGTAAGTCTTTGGAATATGGAAGGAAACTGGAGCACCCAGAGGAAATCCTTGCAGTCAGGTTTGCCATCCCTGCACTAATGTATTAGAATGAGAAAGGGAAGTGGGGTCCTAGAATATTAGCAGGAGTATGACATCCATCATCTGGTGACCTGGACATTGAACCGTTGGAACTTCTGACTAGTCTGAAAGCAAGATAGTGGAATTTTACTGCACTAATGTCATAGAAAATTTATTTTTAATTACAATGTGTGAATGGACATTAAAAGTGAGCCAAACCATAAACATAAGAATACTAAAAGTAAATGATTATGAACACAATACTTGAAAACCTTTGTAATTGGCTGACTCTGAAACCTAAGACACATGTCTGGTGAATTTAATAGGACCAGCCACTGCAGCTCCAGCACTAATAGGTGTCCATCCTGGCAGAGGACATGCCATGAACACCCAGCCACTGTGCAGCAGTTGAAACAGCCCAGATGCACTGATACTAATGAGCCTCAGAAACAAATCAGTTTGTGAGTCAATCATAGCTTTGTAGAATGGAAACAATATAGTGAATGGTACTCCAGTTATTGCTGAGGTAGTTTGTCCACCAGTATAGTACTCTAACCCCCCAATGCTTTACGCAGTCACTCTAAGTTTTGTTCCTGAGCAATGCTGACCCGTTCCACTCACCCGTCACTTATAAACATACATAGAGTTGCAGGACACGATGACAGCCTTCAGGAACTGATTAAATGGAAATCCACAACCCTGAAACATAACATCCTCACCGCTTTCTTTGGCAGAAAGACATCAGTAATCAGTGATGTGCAGAATCTGTGGCTCCTTCTCTAATTTTCATTAAATATCATCTAACAGAAATAGTAACTTTTGCTCTCTACTACCTGATCAGCTAAATGCTTCCTGCATTTTCAGTTTTCTTTTTTCAGATGTTCAAGATCAGCAGTATTTTGCTTTTGCGGTATCCTATTTTGAAGTGTACCGATTAGGGTAACCACTAGTTCCAAATGATAAAAACTTCTTTTTTTTTGGTTGATATATTCACAGGTCACTTATTTGCACTTTTTGTACCTGCTGACTTTAATTCACTGCAAAGTGGTGGTGAGGACAGCATCGTAAGAGAACTTTGCTCTAATCAGTCAACCACTAAATTACCAAAGACACCAAGACTAATTAAGAGAGTCCCCAAGTATCACAGGATCACAATATGGAAGGAGGTTATTACACACATCATGTGCATAACTGTTGTATATTACAGGAATCCAGCTAGGCCCTCGCCACCATTTTCTCCCCAAAGCCCCGTAAACTCTTTCCATTCAGATTTATTCAGTTCCTTTTTGAATGTGACAATGGTATCTTGTTTCACTATCTTTTCTACAGTGACATTATAGACTTAACCTCTGTAAATAAAAAGTATTTTCATATATTCCTTTTGACACTTCCTCGTATTTGAAACCTCCACCAGTGCGAAGAGCTCCTTTCTTTTTCTATCTTTCACAACCTTGATTTCAGATTATCCTTGCATCCTTCTGTTACAAAGTGAATAAATTCTCCAGTCGATCAACAAAACTAGTTTCTCATCGTAAGAATTATTTTGCCTTGATGAGGCCACACTCAGATTGGAGGAACAACTCCTCATATTCTGTCTAGGTAGCCTCCAATCTGATGGCATGAACATTTTTTTCTCTGGTAAAAACAATTCCATCACCTTCCCTTTTCTTCTATTCTACTCTCTAGTCTTTTACCTATTCTCCTCACCTGCCTATCATCTACCCCTAGTGCCCCACCTTCTACCCTTTCTGCCATGCCCTTTCCTATCAGATTTCTTCTTCTCCAGCCCTTTAACCATCCCATTCATCTGGCCTCACCTATCACATTCTAGCTAGTCCTCCTTTCCCTCAGCCCATCTTTCTATTCTGGCATTTATCCCCTTCCTTTCCAGTCCTAAATAAGAGCCTCGGCCCAAAATGTTGACAATTTATTCATTTCTGCAGTTGTTGTCTGACCTGCTGAGTTCTCCAGCGTTTTGTGTGTGTTGCTCTGGACTCCTAGCATCTGCAGAATCTCATGTTTGTCATTTTGGTAAATTTTCCTTGAATCTCTCCAAATCTTTGTAACACCTAGAACAGGTATGTTTAAAAATAAATCACAATGATTTTCTTGTTCTTGTATTATGCAGGATTTGAAAAGCAATTAACCACTTTCTCAATCACCCTTGCCACTTTCAACAAGGACATACACTCCCAGACCTCTATTATTGTACTACTTTTAGAAACATCCTCTAGATTATATTGGAAATTTAAAAAAAAACTGCAAATGCTGGAATCTGAAATGAAATAGAAAATGCTAGAAATACTCAGCAGGTCAGTTGATATCTGAGGAAAGAGAGTTAAAGTTGTTCGGGTCCAAGGCTTTTCGTCACAACCTCTAGCTTATATTGCCTTTTCTCATTCTCCAGATCACTTCATAGTTTTCAGGATTAAATTACATCTGCCGCAAGTTATCTTTTCCCGTAATGTGTCGACATTTCCTTCCTGTCCATTACTATCGTTCTTACAGTTCAATATGCCGCCAAGGTTTTTTTATTCACCTGAAAATTTGGAAATCGTGCCCCGTACAGCATGTATATTAAGAAAATCAGTTACCCCAGCACCAACCTCTGTGTTTAAAGCCGCCAGACAAAGCAGTTTGTTATGCATTACACAGTTGTGGAAAAACCGGGCCGGTCTGGCGAGAGAACAAGGCCTCAGGCGTTGCTATAGCAACAGAACCAAGCCGCGAGCGCGTTCAAACAGTCGCCACTCTGGCGCTCGTGGGTTAGTTAACGCGGTCGGTCACTTAATTTTGTTGCTGTGCCAGTAGGAACATGGCTCACACGAGAATTTCTGCCAAGCTACCTCCGCACATCGACCCAGCCAAAGCACCAGTGGCGTACGCGAACAGGGCTCTGCCCAAACTCAATCGAGAGCTGGCCGACCGCGAACTCGTCACTAGACAGCGCGCTCTCATGGCCTTGTGTGACCTGATCCACGACCCCGAATTAGCTTATACGGCCGTGGAGGTCGGTAAGTGTGTCGCCAATACCCTACAGCACACTCACAGTATATACCAGCGACGGTACCAAGTTAAAATAACTTGTTCGGAGTTGTGAGAAAAACGGTGACCACGTTTGCTCCAACATATCACACACTCTGTGTGGGAATACCATTGAATACCCCCTTGATGAGAGTGTAATAAGTTGAATAGAAACCAGGATGCATATTGTCCAAATAAATATTAATATGAAGACACAAGATACTACAAATGTTAAGTTCTGGAACAGAAAAACAAACTGCTGGAAGAACTCAGTGTGTCAGGTAGCATCTGTGGGGGATCAAGATCCTGCATCAGGGCTGAGAGAGGAGAAGAGCATGGCCTTTATAAACAGCAGGTGGAGGGAGGAAGGGTGAAGGTTGACAAGCAGAAGGGACCAAGGGGGAGAGGCGAAGGATGGCGATGGTTCAAAGGATGGTTGACAGAGGCACCTGAGTGATAGTACCAGCAGGCATGGAGAAAAAAAAGTGAGGTAAATGGAATGGGGATTTGTTGGGGAGGGTGAAGGTGGAGAGACAGAGGTTGCAGTGATAAGGAGGGCACAAAGTGCTGGAATCTGATAAATAAGCAACCACAAAGTATACTGCAGATGCTGTGGTCAAATCAACACATACAACATGCTGGAGGAACTCAGCAGATCGGGCAGCATCCATGGAAACAAGCAGTCAATGTTTCAGGCCGAGACCCTTCATCAGGACTGAAGAGGCCCTATAAAGAAGGTGGGGGGAGGGTGGGAAGAAGAAGGTTGGTAGGTGCCAGGTGAAAAACCAATCAGAGGAAAGATCAAGGGGTGGGGGAGGAGCAGCAAGGAGGGGATAAGCAGGAAAGGTGAAGAAGGGATGTAAGGGGAAAGCACTGTGTAGTAGAAGAAGGCAGAATCATGAGAGAGGTGGTAGGCAGCTGGAGGAGGAGACAGAGTGAAACTGGGATGGGTGAAGGGAAGGGAGGGATTTACTGGAAGTTGGAGAATTCAATGTTCATGCCAAGGGGCTGGAGACTACCCAGATGGTATTGTAGTATTGATGTGACTTGGACACCGCAGTATATTGAACAACCATGTTTATTCATCAGACTCCCACTTTCTTAAACCCCTGTCCTGACGTCATACGCACTTTGACCTACAAGTACTCACACAGTACATTACATCCTCCTTCTCAAGATTTTTTTTACAACACTGTGAATTGCCAAAACAATGCCTTTCTTACATTGCAACAGCAAATAACATTGCAAACTAAAAAAAAATCTTAACTTCTTATACTGTATTCTACATTGTATCTTACAATACTAACAGCAGTATATTTTCTTTTACTAACATAGGCTAATAAACCTTTTATTTCTCACCTTGGAACTTATAACATGTGTGACTTTGCCTCAAGCTGTGTGAGACTGTAGGTAGATCTAGTCTCTGTATCTAGCTGGAAGTTTGACTTGTCTCCTAGACCGTGTGCGATACAACTGTGACTGTGCTCGTTCTTCATCAGTATCAGTCTCTGGAGTGAACTCTGTCTTTGCGGTCTGCATTTCCACCTCGGTCAACCTTCACCTTCATTGCATCGTGGGGTTTCGTCGCACCCCTCACTCTTGGTGTTGTTTGTTTCCATGTCTGTATCTGTGGAAATGTCCTGTGCATCTGTACGTGGAAACTCCCTCTCGCCTGTCTTCAGCAGATGCTTCCTGTTCCTCCTGCCATCCGGCGTGAGAACTATGAAGGATCTTGGTTGCTGATGTTTGTTCACAACCACAGCTGGTTGCCAAGTGTCTCCTCTCTGTATTCTGATATTTTCACCTGTATGCAGATTTGGCAACTGTCTTGTGCGTCTGTCATAGTAGCTCTTTTGCTTTATTTGCTTGTACTTTTGCTTGTCATGTACTTGAAGATTACCTTCAGGAGTCAGTAGAGTTGTGGATGTTGGCAGTTCGGTCTTCAGACGACGTCCCATCAACAGCCGCGCAGGAGAGAACCCCACACCCTCAATCGGTGTGTTGCGATATTCAAGCAGAGCAATATAAGGGTCACCGTTGCTGCTTTGTGCCTTCTTCAGCATGTTCTTGACAGTTTGTACAGTTCTCTCTGCTTGTCCATTAGACTGAGTGTGCCCTGGACTGGAAGTAACATGTTGAAATTCCCAGCTTTCTGAGAACCCTCTGAACTCACCACTGGCATATTGTGGACCATTGTCACTGACGACAATATCTGGAGTACCATGACTTGCGAATGTCGACTTCATTGTGGTAATGACACCTTGACTGGACGTGTCACTTAACTTGGTGATCTCTGGATATTTTGAATAGTAGTCCACAAAAAGCAGATATTCTGCACCATTGTAGTGAAAGAGATCTGTGCCAATCTTCTCCCATGGTCTTCCTGGTAGTGGATGGGGAAGCAAAGGCTCTCTTGGATTGCTGTTTTTGTTTTCATTACAGACAGCACACTGAGACACAATGTCCTCTATCTGAGTTGACATACCTGGCCAATAGAGAATGTCCCTTGCTCTTTCTTTACATTTCACTATCCCCAGGTGTGACTCATGAATTCTGTTGAGCATTTCCTGTCTCATTTGGTTTGGTACAATGAGTTTTGCCACTTTGAACATTAGTCCTGATGCACAGCTGATTTCCTCTTTAAATGTACAGTATTTCTGTACTTCTTTTGGAACATCTTTTCCTTCTGTTGGCCATCCATTCATTGTAATGTCTCTTAGCATTTGCATTTCAGTATCATCTGCAGTCGCTTTCCTGAACATGTTCAACTTCTCCTCAGAGATGAGTAGCTGAGGTGTAACCCAGTTGACCTCCAGCTCTCTTCCTGGCAACTCTTCCTTTTGCTCTTTGAGGTAAGCACGGCTCAAAGCATCAGCGATGTACAGTTCTTTTCCTGGCTTATAGGTGACTGTGAGAGTGTAACTCTGTAGCCTGAGAAGCATCCTTTGCAGCCTCATTGGAGCTTGGTGAAGTGGTTTTTTGAAGATGCTCTCAAGTGGTTTGTGATCACTCTCAACCTGGATTTCTTTGCCATATACATATTGGTGGAACTTCTCACACCCATAAACTATGGCGAGTAATTCCTTCTTGATTTGAGCATATCGGCGTTGACAGTCCGTAAGTGCTCATGATCCATACACCACAGGTCTCCCATCCTGCAGTATAACAGCTCTTCCTTCCGAACTGGCATCCACAGACATCGTCACCGGTTTATTGACATCATAGAACTTGAGTGCTGGTGCATTGGTAACCAACTGCTTCAATGTGTCAAAACTTTTCTTTTGTTCATCTTCCCAATGCCATTCAGTGTTGCTCTCTAGTAGCTTTCAAAGTGGAGCACTGACCTCTGATAAGTTGGGAATGAATTTGGCAAGATACTGTATCATTCCCATGAACCTCAATAGTTCTTGCTTATCTTTGGGTGGTGGTAGCTGTACCACAGCCCTGACCTTTTCATTATCTGGTTTTAGCCCATCAGCACTGAGTATGTGACCTATGTATTTGATCTCTGTAGTTCTGATCTTACATTTACTTTTGTTCAGTTTTAGATTGTACTCACGTGCTCTCTCTAGAAGCTTCCTCAGTCTCTGATCATGTTCCTCAATTGTGTCACCCCATATCAGCAAATCATCAATGATATTGACCACTCTGTCCAGGCCTTCAATCATTTGTGCCATGGACCTCTGGAATACCTCTGATGCAGAAGAAATCCCAAAGGGTAGACGCAGGAAACGATATCTCCCTATGGGCGTGTTGAAAGTGCATAATTTGGAACTTTCCTCATCCAGCTTGATCTGCCAGAAATCTTGATTTTCGTCTAATACTGAAAAGTATTTTGTATTAGGCATGCGGGAGACGACCTCTTCAACCGTGAGCAGCGGATAGTGCTCTCTTTTGATGGCTCGGTTGAGATCTTGTGGATCCATGCAAATCCTCATCTTTTTCTCTGTGACCACTGTCACCATACTATTCACCCAGTCAGTCAGTTCTATTTGTCTTGTTATGACTCCCATCTGTTTCATTCTGTGTAGCTCCTCCACTACTAGATCCCTGAGAGCTACTGGAATCTTTCTCGGGGCATGTACAACTGGTGCAATAGTTGGATCAATCTGGATATGGTGTTTCCCTGGTAAACATCCTAATCCAGAAAACAAGTCAGCAAAGTCTTTGAGAATGTCATTTTCTTTCTCAACACCATAGATTCACTTCAGCAGGCCTAGCTTTGTGCATGTTGTTTTGCCCAGTATTGCTGGAACATGTTGCTGTACTATCTCAAACTCTATCTTCTGTTTTTGTCCTTTGTACACACAGTTGAGTGTTTTCTTTCCTAATGGCACTGTCTTGTGACCGAAATATGCAACAAGCTTGCAGGTGGATTTTCTCAGTCTTCCTCTGATGTCCAGTGAGTTGAATGTTTCTGCTGACATTACATTGCACTTTGCCCCAGTGTCAAGCTTAAATGTCACATTCCTCTTGTTTATCATCAGATCGTGAGTCCAATCATCTTCGTCCTCCATCTCTGCATTGTCAATATTCTTGATGCATACCGCCTGTTCCACTTCAATTGTTCCAATGAACATGTCACTGTTGCCCTCACTCTGTTCCACAGCATGCATTTTTCTTGCTTGCTCCTGCAATTTGCACGTCTTTGCAAAGTGATTTTTTTCCTGCATAATTTGCATGTCTTACCAAAGGCTGAACATTTTCTGTATCTATGTTTATAGCCACATGTTGCAGTTAACTTCCTTTTGACCATCCTGTGGAGCTGGCTTTGTCCTACTCTTGTCAGTTTTCACAGTGTTTTGTGCACTTCATTCTCTTCATTAAGCATTTTAACCTGACTTGATGTGATCTCGCTGGCACGGCAAACATCAATCACCTTTTCTAATGTAAGCTCCGCCTCTCTCAATAGCCTGCCTCTCGCATGATCATCTCGTATGCCTCATACAATCCTGTTGCGTATTAAAGAATCATGCAGTTGTCCGAACTCTCAGGTTTTTGCCTTGTTCTTCAAATCTGTTACATAGGCGTCTATGGTCTCTGTCCATCCTTGAGCCCTCGTGAAAAATAAATGTCGGATGTACGGTAGGTGTTTTCTCAGTTCGCAGTAATCTTGAAACTTTTTCTTCAACACTTCAATTTTATCTTGCTCATCATCTTGAAAGACAAACGTGTTGCAAACCTTTATTGCCTCTGCCCCTGCCACATGCAGAAACGTAGCACATTGCACTTTCTCCGTCTTTTCAGCCATGCCGCTAGTGGTGCAAAACAGCTCAAACTGCTGGATCCACACTTTCCAGTTCTCAGCAAGATTACCTTGTAGGTTTAAACTTGACGGTGGCTGTAACTGTGACATCTTTTATTCCTTTTTTTCCCTCGCAATTACTTCTGACACCATGTAGTATTGATGTGACTCGGACACCGCAGTATATTGAACAACCATGTTTATTCACCAGACTTCCACTTTCTCAAACCCCCATTCTGACATCATAGGCACTCTGACCTATGAATACTCACACAGTACATTACAGGTGTATGAGGTGTTGCTCCTCCAGCCTGAGTTTGGCCTCATCATGGCAGTAGAGGAGGCCATGTATGGACATATCCGAATGGGAATGTGAAGTGGGTGGCAACTGGGAGATCCTGTCTGTTGTGGTGGACAGAGCAGAGGTGCTCGATGAAGCTGTCCCCCAATCTGCATCGGGTCTCGCCGATGTAGAGGAGGCCGCACTGGGAGCACCGGATGCAATAGATGACCCCAACAGACTCACAAGTGAAGTGTTACCTCACCTGGAAGGACTGTTTGGAGCCCTGAATGGTGGTAAGAGAGGAGGTGTAGCACTTACGCTTGCAGGGAAAAGTACCAGGTGGAAGATCTGTGGGGATAGACATGTGGACCAAGCAGTCGCGGAGGGAATGATCCCTGCAAAAAGTGGAGAGGGGTTGAGAGGGTGGTAGAGTTTAGCGGTGGGGTCCTGTTGAAGGTGGCGGAAGTTGCGGATCCAGAGGCTGGTGGGGTGGTAGGTGAGGACCAGGGGAACACAGTCCCTGTTGTGGTGACGGGAGGATGGGGTGAGGGCCGAAGTGCAGGAAATGGAGGAGATGCGGGTGAGGGCATCATTAATGACAGCAGAAGGGAAACCAGGATGCTTAAATAAAGAGGACATCTGAGATGTCCTGGAACAGAAAGCCTCATCCTGGGATCAGATGTGGTGGAGATGGAGGAACTGGGAATAGGGAATAGCATTTTTGCATTTGGCAGGGTAGGAAGAGGTATAGTCGAGGTAGTTATGAGAGTCAGTGGGTTTATAGAAGATGTCAGTGGACAGTCTGTCTCCAGAGATGGAGACCGAGAGATCGAGAAAGGGGAGAGAAGTGTCTGAGATGGACCAAGTGAATTTGAGGGCTGGGTGAAAGTCGATGAAAGATCTCGCACCTGGTACTTATTGCTGCAAGTGTAAGTGCTACACCTGTCCTTACATCTCCTCTCTTACCACCATTCAGAGCCCCAAACAGTCCTTCCAGGTGAGGCAACACTTCACTTGTGAGTCTGTTGGGGTCATCTATTGCATCCGCTACTCCCGGTGCTGTCTCCTCTACATTGGTGAGATCCGACACAGATTGGGGGACAGCTTCGTCGAGCACCTTGGCTCCGTCCGGCAAAACAGACAGGATCTCCCGGTTGCCACCCACTTCAACTCTGCTTCACATTCTCATTTGAATATGTCAATACATGGCCTCCTCTACTGCTATGATGAGGCCAAACTCAGGTTGGAGGAGCAACACCTTATGTACTGTCTGGGTAGTCTCCAGCCCCTTGGCATGAACATTGAATTCTCCAACTTCTGGTAATTCCCTCCCTCTACCTTCACCCATCCCAGTTTCACTCTGCCTCCTCCTCTAGCTTCCTGTCACCTCTCTTATGATTCTGCCTTCTACTACACATAGTGCTTTTACCTTACATTCCTTCTTCACCTTTCTTGCCTATCCCCTCCCTGCTTCCCCTCCCCCACCCCTTGATCTTTCCTCTGGTTGTTTTTTAACCTGACACCCACTAGCCTTCTCCTTCCCAGCCTCCCCCCACCTCCTTTATAGGGACCCTGCCCTCTCCCTCTTCAGTCCTGATGAAGGGTCTCAGCATGAAATGTTGACTGCTTATTTCCATGGATGCTGCCCGACCTGCTGAGTGCCTCCAGCTTGTTGTTCGTGTTGATAAATAAGCAAGTTAATAATGGGAACCATTAGAGAGGGGTGATGGGCAGATAAAACCAGATGGGTATATGATGGGTGAAATGTTTTGGTGGATGAAATTAGAAGAAAGGGGAGCAAAAATAGGTGTTGCCAAGAATGGGGGTATGTGTTGGGAAGGGGAACAAAAATGGGAAGGCTGTAGGTGAATTGGAATGAGAGAAAGAGGGGAGTACAGCATGCAAGAGTTACCTGAATTTGAAAAATTTAATGTTTCTTTCATACCATTGAAGCTAACCAGGTGGAATATGATTGTAGTTCTAGTTTCAGTGCACTTCATTGTAAGGAATGAATAGATTAAAATAAAAACTGCTGGAAATCTGAAATAGAGCTAGAAATGCTGGAATTGCTCAGCTCATCAGACAGCATCTATGGAGAGGAAAATGAAATAAACATTCCAATGACTGTCATTAGAATGGGAAAAGCGAGAAAAGTAAGTTTCAGTCAGAGAGAGCAAAGGCACTGACTATAAGAGAAGAATCCTAGCATGGAAATAGACCTTTTGGCCCAACTGCTCCATGCTGACCAAGATTCCCATTTAAGTTAGTCCAATTTGCTCATGTTTGTCCTCTGTCCTTTCTGATCTATGTGCCTGTTTGAATTTCTTTTAAGTGCTGTTAACATAACTCAACCACTTCCTCCAGCGGTTTATTCCATTTATTGACCACCCACTTGAGTGAAAAAGTTTCAATTAAACCTATGTCCTCTGGTTCTTACTTCCCCAACCCTGGGAAAAAGATTGTATGCATTTCCTTTCTATGCCCCTCATGATTTTATACACCTTTAAAAGATTACCCCTCATTCTCTTACACTCCAGTGAATAAAGTCAAAACCTGCTCAACCTCTCTCCATGACTCACTCCCCCAAGTTGCAGTAACATCCTCTGCACTCTTTCCAGTTTAATGGCAACTTTCCAGTAGCAGTGTGACCAAAAATAAACAATACATTCCAAAAGCAGCCTCACCAATGTGCAAGACCAAGTGAATCCAGGTGATGCAGGTGCTAAGGCTACTGGGGAGACTTTAAACTAGAATGGTTGGGGGGTGGGAATCTGAAGAGACTAGGGGAGCGGAAGTTAGTTCACAAATAGAGAAATCTAGTAGACAGTGTGTGAGGGAGGATAGGCAGGTGATAGAGAAGGGGAGCGCTCAGACTGAAGATGTAGGGGAGAAGGAAGAAAAAGATAATAAAGTTGTTTGCACCGTTAGGGATTAAACAGAGAGGAAGAGGTGGAGAGTTTCTTAAATGCATCTATTTTAATGCTAGGAGCATTGTAAGAAAGGTGGATGAGCTTAGAGCATGGATTGATACCTGGAAATATGATGTTGTAGCTATTAGTGAAACATGGTTGCAGGAGGGGTGTGATTGGCAACTAAATATTCCTGGATTTCGTTGCTTCAGGTGTGATAGAATCAGAGGGGCAAGAGGGGGAGGTATTGCATTGCTTGTCCGAGAAAATATTACAGTGGTGCTTTGGCAGGATAGATTAGAGGGCTCATCTAGGGAGACTTTTTGGATGGAATTGAGGAATGGGAAAGGTGTAGTAACACTTACAGGGGTGTAATATAGACCACCTAATGGGGAACGAGAATTGGAGGAGCAAATTTGTAAGGAGATAGCAGATATTTGTAGTAAGCACAAGGTTGTGATTGTAGGAGATTTTAATTTTCTACACATAGACTGGGAAGCCCATTCTGTAAAAGGGCTGGATGGTTTGGAGTTTGTAAAATGTGTGCAGGATAGTTTTTTTGCAGCAATACATAGAGGTACCAACTAGAGAAGGGGCAGTGTTGGATCTCCTGTTAGGGAATGAGGTAGGTCAGGTGAGAGAGGTATGTGTTGGGGAGCACTTCGGGTCCAGTGATCACAATGCCATTAGTTTCAATATAATTATGGAGAAGGACAGGACTGGACACAGGTTTGAGATTTTTGATTGGAGAAAGACTTAACTTTGAGGAGATGCGAAAGGATTTAGAATTGGGACAATTTGGATTATGGGAAGGATGTAATAGAGAAATGGAGGTCATTTAAAGGTGAAATTTTGAGGGTACAGAATCTTTATGTTCCTGTTAGGTTGAAAGGAAAGGTTAAAAGTTTGAGAGAGCCATGGTTTTCAAGGGATATTGGAAACTTGGTTCGGAAAAAGATAGATACCTACAATAAATATAGGCAGCATGGAGTAAATGAGGTGCTTGAGGAATACAAAGAATGTAAAAAGAATCTTAAGAATGAAATTAGAAAAGCTAAAAGAAGATATGAGGTTGCTTTGGCAAGTAAGGTGAAAACAAATCCAAAGGATTTCTACAGTTATATTAATAGCAAAAGGATAGTGAGGGATAAAATTGGTCCCTTAGAGAATCAGAGTGGACAGCTATGTGTGGAGCCAAAAGAGATGGGGGAGATTTTGAACAATTTCTTTTCATCGGTATTCACTAAGGAGAAGGATATTGAATTGTATAAGGTAAGGAAAACAAGTAGGGAAGTTACGGAAACTATGATGATGAGGGAAGTACTGGCGCTTTTAAGGAATATAAAAGTGGATAAGTCTCCGGGCCCTGACAGGATATTCCCTCGGACCTTGAGGGAAGTTAGTGTAGAAATAGCAGGGGCTCTGACAGAAATATTTCAAATGTCATTAGAAACAGGGATGGTGCCAGAGGATTGGCGTATTGCTCATGTGGTTTGTTACGTATTCAGGCAACAATAAATATATATGAGTTAGGCAAGGGTTTTTATAACAAATAACACGTTTATTAAACACTGAAAACAAACCCCCCAAAAGTAAACAAACTCTAACATAACCGGAAAACAGCTGCTGTGCGGCAACTTCACAGTTCTTAAAGCGATGCAGCTCTAACAGTTCTTAAAGCGGTATTGAAAAAAAAAACAGTTCTTTAAAGCGGTATGCCAAAAGTTCAAAAGCTCACAGTCCATTTAAAAAGGAGAGACTTTTTAAGGCGATTTAAATTCTCTTCCACGTCGTTGTCCTTCGATCTCCGGCGTCGAACTCTTCCCACGTAGAATTTTTATGAAACGTAACGGTTTAAAGGCACTGACCTCTTTTCCACACTATTCTCAATCTCCTGCTTCCCGCAGAGATTAACACGAGAACAGTCAACGAAATCCTTCCGAATGAGGATCACACGAGGTCGAAACCATTCCACCGTCGAAAATCAATTCTCCTCGATCTTTAACTTCCGAACTCCGATATTCACTCTCCACTAGCAGTATTGTAAGAAACTGCTGGCAATGACCTTTTAAACTTTAGGCATTAGATAAAACTTCATTTTCCAACTAAACTGCATCATCACTTAAATCACGCAGTGGCATGAAGTCAACTTGGCAAATCCAGCCACGAACTGCCCCACCCCACAGGGTAGGTCTTCCTTTTATAACCTGTAAAAAAAACCTGTCACATGACCTCTACTGGCGGGAAAATGACGTCACTCCACCATCACAAGACCATTACCTCAAGTCCAGTATAACTTCAACCCCAGTCATGTGACAAGGGTACCACTGTCACGTGTCACGAGTACGTAACACCTCCCTCCAAAAAAAACATTTTTGGTCTGACAAGAACAAAAATTTTAACAATTACTTACAAGAAAAACAAATGTATAAATTATATAACATACACAATATACAATACAGTAGGAGTGTTACAATCAGAAAAAACTAACCACTCCAAAAAAAATTACATTGTACGTTCAACACCGAGATAGACAATCAGCAACCACATTATCTTTACCTTTAACGTGAGTTATCACAATATTGTACTCTTGTAACATCAAACTCCAATTTAATAATCTTCTGTTTTTGTTTTTCATCTTACTCAGAAAAACTAACAGATTATGATCAGTGTAAACAATAAGTTGTTTTTGAGTTGTACCAACATATACCTCAAAATATTCTAAAGCTAAAACAAGAGATAACAATTCTTTCTCTATTGTTGAATAATTTCTTTGATGCTTATTAAATTTCTTAGAAAAGTAAGCTACTGGATGATCAACCTCATCACCCTCATTCCTTTGCATCAATACTGCTCCCGCAGCCTCATCACTAGCATCTACAGCTAATGAAAAAGGTTTTTCAAAGTCAGGTGCCTTAAGCACAGGTTGTTGACATATCATTGTTTTCAATTTTTCAAATGCTTCTTGACAAGGCACTGTCCACACAAACTTTACATTCTTCTGCAGAAGGTTAGTTAATGGAAGGGCAACATTAGCAAAATTCTTACAAAATTTTTGATAATATCCTACCATTCCCAAAAATCTTCTAAGAGTTTTTTTCCCTGTTGGAGTGGGAATCTCTAAAATTGCCTGAACTTTTGCCTGAACAGGAGCTACCTTACCTTGACCCACAACATAACCAAGGTAAGTCACAGTGGCATGTCCAAATTCACTCTTAGCTAAATTAATAGTTAAGTTAGCTTTTGAAAGCCTTTCAAACAATTTCTCCACCGCAATAATATGTGCTTCCCAAGTATCATTTCCTGTCACTAAATCATCAATATAAGCATCAGTATCTTTCAATCCCTGAATCACAGAGTTAATCATCCTCTGGAAAGTACCTGGGGCATTCTTCATCCCAAATGGAAGAACATTATATTCATATAACCCAGATGGAGTTACAAATGCAGAAATCTCTTTACCTCTGTCCGTTAATGGAACACACCAATACCCTTTCAATAAATCAATCTTTGTAAGGAACTTTGCTTTTCCAACTTTATCTACACAATCATCTACTCTAGGAATTGGATATGCATCTGTTTTCGTTATAGCATTCACCTTCCTATAGTCCGTACAAAACCTAATACTACCATCTGGTTTTGGCACCATAACACATGGCGAACTCCAATTCGAGTTAGAATATCTAATAATATCATTCTCTAACATGCATTCAATTTCTTTCTCAACAAGTTCACATTTTTCCATGTTCATCCTATATGGATGTTGTTTAATAGGTTTGGCATCTCCAACATCTACATCATGTGAAGCTATAGTAGTCCTTCTCGGAACATCTGGAAACAAATCCTTATATTTAAAAATTAATTCCTTCATCTGTTGTTTCTGCTCTAGCTGTAAATGTGCTAATTTCTCATCCATATTTTCCAGAATGGTCGAATTAGGTAACCTAACAGAAACAATGTTGGATTTAGAATGAATGTCAGATGAATCATCTATCATGTTCCTAGTTACATCAAACTCATTCTCACTAACCACAACAGTCACAGTATCAGATTGTTTCTCAAAATATGGTTTTATCATATTTATGTGGCAAAGTTGTGTTGACCTTCTACGATCTGGAGTTTTTATTACGTAATCCACATCATTGATTCTAGACACAATTTCATAAGGACCATGAAATCTAGCTTGTAAAGGATTTGTCTGCACTGGGAAAAGAACCAACACCTTATCTCCAGGCTTAAACATCCTCATCCTAGCTTCTTTATCATACCAAGTTTTCATTTTCTCCTGAGCCAACTTTAAATTTTCCTTGGCTAAGCTACAAGCTTTATGTAACCTGTCCTTAAATTTCAAAACATAGTCCAACAAATTAGTGTGTACTTCCTTACTAATCCACTGTTCCTTCAATAAAGCTAAAGGTCCTCTAACTCTATGCCCAAACACAAGTTCAAATGGACTAAAACCTAAAGATTCCTGTACCGATTCCCTTACTGCAAATAAAAGTAAGTTTATACTCTCATCCCAGTCACTTTCATTTTCCACACAATATGTCCTAATCATATTCTTGAGAGTAGAATGAAACCTCTCCAAGGCACCTTGCGATTCTGGATGGTATGCAGATGAAGTGATTTGCTTAGCTCCCAATTTATAAACTATCTGTTGAAACAATCCAGACATAAAATTACTGCCTTGATCAGTTTGTATTTCCTTAGGCAATCCAAAATAAGTAAAGAATTTTATAAGAGCCTTTGTCACAGTTTTAGCTTTTATATTCCTAAGTGGTACTGCCTCTGGAAACCTAGACGAAGTACACATGATAGTCAACAAATACTGATGTTGGTAATGGACCAACACAATCTACAATAACTTTAGAAAACGGTTCACCAAATGCTGGAATAGGTTGTAATGGAGCTACTGGTGTAACCTGATTTGGTTTACCCACAATTTGACAAGTATGGCACGTTTTACAAAACATCGCCACATCTTTTCTTAGACCAGGCCAGTAGAAATGTTTTAAAATCTTGTCCACAGTTTTCCTTACCCCTTGATGTCCACCTAAAGGCACACTATGAGCTAAAGTCAAAATCTCATTTCGATAAACTTTAGGAACAACTACCTGGTAAACAACATTCCATTCCTCACTTGCAGGAATTGTAGGCGACCTCCACTTCCTCATCAACACTCCTTTTTCCAAGTAATATCCTACTGACACCTTCTCAATTTCACTATCTAGTAAAGCTTGTTCCCTTAATTTTATAATCTCAGGATCTCTATTCTGCTCTGCTATCATCTCCTTCCGAGACGGAGATAAATCTTCATAGTCAGACTTACTCCCAGAATCTTGTTCAAACAACGAAGGTAAGAAAGTCTCTGACACATCCTCAAAACTCGAATCCTGAGTTGAACAGTCATGAGTAACAACCTCATTCTGCACATCAATCTTTTTAGCCATAGCTCTAGTCACAACACAGGAAGAATCTGTGTTAGAATTCATCTCTGGTTCCTCTGACTCCATTGTCAAATGCACTTCAGGAAAAACTTGTCCACCTGCCAAGTCATTACCTAACAATAAAGAAATACCCTTCACAGGTAAGCTATGCTGTAATCCTACTTCAACAAATCCTGTAACTAATCCTGACTTTAAATTTACTTTATGTAAATGTACAGGCATAAAATCACTCCCAACACCTCTTATGTAATTTACCTCACCAGTATCACTCTCTTCATTAAACTTCAACACACTATCTAACATCAGTGATTGAGAAGCTCCAGTATCCCTAAGGATTTTTATTGGCACAGGAGTAGATCCTTTTTTCAAGGATACAAACCCTTCAGTTATAAAATGATCATATCCCTTTCTAACTTGGTCAGACTCTAACAAATGAGGCTTTGTGTTTATCAAACCCTGTAACTTTACAGGTGCTTCAGTATGTTGCACACAAGCATCTGGAACTACTTCCTTCTCTTTCTTTTTCAATTTGAAACAGTTAGCTATTACATGGCCAAATTTCTTACAGTAGTTACAAATAAGACCGAACTGTCTTTCCTTCACAGGTTTTCCTTCCGCCTTACCTTTCTCATTAACCTCTGATTTAATTTCTGAATTACCTTGAGTCTCCATAATATTTTTCCTCTTAAAAATTCTACCCTGAGGAAATTTATTCTTATGGATTAAAACATACTCATCAGCTAATCTAGCACAGTCCTGCAATTTATCAGTATCCCTCTCATTTAAGTAGGTCCTTACTTCAACAGGAATGCTTCTTTTAAATTCCTCCATTAAAATCAGCTCTCTCAATGTATCATAGTCCTCATTTACATTTTTAGAAGAAACCCATCTCTCAAAACACACAGCTTTATCATAGGCAAATTCCACATAAGTCTTTTCCACAGACTTTTTCAAACTTCTGAATCTTTCCCTATGTGCTTCTGGGACTAATTCGTACGCTTTGAGAATATTCGTTTTCACAATATCATAATCTAATGCTTGCACAGCAGTTAAAGCTGTGTAAACTTGTTGTGCTTTACCTTTAATTACACTCTGTAACAACACTGACCATTTATCTTTCGGCCAGTCTGACATCCGAGCAATAGTTTCAAAATGTTGAAAATATCTTTCGACTTCTGTTTCACTAAATGGAGGGACCAATTTAATTTCTTGACTAGCAACAAACGGTTTTTTAGAACCAGAAGACTGATTCTCAGACCTTAATTCCGCCATTGCATATTCAAACTCTCTCTTTTTCTGTTCAGCTTCCAATTTATAACGCTCCAATTCTGCTTTACTTTGATCCAACTTCATTTGTTCAATTTGCAACTGTATCTCCATATTACTTATTGGAAACAATTCTAAAATCGATTCATCAAAACCACCCGAAGCCACAAAGTGTGATGCGATTTTTCTCTGTATTACAGCCTTTGATGTAGTCTTCAAAATACCTTTAAGTTGCAATCTATTAGCAATCTCAGATACTTCAGTTTTTTTCGCCTTCGCTAACAAATCCGCGTCGGGCGAATCCAGAAACTCATCAATATTCATCGTTGCCGAATACCACTCACAAGCCAATCAAACAAAAGAATCGAGTATTCCCCGTTTCCAAAACACCGATTAAAAAGTTAACAAGCATTTAAACTCAAATGATCCAATCCGGACGCAGCCCCCATATTTATGTTACGTATTCAGGCAACAATAAATATATATGAGTTAGGCAAGGGTTTTTATAACAAATAGCACGTTTATTAAACACTGAAAACAAACCCCCCAAAAGTAAACAAACTCTAACATAACCGGAAAACAGCTGCTGTGCGGCAACTTCACAGTTCTTAAAGCGATGCAGCTCTAACAGTTCTTAAAGCGGTATTGAAAAAAAAAACAGTTCTTTAAAGCGGTATGCCAAAAGTTCAAAAGCTCACAGTCCATTTAAAAAGGAGAGACTTTTTAAGGCAATTTAAATTCTCTTCCACGTCGTTTTCCTTCGATCTCCGGCGTCGACCTCTTCCCACGTAGAATTTTTATGAAACGTAACGGTTTAAAGGCACTGACCTCTTTTCCACACTATTCTCAATCTCCTGCTTCCCGCAGAGATTAACACGAGAACAGTCAACGAAATCCTTCCGAATGAGGATCACACGAGGTCGAAACCATTCCACCGTCGAAAATCGATTCTCCTCGATCTTTAACTTCCGAACTCCGATATTCACTCTCCACTAGCAGTATTGTAAGAAACTGCTGGCAATGACCTTTTAAACTTTAGGCATTAGATAAAACTTCATTTTCCAACTAAACTGCATCATCACTTAAATCACGCAGTGGCATGAAGTCAACTTGGCAAATCCAGCCACGAACTGCCCCACCCCACAGGGTGGGTCTTCCTTTTATAACCTGTAAAAAAAACCTGTCACATGACCTCTACTGGCGGGAAAATGACGTCACTCCACCATCACGACCATTACCTCAAGTCCAGTATAACTTCAACCCCAGTCACGTGACAAGGGTACTACTGTCACGTGTCACGAGTACGTAACAGGTTCCATTGTTTAAAAAGGGTTCTAAGAGTAAACCTAGCAATTATCGGCCAGTAAGTTTGACGTCAGTGGTGGGTAAATTAATGGAAAGTATTCTTAGAGATGGTATATATAATTATCTGGATAGACAGGGTTTGATTAGGAGCACTCAATATGGATTTGTGCGTGGAAGGTCATGTTTGACAAATCTTACTGAATTTTTTGAAGAGGTTACTAGGAAAGTTGATGAGGTTAAAGCAGTGGATGTTGTCTATATGGACTTCAGTAAGGTCTTTGACAAGGTTCCACACGGAAGGTTAGTTAGGAAGGTTCAATCGTCAGGTATTAATATTGAAGTAGTGAAATGGATTCAACAGTGGCTGGATGGGAGATGCCAGAGAGTAGTGGTGGATAACTGTTTGTCAGGTTGGAGGCCGGTGACTAGTAGTGTGCCTCAGGGATCTGTACTGGGTCCAATGTTGTTTGTCATATCCCTTAATGATCTGGATGATGGGGTGGTAAATTGGATTAGTAAGTATGCAGATGATACTAAGATAGGTGGCATTGTGGATAATGAAGTAGGTTTTCAAAGCTTGCAGAGAGATTTAGGCCAGTTAGAAGAGTGGGCTGAAAGATGGCAGATGGAGTTTAATGCTGGTAAGTGTGAGGTGCTACATTTTGGTAGGACTAATCAAAATAGGACATACATGGTAAATGGTAGGGCATTTAAGAATGCAGTAGACGAGAGTGATTTAGAAATAATGGTGCATAATTCCCTGAAGGTGGAATCTGATGTGGATAGGGTGGTGAAGAAGGTGTTTGGTATGCTGGCCTTTATAAATCAGAGCATTGAGTATAGGAGTTTGGATGTAATGCTAAAATTGTACAAGGCATTGGTCAGGCCAAATTTGGAGTATTGTGTACAGTTCTGGTCACCAAATTATAGGAAAGATGTCAACAAGTTAGAGAGAGTACAGAGGAGATTTACTAGAATGTTACCTGGGTTTCAGCACCTAAGTGACAGAGAAAGGTTGAACAAGTTAGGTCTTTATTCATTGGAACGTAGAAGGTTGAGGGGGGACTTGATAGAGGTATTTAAAATTATGAGGGGGATAGATAGAGTTGATGTGGATAGGCTTTTTCCATTGAGAGTAGGGGAGATTCAAACAAGAGGACATGAGTTGAGAGTTAAGGGACAAAAGTTTAGGGGTAACATGAGGGGGAGCATATTTACTCAGAGTGGTAGCTGTGTAGAACAAGCTTCCAGTAGAAGAGGTAGAGGCAGGTTCGATTTTGTAATTAAAAAAAAAATTGGATAGGTATATGGACAGGAAAGGAATGGAGGGTTATGGGCTGAGTGAAGGTAGGTGGGACTAGGTGAGAGTAAGCGTTCGGCACGGACTAGAAGGGTCGAGATAGCCTGTTTCCATGATGTAATTGTTATATGGTTATTGATTCATCCTGAGGAAGAGTATTCTGAAATTAAAGAGAACGCTGAAAATACTCATCCGGATTGGTAGCAGTTCACAGAGGCAGAACTACCTGCTGAGTATTTTGGACATTTTCTGTTCTTTTTAGACTTTGAGAACCTGCAATATTTTCTATCTTTGTGCTAAAGACCTTGACTCCAACATTTTCAGTTATTGTTTCAGGTTTTCAGTATCTTTAGTTTACTGATTTTCATTTACATCTGAACTAACATGAAATGGAAAGGGTGGTTACCTGAAGATGTTGAAATTGGTAACAAGTTTCAAGGGTAGCAGCCTGCCATGATGGAAAGTAAAATATTTTTCCTTGAACTTATGTTGGGCTTTGTTGAGCAGTGTAAGAAGTGAAAGAAAAATAGAAATGAAAGTTTAGGTTGTCCTGTCCATTTGAAAGTAATCTGCTCTTTTTTTTATAATCACAATATGAACACAGTGTGCTGTGCATCAGATTGAATCATTGCTTCAGCTGAGAGGAGTGGTTCAGCCCATGGATGATGGGAAGGGAAGATGCCGCAGGAAGGTAGTGATTGGCGGTGGAGCTGGAAGTATAAACAATGGGTTGAGGAGGGAATATGGGTTGACCATTGATTTTCTGGCACCCTCAGTTCCTGAGCCTTGCCAGATTAGAAGAGGTTATGCAATAATAATGAGAAAAATAGACTGTAGAAGCTTAAAAAAGATTATTAATTACTCAAAAATTAAATGTAAATTTATTAATTACTGTGCTTACAAAGCATGTTGATTCTCAGTTATCTTTTTAAACATTTCATCCAGGCGAAGTTATTTCATGTGTTTTGATCTCTCCCTGCGTACTTTTTCTTGCATGAAATAAAAATTCATTAGCTCTTGTTCCGTCACAAAGATATGTTTCTCTAACCCTTTGATTAAATCGCCCAACAACTCAATTAACTTGTCAATAGTAAATCTTTCAGTTTGATCCGTTTCATCATCATCACTGCTTTGTTCATCACTTGCAGTGTTTTTATCAGCATTTAGAACACTGTCTATAATTACCAAGTCCGTAAGATTTTCTTCATTAAGATTACTTGCTGTATCTTTGAAAGCAGGTCCTGTAACACTTTTTGCATACTCAAGCAAAATCATGAACAACTACTTTCTCCTTTGGTACACAAAATCATGTAAAATCATCATTAAACTTCTCTTCAGGCACATTATCAAACATCAAGGCTGGCCACAACTTATGCCAGCCACTCTTTAGTGTTGTAGGTTCTACCCTCTTCCAATCTTGAGCAAATAATTTTTGGAAAATTGGTGGTCAACCAGTACTCCCTTTGGAATGCTGAAAGGTAAAGGAAGGGAAGATGTGACTAATAGCGGGAGAATCATTGAAGTTGATCTTCTCAGTAATACTTGATAAGATCAGGAGAGGATGTCACTTAGTGCAAGGGAATGCATAAATTGCAGAACACTCCTGAAGATAACAAATGAGTTACTATAGTGTAAAGGCGCAGAATGCAAAATGAGTCAAAGTCAAAGTAAATGTATTATCAAAGTACTTATATGTCACTATACACTACCTTGAGATTTGTTTCTTTGCAGGCAATTACAGGAAAATAAAGAAAATGTGGAAGGAGCTTTGCCTCTGATGGATTGGATTGTATCCACTACTTTCTGTAGGCTTTTTCATTCCTGGGCATTGGTGCTAGCATCCCAGGCCATGATACAATCAGTTAGCATACTCTTTACTGTACATCTTTAAAAGTTTGTCAGAATTTTTGGTTACATGCCAAATCTACACGAACTTATAAGAAAGCAGAGGTGCTGTCATACCTTCTTTGTGATAGAACCTACATGCTAGACCCAGAACAGATCCTCCTATGATAATGACAAGGAATTAAAGTTCCTGATGTCAAATTGAGCCTGTGAAGGGCAAATCCATTAGATTTTCAGCCCAAGAGGATATAACCGAAAGCTCTGGGGGAACTTTCTGTTAGGTAACTATTACCAAACCTTTTTCAGTTTTGTTTATTCATCTACCTTGTTGAATTGGTCTCTACTTATTGCCAGATGAAAAATATCCTTAAGTACTCTCTCAGGTTGAAAGCAAGGGGTGATGTTGTGATGCTTGTAAAAGAAGGCATGCTATACTGTGTGTTGATCTTGACATAGTGGTCCAGTTTTGATCTCGTGAAAATATGACTTTTTCAAGCATGTTAATTGTCAGTTTAAATGAAAACAGTTGAAAGTCTAAATTTTTAGAAAAGTATAGACATAAAGTTGATAAAATGGAAGTCTCAAAGTTGATGAGGTATGATGTTACAGTTGACAATTCATGACAGTTGCATAGATTTGAATATATTGGGGTCATAATTTAAAATGGAAAATAAAATCAAGATGGATTAACAGAAATAGTTCTTTTCCCATACAGAAGCTCCAGCTCCATGTGATGAATTGCTGAAGTCATTACTGCTTCTGGCTAAGTTGACACAGAAGTTAAACATTCCAAAGAATTCATGACCAGTGATGTTATAGGCAAATTTTGATAACTTAAGGATGTAGAGGAATTTTCACGAATTTCCACCCCCAAACTTGCCATGGCCTTTTAGCTTTTATTTTACTTCTGCCAAGGGACTGTAGTAGTTCATAGGTAGGTGGAATTTACTAATTGGGTCAATAAAAGCATGACCACTGCCTCTTTCTCTCATTAACCCTCAAGCCTTGTGGGCAAATCAGAAATTTAGAAGATGCCATCAATGATTTGCCACACGATAGCAGGTGCACTTCAGAGCTGTTCGTATCATTGTTTAATAAATAAGTGGGGACTTGGGTTCATTCTGCAGCCTATCCGAGAACCTATGAGGTTTCTTATTTTGATATTACTGGAAAGACAGCTGCAAGAAAAAAGTTAAAGTATTTTCACTTAGTTTACTAATTTAAATTTTTTTTTAGAACTTTGTATTGTTGATTTAGATATTTTAAAATTTAAAGCTAATTAAAAATGCTCAAAAGTGCTTTTGTTGTTATTTGTGATTAACATTTTTGATTAAACATTTAAAATTTTATAACTTAGATTAAAAAGTTAAATCTAACTTTTCAGCTGGCTGATTCATTTTATAGCAGAACTAGTTTTGACGCATAATGTTTCATGTGACTAGTCCGTTGTGAAACTTAAGGATTCAATGTTGAGTATCTCTTTGCAACATTTTTTATAAGTTTCTCTTGGACTAACAACAGTATGATTTCTTTTGACTTAATATTCACCTCAAAATATGACCCAGTATAACCCACAAGTTACCATGATAAAGCTGAATGAACTAGTCATTTTCCAATCTTACACCTCCCCAGATTACAGTGCCAGTTCAGCCCAGTAAAACAGGGTTAGTGTACTGTACATTGTAGGAGGCATAATAAAGTGAATTCAAGGGACAATGTAGGCTTCTAGATGGCAAGAAAAGATGTCAATGTCTTTCATCAAGGAATGGCTTAATTGATGAATAAGAATTTGCTGCCAAACTGTTAAAATTAACAGAATTTATTATTATTTAAATGGTGGTGGCATAGCAACAGGTGGGTAAAGTATGTGAATAAAGCTAAAATCAGGGAGATGTTGTCAAATATATATACAGTTTTAGTTTATTTGTTAGGATCTGGGTATCATTGAAAACTTCAGTTTCTCCTTAATTACTCCTGAGAAAGTTGTGGTGAGTCACCTTGAACAACGGCTGACCTTCTGGTATAGGTTTTCCCATAGTACTATTTGGTAGGGAATTATGTTAGGGCAGTGTGAGACTGTGATATGAATCTACAGGTGAATGTGTTCCCATGTACTGGCTGCCCTTGTTCTTTTTGGTGGCAAAGGTCATAGTTCTGGGAGGTGCTTGTTGGTGTGTCCTGCAGCGTATTTTATAGATGGTATGTCATTGTGCAGTGGTGATGGCAAGAATGAATGTTTAGGTTGCTTGATTCAATGATAGTCAAACAGACTACTTTGGCCTGTCCTGCGTAGGTGGGACTTCTTAAGAGATGGTGATGCTGTACTCATCCAAGTGGAGAGTATTCCTTCAGAGTCCTGACTTGTACCCTTAATTGCTGGACAGGTCTTTGGGTGTCAGTGGTTGAGTCATTTGTCGCAAGGTATCTGGCCTTTGATCTTCTGTTGTAGCTGTTATATTTATATTGCAGATCTACTAGCCCAGTTGGCAACAGTTTCCATCACTGTGCTAAAGATTGCGAGCCGGTTATTGGGAGGAAATTAATTAGAATGGAATTTGTGAACAGGATATACAGTCTGTAGGCGATTTTCAACATTGTTGGTTGAATGCCAATATTGTAACTGTACTGCTACTGCTCAACTAAAGGTATAGTTCACCAAAGGTGGAGGTAAAACTGGAGAAAAACATCCAACAGCAAAGCTGGGGCATTGCCTAGTCCCCTGGAGTTTGCTGTATCATAGCTTCTGATGGTATCTACATAAAAATGTAGAAAGATGTCCATGTATGTTCTGTTCACAAAATTTACACCAAATCTAATCTAGCTAATGACCTCCTTTAGCAACCAACCTTTAGCAAAGTGATGGAAACTGATCAATTGTGCTAGTTGGACCCCTGTGGCTGTACCCCTTGACAGTAAGTACTCCTGTTTGAGTTCTGTTGGGCAGGGGACAGTCTACTGGGGGAAGTGGCAGTGGCCGTGCCTCTGGCACAGAATCTGGCCCTGTGGCTCAGAAGGGTAGGGAAAGGAAGAGGAAGGCAGTAGTGATAAGGGACTCTATAGTCAGGGGTTCAGACAGGCGATTCTGTGGATGCAGGAAAGAAACTCGGATGGTAGTTTGCCTCCCAGGTGCCAGGGTCCGGGATGTTTCTGATCATGTCCAAGATATCCTGCAGTAGGAGGGAGAACAGCCAGAGGTCGTGGTACATATTGGTACCAATGACATAGGTAGGAAAAGGGAAGAGGTCCTGAAAGAAGACTACAGGGAGTTAGGAAGGAAGTTGAAAAGCAGGACCTCAAAGGTAGTAATCTCGGGATTACTACCTGTGCCATGCGACAGTGAGAATAGGAATAGAATGAGGTGGAGGATAAATGCGTGGCTGAGGGATTGGAGCAGGGGGCAGGGATTCAGATTTCTGGATCATTGGGACCTCTTTTGGGGCAGGTGTGACCTGTACAAAAAGGATGGGTTGCACTTGAATCCCAGGGGGACCAATATCCTAGCAGGCAGGTTTGATAGAGCTGTTGGGGAGGGTTTAAACTAGTTTGGCGGGGGGGTGGGAATCAGAATGTGAGTGCAGGGATTAAGGTAGAAGGACAAGGGCATGATGCTAAGAGTTCTGAGTTGATGAGGAAGGACAGGCAGGGGACAGAACATGATTGTAGCCAGTTAAAGGTGTTGAAATGTATCAATTTCAATGCTAGGGGTATTAGGAACAAGGAGGATGAACTTAGAGCATGGATTAGTACGTGGAGCTACAAAGTTGTGGCTGTTGCTGAAACTTGGTTGGAGGAAGGGCAGGATTGGATGATGCAGATCCCGGGGTTCAGGTGTTTTAAAAGGAATAGGATGGGAGGTAGAAAAGTTGGGGGGGGATGTGGCATTGCTGGTCAGGGATAGTATGGCTATAGAAAGGGAGGACACTGAAGAAGGAGTGTCCACGGAGTCAGTCTGGGTGGAAGTCAGAAATAGGAAGGGATCAATCACTGTGCTGGGAGTAGTCTATAGGCCCCCAAATAACCCTCAGGACACCGAGGAGCAGATAAGCAGGCAGATTTTAGAATGGTGTAGGAAATACAGGGTAGTAGTTATGGGTGATTTCAACTTCCCTCATATTGACTGGCACTGGCATCTCCTGAGGGCAAGGGGGATAGATGGGGCTGAATTTGTCAGGTGTGTTCAAGAAAGGTTCCTGACACAGTATGTGGACCGGCCAACGAGAGGAGAGGCTATACTAGATCTAGTTCTGGGTAATGAACCTGGCCAGGTGACAGACCTCTTGATGGGGAAGCCTTTTGGTGAGAGTGACCGCAACTCCCTTAGCTTCAGCATAGCAATGGAAAGGGATAAAGTCAGACGAGATGGTAAAGTGCTTAACTGGGGAAGGGCTAACTTTGAATGGATGAGGCAGGAACTAGCGAGAGTAAATTGGAAACAGATGTTCAAAGGGGAATGCACAGAAGTAATGTGGGAGAAGTTTAGGGACTACTTGAGCTGGGCTCAGGATAGGTTTGTCCCATTGAGGCAAGGAAAAAATGGTAGGAAAAGGGAACCATGGCTGACGAAACATGTGAGGCAACTCATCAAGAGGAAAAAGGAAGCATATGTTAGATATAAGAAGCAGGAGTAGGAGGGGCTTATGAGAAATATAGGGTAGCCAGGAAGGAGCTAAAGAAAGGACTTGGGAGAGCTCGAAGGGGGCATGAGAAGGCCTTGGCATGTAGGATTAAGGAGAACCCCAAGGCATTCTATGCATATGTGAAGAGTAGGAGGATGACGAGAACGAAGGTGGGACCGCCAAAGGATAAAGAGGGCAACATGTGCCTGGAAGCGGAGGAGATTGGGGAGGTCCTATATGAATACTTTGCTTCAGTATTCACAAGTGAAAAGGATCTTGATCAGGATGAGGTCGAAGTAGAGTGGGCCTGTGTGCTGGACAATGTGGAGATTAAGGAAGAAGAAGTGCTGGATTTTCTTAAAAACATTAAGATTGATAAATCCCCAGGGCCGGATATGATATACCCCAGGCTGTTGTGGGAATTGAGAGAAGAGATCGCAGGAGCATTAGCTATGATCTTTGAATCCTCTTTGGCTGCAGGGGAAGTGCCGGAGGAGTGGAGAATGGCAAATGTAGTTCCCTTGTTTAAAAAAGGTAATAGGGAGAAACCCGGGAACTATAGACCGGTGAGTCTTACGTCGGTGGTATGCAAACTACTGGAAAGGATTCTTAAGGATAGGATCTACGAGCATTTGGAGAAATACAGTCTACTCATGGATAGTCAACATGGCTTTGTGAAGGGAAGATCGTGCCTCACGAGCCTGATTGAGTTTTTTGAAGAGGTAACAGAAGAAATTGATGAGAGTAGGGCAGTGGATGTGGTCTACATGGACTTTAGCAAAACATTTGACAAGGTCCCTCATGAGAGACTCATCCAGAAAGTCATGAGGCATGGGATAAGTGGAACCTTGGCTGTTTGGATAAAAAATTGGCTTAAAGGAAGAAAGCAAAGGGTAGTTGTGGAAGGAAAGTATTTTGCCTGGAGGTCGGTGACTAGTGGAGTGCTGCAGGGATCTGTTCTGGGACCCCTGCTATTTGTGATTGTTATAAATGACCTGGATGTAGAGGCAGAAGGATGGGTGAGTAAGTTTGCGGATGACACGAAGATTGGAGGAGTTGTGGATGGAGCTGTAGGTTGTCGAAGGTTACAAGAGAATATAGACAGGCTGCAGAGTTGGGCAGAAAAATAGCAGATGGAGTTCAATCCGGACAAGTGTGAGGTGATGCATTTTGGAAGGACAAACCAGAAGACTGAGTACAGGATTAATGGTCAATTACTTAAGAGTGTGGATGAACAAAGGGACCTTGGGGTTCAAATCCATACATCCCTCAAGGTCGCTGCACAGGTTGATAGGGTAGTTAAGAAGGCCTATGGGATGCTAGGCTTCATTAACAGGAGGATTGAGTTCAAGAGTAGAGAGGTCATGTTGCAACTCTACAAATCTCTGGTGAGACCGCACATAGAGTTTTGTGTTCAATTCTGGTCACCTCATTATAGGAAGAATGTGGAAGCTATGGAGAGGGTGCAGAGGAGATTTACCAGGATGTTGCCTGGTTTGGAGAACAAGTCATATGAAGCAAGGTTAGCAGAGCTGGGACTTTATTCTTTGGAGCATAGAAGAATGAGAGGGGACTTGATAGAGGTCTACAAGATTATAAGAGGCATAGATAGGGTGGATAGTCAGTACCTGTTTCCCAGGGCACTAATAGCAAACAGCAGAGGGCATAAGTACAAAGTTAAGGGAGGGAAGTTTAGGGGAGACATCAGGGGTAAGTTTTTTACACAGAGGGCTGTGGGTGCCTGGAATGACTTGCCAGGGATGGTGGTGGAGGCTAAAACTTTAGGAGCATTTAAGAGCCTCTTGGACTGGCACATGGATGAAAGAAAAATGGATGGTTATGGGGCAGTGTGGGTTTAGTACTTTTTTTTTAAGGATTATATGGGTCGGCACAACATGGAGGGCTGAAGGGCCTGCACTGTGCTGTAGTGTTCTATGGTTCATATAAACAACTGTACTACGGCTACAACAGTATCATGTGAAATGAATTGAATTGCAGTGGAATGACACTGCTGATGGTGTTATCTTCTTGAAAATAGTATTGACGATTGGCTGTGGTTATAATCTTCACAACTGATACATGTAAACCAATTTCTTCAACTGATACATTTACCTCATCGTTGGTAATTCCTTTGACATTGATGCAGCAGTGCCTGTCAGTACTGTACCATTTTTGTAATGACTATTCCCACAGTACAGTACACCAGGGTCAAGAAATGGATCTTGGTTTGGATCTGACCAGGCCCTACATGGTCAATAAGTATCCTTATCTTTGAATTACTGGTCCTGGGCCAAGCGGACTGTCAGAATGGTGTATGTGGCCTGAAGGGAGCCATCCCAGCTCGAGGTACAAATATCTATTGAAGCCCCTTTCAGGCCATTGTGATGGAGACTGTTGAGAAGTCCTTTCTTCTGCAAGATAATGGGATAGATTAACTTTATAATTCATGTAATGGCATTATTGTTCTTGTTGAATTATTGTCAGGATATGTGTGGCATGTTCTTTGAACTATGCAAGTTCCAGAAGAGGGCTAAGAAAATGTAAGTACTTCATGATCAAACTTTAGAAGGAATAGATAGCCTCTTGTTTTCATGTTATGTACCAGCAGTTGTGCCTCTGTAGTCTGTGGTTCATAACGATATTCAAGAATAATGTAATTTACTATCATCACATTATATATCTATATATATATTTGGGATATATAGAGCTATTTGCTGTACTTATCTGCGCAAGGAACATCCATAGTTGTACAGACCCTGCCTCAAGACAATGAGAGTGTATTACTGTTTTGCTGAGTGTCTGACTTCATTCTAATTGGAAGACGTAAAAAGTACTAAGCTACTAAAATAGAAAGGGCTCCTGTTAATTCACATTCAATTTAGAAACAAACAATGCAGCCTAATTCTCCATTCAATGTTATGTTTTATGGCTCTATGTTATTGAAATAGTGGGATCAGTGTTGCATCTGAAGCTTCTGCCTTAAAAGAGTCAGAAAATTAGATAAATGTGCTTTAATGTTCCATATTTAAACATATGAATTTCAGTTCAGCTGGGAGGCTAATGTTGGATATTTTTGCTTTCTATAGGTTGCTTGGAGAACTTGAAGCTCTTGTTGAAAGATGAAGATGGTACTGTCCGCCAGAAGACCACAGAAATCTTCTACATTTTGGGGACCCACGCTATTGGAAGGTATGCGGAATTATTTTTAAAACAACCCAGAGTCTCTTTATGAGAATGGATGATGGAATTGGACCTATGTGTATTTTGTTGGGTAGTGCAAAAGCTACTCAGAATCTAAAATAGAGCAACTGCTGGAGGAACTCAGCATGCCAAGCAGCATCAAGTAAAAAAGTACAGTCAACGTACTTCAGCAGGACTTTTTCTCATAAATGCTGCCTGGCCTGCTGAGTTCCTCCAGCATTTTGTGTGCATTGCTCGGATTTCCAGCATCTGCAGATTTTCTCTTGTTTCTGAATCTGAAATTATGTTTGTGATGTGTATTCAAGGTTCTGACTTGAGGCTTGGAAACCAACATCATAGTAAAGATTAATGTCATTAATATTTTCTGGAATTGTAAAGAGCAGGCAGATTATGCTCTTAATCAGAATGCAAATGATGTATAGTTATTGTGCATCATGGTCCCTATAATCATTGAGTGGACTTTCCAAATCTAATCTTTGCATTAAAAGACAAAAGATATATTCCCACAAATTGTGTTAAAAGGCAAAACACATTGTGCTTACTTCTTGGTTTAAATGAGGGATGTTTCGATTCCTGTGAGTAGCTTACTTATGTATTCATGTAGATATTTAAACATTGAGTTTTGCTTTGGTTTAAAATTGGTGGTCAAGAAACAGGCCAGTGAAGACAGGCAAAATTCAATTGCATTACTGGTAATTATTTTAAGATTTGATTGTGCCATCTAAATACTGACTCTTATAGCAGTTGTCTCAATTCCACATGTCAAATATTTGATATAACATCCTCACTTCTGGTTATTTTCAAACTTATATATCCGATAGAGGGAATGTTGAATATTTCTGGCATTACATCATCCGTGGTTTTGATAATGTGTTGAGGTGGGATTAATGCTGTGTCAATAGGAGTAATACATTAGAAGGAACAAGGTTACAGGAAGGTCTACAGGGTTTACAAGTAAAGACTCACTTTGCTTGATCTCTTAAGGAACAGTGATTTTACAGACTGTCATGTCAGTTGCTGACAGATGTCTGTACTTTTCTATAAGAATAACAGTTATCTGGTGGACCTGGCTGCATTGTCTACAGCTGTGAAGGATATCATTATCTTTTTAAAATTGTTTTGCCTTTAGTTATTGGCTGCAGAGACATATTGAAAGTTAGAACCTATGGTATATGTGTGTAAGACTGATACCAGGTTGTTTATTTTCAATGAGCCCCACAATGACAATGGCCAGAATGTTTTGATTCTCCTCTCTGACTAAAATCTAACAGGTACAAAGACACAGACAGGTGGTAGTCCAAACTCCATCACAGCAATCAGGAGCTTTCGTAAATTGCAAGGGATTTTCTTGCATCATATAATCACAATACTAAAGGCAACCATTTGGCCCATCATGTCAGTACTGGTTTTTGGGTAGTATAATTCAGCCAGTCCCAGTTCCCATTCTTTTCTCTTTGACCTGTAGATGATTTTCCCTTGTGTTTTTTTTTTCCCCATTTAAAAGCCCTGATTGATTCTGATTCCAACAGTCTTACAAGTAGCAGCTTCTAGATAGGAACCACTGTACATAAGAAAGTATTAGAAAGATACCAAGTATCTTTCTCGCATCATTGCAAATTTGTTCAATGGTGCTTGAACTGTCCACTAATAAGAAGTGCTATATCTGTTTATCTACCCTGATCTTGATATCGTATGTATTTCTTTATGAAAATGTCTCTCAAACTTCATTACTCCAAGGATCTTAGCCCTAGTTTCCTATGCAGCCTTATAGCTCATGCTTGGAAGTATTACTGTAAGTTTCACCTGCACACACTTAGGAGCTCCACATCTTTGCTAAGAAGTTATGATCTAAATTGGATGTAATGCTCTTGGTGTTGCCTCACCAGTATTATTTTGGAAAGGAGACCCAGGAGACTGCAGATTCTGGAATCTGGAGCTATAAAAAATCTGCTGGAGGAACAGTATCTGTGGTGGTGGGGGTGGGTTGGGGGGGGGGGTAATGGAAGATACTAATTGTTGATGTTTTGGGTTGAAACTTTGCAATTGGCCTTTTTCTAGTTCATTATAAGATTGCAGCTTTTGTATTCTGTCACCATTTATGAAGCTAAAGATTCCACATATTTTACCAAGTGCTCTCTACATCTTGTTAGTTTCAAGAATATACCTATAAAGCACATATACACCTAGAATTCTCTGTGGTGGCACATCCCTTAGAACTGTGCCACTTAGACTTTGTTGTCTCTCCTTGCTTTTTTTCTACTGTTCTGCCAGGCAATATATGTTTGTCCTCTTGTAACCTTTTAATATTGTTTTAGCTGTTTGCCATGCATAAGTTTGGTGTCATCTCCAAAGTTTCAAATTTTACACTGAACACCCATGTCAAAATCATTAAAATATAGGAAATGAGTTGTTAACACTGATTTCTGAGTCGGTTTCTTCCTTCCTATAATGTGAAAACAATTATTTATCATGATTCTCTTGTTTTCTGACCTTGTTAATTTTCTAGCTGTGTTGCCTGTCACTCTTTAGTGTGCAAGTTTACGAACTAGCCTTTTGTATGGGTTATGCCAAAAGCCTTTTTTATGCATCAACTGTCTACCATTCTTCAACTTTCTCTATAATGTCATCAACACGTTCAATCAGGTTATTCAATTATAGATTGCTATTAACAAATCCATGTGCCTTTCCTTTATTGGTTAAACCTTTTCCAAAGTATTTCTTAATTTTTTTTCTTAAAGGTTGTAGAGCTTAGAAGCAGCCAAATGCTAAAGATCTGATATCTTGTGTTTAGAGTTTTGAAGATGGATGCTCCTGTTATCTTCCAATGTTCTGTAGATTCTGAAATTCTTTCTGTGTGATGGATGAAAGCAAATGGAAGAGCAAGAGAGAGTAAACAGGAACCAACGACCATTCTTTAATAAGGTTCGATGCAGGAGGCTGATTAATAGGATTATAGCTTAGGGAATTGTAAATTGGTTTATTATTGTCACATGAATTGAGGTCCGGTGAAAAAATTGTCTTGCATACCATCCTTACTGATCAATTACCGAACATGTGGCTGAGAAACTGGTGTAGGGGGCAGGATTTCAGATTTCTAGATCACTTTTCTGTGGCAGGTGGGACCTGTACAAGAGAGACAGGTTACACCTGAACTACAAGGGGACGAATATACTTGCAGGGAGGTTTACTAGTGTTATTGGGGAGGGTTTGAACTAGATTTGCAGGGGGATGGGAACCAGAGTGCCAGAGTAGATAGTGGAACGGAGGTAAAAATAAATGATGTTAGTAGCTCATGCAAAGTCATAAATAGTAAGGTTGTGTGAGATGGTAACAATCTTCTGAGGTGTGTATATTTCAATGCAAGGAGTATTGTGGGAAAGGCAGATGAGCTGAGGGCCTGGATTGACACGTGGAATTATGACATCATAGCCATTACTGAAACTTGGCTACAGGAGGGGCAGGACTGGAAGCTCAATGTTCCAGGGTTCTGATGTTTCAGACATGATAGAGGTAGAGGGATGAAGGGTGGGGGGGTGGCTTTGCTAGTCAGGGAAAATATTACAGCAGTGCTTTGGCAGGAAAGATTAGAGGGCTTGTCTACTGAGGTCATTATGGGTGGAGCTGAGAAACAGGAAAGGTATGACCACATTAATAGGATTGTATTATAGACCACCCAACAGTCAGCGAGAATTGGAGGAGCAAATCTGCAGAGGAGATAACAGACAACTGCAGGGGACAGAAAGTTGTGATTGTAGGGGATTTTAATTTTCCACACATTGATTGGCACTCCCATACTGTTAAAGGTCTAGATGGGTTAGCGTTTGTGAAATGTGTTCAGGAAAGTTTTCTAAATCAATATATAGATGTACCAACTGGGGGTGGGGGTGGGGGATGCAATATTAGATCTCCTATTGGGAAATGAGTTAGGGCAGGTGACGGAAGTGTGTGTAGGGGAACACTTTGGTTCCAGTGATCATAACGTCATTAGTTTCAATGTGATCATGGTTAAAGATAGATCTGGTCCTCGGGTTGAAGTTCTAAACTGGAAAAAGGCCAAATTTGAAGAAATGAGAAAGGATCTAAAAAGTGTAGATTGGGACAGGTTGTTCTCTGAAGGATGTGATTGGTAAGTGGGAGGCCTTCGAAGGAGAAATTTTGAGAGTGCAGAGTTTAAATGTTCCTGTCAGGGTTAAAGGCAAAGTGAATAAGAATAAGGAATCTTGGTTATCAAGGGATATTGGAACTCTGATAAAGAAGAAGAGAGAGATGTATAACATGTATAGGCAACAGGGAGGAAATAAGATGCTTGAGGAGTATAAAAAGAGTAAGAAAATACTTAAGAAAGAAATCAGGAGGGTTAAAAGAAGACATGAGGTTGCTTTGGCAGTCAGGGTGAAGGATAATCCTAAGAGCTTCTACAGGTATGTTAAGAGCAAAAGGATAGTAAGGGATAAAATTGGTCCTCTTGAAGATTGGAGAGGTTGGCTATGTATGGAACCAAAAGAAATGGGAGAGATATTAAAAAGGGTTTTTTGCATCTGTATTTACTAAGGAAACTGGAATGGAGTCTATGGAAACAAGGCAAGCAAGTAGGGAGGTCATGGAACATACAGATTAAAGAGGAGGAGGTGCTTGTTGTCTTGAGGCAAATCAGAGTAGATAAATCCCCAGGACCTGACAGGGTATTCCCTCGGACCTTGAGAGAGACTAGTGTTGAAATTGCAGGGGTCCTGGCAGAAATATTTAAAATGTTGATATCCACGGGTCAGGTGCCGGAGGATTAGAGGATAGTTCATGTAGTTCTGTTGTTTAAAAAAGGCTCAAAAAGTAAGCCGGGAAATTATAGGCTGGTAAGTTTGACATCAGTAGTAGGTAAATTATTGGAAGGCATACTAAGAGATAGGATCTACAAGTATTTGGATAGACAGGGACTTATTAGAAACAGCATTACTTTGTGCGTGGTAGGTCATGTTTAACCAATCTATTAGAGTTTTTCGAGGAAGTTACCAGGAAAGTGGATGAAGGGAAGGCAGTAGATGTTGTATACATGGACTTCAGTAAGGCCTTTGACAATGTCCTGCATGGGAGGTTACTTAGGAAGATTCATTCACTAGGTATACATGGAGAAGTAGTAAATTGGATTAGACATTGGCTCAATAGAAGAAGCCAGAGAGTGGTAGTGGAGGATTGCTACTCTGAGTGGAGGCCTGTGACTAGTGGTGTGCCACAGGGATCAGTGCTGGGTCCATTGTTATTTGTCATCTATATCAATGATCTGGATGATAATGTGGCAAATTGGATCAGCAAATTTGCTGATGATACAAAGATTGGAGGTGTATCATTGGACAGTGAGGAAGGTTTTCAAAGCTTGCAGAGGGATTTGAACCAGTTGGAGGAATGGGCAGAAAAATGACAAATGGAGTTTAATGCAGACAAGTGTGAGGTATTGCACTTCGGAAGGTCAAACCAAGGTAGAACATACAAGGTAAATGGTAGGACACTGAGGAGTGTAGTAGAACAGAGGGATCTGGGAGTACAAATACATAATTCCCTAAAAGTGGCGTCACAAGTAGATAGGGTTATAAAGAGAGCTTTTGGTACATTGGCCTTTATAAATCGAAATATTGAGTATAAGAGTTGGAATGTAATGGTAAGGTTGTATAAGACATTGGTGAGACCGAATTTGGAGTATTGTGTGCAGTTTTGGTCACCTAATTACAGGAAGGATATTAATAAAGTTGAAAGAGTCCAGAGAAGGTTTACAAGGATGTTGCCGGGACTTGAGAAACCGAGTTACAGAGAAAGGTTGAATAGGTTAGGACTTTATTCCCTGGAGCGTAGGAGAATGAGGGGTGATTTGATAGAGGTGTATAAAATTATGATGGGTATAGATAGAGTGAATGCAAGCAGGCTTTTTCCACTGAGGCCAGGGGAGAAAAAAACCAGAGGATGTGGGTTAAGAGTGAAGGGGGAAAAGTTTAAAAGGAACATGGGGGGGGGGGGCTTCTTCACGCAGTGAGTGGTGGGAGTGTGGAATGAGCTGCCAGATGAAGTGGTGAATGTGGGCTCACTTTTGACATTTAAGAGAAACTTGGACAGGTAAATGGATGAGAGGGGTTTGGAGGGATATGGCCCAGGTGCAGGTCAGTGGGACTAGGCAGAAAAATGGTTCAGCACAGCCAAGAAGGGCCAATAGGCCTGTTTCTGTGCTGTAATGTTCTATGGTTCTATGGTTCTACTTCATTCCAAAAGTGCATTGAGGTAGTACTGGATAAAACAATAAGATTCAGATTCAGATTCAGTTTATTGTCATTTAAAAACCACAAATGCAAAGCAGTTAAAAAATGAGACAACGTTCCTCCAGAATGATATCACAAAAACACATGACAAAACAGACTACACCAGAAAATCCACGTAACGTTTGGCAATCCCCAATCCAGTGTCCGGAGAGGCTGCTGTGTATTAATATTGTGCTACCATCTTAGCACGTTCCCCGGAAAGGAGCTCCAATCCCACCAGACAAACAAGACCAAAAACTAAAGCTACAAGACCTACACAAAACCACATATATGCAACATATAGTTACAACAGTGCAAACAATAGCATAATTGATAAAAAAAAACAGACCATGGGCACAGTAAAAATAGTCCAAAGATGTTGAAAGGCTATAAGTTCAAAAGAAACCACACAGTTTCCACGTCCTCAGGGTCCCCGATTGACTCGTCGTTCCACGCCGGCGGCAGAAGGGAATACCCCCGCTATGGACTTCCACGGTGCCGCCCGACTCAGTCTCGCAGATGCAGCACACACCGAAAGCGACCTGACCGCAGCGGACTCTGAGTCCGTCGAACCTCCGAGCCTCCGACCATCCCTTCCGGCACAGCTTCTCTGAACAACATCCTCTGCCGAGCGTATTAAGACTGTCCTGCCAACGGCCACCGGCAACGCGACCCTAAGGACTGGGGGCCTGTTCTTCCCAGCAGAGACCTGGACCTCACAGCAGCAGTAGCAACGAAGAAGGTCTTCCTGGAGATTTTCAAATGTTCCTCCGTGCTCCCACATTTGTTTTTCATCTGATTATGATTGTGCACGGCACCCCGCTTCACAAATAACAGATAATCTGCTCTGGAGTGGCCGCTGCAAGCTGTGTCGCACCGCCATCTTGGATTTCATTTCATTGGATTTCTGAATCTGAATCTGAATCAGAAAAGAGAAGAAGGCAGAATAAACTTTTATATTACAAAGTGCAGTGCAGATAGATAGTAAGGTGCAAGGTCAACATTGTGAGGCCAAGAGTAAACCATTCAATTGTAATTGGTAGTAATATGCTGACATAGATTGAGAATTGGGTATTGGATAAAAAGCATGGAGTTGGATAAATAAGTCATTCTCCGGTTAGCAAACTATGACTATGGGGCCAGCTTTACATGATCTGTATCGGTGATTTGACTAGGGCTAAATGTTATATTTATAAATTAATTAATGATACTAAACTAGGTGGTATTGTGCTTACTGAAGTGGATGTAAAGAGACAACTGATTAGAAGAGCAGATTGTACTTCAGCCTTTAGAGTCACAAAGACGTAATACTGTAGAGCATAGAACTAGACCCTTCAGTCACCATATCTATGCCTACCATCATCTCTATCTATACCAATTCCACTTGTCTGTATTAATTCCATATCTCTACATACCTTACTTATTCAAGTACCTGTCCAGTTGCCTCTTAAATGATTTTTCTTTTTTAAACATAGAAACATAGAAAACCTACAGCACAATACAGCCCTTCGGCCCACAAAGTTGTGCGGAACATGTCCCTACCTTAGAAATTACTAGGCTTACCCATAGCTCTCTATTTTTCTAAGCTCCATGTACCTATCCAAAAATCTCTTAAGAGACCCTATCATATCCGCCTCTACCACCGTTGCCGGCAGCCCAATCTATGCACTCACCACTCTCTGAGTAAAAAATGTATCCCTGACATCTCCTTTGTACCTACTCCCTCGCGCCTTAAACCGGTGTCCTGTTGTGGCAACTATTTCAGCCCTGGGAAAAAGTCTCTGACTATCCACATGATCAATGCCCCTCATTTCATTTTTCAATCTTTTTATTGATTTTCAGTAAAAAAAATACAAATCAGTGGAGAAGTTTAGCAAACAGATAATACAAAAGACATATAAACAGCAGTAAATAAAAGTATATATTGTCAAAATCAGATAGGTATAATGTTACGTTGTTATATATACAATATAATCAAAACACCACAACTCCTCTTAACAAATCATTAAAAAAAGATTGGAAAATTTTATTTAATAAAAGGAAAAAAAACCCTAAACTAATTTGGAACAAAAAAAAGAGGAAAAAAAGAAAAGAAAAGAAAGATTGGGCAGTCCATTTGAGGATAAAATTAGAAGGAACAAAAAGAGAGAAAACATCTTTCCAGTCACCTCCGAACCTTCACGGTTAAGGATTTTCCCTAAAGAGAATAAAGATAAATAAATAAATAAAAATAAATTAAATCACATGAAAATATTGAATAAAGGGTTGCCAGTCTTGCTCAAAATTAAAAGATGTATCAAACGTCAGGCTTCTAATTTTCTCCAAGCTTAGACATGACATAATGGAGGAGAACCAAAAAAAAAAAGTAGGCGGATTAGAACCTCTCCTAGCCAGTGAAGTTGAAAAGGCTATCACATGCTGAGCAGAAGCAGATACTCTACCTACTTCCTCTGGAATAATCCCAAAAATTGCCATAAGTGAATTGGGTTGAACATCCACATCTATAACTTTAGATAGTATTCTAAACACATCCCTCCAAAAATTGTTTATACTTACGCAGGACCAAACCATATGAGTTAGAGTAGCCACCTCTGTGTTACATCTGTCACAAATAGAGATTATATTAGGAAAAATATGTGCCAATTTATGTACTATCTTAAACTGAATTAAGGAATGGCATGCACAGATAGATGAATTATTAACTAGATTGTAGCGGTGTGCTACACGCAGCGCTAAAATAATGACACGGAGTCGGTGAGCTGCAGCCAAAGACTAAGTTTATTTCAACTCCACAGTCTTGCTTTAAAGCCTGTCTCTCCTACCAGATACCTTGAGAGGCCCTACTGAAACCCCCTCAGGCTTTCTTCCTTTGTCCCTGCACTCTGGCTAATTGTCAGCCGGTTCGAGTGTGCTAGTAATTGGGTCGCCACATAACCCCCCCCCCCCAGAACCGGCGATACACCCCCAATGTCCACAGTCTGGGCCGGACCCTGTTTGGGAGGTCGGCCTCTGCGCCGCGGTGCCGGAAACTCGACCGGTTGCGCCAAGTCCACATGGGCCGGTTTGAGTCGGTCCACCGTGAAAACCTCCTCTCTCCCCCCAACGTCCAGCACGAACGTGGACCTGTTGTTCCTGAGCACCGTAAATGGCCCCTCGTAGGGCCATTGCAGCAGTGTCCGATGCCCCCCCCCCCCCCGTCGTACAAACACAAACTTACAGTTCTGCAGGTCTTTGGGTACGCAGGTCGGGTGCTGCCCATGCTGCGAAGTGGGTACGGGGGCCAGGGCACTGAGCCTCTCGCGTAGTCTGCCCAGGACTGCAGCGAGTTCGTCCTCTCGCCCCCTTGGGGCTGGTATGAACTCCCCGGGAACGACCAGGGGTGCACCGTACACCAACTCGGCTGACGAAGCGTGCAGATCGTCCTTGGGCGCCGTGCGGATGCCGAGTAGGACCCAGGGAAGCTCGTCCGCCCAGTTAGCTCCGCGCAGGCGGGCCATGAGAGCCGACTTCAGGTGACGGTGGAAACGCTCCACCAGTCCGTTCGACTGTGGGTGGTGCAGCTGAGTCTCCAACAGGCTGGCCATCGCTGACCACAGGCTGGAGGTGAACTGGGCGCCTCTGTCGGAGGTAATGTGGGCCGGTACACCAAAGCGGGACACCCAGGTGGCGATCAGTGCCCGGGCGCAAGATTCAGAGGTGGTGTCGGTGAGTGGGACCGCCTCTGGCCATCTTGTGAACCGGTCCACGATAGTCAGGAGGTGCCGCGCTCCGCGCGACACTGGCAGGGGGCCCACGATATCCACATGAATGTGGTCGAAACGCCAGTGGATGGGGTGGAACTGCTGCGGCGGGGCCTTGGTGCGTCGCTGCACCTTGGCCGTCTGGCAGTGCATGCACGTTCTGGCCCAGTCACGGACCTGCTTGCGGAGTCCGTGCCAAACGAACCTGCTGGAGACCATCCGGACGGTAATGCGGATGGAGGGGTGCGCCAAGTTATGAATGGAGTCGAAAACACGTCGTCGCCAAGGTGCCGGGACGACGGGACGGGGCTGGCCGGTGGCGACGTCACAGAGTAGGGTCCTCTCACCTGGGCCTACAGGGAGGTCCTGGAGCTGCAAACCGGAGACTGCGGACCTGTAACACGGGATCTCCTCATCTGCCAGCTGTGCCTCTGCCAGCTACTCAAAGTCTACCCCTTGGGAACGGGCGTGAATGTTAGGGCGAGAGAGCGCATTCGCCATGACATTGTCCTTACCCGAGACATGCCGGACATCCGTCGTGTATTCAAAGATGTAGGACAGATGACGCTGCTGGCGGGACGACCAGGGATCGGACACCTTTGTGAATGTAAAGGTAAGCGGTTTGTGGTCCGTGAACGCGGTGAAGGGCCTACCTTCTAAGAAGTACCTGAAATGCCGGATTGCCAGGTATACCGCCAACAGCTCCCGGTCGAAAGCACTGTATTTGAGCTCGGGTGGCTGCAGGTGTTTGCTGAAAAACGCCAGGGGTTGCCAGCGGCCTGCGATGAGCTGCTCCAGTACCCCACCGACTGCCGTATTAGATGCGTCCACTGTGAGGGCGGTAGGGACGTCCATTCTGGGGTGCACTAGCATCATGGCGTTCGCCAAGGCATCCTTCGTTTGAATGAAAGCGGCGGCGGACACTTCGTCCCAGGTAATGTCCTTGCCCGGACCGGACAGCAAAGCGAACAGGGGGTGCATGATCCGGGCAGCTGAAGGGAGGAAGCGGTTGTAGAAATTGACCATACCTACGAATTCCTGGAGGCCTTTGATCGTGGTGGGTCGGGGGAAATGGCGGACCGCATCTACCTTAGTGGGCAGAGGGGTTGCCCCATCTGTGGTAATCCTGTGGCCCAGGAAGTCAATGGTGTCGAGCCTGAACTGGCATTTGGCCAGGTTGATTGTTAGACCGTAGTCACTCAGCCGGGCATAGAGTTTTCGGAGGTGGGACAGATGCTCCTGACGACTGCTGCTGGCTATGAGGATGTCGTCCAAATAGATGAATGCGAAGTCCAGGTCGCGTCCCACCACGTCCATCAACCGCTGGAACGTCTGTGCGGCATTCTTCAGGCCGAACGGCATGCGGAGGAACTCAAAAAGACCGAACGGGGTGATGAGAGCCGTTTTGGGGACGTCGTCCGGATGCATCGGGATTTGATGGTATCCGCGGATGAGGTCTACCTTGGAGAAGATTCGTGCGCCGTGCAGGTTTGCTGCAAAGTCCTGAATGTGCGGCACAGGGTTAGCGGTCCGGTGTTGTAGCCTCGTTCAGCCTGTGGTAGTCGCCGCACGGTCTCCAGCCCCCTGTCGCTTTGGGCACCATGTGCAGGGGGGAGGCCCATGGGCTGTCGGACCGCCGAATGATCCCCAATTCCTCCATCCTCTTGAACTCCTCTTTCGCCAGTCGGAGCTTGTCCAGGGGAAGCCGCCGAGCGCGGGCATGGAGGGGTGGTCCCTGAGTCAGGATGTGGTGCTGTACGCCGTGTCAGGGCATGGCTGCCGCGAACTGCGGTGCCAGAACCGATGGGAAATCCGCCAGGACCCTGGTGAAGTCGTTGTCGGACAGCGTGATGGAGCCGAGGTGAGGGGCTGGCAACTGGGCTGCACCCAGGGAGAACGTCTGAAAGGTCTCGGCGTGAACCAGTCTCTTCCTGGGAAGGTCGACCAGTAGGCTGTGAGCCCACAAGAAATCCGCACCCAGAAGCAGTTGGGCTACGTCGGCCAGTGTGAAGTCCCACGTAAACTGGCTGGAGTCGAACCGTAGCTGCACCGGATGGGTGCCATAAGTCCTTATAGTGCTGCCGTTCCTCCGTTCGCAGGGGGGGGACCCGGCGCCTTGCTGCGGGTGTCGTAACTCGTCGGAGGTAAGACGCTGATCTCGGCACCGGTGTCGACCAAAAACCGGCGTCCCGACTGCTTGTCCCAGACATATAGATAGATAGATAGATAGATACTTTATTCATCCCCATGGGGAAATTCAACTTTTTTTCCAATGTCCCATACACTTGTTGTAGCAAAACTAATTACATACAATACTTAACTCAGTAAAAAATATGATATGCATCTAAATCACTATCTCAAAAAGCATTAATAATAGCTTTTAAAAAGTTCTTAAGTCCTGGCGGTAGAATTGTAAAGCCTAATGGCATTGGGGAGTATTGACCTCTTCATCCTGTCTGAGGAGCATTGCATCGATAGTAACCTGTCGCTGAAACTGCTTCTCTGTCTCTGGATGGTGCTATGTAGAGGATGTTCAGAGTTATCCATAATTGACCGTAGCCTACTCAGCGCCCTTCGCTCAGCTACCGATGTTAAACTCTCCAGTACTTTGCCCACGACAGAGCCCGCCTTCCTTACCAGCTTATTAAGACGTGAGGCGTCCCTCTTCTTAATGCTTCCTCCCCAACACGCCACCACAAAGAAGAGGGCGCTCTCCACAACTGACCTATAGAACATCTTCAGCATCTCACTACAGACATTGAATGACGCCAACCTTCTTAGGAAGTACAGTCGACTCTGTGCCTTCCTGCACAAGGCATCTGTGTTGGCAGTCCAGTCTAGCTTCTCGTCTAACTGTACTCCCAGATACTTGTAGGTCTTAACCTGCTCCACACATTCTCCATTAATGATCACTGGCTCCATATGAGGCCTAGATCTCCTAAAGTCCACCACCATCTCCTTGGTCTTGGTGATATTGAGACGTAGGTAGTTTGAGTTGCACCATATCACAAAGTCCTGTATCAGTTTCCTATACTCCTCCTCCTGTCCATTCCTGACACACCCCACTATGGCCGTGTCATCAGCGAACTTCTGCACATGGCAGGACTCCGAGTTATATTGGAAGTCTGATGTGTACAGGGTGAACAGGACCGGAGAGAGTACGGTTCCCTGACCACCGTGTCAGACCTACAGTCTCCCAACCGCACATACTGAGGTCTATCTGTCAAGTAGTCCACTATCCAATCCACCATGTGAGAGTCTACTCCCATCTCCGTTAGTTTGTGCCTTAAGATCTTGGGCTGGATGGTGTTAAAGGCACTAGAGAAGTCAAGGAATGTAATCCTCACAGCACAATTGACCCCCTCTAGGTGAGAGAGTGATTTGTGCAGCAAATACGTGATAGCATCCTCCACTCCCACCTTCTCCTTATACGCAAACTGAAGAGGATCCTGGGCGTGCCTGGTTTGTGGCCTCAGATTCTGTATTATCAGCCGCTCCATGGTCTTCATAACGTGCGACATCAAGGCAATAGGTCTGAAGTCATTCAACTCCTTTGGTTGTGGTTTCTTCGGTACCGGGACAATACAGGATGTTTTCCACTGTCTGGGTACTCTTCTCTGCTCCAGGCTCATGTTGAAGATGCGCTGTAGTGGTTCTCCCAGCTCAGTCGCACAGGCCCTCAGTAATCGTGGGGAAACTCCATCCGGTCCAGCCGCCTTGCTGGTACAGATCTTCCTCAGTTGACCTTCCACCTGTGCAGCCGTAATCCTGGACGTGGGCAAGGTCTCCTGTGAGTGGCTATTTTCCTGTGAGGGAAGTAAGCCTGGTGTGGATTTCTGCGGTGAGGATGAGATTGAGCTGTCGAACCTGTTGAAGAAGTTGTTCAGCTGGTTCGCTTTCTCCACATCTCCACTTATGTTCGCCCCCCCGCTTTGCACCGCATCCGGTGATGATCTTCATCCCATCCCACACCTCCTTCATGCTTTTTTTCTGCAGCTTTTGTTCTAGCTTCCTCCTATACTGCTCCTTTGCCCCCCTTATCTGTACTCTGAGTTCCTTCTGAACTCTTTTAAGCTCCAACCGATCACCATCTTTAAAGGCCCTCTTCTTCTGGTTTAGGAGGCCTTTGATGTGACTAGTGATCCAGGGCTTATTATTGGGATAGCAGCGAACAGTTCTAACAGGGACAACTGCATCCACACAAAAGTTAATATAGTCCGTTGTGCATTCAGTGACCTCCTCAACGCCCCCACAGAGCCCCCCTTGCAGTACATCCCAGTTAGTAGTACCGAAGCAGTCTCTCAGGGCCTGTTCAGCTTCAGGAGTCCACTTCCTAAAAGAGCGTGTGGTAGTGGGATGCCTCATCACAATTGATTTATATCTGGGCTGTAACAAAACCAGGTTGTGATCAGCTTTCCCCAATGAAGGCAGTGGGGATGCACTATATGCCTCCTCTACGTTTGCATACAGTAGGTCAATAGTCCTGTTACCCCTGGTGTAGCAATCCACGTACTGGGAGAAAGCAGGTACAGGAGGCTATCCCGATGGCCAGCCGTCGTAGCCATCAGCGACGGCTGGCCCTGGCGTTTCCTGGGAACTGGCAGGGCGGGCGACAACGGCGGGCTTCTGCGCCCCACCGCTGGTGGAAGAAACACCGTTGCTCATTGGGCTCCACACCCCGGCCTCTGGGTTTAGCGGGCTCTGCGGCCGGGCCTGGACTGGTTTGCTGCTGGGAGCGTGGCCGGGTGATCTGTGCGATGGACGCTCCACTCACCTTCTTGGCGTTCCACAGCACGTCCACCCGGGATGCCACCTTCCGGGGGTCGCTGAAATCCGCGTCAGACAGCAGCAGGCGTATGTCCTCGGGCAGCTGCTCCAGGAATGCCTGCTCAAACATGAGGCAGGTTGTATGTCCGTCGGCCAGAGACAACATCTCATTCATTAAAGCTGATGGAGGCCTGTCTCCCAAGCCATCCAGGTGCAGTAAACGGGCAGCTCGCTCACGGCGGGGGAGCCCAAAAGTCCCTATGAGCAGGGCTTTGAATTCTGTGTACTTGCCGTCCACCGGGGGAGACTGTACGAACTCCGCGACCTGGGCCGCTGTGTCCTGGTCGAGGGAGCTCACCGCGTAGTAGTAACGGGTGTCCTCTGAGGTTATCTGCCGAACGTGGAATTGGGCTTCTGCTTGCTGAAGCCATAGGTGAGGTTGTAGCGTCCAGAAGTTTGGCAGCTTCAAGGAAACCGCATTAACAGATGCGGCGTCGGTCATCTCCGGTCCAAAAACGTTTGGACCGTTGGGGTCACCAATTGTAGCGGTGTGCTACACGCAGCGCTAAAATATCGACACGGAGTCGGTGAGCTGCAGCCAAAGACTAAGTTTATTTCAACTCCACTGTCTTGCTTTAAAACCTGTCTCTCCTACCAGATACCTTGAGAGGCCCTACTGAAACCTCCTCAGGCTTTCTTCCTTTGTCCCTGCACTCTGGCTAATTGTCAGCCGGTTCGAGTGTGCTAGTAATTGGGTCGCCACAAGATAATAAATTTTACTCCATTGATCATCTGAAAGTGCATGTTGAAGTTCTATTTCTCAAGTGTGTTGATCCCTATCATTAGGCCACATGCGAGCATTCATTAACTGTTTATAAATGATAGCTATTAATCGTTTTTGAAATGGTTTAAGCTGAAAAGTAGCATAAGCCAAATTTGAAGAGTAGGCCAAGGGATAATTGGGTAGAAAATCGTGTAAAAAATTCCTAACCTGTAAGTATTTAAAAAAAATTGTGTATTAGAGAGGTCATATTTATCCATTAACTGCGAAAATGACATTAAACAATCCTGTAAGAACAAATCTAAAAAAGTTTTTATTCTCTTAGTTTTCCATGTTAAAAAATCTTTATCCAGAGTTGATGGTTTAAAAAAAATTTAGAATAAATATAACCAGAGAGTAAAAAAATTATTTAATTCAAAAAATCTACGAAACTGAAAACAGATTTTTAAAGTATGTTTAACAATAGGGTTGAGAGTTTGTCTACCTATTCAGGAGAACGAAGAAGGAAGTGGAGCTCCTAATAGAGAAGCTAAAGAAAACCCCGTTACCAAATTTTCCTCCAAATGTAACCATGGAGGGTGATCCTGGTTATCTATATCATAAATCCAAAAAGTAATATAATGAATATTAATTGCCCAATAATAAAATCTAAAGTTTGGTAAGACCAGTCCTCCATCTTTTTTTGGTTTTTGCAATAAAAGTTTATTCACTCTAGAGCTTTTGTTATTCCAAACGTAAGACAAAATCATAGAATCTATTTTACCAAAAAATGTTTTTGGAACAAAAGAGGGAACTGCTTGAAATATATATATATAAATTTCAGTAAAATAACCATTTTTTTAGCATTAATTCGACCTATCAATGACATCGACATAGGTGACCATTTAGTAAGCGCTTGTTGAGTATATTCAATTAGAGGGGAGAAATTAAACTTATATAGGACTTTAACATTTTTAGTAATTTTGATACCAAGGGAACTGAAATGGTTTTTAGCAATATTAAAAGGTATTTGATCATAATAATCATAATAATTATTAATAGGAAATAATTCATTTTTATGTAAATTAAGTTTATATCCAGAGAAAGTACTAAATTCCGTAAATATAGATAGCATGAAAGGAATAGATTTCCTATGTTTTGAAATGTAAACTAATAAATCATCCGCATATAACAAAGCCTTATGTAATTTATCCCCTTCCTTAATACCCTGCAAAGAATTAGAATCCATAAGAGTGATAGCAAGTGGTTCTAAAACCAAATTAAATAATAAAGGACTAAGAGGACAACCATATAACCATATAACAACTACAGCACGGAAACAGGCCATCTTGGCCCTTCTAGTCTGTGCCGAACGCTTACTCTCACGTAGTCCCACTGACCCGCACTCAGCCTATAACCCTCCATTCCTTTCCTGTCCATATTCCTATCCAATTTTACTTTAAATGACAATACCGAACTTGCCTCTACCACTTATACTGGAAGCTTGTTCCACACAGCTACCACTTTCTGAGTAAAGAAATTCCCCCTCCTGTTACCCTTAAACTTTTGCCCCCTAACTCTCAACTCATGTCCTCTTGTTTGAATCTCCCCTACTGTCAATGGAAAAAGCCTGTCTACGTCAACTCTATCTATCCCCCTCATAATTTTAAATACTTCTATCAAGTCCCTCCTCAACCTAACTTGTTGACCTAACTTGTTCAATCTTTCCCTGTAACTTAGGTGCTGAAACCCAGGTAATCTTCTCTGTACTCTCTCTATTTTGTTGACATCTTTTTTTTATAATTTGGTGACCAGAACTATACACAATGCTCCAAATTCGGCCTAATCAATGCCTTGTACAATTTTAACATTACATCCCAACTCCTATACTCAATGCTCTGATTTATAAAGTCCAGCGTACCAAAAGCTTTCTTCACCACCTATCCACATCAGATTCCACCTTCAGGGAACTATGCACCATTATTCCTAGATCACTCTGTTCTACTGCATTCTTCAATGCCCTACCATTTACCATGTATCTCCTATTTGGATTATTCCTACCAAAATGTAGCACCTCACACTTATCAGCATTAAACTCCATCTGCCATCATTCAGCCCACCCTTCTAACTGGCCTAAATCTCTCTGCAAGCTTTGAAAACCTACTTCATTAACCACAATGTCACCTACCTTAGTATCATCTGCATATTTACTAATCCAATTTACCTCCCCATCATCCAAATCATTAATGTATACGACAAACAACATTGGACCCAATACAGATCTCTGAGGCACACCACTAGTCACCGGCCTCCAACCTGACAAACAGTTATCCACCACTACTCTCTGGCATCTCCCATCTAGCCACTGTTGAATCCATTTTACTACTTCAATATTAATACCTAGCGATTGAACCTTCCTAACTAACCTTCCGTGTGGAACTTTGTCAAAGGCCTTACTGAAGTCCATATAGACAACATCCTCTGCTTTACCCTCATCAACTTTCCTCGTAATCTCTTCAAAAAATTCAATAAGATTTGTCAAACATGACCTTCCGTGCACAAATTCATGTTGACTGTTCTTAATCAGACCCTGTCTATCCAGATAATTATATATACCATCTCTAAGAAGGTATTGATGGTATCTCTAAGAACCTGATGGGTTCCTCTATATAATCTAAAATAAGGAGACTTTTGATTATCAGTTATAACCACAGCAGGGCAGGGTAAATCAATTTAATCCAGGAAATAAATCCCGGGCCAAAATTAAACCACTTCAAAACTTGAAATAAATAAGGCCACTCCACCCTATCAAAGGCTTTCTCTGCATCCAGAGATACAATACATTCAGATTCTTTGACTGAGGGGGAATAAATGATATTTATAATCTTTGAATATTAAAATGAGAGTACCTATTTTTAATAAATCCTGTTTGATCATTTGAGCTAACATCAGGCAAAATATTCTCAAGTCTATTAGCTAGAATCTTAGAGAGAATTTTAAAATCTACATTCAATAAAGAAATAGTTCTATACGATACACATTCCAGTGGGTCTTTTTCTTTTTTAGGAATCAATGAAATTAATGCCACATAAAGTTCTTGGAAGGTTCCCAGAGGATATAGATATATTTTCATAAGAGAGTTATCTTGAAGGAATTCTCTGCCTTCATTTAAAACCATAAGAATTGTGCTCTTTCACTGAGCACTGTTTGGGGGGCTTAGAGTAAATCATGGCTTAGCATCACATTCATTACACTGCATAAGCTCGATGTGCCTTAATAATTGATACCATTAGAAACATAGAAAACTACAGCACAATACAGGCCATTTAGCCCACAGACATGTCCCAATCTTGGAAATTACTAAGCTTACCTACAGCCCTCTATTTGTCTAAGCTCCAAGTACCAATCTAAAAGCCTCTTAAAAGACCCTATCATATCCGCCACCACCACCGTTTCCGGCAGTCCATTCCACACACTCACCACTCTCTGAGTAAAAAACTTATCCCTGACATCTCCTCTGTACCTACTCCCCAGCACCTTAAACCTGTGTCCTCTTGTGGCAACCATTTCAGCCCTGGGAAAAAGCATTGATCCACACGATCAATGCCTCTCATCATCTTATACATCTCTATGAGGTCACCTCTTATCCTCCGTCACTCCAAGGAGAAAAGGCCTAGTTCACTCAATCTATTCTCATAAGGCATGCTCTGCAATCCAGGCAACATACTTTTAAGTCTCCTCTACACCCTTTCTATTGCTTCCGCATCCTTCCTGTAGTGGGGTGACCAGAACTGAGCACAGTACTCCAAGTGGGGTCAGACCAGGGTCCTATGTAGCTGCAACATTACCTATCGGCTCCTAAATTCACTTTCACTATTGATGAAGACCAATACACTGTATGTCTTCTTAACCACAGAGTCAACCTGCGCAGCTGTTTTGAGTGTCATTTCACCTATTCCCAGCAGCATTGTTCCAATTAGCTTGGATTTATTTAAAATTTTCCCTGATCTGAAGTCAGTATTCAAATTTCAGAGAGATTAGATGGAAGATCTTTAATCTTGAAAAGGCAAGTCTCCAGTTGCTCCACACAATGTTGCTTCCCAAATCTTGTATCAATATCAAGAGAAATATGTTTTTTTCTTTTAAAGCAGATGCATACTGATGATAATTATGGTCAGCACCTCGTATGCTGATTATCAGTTGTGGTTTGAGACTAAAGCAAATCTGCCACCCTGCACTGAGTTTCCAATTCTACATTTGTTTGACTTTGCTTCCTGTAACTTTTATATAGACCTAAATTGACATCCTAATAACAGGAACATCTCTGTGTATAATAGGAAGAGGTGCAGAGAAATATAATGAGAAACAGACCTATATCTCCCCTTCCCCCTCCTCCCCATCAATCTACCAAATGTTATTTGCATTGAGCAGTCTCAGAGGGGTTGGTGGAAAGGAAGTTTAGATTGGGATAATGATCTCATGGTAGACTTTATTTTCTCACTTACTGCTGTTTTTCTGCCCCATTTTGGTTGGGATTGAAGAGCATGATACTTGGCTTAAATATTCTATTTTGCTTTATTCGTTTTGAAGAAAAAGAGCAATGACAATGGGCCTGGAATATGATGACCATCTTGCCTTTCAAATGTAAAAGAAACAGATACAAATCACTTTTATGAGAATGTTTTCTTATTATGACTAATAAAATAGAATTTAGGTGTATCATGTTGTTGTTTATGAAACCAATCTGAAAACTATCAGAAAATAACCTGTTATTCAAAGAACCGTTAGACCAGAAGTTTTCTTGTGCCTGAAATGTTGCGCAATAGACCAATGAATTTTTATTTTATTGTGAGTTATTATCATATTTAGTATAATTATTTTTGATGAGTTATTGATGTGTGCAAGTAGTTTAATTGCGTAAACAGTAGCTAAAGAAATACTACAAATACATTTCCAAATATTAACTTTGTAAAATTTTAGCTAGTTGCCAAAATGTGTTTGCATTACTAACAAGAGCAAAACAGCTATCCTCAACATAGTATTATAGATTTATTGCAGCATGTTAATTTTTATTCATTTTCTTTTCTCCTATAGGTTTGCAATTATGGATCATGATGTAATTTTACCATTAGCTGATCTGCTCGATGATCCTGTGGACATTTGTCGTAGAAATATGCATTTGGCTCTAGAAATGCTCTCGGAGATTCCTGCAGGTAGGAAATTTTAATTTGGCAGAGTGAGAAAAAAATGGTGTTTTGAGAAAGCTAAAGGCATAAATGTTTATGACTCAAACTGATGTCTTATTTTAGGATAATAGTGGTAAATTCTAGTGTTTGGAAAATAGAAATATTTCTAGTGTTGGCCTTTAAGACTAATTGGTGTTATTAATGTTATGAAATGAATAATCCAAAATATTTTTTTCCTTAATTGTGAAATTAGAATTTGTGTATGTTGGTTTTCATTCTGTTCCTACTTGTCTGCTGAGCAATTTGTTAAGTGTGAACCATGATTTTTTAGAAATACCTCTTGATAGAGATTGGTCCTAAACTGTGACATCATAATTTTTCTTGTAGAGGCATGAGTTGTGGAAGAAACTGTTAAGCTTTCCCCTATATTGCTCAGCCATTTGCTTGAAGATTATCTCCTATGCATTTGAGAAAAGGCAATGGAACAATCAAAGGCAATATAACTGAAGAATTAATAAAGCTCTTAAAATGTCTTGCTTCTTAGTTTGTAAGAATGAAATTATTAGTACTAATTTATCATAAATTCAGATTTTGGTCAGTATGTGTCCAGACTGGAATTTGACAATGATTGTGCTGTATGTATTGGCCAGTATTATAGCGTTCTTAATAAAAGAAGCATGGACTAGATTACTTTGAGCTTATTAGAAAATTTTAACCTCTTGAAAGATTTATTTGGAATTAATAGCAGAAGATTATTATGGTGAGATAATTATTGGTAAATGGACAATCATTTAAACTTTCATTTTGATACATTTTAGTCATGAATTGGTTGTAGTGTGGTGTGCTTTGCAAGGAGATTGATGTAAGCAAAGATGTTAGCTTTTAAGAGGAAGAGACATATATTTGAATTTGAAGGATACCTATGGTAAGACATAATTGCATTTGTGAAAGGCCAATAATGACATCATTGATGATTGGGATCCCAGTATTCTATAAATTTTTGTGTGGGCTAAAAGCTTTGTGTATGATTTCATGCTACCACAGCAAAATCCTTGGAAATCATTAATCTTTATCTGTCCCTAGAAAATAACTGAGCTCAACAGCTATTCTATTGATCAAGACCAAGCGTTTGAGATGTAAATCACTAGGCTGTAGCATATAAATATGCTACAGTGAATTACATTTTAGCAAATATAATCTCGTTAATGCAGAGCAATATTAATTCTTTGTCAAAATTGATGCTTCCTATAGACTGAAATGTCTATTCATTATATGTATTTTGATCATATTGAAATATTAACTCCATCGCAATCCTTCTAGGTTTGAATTTGTCATTAGGAAATTCAAGTTTGCCAGATTTATATATTATTTTTGTTACATAGGAAGTTCAACCTGGGAGTTCAGTAATATTGTTGTGGTGACTGTCTAATAGACATTTTTGTCTGTTTCCATTTCCATATTGTCTTAATTAGATTTTATTTCAAACTTTTTTTGTTTTGCAATTCATTATAGGTTTTATTGAAAAAATCAGTAATGACGATCCATATTTTCTGCAATTATATTTAAGAATTTTTTGACAGAAGTTTCCTATGTATTAGTTAATTCCTGGGATATCCACTAGTTTTATGGATGGTATAGGCAGTATATGTACTGGATCTGTAGCATATTATGTAGAGGGGGTTGCTTTTGAAATAAACAAGTCCCATGACGTTTAAGTACACTGTCTGATTAAGTATAAAGCTTCTTAAAGAGTCAGAAACATAAAATATATTTTAAATTTTATTGTTTGTGAGCAATAGAAATCATATTTATGCATGATTGAATGATCTACAGTTGACAAATAATCCACAGTATATCACATAGTTTTATGTGTCTATCCATTACAAACCTTTCAATGAAGATAAACTGATTTTCTCCATGGATTTTGAAAACGACAGATTTTTTTGAGGGAGCCTTTTTGTTTTTACGTTTATAAGGTTTTACAGGTTTTAGAGAACATGTATGCCTAGATATTGAATACTGGGACCTAGCTGTCTCTCTTTCCACAGATACTGTTTGGCATTTTCTCTTTTCATTTTGAATCAAACATTCTGCTTAGTTTCAGTGCTATGTGATTGAAAATTGATTTAAACTTGAGAAAATCACATTTCTGGTTATTGCTGGGTCCTTTCATCAACTGCAAAATTTGTGCACCTTGTTAGGCTTTAGTCCAGCACATGTAATGAAATTTTGGTATCAAATATACAGTTTATGATGTTATACAGAGGTGACATAAGTTGGATTAATCTATCTGTGGCATGACAAATATTTGACAGTTATAAATAACGCAGGTTAGCAACCTGCTACATTATCTTTTTGGTCAAAAATAGGATATCAAAGCTCGCATTTTGTTAAGTGAGAAACAAGTAATTGTGTATTTTACTAGATAAATTCCTCTAACTAATTTAGCGAGTGTCTCTGTGGTTGTACTGCTCACAGCACTTCTAGAATGGAAGCTTGAGACTAGAAATTGCATGTAAGCGCAGAGAATGATGTAATGATGTGTGAATGGAGAGGCATAGAAAAGTAGTCGTTGTTCCCAGAGCTTTCAGAAGCGCCAAATTGTACGTCTTTCTCTCTGAAAAGCAGGCACAGACTTCCATGGTAGTCATAACTAATTTATATTATAGTTCAGTCGCAAATGTGTGCTTGGATCTTTCTGTATGTTAATGTTGTGGCCAATTTCAAATGTTTAAATCATTTCAGATGACAGCTGTGCCACATGTAACAGTTTCCTTCTCACTGCAGCATTTGAGAGATTATTCAAGCTTGATGTTGAAGAAGATATGATTTAGTTTACGTTAACGTGAGAGAGGAGGAGATGGCATTCTGCCTTCGGTAGTTTGATAACATTGCTGGTTTTCCTAAGATCCAGGCTGCTGTTGTCAGTACTCATTGCCATAGGGACAACCCTGAAGAATCCTGAGTTCTAAAGGACGAGAAAGGGCTTCTACTCTCTCGCTGTCCAAGGAGCCACTGATCATGCGAAAAAATTTTTTTTGTTCAATGCAGTGTTTCCTGGAAGCTCACACAAGACCTTAATTTATTTGTCACATGTACATTGAAACAAAGCACCATACAGTGAAATGCATTGTTTTGCATCAACAATCAACACAGTTCGAGAATAGTGCTGGGGTAGCCCGCAAGTGTTGCCACACTTCCAGTGCCAACATAACCTGCCCACAAATCCCTAACCCTAACCCTCTTTGGAATTTTGGAGTGAAGTGGAAACCCACATGCTCACAGGGAGAACATACAAACTCCTTAAAGACAGCGGCAGGAATTGAACTCCGATTGGTGATTACTGGTGCTATAAAGTGATTAAACTACCATGCTGTTCCTTACTTGGGTTATTGACATCTTTATGTTCTCTGACAATAACAGTTGAGCATCTCTCCAATGAGAGTCATGGCATCTTAGAATATTAGTGGAGAAATTGAAAGACGACCTTAAGTTAAGATTCTGCTATCCACACAAATACAGGACCTAATATAGTGGACTGATGTGAAGATTTTGTAGTCAGGACCTGTATGCTCCATAACCATGCCAATAGGAGGGCACAGTAGAAGCCTGAAGCCAGAAGATGGAGTGTCATGGAGTCAGGATTTGCAAGAGGAAGACCAAGTCAAGTCACTTTTATTGTCATTTCGACCATAACTGCTGGTACAGTACATAGTAAAAATGAGACAATGTTTTTCAGGACCATGGTGTTACAAGACACAGTACAAAAACTAGACTGAACTACGTAAAAAAACAACACAGAGAAAGCTACACTAGACTACAGACCAGCAATTAGAGAATGAGAGTGAGTTTGTTGGGGAGGTGAATGAGTTGCTCCAACAAGATAAGGAGAAGCTCAGTGTGGAAGGGAGGCCATATTTGGTTGTGCTGATAGAGATTCTTAAATAGAAGATTCACATTAAAATTTATCATAGTCACTGTTTTGACCCTTCCCATTATTTAGTCCTTCTCTTCTCCATGTTGACAGAATATAATATGAAAAAAATGTCTAACTTAACAAGTTAATGGCAGGAAAGTATAAGATCTTGTAATGATGGTTCGATATTCTAATAAAGAAGCCACTGCTTTAATAGTAATGAAAAAACGCTTAAGAAACTCATTTTGAATCATGAAATGAAGTTGAAGTTATTTATCCAGATGAACACTCCAACTAATGGAGTAAACTAATCAATTTTCACAAAGTAAAATGTTAATCCTCAATCAGCAAGAATCCCTGAGGCAAGTATACACTGAATCTCGTGATTTTCTGAAGAGCATACAGAAATGAGACAGGAGAAACTATACACTGCAGAGACTAGATGAAGCTATGTTCAAAACCTGAAGTCTCTTTATGAATAGTGCACTTTCAGGACCTTGTGGAGTGCAATCTGCAATGGAGAAGGTTTTTGAGAGAAAAGAGATCAATTGGAAATCAGCAGTCTCACTTGTGCAATGACATAATTACATACATGACAGGTAGGCAAGCTGTGTTGACCCAAGTATATTTTGTGGAGTGAAGCAGTGAAATGTATTTCATAAAACCTTGAAGACATCTATGAACAATTAAGCTAATTCCTTTTTGTTTACTTTACATTGACTTAAATATTTACTAGTTGCTGTTTTAGTGAAGGATGAAAATGCATTGGGCATTGGCATAATGATAGATGAATGGTTAGGCTTGAAAACCAATGGTTCATTTGACTTCCAACAACAATGTGACGTTTGTCCATAAATTTAGTACTGTTATAGACAGTAGGTGCAGAAGTAGACCATTCGGCCCTTCGAGTCTGCACCGCCATTCTGAGATCATGGCTGATCATCTACTATCAATACCCTGTTCCTGCCTTGTCCCCATATCCCTTGATTCCCCTATCTATAAGATACCTATCTAGCTCCTTCTTGAAAGCAAGGAGTACCAGGAGTCCAGGAGTCCTGATCTAACATGTACTAATGATGTTTTCTCCTGTTATCACCATGGTATCCTCTCTGACACATCTCAAACTGCTGTTCATTTTGGATCAATGAATCACAGAAAGGAGAAGGAAGCCACCATGCCCGTGTTGGCTCAGTGAAAGAACAATTCAGCTAGTTCTTCTTCCCCACCCCTCACCATCATTGTATGCTGTTATCTTTGAACTATTGACTGATTTTGTTCCTGAATCCTATGATTGAATCTGCTTCTATCACCAACCTGCCCCACCTACTTCCTCACCAGTGCATTCCATATACTAAAAACTTGCTGTGGAAAATGCTGCTACTTATGTCACTTTCATTTTTTTGATCATATCCTTTGATTCTCTTCCATCATTGAGAACTGTATTTCTCCATCTATTTTGTTTGAAGATATTTTTAATTTTGTATGCATCTCTGTGCTTCGATTGAGCTTAGAATTTGATATAAAGTTGTCATCAATTGTTTTATATTCTGAAACACCCTTTCTTCCACCCCACCCCCTTCCCTGGTTCCACTAGAGGTTGGCTAGAGCCTTTGAGTATTGCTGCTGAATAAGCTCAGCATCTAGTCCATGTACACTATCAAGTGTGTGTGTGTGTAAATAGTAATTCAAAATACATCGATAGTAGCAATGCTTACACTAGTTTCTTTTTTAGAAATTATTATTATTTATTTCCCACAATAATAATAAAAAAGACTTATGGCTGCAAGTAGTATAACTCACATGTAAGGCATGTCCTTTTCCATATCCTTCAATTTCAGTTGAATTTAATACCCGTCAATAAAACTGCTGTGCTTTCAGTTCTTCACTAAATTTTGTTCTGGTATGTTATTGTATGCTTAGAATACATATTTTCTTTTAAATTTTGTTTGTTCTTCCTTCTTCTCAAAACCTCTTTTATCCCTTTTACATGATTACTTTCCGTTATTCCCAATGATAGATTTGAACTCCTCTTGTGGTTCTTTACAGCTAAACAAATAAGATTATCTTTTCTCAGCCTTTGCAGAATGTAGAGATGCTGCTGGGCTTCTTTGATATGGAGCTGGTGTTGAGGGACCAGGTGAGATTCTCCACCAGGTGAACACCAAGAAATTTGGTGCTCTTAACGATCTCTACTGAAGAGCCGTCGATGTTCAACGGAGAGTGGTCGCTCCATAACCTCCTGAAGTCAACAACCATATCTTTTGTTTTGTTCACATTCAGAGACATGTTGCTGGCTCTGCACCAGTCCATTAGCCGCTGCACCTCCTCTCTGTAGGCTGACTCATCGTTCTTGCTGACCACCATGGTCGTTTTGTCGGTGAACTTGATGATGTGGTTTGAGCTGTGTGTTTCAGCACAGTCGTGGGTCAACAGACTGAACAGCAGTGGACTGAGCACACAGCCCTGGGGGGCCCCGTGCTCAGTGTGATGGTGTTGGAGATACTGCCTCCGATCCGGACTGTCTGAGGTCTCCCAGTCAGGAAATCTAGTATCCAGTTGCAGAGGGAAGTGTTCAGGCCCAGAAGGCTCAGTTTTCCAATCAGTTGCTGAGGGATGATTGTGTTGAATGCTGAACTGAAGTCTATGAACAGCACTCGAATGTATGTGTCTTTTTTGTCCAGGTGGGTTAGGGCCAGGTGGAGGGAGATGGCAATGGCGTTGTCCGTTAAAATGTTGGGACGGTGTGCGAACTGCAAGGGGTCCAGTGAGGGTTGCAGCAGGGTCTTGATTGCTTCATGACGAGCCTCTCGAAACACTTCATGATGATGGATGTGAGTGCAATAGGACGGTAGTCATTGAGGCAGGACACTGAAGATTTCTTCGGCACGGGGACGATGGTGGCGGCTTTGAAGCACGTTGGAACAATGGCACTGCTCAGGGAGATGTTGAAGATGTCAGTGAGAACATCTGCTAGCTGGTCTGCACATCCTGTAAGCACTCTACCAGGAATGTTGTCTGGTTCAGCAGCTTTCCGTGGGTTGACCCTGCACAGGGTTCTTCTCACATTGGCCACGGTGAGACACAGCACCTAGTCATTTGAAGGAGGGGTGGACTTCCTCATCACATTTTACAGGGGTTGTATTGAGATCATCCTGAGCAGCTGCATCACTGCCTGGTTCAGAAATTGCACCATCTCGGATCGCAAGACTCTGCAGTGGATAGTGAGGTCAGCTGAGAAGATCATTGAGGTCCCTCTTCCCGGCAATGCAGACATTTACACTATACGCTGCATCCGCAAAGCAAACAGCATTATGAAGGACCCCACGCACCCCTCATACCTCTTCTCCCTCCTGCCATCTGGGAAAAGGCACCAAAGTATTCGGGCTGTCAGGACCAGACTATGTAACAGTTTCTTCCCCCAAGCCATCAGACTCCTCAATACCCAGAGCCTGGACTGACACCAACTTACTGCCCTCTACTGTGCCTATTGTCTTGTTTATTATTTATTGTAATGCCTGCACTGTTTTGTGCACTTTATGCAGTCCTGGGTAGGTCTGTAGTCTAGTGTAGTTTTTTTCTGTGTTTTTTTTTACGTAGTTTAGTGTAGTTTTTGTACAGTTTCATGTAGCACCATGGTCCTGAAAAACGTTGTTTCATTTTTGCTGTGTACTGTACCAGCAGTTATGGTCGAAATGACAATAAAAAGTGACTTGAATTGACTGTGTTGAGAAGAACCTTGAACAAGTATTAATTTGCCAAGATATGGACTTGCCTCACTTAATTTAACTGTAGTTTCTCAAGTTCAATCTTTAATACACTATTACATAAATACATACCTTGAAATTAAATAACACATATTCACCTCATTAAATTATTAGATTTCTTTTGAAGGCTCATCACTCTATAATTCAAAAGTTGAAGTCCAAGTCCTTTATCCTTTTTGTTTAGTTTTTCATTGAAATTGAATTACATGTAATGCCCTGGTTAAGGTTTCTACTGCTATCCCTCCCCTCTTCCCCTCTATTTTTATTTTAGCAGTTTTCTGCAAAAGCAGAATGCTTTGTTAATAAGAGTGTTTCGCCTTCGGCTAAAGGTAGGAAGCCATTTTGTCTAACTTAGGAATGTGTCAGTCAATCAGGATTGTCTTGGTACGTGTTCTCACATTTTGCCCAGTGGGATGCTATGGAAGTTTCGCCAGAGCTGGGCGGGATCAGATTTCTGAAGGTTAGTAGTCTGGTTTGGGATCTTTTGATGGAAGATGCAGAGCAGGGCATAAAGGAAGATGCCCGGAGAATGCTGCTCAAGTGAGAGACCCTGTTGTAAGAAGTGCTTTGTGTCCATACTCCTCCATTAGCCAGTTCTTTTGAGATGGTCTTTGAAGGAAGTTCAAACTGTGGCTGATGTTTTTCACGCAGAGTGTGGGTTCAGCGCGTAAGTAAAGCAATACACCTGACTACTCGAGAAATGAGCTCCATCGTTTATGCACACATTGGACTGGTTTAACTGTAATGGGCCCTTTTATTTTTCTTCTATTTCTCTGTTAACTGTTAAAGTTGAAATGTTGGTAAATATACTTCCTTCGTAATTATATGCTGGTGTACAATCTGTTATTTTTCTGGTGAAGGATAACCGCTTGGTTGAACCCCAAATCATACTGACTCTAGAGGTATATTGCTTATGAAAGGTATCTGTCTCAACAGTTGAGTCATTGGCTGTTAACACAGATAGTCAGCAAGCCAGGTTTCTATATGAGTCTGGTGAGAGGGTTGCGTACATAACCCAAAAATGTGGTGCTGTTAATTCACTGTTTAGGTAATTATTTCCATTTCACAACTTGTTACTACATCAGAATTTTAATATTTTAAATAATAGCAGAAAGTTTAAAATAGTTGTTTGTAACTTTGTGATTGTTTGTTGTAAACTCCCATGAAACTCTTGAGCAGAATTTATCCATAGAAACTGATAATCTTTCAATATCTGAATAAAAAGAAAAATGCTGAAAATCTGAATGGAAATTAAAAAGTGGGAATAGTTAGCAATTCAGGGATTTGTAAAAAAAATGCTAGCTTCTTATTGTTCAAACATTTGAACATGTATGATATTCTAACAAGCTTTTAGAATGCAGCTTTTTTTGGGTTACTATATGTTTGCCTTTCTGGTCTATGCCTGTTAGAGCATTCTTGGAGTTAGCACGTGTAGCAAGTAATTTCTGTTACTGAAGTCAGCTGCCAATTTTCTGATGCAAATATGAACAACGGGTTTCCCTTCCCCCTCCCTTACGCCATCCCCCTTCCCACTCAACCCTCCTTTCCTCCCCTCCCTTACGCCATCCCCCTTCCCACTCACCCCTCCTTTCCTCCCCTCCCTGCTCCCACTCCCCTTCTCCCTCTCTCCCCCTCTCTCCCCCTCTCTCCCCCTCTCTCCCCCTCTCTCCCCCTCTCTCCCCCTTTCCTACTCCCTTTCCCCTTTCACCCTTTCCCCCCTCACCCTTTCCCCCTCTCTTCTCCTCCCCCTCTCTTCTCATCCCCCCTCTCCCCCCTCCCCCTCACTCTCCTCCCTAGAAGTTATTCGCCTGGCAGCAGACCTCATGCTCTTCCACCTCCTCTCTGCAGGCCATCTCATCATTGTTGGTGATGAGCCCCACTACTATCGTGTCATTGGCAAACTTGACAATGTGATTACTTAGGTGAATCATGTGTCAGCAGTGTGTGTAGCAGTGGGCTCAGCACACAGTCGTGGGGGCACCTGTGTTGAGAATGATGGAGAGGGAGGAGTGGTTGTGCATTGTGACTATCTCACACCCAGTTGCATAAGGAGTAGGAATTTGTTCACCAAGTTCTGTGAGACAACAGTGTTGAATGCTGAACTGAAATCCAGAAACAGCATTTTGACATAAGACAGCAGTTTCTAGATGTGTCAGGACCAGGTGCATGACAGATGCTATGGCATCTGTTGTTGTGCAGTTCTGTCAGTAAGCATATTGGTGAGTGTTGGTAAGCATATTCCTTGCACAATTTGTGAAATTGAGAAAAATTCTTCAGAAATATCACAGTGGAGGTTTGTAGACAGAATCATGCACTAAAACAGAACATGTGAAGTACTCATTAGCCACTTACTGAAAGTATTTGTAATTGTCATGATAATCACAGCAAAGTCAGATAAGCCATCTGCCTAGGTCAGGCCTTCCCTCTAAAGTTAGTTGCCGGAGAAGAACGACACTTGTAAGAGAGGCTACTGTGACCACAAGAGTCACTCTTGAGTGTGCTGCAGAAGTCAGTGGCTGCAACTGGAGATGAAGTTCATGGCTGCACAATCTCTAAGGCCTTGCACAAAAGGGCATTTATTGAAGAGTGGCAAGGAAGAAGCCCTGGCTAAAAAAAACGCATATCCTTGCCTGTAAAGACTTTGCAAAGTGACGTTTAGAAGATACTGTAAAGACGTGGAAGAAGGTCTTGTGGTCAGATGGGACTAAAGTAGAACTTCCTGGTTTAAGCTGTACATCTAATACTGCACATCAAGACAGGTAACATTATCCTGACTGTGAAGTATGCTGGAGGTAGCATAGCATCACGCAATAGCGATGCTTTTTAGCAACAGGGACTGAAAATCTGGTCAGGATTAATGGGAAGATAAATGCTGCTAAATACAGAGAGATCCTGGATAAAAATTTGCTAGCCTCTGCCAGAAAGCTTAAAGTTTATCTTTGCAGGACAATAACCCAAAGCACGTTGCCAGAGCAACCATGGAGTGGCTTAAACTGAAGAAAATTGATGTCCTTGAGTGGCCCAGTCAGAGTCCTGACCTTAACCTGATCAAACATCTAAGGCCAGACCTCAATATTGCTGTCGAATGCTGCTCCCCAACTAACCTGGCACAGCTTGAGCAATTTTGCAGGGAGGAATGAGCAAATCTTGCTCCATCACATTGTGCAAAGCTAATAGAGACTAATCCAAAAGACTTCTGACTGTAATAGCTATGAGAGGTGGTTCAACAAGTACTGAGCAAAGGGGGATGAATACTTTTGAACTCCTGATTTTAAGTTTTTGAATTCTTATTTTTTCTTGCTTTACTATTTCCCCTTTTTGGGCTCCGCTGTGAAAACAGAGCATGTGATTCACAAATAAAAATTATCAATTAAATTGATCTAAATCCCGAATTATAATACTCATTTATGTGAACAAAGGGTTGGTGGCTGAATACTTTCACAAGGCACTGTAAGTGTATGATGTAGTGCTGTTTTAGTAAACTGGGAAATATGATCTTCTTCGACAGCTTAGAAAGATCCTGAGCTGAGGAAGTTTAGAGTTATTGATGTCCATGAGAGCAGGTATAAGAATATGGCTGAAGGTCTTCACAGGAGGTTCTGATGAAAAATCACCAACCTGAAACTTTAGTATTGTTTTTCTCTCCTCAGATGCTGCCTGACCTACTGAGTATTTCCAACATTTTCTGTTTGATCTTCAATTTTTTTTAAAATCTGCAGTACTTTGCCTTTTCCGAGTCAAGTTTCCTGATGTCAGGAATGTCCTGGAAATAGTGAAATCTACTGTGATATGTTACTGAAACAGTGTTTTATATTATTTCTGTAGTGGAATAGCCATTTTCAGTGGATCAACCACTGACTATAAACTCAGCATACAATATTTCTGTTCTGTACTCTTTCTTTTGTGGATCTTAGAAGTGTGGTTGAGGTTGTGATTGGAGTCAGTGAGTTTATAAAGATTGTCCAAAGATGGAGACAGAGAACAAGAAAAGGAAAAAAGGTATCAGGGATAGCCAAGGAAATTTGAGGGCAGGTTGGAAGTTGGAGACAAAGCAGATGAAGTTGTCAAGCTTGGCATGGGTGCAAGAATTAACACCAATGCAGTTGTCATTGTAGTGGAGAAAAATCTGGGAAGTGTTACCAGTGTAGGCCTGGAACATGGACTAATCCAAATAGCCAGTGAAAAGAGAGGCATAGGTGGGGCCTGTGTGAGTACCCATGGCTTCACATTTGGTTTGGAGAAAGTGGGAAGAGCAAAAGAAAAATCATTGCTGGTAAGAACCTGTTCACCAGATGGAGGAGAGTAGTGGTGGTGGGGGGGTGACCGGTTAGGCCTGTTGTCCAGAAAGAAGCAATGATAGTATGATGATTTGCCAACTGGTCTCAGTAAGGTAGAAGTTAGCCCCCTAGATTACAAAAGCACCATCTTTGTCTACGGGTGTGCAGGTGAGGTTGGGATTAGTGTAGAGAGAATGGAGGTCAGTGTGTTCAGCCACAACTCTACCTACTCCTATAGAGAGTGGGGCAATGGAGTTTGTAGCCAAACATTTGGTTATTCAAATTTCAAAAAGCTGCATGCCTCATAATTTAACCTAATTTTCAGAATCAGAATCAGGTTTATTATCATGGGCACGTGACGTGAAATTTGTTAACTTAGCAGCAGTTCAATGCAATACATAATATAGAAGAGAAAAAAAAAAATAAATATGTGCAACAACAAACACAAAATGCTGGTAGAACACAGCAGGCTAGGCAGCATCTATAGGGAGAAGCGATGTCGACGTTTCGGGCTGAGACCCTTCGTCAGGACTAAATATGTGTATTGAATATATTAAAAAACATGCAAAATAAGAAATACTGTATATTAAGAAAAGTGAGGTAGTGTCCAAGGGTTCAATGCCCATTTAGGAATTGGATGGCAGAGGGCAAGAAGCTGTTCCTGAATTGCTAAGTGTGTGTCTTCAGGCTTCTGTACCTCCTATCTGATGGTAAGTGAGAAAAGGGCATGCCGTGGGTGCTGGAGGTCCTTAATTATGGACGCTGCCTTTCTGAGACACCGCTCCCTAAAGACGTCCTGGGTACTTTGTAGACTAGTGCCCAAGATAGAGCTGACTAGATTTATAACTTTCTGCAGCTTCTTTTGGTCCTGTGAAGTAGCCCCCCCCCCCCGCCCCCCCCATACCGGACAGTGATGCAGCCTGTCAGAATGCTCTCCAGGGTACATCTATAGAAGTTTTTGAGTGTATTTGTTTGCATGCCAAATCTCTTCAGACTCCTAATAAAGTATAGCCACTGTCTTGCCTTCTTTATAATTACATCGATATGTTGGGACTAGGTTAGTTCCTCAGCGATCTTGACACCCAGGCACTTGAAACTGCTCACTCTCTCCACTTCAGATCCCTCTATGAGGATCGGTATGTGTTCCTTTGTCTTACCCTTCCTGAAGTCCATAATCAGCTTACTAACGTTGAGTGACAGGTTGTTGCTGCAGCACCACTCCACTAGTTAGCATAGCTCACTCCTGTATGCCCTCTTTTCACCACCTGAGATTCTACCAACAATGTTTGTATTGTCAGCAAATTTATAGATGGTATTTGAGCTTTGCCTAGCCACACAGTCATGTGTATATAGAGAGTAGGGTAGAGCAGTGGGCTAAGCATACACTCCTGAGGTGCACCAGTGCTGATCGTCAACGAGGAGGATGTGTTATCACCAATCTGCACAGATTGTGGCTTTCCAGTTAGGAAGTCGAGTTTAACTTTCCCTGATAGTAGATTTTTGGTATACCTGGCACCTAGCAGATGGTACGGATTTCCATGTGGTATCTTTCCAGCGTCACTTATGCAGTCCTCAAGCAAACTTTGATTTTCTCCTCCTGTGTTGCACTTACGTTCCACAGATTCCTGTTTCTTCCCTCTTTCCTACCACAAGGTTGTAGAGTTCCTTCTTCCAAGATGGCAGCATCCTCCATCAGGTTTTGACCCCTCCTTACCTCAGGATTGTCGATGTCCCATCAGGATCTGGCGGTGTAGGACTTCCCTCCTCAGATGGCTTCCCAAACCATGCTCTGTACTGGGAATAGGATTCAGTTTTGTGAGTTCAGCTTATTTTGATTAGAGAACTTGCTGGAGGAAAACACATTTAAACTCTGCAGCATCTGGCGGAAGTCAGATTTACAGGTTTTATAACTCCTTACTTCACTTCAGAAATTCTATCCAGTCACTAGTGGTTTCACACAGGCCATTGACAGCTGATGCCTTATCACTCTTTTTATGTAAGGGGCTAGGTTGTGGCAGAGATGATAATTTTATTGTGGAGCATGCTACAAATCCTACATTATCCATCAAGCAGATTAATAATGTGTTCCTTAGTTCAAGGTTTGTGCCTTCAGGTCTAATTTTCTAGTCAGACAGAAATGCAGTGAAATATTAGGCAACAGAGAGGTTATTTCATGTGAGATCTTACCTCTTGGTTTACACAAAAATTGAGTTACAGCAAATTAAATTAGATGGGTTACATTTGTTAGGAACTTTCTGATTTGACCTCCACTTAATATTTATTTAAATAAATTGTCAAAGATTTCCGGTTTTCTTGTTCAATGTGTTTTGACGTTTATAATTTTGAATTTGATTGAAAATGTATATTGCTAAATACCTGCATGATGTATGGTTTATCTTACAGTGGAAGCATTTTTAAAATTTTCAATTTATAAAATGTGTGAATTTCATCTGAGTTAATGTTACCTTTTAAATTTTGTACATACAATCTGGTTGTATATATCTGGTTAAATCATGCATAATTTAGCATTTATCACCAACTTTATTGAATATTTGGTATTTAATTATGGTTATTTCCTGTAACTGCCTGCAAACTCACTCATCATTTTTAATATATTTTGCAGTATAGTTGAGTAACATAGTAACAGAGCTGCAGCAATTAAACTTGTGGGCTCGTTCTTGAAAGGAAGTGTAAATTAAAGTGTGTCACGTACCCCGTGACCGGGTTACCAAACCAGCAGAAATGGAATGATACGTTGGAGTCTGGTGGTACTGTAACCAAAGGTGTTTATTAGTAAACTAAGTAATACGGTATCAAAAATGCAAATATACATATAAAACAGGTTAGCAATGATAAATACAGAAGTGTAGGAAAAAGAATCAAATCCAAGCTCCATTGTAGTCTAGGGGTAAATGAATAGTCTTAGGATAATGCAGAGTTCAGTTCAGTTCAGTTTGGGTTGAGGTAGTTGCTGTTGTGACGTGAGAGGGAGAGAGAGATGAGCAGCTGCAGCAGGCAAACCTTCCGTTGTCTTCTTGTTCCGTTGTACTGTTGTGGTCATCAATTATGACCCCTCTGTTCCAAGCCATACCGTTCTTCAGTGGTGGACTCGTCACCCAGGCGAGGATGGACACACACACAAGCCCCCACTGGCCTGGTTTCACACACTGTGAGCTTTGGACCGATTCCCCCCAAATTGATCCTCCAAGCCCTCACCTTCCTGTGGGTGCACAACACTCTTTCAGTGTCCAATGGCATGTCTGCCTGTGTCTCAGCAGACTCGTCTTTTATCTCCCCAGCTGGGGTATCAGCCATCCATCAACTGTCCATGTCCATCAAACTGGCCACTCCCTCCTGTCTCAGCAGGCACCTGGCATCACTCTGCTGTGTCAGCAAGGATTCACACAAGCAGGCAGAGTCCTTGAAAGTAAAGTCAACAATCAGCGAAGAAGCCATAATTTTAAATCCTTGTGTCTCTCTCATTATCAGCATGTGTAGCATGGCGACTCTCCCCCTCTTTATCTCTCTCTCTCTCTCTCTCTCTCGTTAGCAGCATAGTTCACGGGGGTCAACTCTGGACCCCATCTCCCCATGGTTTTCTCATCACACATAACAAGTGAAACAACTTTTGTGCTGACTGCAAAGCATTTCAAGATTCTAACATGTATTTGGAAGCCTATAAGAAATAGTGTAATATCTGTGTATAATCCATAAGGTAGAAGCACAAGAATTGCTATTCAGAATGTACTTTTTGGATCTGTGAACCTTCTGTGCTCTTTTTAATCAACTATGTACTTGTAGGCTCAGATGAGGAAATAAGTATCATTAAGAACAGAAGTCAATTAAATTAGTACAGATGTAATGATAGTTATTACAAACTAATAGCAATTCTTAACGTGTTATAAAGACAGAACAATTGCAATTTCAGTGCTTTCATGGCTGTCAAATATTTGACTTACAGTAAATGTCTAATTCATGAAGTTAGTGTTTCATCATATGTAATGGTACAACATAGGTGGCATTTGTTATTCAAATTTTAGATGTCAGTGGAAATAAATACCATATGGGGTGTTATAGGGTGTATTGCAAATGTTGATGCAATATCCATGACCACCCAAGGCAAATTTCTACTCCATGATGCATTAGTGACTTTATTTTCTATTTTCTTCTATTTTACTCTTTGTCAAGCCATATGCTTTCTAATGTGTCATCAGCAATGAGGATAGGTTGATTTATGTGAGTGACTGGTATGCTACTAGAATGCTGCAGTTAACTGTTACAAGGCGAATGTGGCAGGATTTCTTTTTTTTCCTTTTCATTCCTTTTGTGATGATATACTGTATTTTGTTTTTAGATATTGTGGTAAACTATGTATACCTGTCTGGACACGCCCCTCTGCTGACTGCTCCTGTGGCTCCTCCCACAGACCCCTGTATAAAGGTGATTGGAGGCACTGCTCCCCCCTCAGTCTCCGAGATGCTGTGCTCCGTTTTGCTGCTAATAAAAGCCTATCGTTCACTTCCCATCTCCGAGAGTTATTGATGGCACATCAGATATGTTGGTTGGAAGCAAAAGTCCTTACTGGTGTTACTATGAATAAATGAAATGAATTGAGAAAGATAGGGTTAGATTTCTGGGAACAGTTGAATCGCAATACTAAAATTCACATAGTTAGGTATGTTAGTATTTGTACTACCAGTTTCCCGTATGATTATCATCAATTCACAACTTCAAATTCAGTGAAAGGAACAATCCAAGCATGCAAGTTAAATCACTTGGAATGAAGAAAAATAGTGTTTCAATATAAAATATGAAGTCATGTGGTGCTTTGATAGATGTTTTGCTGGAAACCCTGAGAACTGGATGGGAGATAACATGAAGATGTAGGAGTGAAATTGGGCCATTCTGCTCATCCTTCCATAGCAGTGGAACAATAAGCTCATTAGGAAACCAAGGAAGTGTGGTTGGATGAAAAAGAGGTTGATATGGGTGTTGAAACAGTATGCAGTTTAATGATCAGAGCTCAAAGGTTGATAGGAAATACACTCAAACCTTAAGCAGAGTGCCACAGAGAGGCTGAGAATTAGATATCACCCACCAACAATCTTGTAATGATCAGCACCGGTAGTGGTAATAGCAGGGGTCAGCAAAACTTAGTCATTGGAAAGTGGGGACTATGGGCATCCAAAGTACCTGGAGAGGGAATTGGATATTAGGCACTTGCATGGCATGCAGCATTTATTCATGTTGATTTCATATCAACTGCGACTGAATAATGAATATATTTATTGTTAAACTTTATTTCCCATGAGAGAGCAAACACCAGAGGGCATATGTAGAAAATTAAGGGAGGGAAGTTTAGGGGAGACATCGGGGATGTTTTTTACACAGAGGGTTGTGAGTGCCTGGAATGACTTGCCAGGGATGGTGGTGGAGGCTAAAGCATTAGGGGTATTTAAGAGCCTCTTGGACAGGCACATGGATGAAAGAAAAATAGAGGGTTATGGGGTAGTGTGGGTTTAGTATTTTTTTAAGGATTATATGGGTCGGCACAACATGGAGGGCTGAAGGGCCTGTACAGTGCTGTAATGTTCTATGATTCTATGGTTCATGTATTTTAGATGAAAAGGAAGAGTAAAGATTTGTTGTCTCAGGAATGCTTATGTTTTATATTTTTATTCTGTATATGTTTCATCATTTGATGCAATTAAATATTATTTCTTTGGACTATGTTCTAGTGTTGTTCATGCTTGACTGTTGTTGGCAAATGATGATGGGAAGACCCAAAATGATAGTGATTGGAGGTGAGAATTGTAGGGTGATGGGAGGAGAGTGAATGCAATTCTTTATTATCATGCTTTAGTCCCAGTGAGAAAGGAAAGTAGTGAGAAAATGGCTCTAGCAAAAGGCTGTGAAATAGTTACCCTGATGAAACCAGTGAAATTCATAAATAGGGTGTTCCTGGTAGTTGGGCATCTCTCACCACCTCATCTTCCTCCTTTTTCTTCTTCTTCTTCCTATGACTTTTTGTGCAAAGCTTTGGACCTGCAGATGGCAGCACAGCAAATTTACACTGGATACTCTGGTCAGGTGTATACCGAAGGGTACTTTCAGAACTGTTCAAGTAGCTGGAGTGCATCTTCTCCATGATAGTTAGTTGTTTAATAACACGTTTGATGATATTGCTGCTCATTATGATGCTTCTGTGCCTAATATGGATTTTTGAAAAGTTTCCCTCAAGCATATTACAGTAGGTTTTGTATCTCTCTAAGTGGTCAGCAAATCCTCCAGTCTTTGGAAAAGTTTGAAAGTATCATGGCAACATCCTAGCACCTGAAATGTGTTTTTTGTAGTTGCACACCAGATCTGAAATGCTGGAGTGGACTTCTTAGTACAAGTGTGTAGTCATTATTGCCATCGATCTTGTAGAAGCCAGCCAAAACCATAAATTTGAGCATGTGTTCATTATAACTGACAGGTTTATACATTTATGCACTGCTATCTAAGATCTTGTTAATATCTCTGGTAGAACCTTGAAGGATTTGGAGAGAGAAAAGTTGATGGAAGGGTTTACCTTTACAACTACTTGAAAATCATGGTGCCAGGTCCCGTTGATAGCAAATGTCTGACATCTTCTGATAAGATACTGCTGATCAGATATGTCAACAAAAGCTTTTCAATTTAGTCTCTGTGCTGGTATAAGTTTTTCTGTTTGGCTCCACCCACAGAGCTATTAGTCTGTGAACAGCTTGTGTGAGGCCTTTCTGTTGTAGTGAAAGACAGAGATTGGTGAAAGCAGCTTCCAGGCATAATATCACTTTTATGTAGAAGAATTTTATCTTTAAGCAGATTTGGGCTACTGGTTTCAAAGTTTGGCACAATCCATCTTAATGTTAGGATTCATTTCAGTAGGTTGGATGAATAACAAAAGAGGCACTAATGTTTACAGGAAGCTTAGTACTTGGTGCAGCAAATTAGTGTGACTTCACAAGTTAAACTTAAAAACTGGAAATATTTGCAAGCAATGAGGAGGTGGACATGTTTTGGTCTCTAGAGGCTCAGTTCCTTTTGTATGAACATCACTTCCTGTAGGTAAGTTTTTTGTATCAATTCCTGTGATTTGAAGTGCATGGTGGGAAGACATTCATCTCCATCCACTCTTTGTTTGCCCTTGAAACAGCTGTCATGTACACGCAACCCTTGATGCACCATCAATAACTCTCTCTGAGACGTGAAGGCGAGATATCGGCTTTTATTGACTGGAAGAAAGAACAAGCAGTAGCTTACCACCATACTACATCCTGGAGACTGAGGGCCGGGCTCAGGCCTCAATCGCCTTTATACTGGGGTCTGTGGGAGGAGCCACGGTCAGTGGGAGGGGCCACAGGAGCAGTCAGCAGGGGCCGTGTCCAGACAGGTATATGTAGTTCACCACAACCCTGTAAAAGTATCAGCAGCAATCGAACATGCCTGGAGTCTGGTTTTGCTGTTAATAAAACACTCCTTTATTAGTAACTACTAATATAGTAACTTAAACCAGGTAAATCAAGAGTTAACAGTGTTATAGGTGTAAGTAAAGTTCAGGTGGCAAGAGTTACAATCTTACGATGGTATGTAAGAAAAGTTCAGTTCAGATGCATGGGATTGAAATGAGAGAGAGATACTTGTAATCTGAATAAACAGGCGTCGTTGATCTTCCCCGATATCCTCGAAATCTTCCAAGTCAGCCAAGTGTGACCAACTTAATAGTGCCGCCTTCAAGTGATAATCTACCAACCCAGGCAAGGGTTAGACACACCGGTAGATTCCACAGAGTCGCCCTTACACGCAGGAATAGTCACAGATCGATTCCTTTTAATCGATCTTCAGCCCCACCCTTTGTGGGTACTTAAAAGTTCAGTGGCAATTTCTGCCACCAGCCTTCGTGCGTCTGTGTGTCCTGCGAAATAAGCAGTAACGCTTGTTTAAATACCATCATGCTGAACACCAGCTGTCCATTATGTAGCTCCTGCTCTCTCTCTCCCTCTCCCTCTTCCTAACAAGCTGCTTGCGTTGCAGCCGGTCTTCCGCTGTTGCTCTCATCTCTCTCTCTCTTACAGACTGGTTCTTAAAGGCACAGTCCATAGTGAATAAAACTTAAGATTCCATCAAACACAGCAATATTCTCTCACAAGGAAGATCTCATTAAAATCCCTGAAGAAAGCTTCTGCCTTAGGTGATTTTTGAGAAGGTGTTTAACTTGCTGCATAGTTCATATGCACTGCAAGGGCAGTAGAATGAAAAGATAACTCATCTTCAAAGGCATCACCTATGGACTGGAAGCGCGTCTGAATGCTGTAGACTATAATGTCAACTTCCAACTTGAGCAATATCGACTGCCAAGACCTGACGTTCATCGATCATGTCTTTATGACACTTGAGTGAACATAGTTGCAGTAAGAGCCTGCACAAGAACTGAAGCAGCAAGAATGAGAGTGGCTTATGATAGGCACAAAGTTGAAATGCAAATGGTAAAAGATCGTATAGACAAGGAAAGAGCACGTTTAGATGCCACATCAAGTATGCTCAAGGAAGAGGTTTTAGCTGAGGCTGCCTCAGTAGAGGTAAAGGTGTATGAAGCAGCAGCTCACTTAGACATTGGTGAGACTATAACAAGAATTAGTCATGTTTTGCTATCACAGCAACCAATGCATCTTACTTAAGAATATGTCCAAACACATTTTGGCTATAAAAGGACAGTGTTCCAGTTATACAAGGCAAAGCAGTTCAGACCAGGCAGCCAACATGTTTTTTACATAGTCCAGGTGTTGACAGTCAAAGTCTCAGCAACAAAAACCCACAACATCTCCTTTTGTAATTCAACCACAGCAAAATTGCTACTGATACCAATCCCATCTGCACAGATAGGGACAGACTGAACTTCCATCCATCCCAGGACACAGATTTGGCAAATCAGTCTCCAGCTGCCCTCATTCAGGAGCCACAAGTGCATTAGAATTGGTTTGGTATCTGGGTTGTTGAGACCTAATCACAGAAACACTAAAAATGTTTGGCAACCAGTCTGTCAGTTATCTGTCCTTGGTTGTCAAGCATGTGCAATGCCATGGAAGTAGTAAGTCTCAAACTTAGGGAAGAGCTAGACCTTCTCTGTAAGTGTCTTGGTGGGGAGTCACTGCAATATACAAGAAGGTTTAGAGCAGTTCACAGTTAATACACATGCTGTGACAGAAGCTGGACAAATGCCAAAAGCAACTGAAGAATTTCTTTTCAACAGAATAGGTGATTTCCAAAAGCTCTCACACAAAGAACTGTGGAAGCTACTGGAGCTTGCAGACTTTTTTGTTGGAATTGCAAACCACAAAAAACAAGGGTTATCTTTAGGAATGAGTTTCCTTGCACATAACAAGAGGAATAAACCCTATGGTGGAGAAACTACTGAACAATATCCAAGAACAGTGGATTAACCAAAGATTTCAGGTATAAAGCAACACATCCATTTTTATTCTTGTGGAGTTTCTGCTGCCACACAGAAATGCAAAATAACCTTAATTCTGTGCCCTCAACTTCTGGCAACACCTTATTCAAAGAAAGCTCTCCAGCAAATGCATGGAAAACCAAAACCCCTATCATGATCAATAAAATTGAAGTAGAAAATTATATCATGAATCCCAATAGACAATGCCCTGTCCATAAGGAACCTTACCCCTTAAGGAAGTGCAAAGGATTCAGAGAAAAACTGCTTGAAGGCCAGAGACGTTTTCTAAAGGAGTACTCAATTGTTTCAAGTATTGTGCTCCAACAGGACATCAAGCAAAAGACTGTGAACCTATCGTACACTGCACTGAGTGCAACAGTGACCTGTACATATCAGCACTTCATTCAGGGCCAGCACTTTGGGCTATACTGGTTTCAGCAGACCCACAGCACAGCAAGCTGAGCATTCATCAGATGTTACTCCTTCCTCATGTACAGAGGTATATGGGAAAGGCTGCAGGTAAATCCTGCTCTAAAATGTGTCTAGCAAAAAGATAAAGGTTGTTATGTCTTTCCTGATTTGGACTGTTATTTTATTTCTAATTATTAGATTTCACTGCTTACTTGTGGGTTCACAGCTTTTGTTGATTGCTCATTATTGTGTTGATAAGCAATTAGCTTTTGTCATCAGGGTGGCCATTTTATATCATTTGTACTGTACATTTCATTTAGTAGTTAGAAGCACTTTTTAGAAGTCAAAGAAATTTCAATCAATATTTGAATCTGTCTTGTGTTAGAATGCTGATAAGTACTGTCTTTTTACACTGGCTCCTTGCATACTGTAATGTGTTGATGAATAATAAAGCTGCCTTCAGCTGTGTCAGGACTGTAGTTATCTATCTGTCTTGCTTGAGGAAAAAATGGAAAACTTGTGAGCGAGGACAGAATGGTGAAAAGGCACTCTCGACAGCGATTCCATCTGCGGTGGATTTGATATTGACCCTACGAGCTCCTGCACAACAGAATGTTAAAATGTTGGTAATGGAGTAGAGAAACCTTGAAACCAGGTCAGTGTATTCAATAAGTTCATCTAAATTATCTAGACAGTCTAATGGATCAGTGACAAGCATGGCTGTACTGGAAGCCCATGCAAGAGCTGAAGCAGCACTAGTCAGGGCATTATTTGCGGAGAGAGAAATTGTTGTTAAAGTGAGACAGGCTAAAGTAAATGTAGAGACAACCCGTCTGGAAGCCACTGTAGAAGCACTGTAGCATGAAAAAGGCTTAGAGGTGCCTTTAGCCGAGGCCAGCATCTTTGAGGTGGGCAAGGGGCAGTTACCAGACATTGATGTAGATAAAACTCACTGTGCCATTCAGCTGAGAAGACTACAAATTATGTCCAAAATCTGCTTGTGCTTATACCCACCCACCAACGGACACTGAAGACTTAGGCCAGACAATCAAGACTGAAAGTAGGGATCCTCCTTGCAACTCGACACGTTTTTCCCAAATGGGACAGAACAGAGATTGCCTCCCTCACATGCTTGTACTTACACCGTACCAGCAGATATCTCAAAATGTCCAATGACCGGCCACTCACTTGCCCATAGATATGAAGGAGATATTCAGTCACGTAGTACTAGTTGACTCCAAGGCTCCTACATACCATGGTCTAACACAGGTGGAGATGCTGCTCAGCCTCCTGGTAAGGTGTACCACACCCCCAATGAACCTCAACCTAATCATGATTGTATCAGATCGTGTGAGATTCTTCGCCTGTTGTGACCTGTTGATGGCCGGATTCACCAAATTTGATGATAAGCCAGAAAAGCTTAGAAGTACACATTCTTCAATGCTACTGAAGACCTCAATGTCAAGCCTGTGAAGGAACTTGACCTGCTAGTAAAGTGTAATCGACCCAAGTCTGCTGAGCATGTAAGATGATTAAGGTCCATTCACATCAAACACCCCAGTGCTGCTCAGTTTAGTTTGGCAAAGACTGGAAGAGTGCTATGGATCTGCGGAGTCAATGGAGACTGCTATCTTCAACAAATTTGAGCCCTTCCCCAAGATTTCTAGCAGGGGGCCCCAATGTCCGTGCTAGGAGACCTGCTATTGGAGTTGGAGGCAGCCGAAACCAAAGGCTACTTATGTGGCTTCTCTTACCTCAACACTACTCGAGGAATTCATCTCATCTTGGAGAAACTCCCCTTTAGTGTGTGGAAGTGGATGTCAGAGGGAAGTAAATACAAACTGGAGAAGGGAGTTGGTTTCCTTCCCTTTTTTTCTCTAGTTTCGTCTGTGATGAAACGAAAATGAGAAACGAACCCAGCTTTATTGTGAACACCTCTACCTCAGCACTACTTCTAAAATTATTCTGAGATGTCAGAAGATCCTAACAAACAGTACCCTCTACAATGGAAACCACACCCTCTCTGGAAGTGTAGAGGCTTCTGGAGAAACTTCTAGAAGAGTGAAGGGCCTACCTCAAAGAGCACACCCTATATTTCCACAGCTGTTCTTCAACCAGCCACCGGGTGAAGGACTGTAATGCTGTCACTCAGTGCTCTGAATGTGACAGTGACAAACACATTGCAGCTCTTCGCGTTGGCTTACCTTCCTGGTCTGTGAAGAACAACACAAATATCTCCTTATAGCATGGCAGGGAGATAGATGAATCCCCTTCCTCTCTAGGTGCCACCTCTTCCTGTACTGAGGCTGTGGAGAAAATTCTGCCAATAAGTCATGTTCAAGGATCTGCCTTGTCAATGTAACCCAGAAGGCCACCATGAGAAGAGTTTGAGGAGCTATGTTGTCTTCAATGAACAGAACAACAAATCTAGTTAAATCATCTTTTTTTAATGTCATCAACATAATCAATGGCACCTCATCTTACACACTTAAGATGTTCAGGTGTGCCGCAGATGGTTTGGTGAAGAGCAAGAGGCTTTATTGTCAAATCTGTAGATGAAAAGACTCGTCTAGCTCTCCTCACGCTCATTGAATGTGACAATCTTCTGGACAACAGGAAGGAAATCCCCACTCCAGAAGCTATTCAATAGATCAGGAGCATTGACTCCAATATGTTTAATTTTTTTTGTTTGCGAAAGCCATGAGTTCAGTTGATGGCATCTACTGATGGCCCAGGTGGGGAGAGTTATGTCTGCCCTGATTTGGATTGTTATTTTATTTTTAATTACTATCACTGCTTACTTGTGGGTTCACGGCTGTTGTTGATTGTTCATTGCCACATTGTTAAGCAATTAGCTTTCATCATCAAGGCAGCCATTTTATATCGTTCGTACATTTCATTTAGTAGTTAGAAGCATTTGTTAGAAGTTGAAGGAGTTTCAGTCAATATTTGAAACTGCCTTTTGTTAGAATGTTGTGAAGTACTGGTTTTTACACCGGCTCCTTGCATACTGTAACATGGTTCACCATGGTAAACCATTTTCAACTACAACTGTGCCGGGATTGGAGTTATCTATCTATCTGTCTAGCTTAAGAAAAAGGGGATAGCTCTTGAGCGAGGGCAGAATAAAGGTATATGTGATATTAGATGATCGGAGCAATGTGTCTTTGGCAACATCAACATTCTTTGACATATTCAGTATTCAAAGTCCTGTTTCCGCATAGATGTGTTCAGGAACATTGGAAGTTGCTGGAAGAAGAGCCAGTAGATTTGTTATGGAGTCAGTAGGAGGAGAGGTCTGCTTACCCTTGTCAAGCCTCATTGAATGTACCTATATTCCCAGCAACACTGATGAAATCCCAACCCCTAAAGCTACACACGGTCATTTACCTCTTAAGGCCACAGCTGACCCTTCAGTTGAGATTCTCCTGTTGCTTGGCAGAGACACCATCTGAGTACATAAGATATGTGAACAGTACAATGGTTGGCACAATGCACCTTATGCCCAACTATGGGTCAAAGTAGTGAAGTCTGCCTTGATGGTACTCACCAGCCCACTCTTAGCACATTTAAGAGAATGGATGCCCAAGATCCTGTGAGAGTAGAGTCTGTATGAAAGAGAAGGTTGTAGGTTAGCAAGCCAAGCACATTAAAATACTTACTTTTGCTCAACCAGATTTAGGCAAGCTGGTCTTCTGTCACTTGGAAGATGATTATAAGTTGCTGCCTTTCATTGAAGATGAGATTTTCCTTCAAATCATGAACACAGTTAGCAAAGGCAGGTCGATAGTAGGGTAGCTCCCCTTCCTTTCTGCTCCTCATGACAACTCCTACCAGCCAACAGAAAGCAGACCCTTAGTCAACTCATGTCCCTCAGCTGCACATTGAGAAGGAAACCAGAAATGAAAAATCATTACGTGGAGTTCATGGAGAGACTCTTCAAGAAAAAACCATGCTGAGCTAGCTCCTCTACCAGATCCCAACAAAAAAAAAATGGTATTTGTCCAATATTAGTGTTTACCACCTCCATAAATCTGCACAAATATGAATTGTCTTTGATGCAATTGCACAGTTCAAAAGCATATCACTGAACAATATGCTCTTGCGGGGTCCAGACCTCAATGACAGTTTCTCTCAGGGTACTCATATGCTTCAGAACTGAGTTCCATCACAGTCATGGCAGACATTGATCAAATGTTCTTCATCTTCCTAGTGAGAGAAGATTATCGAGACTACCTCAGATTCTTGGGTGACCGCCAACTAGATAATGAGATTCTGGACTTCTGCATGGGAGTTCATGTATTTGGTAATTGTTCCTCATCAGCTGTGGCAACTGTTTTGTAACTCCAAACCATAAAAACTAATTGAAAGGAAAACAAAGGAGCTGGGAATGCAAGTCTAACTTTATTTTTACTTTAGTAAGACATGCACGTATGATGTGGTGTAATAACACAGTGGTGTACTGTACTGTGGGAATAGTCATTACAAAAATGGTACAGTACTGACAGGCACTGCTGCATCAATGTCGAAGGAATTACCAACGATGGGGTAAATGTATCAGTTGAAGAAATTGGTTTACATGTATCAGTTGTGAAGATTATAACCACAGCCAATTGTCAATACTATTTTCAAGAAGATAACACCATCAGCAGTGTCATTCCACAGCAATTCAATTCATTTCACATGATACTGTTGTAGCCATAGTACAGTTATTTATAAGAACCATAGAACACTACAGCACAGTGCAGGCCCTTCAGCCCTCCATGTTGTGCCGACCCATATCATCCTTAAAAAAAAGTACTAAACCCACACTGCCCCATTACCCTCCATTTTTCTTTCATCCATGTGCCAGTCCAAGAGGCTCTTAAATGCTCCTAAAGTTTTAGCCTCCACCACCACCCCTGGCAAGTCATTCCAGGCGCCCACAGCCCTCTGTGTAAAAAACTTACCCCTGATGTCTCCCCTAAACTTCCCTCCCTTAACTTTGTACTTATGCCCTCTGCTGTTTGCTATTAGTGCCCTGGGAAACAGGTACTGACTATCCACCCTATCTATGTCTCTTATAATCTTGTAGACCTCTATCAAGTCCCCTCTCATTCTTCTATGCTCCAAAGAGTAAAGTCCCAGCTCTGCTAACCTTGCGTCATATGACTTGTTCTCCAAACCAGGCAACATCCTGGTAAATCTCCTCTGCACCCTCTCCATAGCTTCCACATTCTTCCTATAATGAGGTGACCAGAATTGAACACAAAACTCTATGTGCGGTCTCACCAGAGATTTGTAGAGTTGCAACATGACCTCTCTACTCTTGAACTCAATCCCCCTGTTAATGAAGCCTAGCATCCCATAGGCCTTCTTAACTACCCTATCAACCTGTGCAGCGACCTTGAGGGATGTATGGATTTGAACCCCAAGGTCCCTTTGTTCATCCACACTCTTAAGTAATTGACCTTTAATCCTGTACTCAGTCTTCTGGTTTGTCCTTCCAAAATGCATCACCTCACACTTGTCCGGATTGAACTCCATCTGCCATTTTTCTGCCCAACTCTGCAGCCTGTCTATATTCTCTTGTAACCTTCGACAACCTACAGTTCCATCCACAACTCCTCCAATCTTCGTGTCATCCGCAAACTTACTCACCCATCCTTCTGCCTCTACATCCAGGTCATTTATAACAATCACAAATAGCAGGGGTCCCAGAACAGATCCCTGCAGCACTCCACTAGTCACCGACCTCCAGGCAAAATACTTTCCTTCCACAACTACCCTTTGCTTTCTTCCTTTAAGCCAATTTTTTATCCAAACAGCCAAGGTTCCACTTATCCCATGCCTCATGACTTTCTGGATGAGTCTCTCATGAGGGACCTTGTCAAATGCTTTGCTAAAATCCATGTAGACCACATCTACTGCCCTACCCTCATCAATTTCTTTTGTTACCTGTTCAAAAAACTCAATTAGGCTCGTGAGGCACGACCGTCCCTTCACAAAGCCATGTTGACTATCCTTGAGTAGACTGTACTTCCTCAAATGCTCATAGATCCTATCCTTAAGAATCCTTTCCAATAGTTTGTAGACCACCAATGTAAGACTCACTGGTCTATAGTTCCCAGGATTCTCCCTATTACCCTTTTTAAACAAGGGAACTACATTTGCCATTCTCCACTCCTCCAGTACCTCCCCTGCAGCCAAAGAGGATTCAAAGACCATGGCTACTGCTCCAGTAATCTCTTCTCTCACTTCCCTCAGCAACCTGGGGTATATCACATCCGGCCCTGGGGGCTTATCAATCTTGATGTTTTTAAGAAGATCCAGCACTTCTTCTTCCTTTATCTCCACATTGTCCAGCACACAGGCCTGTTCTATTTCGACCTCACCCTGATCAAGGTCCTTTTCACTTATGAATACTGAAGCAAAGTATTCATTTAGGACCTCCCCAACCTCCTCCGCTTCCAGGTACATGTTGCCCTCTTTATTCTTTAGCGGTCCCACCTTCGTTCTCGTCATCCTCCTATTCTTCACATACGCATAGAACGCCTTTGGGTTCTCCTTAATTCTACATGCCAAGGCCTTCTCATGCCCCCTTCGAGCTCTCCTAAGTCCTTTCTTAAGCTCCTTCCTGGCTACCCTATATTTCTCATGAGCCCTTTCTGATTCCTGCTTCTTATATCTAACATATGCTTCCTTCTTCCTTTTCACAAGTTGCCTCATGTGTTTCGTCAGCCATGGTTCCCTTTTCCTACCATTTTTTCCTTGTCTCAGTGGGACAAACCTATCCTGAACCCAGCACAAGTGGTCCCTAAACTTCTCCCACATTGCTTCTGCGCTTTCACCCTGAACATCGGTTTCCAATTTACTCTCGCTAGTTCCTGCCTCATCCTTTCATAGTTAGCCCTTCCCCATTAAGCACTTTTCCATTTTGTCTGTTTTTATCCGTTTCCATATCTATGCTGCAGCTAAAGGATTTGTGGTCACTCTCACCAAAAGGCTCCCCCACCAAGAGGTCTGCCACCTGACCAGGTTCATTACCCAGAACTAGATCCAGTATAGCCTCTCCTCTCGTCGGCCGGACCACATACTGTGTCAAGAATCCTTCTTGGACACACCTGACAAATTCAGCCCCATCTATCCCCATGCAGTTAGGAGATACCAGTCAATATGAGGAAAGTTGAAATCACCCATAACTACTACCCTGTATTTCCTGCTCCATTCTAAAATCTGCCTGTTTATCTGCTCCTTGGTGTCCTGAGGGCTCTTTGGGGGCCTATAGACTACTCCCAGCACAGTGATTGATCCCTTCCTATTTCTGACTTCCACCCACATCGATTCAGTAGACACTTCCTCTGCAGCGTCCTCTCTTTCTATAGCCATGATACTATCCCGGACCAGTAATGCTACTCCCCCCCCCCCCCACCCCACTTTTCTACCTGCTATCCTATTCCTTTTAAAACACCTAAACCCTGGTACCTGCATCAGCCAATCCTGCCCTTCATCCAGCCAAGTTTCAGTAATTTCAACATCGTAGTTCCACGTACTGATCCATGCTCTAAGTTCATCCCCTTTATTCCTAATACTCCTAGTGTTGAAATAGAAACATTTTAACCCCTATAACTGGCTACATTTATGTTTTGTCCCCTGCCTGTCCTTCCTTACCAACTCAGAACACATAGCATTGTGCCCTTGTCCTTCAACCCTAATCTCTGCACTCACATTCTGATTCCCACCCTCCCTGCCAAACTAGTTTAAACCCTCCCCAACAGCTCTAGCAAACCTGCCCACCAGGATGATGGTCCCTTTCCAGTTCAGGTGCAGCCTGTCCTTTACGTATAGATCAGACCTTCCCCAGAAGAGATCCCAATGATCCAGAAATCTGAACCCCTGCCCCCTGCACCAACTCTTCAGCCACGCATTCATCTGCCATAACTTCCTGTTCCTACCCTCTCTGTCTCATGGCAGATCCCAAGATTACCACCCTTGAGGTCCTGCTTTTTAACTTCTTTACTAACTCCCTATATTCCTTCTTCAGGACCTCCTCGCTACTTCTATCTATGTCATTGGTCCCCACATGGACCACGACACCTGACTGCCCACCCTCTCTCCTGAGAATACCAAGAACTCGATCTGAGATATTACGGACCCTGGCACCACGGAGGCAACAGACCATCCGGGATTCTCGATCTCTCTCACAGAACCTCTTATCTGTCCCCCTAAATATCGAATCTCCTATCACTACTGCTCTCCTCTTTTCCTTCCTTCCTTTCTGAGCTGAAGGTCCAGTCTCGGTGCCAGAGACGCGACCACTACAACTTGTCTCTGGTAGGTCGTCCCCACTGACAGTATCCAAAACGGTATACTTATTGTTGATGGGAACAGCCATGCTCTGCTCTTTCTGTCTATTCCCCTTCCCACTCTTGACAGTCACCCAGTTGCCTATCTTCTGACTTTTAGGGGTGACTGTCTCCCTGAAACTCCTGTCTATTACTGCCTCTGCCTCCCGAATGATCCGAAGTTCATCCAGCTCAGCTCCAGTTCCCTAACTCGGTTTGACAGGAGCTGCAGCTGGATGCACCTTTTGCAGGTGTAGTCATCAGACACAGTTGTGCGTCCCTGACTTCCTATATCCTACAGTTGGAGCACAGGACTGCCCTATCTACTGCCTCTGTTACCAACTCCTAAGTTAATTAAATTAATTAAAGAAACTTACTCGACCTTACCTCACTGGGAGCAAGCTCGTCCTCCGCCTCTTCTTGTCGAAGCCTCTCGAGCCAAAGCCTCAAAGCTCCACTCCTTCACTGGCCCACTCACTCACTGGCCACCCTCCACTCCTCCACATCTTACATGTTGTGGCATGCTATTAACAATCAACAGCTTATTTGACTCTCTTAGATTTTCTGCTCCTGTCAGTTTTCAGCTGCACTTCACGTTAAGAGAGTTGACCTCAGACACTTGTGGATGGGATGTCCCACTCCCTGAAGAGAAACATTAGCAGCAATGATGTTCTTCCCTTCAGATCTTGAAGGTTTGAAGATTCCAAGAACCTTTACAATAATTCCACTGTTTACAACACAAAAGAAAGACGTTTGCATCTTCTGAGATACATCAGCTAAAGCTATTACTACTGTTGCTTACCTAAAGGTCACAGATGCTGTGACCTTCTGGGCAAGGCAAAGCTTGCTCCCAAACCAAATCTCATTATGTCAAGGCATGATCTTGGTGTTGCTGTTCTAGCAGTTGAGATGGCAGACATGATATCTGAAGAACTGCACACAGATCTAGATGATATCAAGTTCTTTACTGACAGCAAAATAGTGCTCAGTTATATATTTGATTCTATGTTTATGTACATAATAGGATCCATCGTATCAGACAATGAACTCAGAAGAGCTGATAGAACTATGTTCCTGCTGATCTCAACCTGGCTGATCATGCCACAAGAGGGCTCCAAGTTAATCAGCTCACCCTCTCTTTATGGTTAACTGGCCCAGCATTTCTTGCTGATCTCCACCAGGGACATCATTAAGGCCAACATTTTCAAAGTGAGAACAGTTAAAGACTAGTCTCCGAGACTATCCTTTTACTAAATGATTATATTACTTCTACAATGAAATGATTATTTTACTTTTAGTTTTAATAGTTAAGTTTGACATCCTATGGATGCCAGGCAGGGAGTGTTCTGGCCTATAGAGGTATAGCTCGTTTTGTTTGAATATTACTTTGCATGCTTAAGATCTTAAAAATATTATTTCCTGTGCAGGTTAGTTTTGATTCTATTTGAAGCATACAATGGGAAGACATTCATCTCCATCCTCTCTTTATTTGCCCTTGAAACAGCAATATCTTTTCACAAGTACGATCTCATTAAAAACCTTGAAGAAAACTTCTGTCTTGGTGATTTTGAGAAGGTGTTTAACTCATTCCATAGAGTTGTATGTACACACTATGAGCGCAGTAGAGGGCATGAGGCTAGCATCGAGAAAGGGATAGGATGCAGTAAGGTGTCATCAAAGTAGGGTCTGAAAGTGCATTTAGAATATTTCTTTTAAATAACTGTTCTTTTCTGAGTATCCTTCATTGGCCTCTTTATAAAAGACTTCCATATATATATATAAAAAACCATATAACCATAGAATAATTACGACACGGAAACAGGCCATCTCGACCCTTCTAGTCCGTGCCGAAGTATATAGTCCTTTTGGCAACAATGGAATGTTCCAAAGCTATCAATAGCCATCAGTATCTTTGAAATTGAGTCTTAATGTCAAAAAAGCACTAAAGACTACTTGTAAGCCTGCTCTATAACTGATACTAGTCTATGGTGCAATGGCGCACTAAAGCACAATATATTTCAAAGACCATAAATTAATTAAATATATTTGTGCTCCAAGCTGTAGGTTACAATCACATTTTTAAGGGCTGTAAACAAACAAAGGGATGAGTTAACACATTCAGATTGCAGAGTAATGTACACAATTTGCTGGGGGAGCTCAGCAGGTCTGGCAGCATCTATGGATGGGGATAAACAGTTGATGTTTCAGGCTGAGATCCTTCATCAGGACTGGAAAGGAAGGGGAAAGGATTCAGAATAATAAGCGGGAGGGGAGGAAGATGGCAGGTGAGAGGTGAAATATGGAGAGGGGGAGGGGGTGAAGTAAAGAGCTGAGAAGTTGATTGGTAGAAGAGAGAAAGTGCTGAAGAAGGGAGAATCTGATAGGAGAGGACTGAAGACCATGGAAATAAATGAAGGTGAAGGAGCACTAGAGAAGGGTGATGGGCAGGTAGGAAGAGAAAGTATGAGAAGGAAACAAGAATGGGGAAATTGGTGGGGGGGGGGAACAATTACCGCAAGTTTGAGAAATCAGTGTTCATGTCATCACATTGGAGGCTATCTAGACAGAATATAGGGTGTTGCTCCTTCAACCTATGTGTGGCCTCATCATGGCAGTAGAGAAGGCCATGGACTGACATGGTGGAATGGAAATGAGAAGTAGAATTAAAATAGGTGGCCACAGGGAAATCCTGCTTTTTGTGGTGGGTGGAACGAAGGTGCTGGATGAAGTGATCTCCCAATCTATGTTGGGTCTCTGGGAATAAGGCCCACTTGTTTATATGACTTTAAAAGTAATTACTTTGGATTTCACTCCCCCACAGGTTTTACTACGGCAGCCTTTTCCATTCTAAGGACTTCTTGGCTTCCATTTACCACATTTTCACTATGATTACCTGAATGAAAATGTGGTAAATAGCAGTCAATAAGTCTTCTGATGTTTTCTGATGTTTTATCAATAATTCACCAATTGATTCTGCTACTTGCTATTTTCTGCTAAAATTATCCTCATTTAGAACATGGTTTTGAGTATGATTTCTATCAGTTTATAAGAAACTCCTTAGGATTCAAGCACTCTATAATAATGATTATGAACATTTGAAAATGTCAACCTATTCTCACTTTGAGATGAATCATTTTTATCCTGGATCCTGTCTACCAAATGATTTAGAAAAATGACCATTACATACTGTATAGTAACATTTGTTGTTTATCTACTCTTTTAGTTTGATCATGATCTTTATTTTTAGTTTCATCGCTTGTGCTAAGATTGTAATGTAATTATAATAATGAACATTTTCCATTTCTTTTCTGCCATTCTGATTGCTTCAGAATATAGATGGCCAATGGCAATATTGGGTAAAAGGTACAATTTTCAAGAGAGTGCAGGAGAAATAAAGGATTAGGCTATCCTTGGAGCAGAAAAGGTAAAAGGAATAATTCACATGGAGATTGAAATCTGAGAGAATTTTGAATAAATTGTTTTGGTTGGAATTGACTTTTGTATACTTGAGGTCTAGGTTTCATCTGCTAGTTCTTGAAGATTTACAGGTAACATGAGGAAATATTTCTATTGAGTTATAATCTGGAATGCTTCACCAAGTAGAGTGATTCAATAACTAGTTTTGAAAGGAAATTAAAGCTACCCATTATCACTATCCCACGTTAATTCTTTTTTTTATTTTCCCCAGTGCTTCCATATACTCCCTTCCCTCCCCCCATATACACAAATAAAATATTCATTTACAAACTAGGAGTAATTTTCTTTTTCTTGTAATTTATTTTTTATTGAAATTCAGCATCATACAAACATTTCCAGAAGATGCATTTCAGATACTGTATGTATATATCATATATTCATGTTTGTCACAAATCTCCACATAGTATTTATCTGAGGTATACACTTATAGAAAAGAAAGAAAAGAAAGGACTAACAAAAGGAAAACTATGTACAAATAGGGAGTGATCTTTTTTTAACAACATAATCATTGATATGTGAGAATAAAATCAGGCAAAGGGGTATGTAGTTAAACCATTTTTCCCAGTATGAATCAAATTGTTCCAATTTATGATTAACAAATGCTGTTATCTTCTCCATTTTGTAAATGTCCATTGTAATTTCCATCCATGCGTTTAAAGTTTGGCTCTCCTGTGATACCCATTTCCTAGTAAGAGTCTTTTTACCAGCCACCAGTAGTATATTCATTAAATATTTATCTCTTTTCAACCATTCTTGAGGTATATATCCAAAATATATGGTCTTACTCTCTAAGAGTATTTCACATTTAAAGATGTCTTGTAGGGCATTGTGTATCCCACTCCAATAGTCTTTGATAACGGGGCAATCCCAAAAAATATGGTAATAGTTTGCATTTTGATTTCCACAATTTCTCCAGCAAACAGGGAGGTTACTATCATAATGGGCTTTCTGAGAGTGTGTAATAAAATATCTTAATCAGGTTTTTCCACCCAAACTCTCTCCATTTCTGTGAACTGGTACACTTCCATTGATACCTCCATATTATTGTCCATTCTTCCTCAGATATAATTATCCCTCCTTCCTTCTCCCATTTTATTTTAATGTATGAAGTCAAGTGTGTTTTAAGATTTGACAGACCCTCATACAAGCTTGAAATGATTCTATTACCATTATCTGAATTATATGCTTTTCTAAGCAGTTCTATCAAACATGTACTTGCTTTGGTTACAATTTTCACCCTCCTATTTAACAATGTCGCATCTGCAAATATCGATAAAAAATCTTGTTTTTCTAATAGGTGTTTTTCTTTAAGCATTTCAAAACTGAACAGTGTTCCTTCTTTCATTATATTGCATAGAACTGTTATTCCTTTAGCTGTCCAGTCCTTAAATCTAGCATCCAGTTTATTCGGCGTAAAATCTGAGTCATATGCACACCATTTAAGAATTACAATATCTCCCTCTAGTTTATATTCTTTTATAATAGTTTTCCATATTTTAAAAGTCCATTTCACTCATGGGTTATCAATAGTATTAATGTACCTTTGTAGGTTGTTATCAGCCAAAATTGCCTGTATGGGGGTGGAAGGTATCTTCTCCTCAATGTTTTTCCATTGAGTGTCATATTATGGGTTGCATCAGCATATCACAGCTCTCATCTGTGCTGCAAAATTGTAATCTCGCAGAGAAGGTAGGCCCTATCCCCCCTTTTCCTTGGCTAATTGCAAATTTTTGAGACGAACTCTAGGCTTTTTACCTTGCCATATATACCTGGATAACATTTTGTGCCATTCATTGAATTGATTTTGGTTAATCTCTATTGGTAGGGTCTGAAAGAGATATAATAATCTGGGCAATATATTTATTTTAATGGATTCAATCCTTGAACTGAGACTCAAGAAAGGAATTAGATTCCATCTTGTTATGTCTTCCTTAATTTTTTTTATATATAATAAAAATAATTGCATTCTGATAGTTTTGCCAAATCTTTTGGCATGATGATGTCCAAATATTTGAAAGACTCTATTTGCCGTGCCCAGGGATATCTACTTTCAATTTCTCTTGGTGGGCTATAGTTATATGAAAGTAATTGGGTTTTATCTATGTTAATCTTGTATCCTGATAATTGACCATAGTGTTCAAAGGATTTCATCAATTTAGGTAAAGAGTATGTTGGTTGCCCTAGATAGATTAGAATGCCATCTGCATAATAGGCCAAATTATGCTCGGTACCTTTAATAGTAATTCTAATATCTTCATTTTGTCTGATGTATTGAGCTAATGGTTCCAGATATAATGCTAAGAGTCGCGGTGACCATGCACAATCCTGCCCTAGGAGCAATTTTCAGTGGTCATTCAACTTGCCACTTTTGCATGTCTTTGACATATGGGGAAAAACCGAAGGAAATCTGTGCAATTGAAGAAGCACATCAGATGGCACCTGAGGTTAGGATTGAATTTAACTCTCAGGTACTGTAAGGCAGTAGCTCTACACTAGATGCTACTATAGAGAAAGAACATGGAAAATGGCTGGAAATATTCAGTAGGCCAGCCATCTGAGGAGAATGGGAGAGAGGAAAATCAATTGGCATTTTTAAATTGCTGTTGCACCATCAATAACTCTTGGAGACGTGAGGCGAGATATAGGCTTTTATTGGCTGGAAGAAAGAACAAGCAGCAATTGACCACCACGCTGCATCCTGGAGACTGAGGCCGGGGTGGAGTCCCCAATCGCCTTTATACCGGGGTCCGTGGGAGGAGCCACAGGAGCAGTCAGCAGGAGGGGCGTGTCCAGACAGGTATATCTAGTTCACCACATTTGCCAACTGTGCAAAAGAATTAGAAAATGTTAGAAATTGAATATGTTTTAAGTTCAAAGGAAAGGTGGGTGTTGGGGATATGGGGGTGGTTTGAGGAGAGGCAGGGCTGCAGTAGAGGGAACAAAATGAACATTCAAGGTAGGGTTGGAACTAAAGACCTAAATAATTCAAGTGGTTATGGTGCCAGGGAGAGACAATGGTGAAGGTTTATTAATCACAGAAACTTCAAAGTAAGATGGCAGTGTGCTCAGTTTCACGGCCTCTCCGGGTCCAAATAAGGTGCAATTACTTGTCCTTTATGCCTTTTTTTTTTGATCACATCACATTGCTAGATATCAAGTACTGGAGGTCTACCCCACTAGCGAGTTTCCCGATAACAGTGGAGCTGGACTTACTGTTATGTTGCCACTTGCTACAGCTACCAAAGGAGGAAGACATCAGAGGTGATGCTTGGTCCAACCAAATGGTACAAATTATTGTCTGGAACATTTTTCTTGTGATCACAAGACCCTGTTGGAACTGGGTAATGTAGTATACTGCAAGTCCTGTTCACTGGTTCTGGGAGACTGGCGGCAGGGGAGCTACGCTGCCTCAGTTGTTGCGCAGATCAAGTCCTCATGCCTTGGGATTGCCTGTTGCAGATGCCCTGGGAGGAGATGCCAGAGGTGGTGTGGGAGAGAGTAAAGGCACACTGGAGGTCTGTGCTGGGTTGGGTGTTGAACCCTCCTATTGCTGCTGCCCTCCAGTGTTTACTTGGTGGATTGCATTTATCTGCGGCTACACTGGTGTGTGATAAAGACTGCTGAATGCTTGTTCTTGCAGAAAAGTGATTCCAGGATGACGTACCGTGCGCCATCAATCTTCAGGCCATGTCACTCAGAGACTTTGACTTACTTTTTCAGCACTACCACTTAGGGACTTTTTTTTGTGACTGTATGCTTTTCTGCTATTGTAATTATATGTGCCTTGTGCCCTGTGCGACTGTACTGTGTTTTACCCCTTGGCCAGGAGGAATTCTGTTTTGTTTGGTTGTATTCATGTATATATGGTTGTATGACAACTAAACCTGAAGTTGTATTTGAACGTACCGTATCTATTTGGAGTCGATGGTAAGGATGAGAGAGGGGAATAGAATCAATACTGGAACAATGAGATGACAAACATTGCAGTTGAGGAAATCTGAAAGGAAGGAGAGTACAAGAAGTACATGAGAGGGGAAGTGACTGAATGTTGATTAAGAGGGAATATTGAACGAGGGAATGCTAAATGGGAAGGGGAGGAAAAGATGTGGTTAGTCGTATCGTTGTGAAAATGGTGAAAATTACAGTTCTTTTGAATGCTAAGCCTGATGGGATGGAAGCTTAGGAGAAAGAGAATCTTATCCTTGCTTTTGTTTGGGCAAAGAAGGTGTGGCTAGGCTGTGGGAAATTGAACAATTGTAGCCAAGAGCCTAGTTAACTATGGCAGAGACGAAACAACTGTTAGGAAAAAAAGATTCAGTCTCAGACTCATCAGTATGGATAACTCTCATCATCAGAATGGATACAAACGTAAGAACATAAGAAATAGAAACAGGAGCAGGTAATCTGAGTCTGTACAGCATACATAAAAATACTATCTGATCTTTCTACCTCTGTGACACTTTCCTTCAGTCTCCCCATATTCTTTGATTTCCTGCATCATTTAAAATGAATGCAGCCTCTGAGATTTCTCAGAGATAGAAAATCTTTATGTTGCATCTCCGTCGCTATGTACAAGCAATAAGGAAGGGAAATGTGGGAGGATATTGCCCAAACACTAAAATTGTATACATGCGTGTACAACCAGATATACAATCAGATCAATGCATATTGATAAATCTGATGGTATGGTGAAAGAAGCTGTCCCTGTTGGTCCTGGCCTTAATGCTGCAGTACCATTTGCTAGATGGAAGCAGCTGAAACAGTTTGTGGTTGGGGTGGCTGGAGTCCCTGATGATCCTTCAGGCCCTTTTTATGCACCTCCTGCTGTAAATGTCCTGAATAGAGGAAAGTTCACATCCACAGATGTGCTGGGCTGTCTGCACCACTCTCTGCAGTGCCCTGTGATTGAAGGTTAGTACAGTTCCCATACCAGGCGGTGACACAGTCAATCAGGATGCTCTCAATGATGCCCCTATAGAAAGTCCTGAGGATCTGGGGAGTCATACCAAACTTCTGCAGCCCATCTGAGGTGAAAGAGGTGCAGCTGTGCCTTTTTCACCAAACAGATGGTATGTACAGTCCAGGTGAAATCCTCAGTGATGTATACACCGAGAAACTTGAAACAACTCTCAAATTATTATAACACTATAATAATTACAACTACATATTACAAGATAGGAAACATAAAATCTTCAAGGATAAATAGTCACATATTATCAATGCATTTTAACTTTTATGCAAATATGTTCTGTATTCTTTCTTCTATAAAACAAGCCATCTAACAATCATCTAGGCCATAGGTTATTAACACAGCCCAGTACAGGGTGATCTTTACCACCACTCTCTTTCAATTCAGTAAGTCAAATCAATGTCATGACGTCAATCAACCAAAGTAAATGAAGCTTCTCAAGCTACAGCTTAGCTTCTCAAACCTCTGGTCAAGTTCTCTGCTGCACAAGTTCTCTTCTGTCTGGAAAGGCTTAAATGACTCTTCCCATGATCCATGAGCTGTGAAGCTATGTGTCATCAACTATAAGCATAATGTCTCCTGGGAGGAAATTGCACTTTATACCTGACCATTTCTGATATTTCTATAATTGTGGTAAGTACTCTTTGACCCTCCATTTCCAAAACAAATTTGACATGTATTGGGTCTGCTTCCATCTACGATGAGTATAAATGTTTTCCTTTTGGAACTCTCCTGGTGATAAAGTTGATGAAGCCTTCAGAAGCAACAGATGGTTGGGTGTTAGGGCTTCCAAGTCATTGGGATCAGAGGATGCTGTAGTAATTGGATGGCCATTAATAATAGCCTATACTTCACATCGTTTTGTGAAAACCCTCTTCGTCAAGGTTCTGTACCTACATGGTGGAATTGAGGACCTTTTGCAGAGACCTGATCAATCCCTCTCATGTTCCCTCTATGATGTGAGCCACTTAGGGGGTTAAAAATCCACTTAATTCCTTTCCTTTCTCTCTCTCTCTCTCTCTCTCTCTCTCTCTCTCTTCTCCCCCCTCTCCCTCTCCCTCTCTCTCCCTGTCTCTCTCTCCATCTCTCTCTCCCCCATCTCTCTCTCCCCGACTCTCTCTCCCCTGTCTTTCTCTCCGTCTCTCTCTCTCCCCGTCTCTCTCTCCCCATCTCTCTTCCCCCATCTCTCTCTCTCTCTCTCTCTCTCTCTCTCTCTCTCTATTTCTCTCTTTCTCTCTCTCCCTCCCTTCAAAGAGTACCTTTATTGTTCTTTATCCAAGTCAGACTGAGCAAGAACCATGCTCAATTGCTGGCTTTTCTGACTAAGAAACAAGAGCAGGTTCTAAAAATTTTGTCTTCCTCAAATGGGCCCAAGATGAGAAAAGATATGTTACCGCATCCACCTCCTCTTCAGTCTGCATGGCATTCATTATAACACACCTCTTGACTTCTGGATCATCTAGCACAGGGATTCCCAACCTTTTTTATGTCATGGAGCCCTACCATTAACCGAGGGGTCCGTGGTCCACAGGTTGGGAACCCTTGATTTAGCCGGAGTTTTCCAGAACAACTGGGATTCACAGACAATTCCCTTTTAGGCTGAAGAAGATACTGAAGCTCTGACACCCATGTGTCATTCTTCAGGAATGCTTCCATCTTCAACCCTCTAGAGGCCACATCTGCCCAATTGCTTGAAGTGTTTACATACCTCCATTGTGATGCCTGTGAGACCTTAAGAATTTTTGATACCCAGTTTGCAATGAAATTTCGGAACCTAGAAGCTTCATTGTTGATATACTTCAGTGCTGAAGTACTGTTAGTCCAAAAAACAGTCATGAAGCTACATGTGCAACTCCTTCCTCCACAATGTGTCCATTGGGTTTGCCACTGTAGCAGCAGTGAGGGATGGAAATTGACTTCAATGGAGTTACTCTAGATTTTTCCATGATAAAAACACTGTGCACCTGTGAGCATGTGTTGTGCAACAATAGGTAGGTGACTGCTCCATAGCTTTCTTTGCTTACATCTGTAAAGTGGTGTAACTGTGCTGCAGTAACTTCTCCAAAATCCATAGGCTTCAAACATCTAACAACCCTGACAGAGTTCTTCCAGCCAGTTTGTCCACTCATGAGCAACTGATGCTGGTACAGCGTCATCCCACTCAAGCTTGTTCCTATATAGACCTTGTGGGATCTTCTTAGCAGATAGTACCACCAGACTCAAGATTCCTAAAGGATCATAGATGGAATTAACTGTGGAGAGGATCCTCAACCTATAGAGATAGAGGATCAGCACTTCTTGCTGTTTGTGCCAAAGTGTGCATGGTAAAAACATATACCTGACATTGTTTGGATTGGAGCTGCAGCTATGAGTCTGCTTCAGGTTCTGCTGACAGAGCATACTGAGACAGGAAAAGGAGGATGAATGGTGCACCTCTGCCCAGCTGAATGTAGACCATCAGCCATTTTAGCAAGCTCCCTATATTCCTTTGTGGATATATTAGTGAGGGCTGTGTGAACTTGCTCAAGCATTTGTTGCAAAAAGAATTGTTTAAAAATTAAACAAGGTTGGTGATTGCGCAGGAGAGACAGCATGTGGTCTATTAGTTCTGAAGGCCTATGTCACCCAGGCCAGGCAAGGAGAGCATGTATTTTACATGCTCAGACTCAAACGGTCCAAAAGTCTGTAATAGGTGAGTTTTTGGATTGACATATTTATCACATGCAGGTGGGTCTTCTAGGGGACTCATCACTCTGGCTGCAGTGGAACTAGTTAGTGATGTTACGATGTAGTAAAATTTGGTATTGTCCATCATGATTGTTTGCAGTCAGAACTGGGCTTCCGCCTGTTCAAACCATGTGGTTGTGTGCTGCTCCTAAAACTCTGGCAGCTTCAAAGTGACTGTGTTGGTTGATATCTTGTTGAGTAACTCTGGAATCGTCTGAGATCGTCAGGGTCACCATTGTAGGTGAATAAAACATGCGAGAGTCATTTTATGTGCTTAACAAAAACCATATCCCTTTACTTCCATTACAAACAAACTAAAAGCAGTCACTTTACATTGACCACATTATGTCAGACACCTTCTCTTAAAATGAACACAACAACTCAGTGATGGGTGAATTATGTCGAACAGTTTCTATTATGAACAATGTGTGTCATCTGTCACCATTTACATTACCTTACAACCTTATTGAAGTTTATAAAACCATGAGGAGTATGGATAAGGTGGACAGTCATAGTTTTCTCCCTAGGGTTGGGGAATCCAAAATTATAGAGTGTAGATACAGGAAAAAAAGGAGAGAGATTTAAGGGAGACTTAAGAGATAACTTCTTCACACAAAGATTTGTGAGTACCTGGAATGAGCTACCAGAGGAAGTGAGTAAATTGTAACATATAAGAGGCATTTGGAAAGATACATGAAGGAAAAGGACTTGGAGGGTTATGGGATGAATGCAGACAACTTCTACTTGCAGGAAGGATTCTGTGGTCTACATGGACTAATTGGTCTGAAGGGTCCATTACTCTATAAGTTGCTTCTTAGCCTCTGATAATCCAAAAAAGAAACAATCCAAGCTTGTCCAGCTGTTTCTTATGACTAACACTTTCTAATCCAGGCAACATCCTGCTGAGTGTCTTCTGCTCCTCCTGCAAAGTCTGCACATTCTTTCTATTATGCTGCAGTCAGAACTGCTTATATACTCCAAATATGACCTAACTAAAGATTTATACAGGTGTAACCTTTCTGCTCAATGGCCCAACAAATGAAAGTAAGTATACTGTATGCCTTCTTTACCTCCCTATCTGCTCCAGCATTTTGGGTGTGTTGCTATCTACCTGTGTTGCTATTTCTAGCTAGCTATGGACTTGCACCCCAAAATTCTTCTGTTTATCAATACTCCTAACGGCTCTTCATCCTTCCTTTCACACTATTTTTCTTCCACGGCATATTTGAAGAGTGAAGGTTCCCATTAACATTTTTAGATATATTTTGTACAAAAGCCATTTCTAACACTGGTAGGACATAGTATTTGGTTTTAATCTTACATGTGAAATTGTTAGAAGTTTTGCATTACTGTTTTCACTGCCTTTGGGGGATGGATACTCATTTACTTTCACAGTGGCTTCCTCCCACTGCTGTTTTAATACCTGATTGGAAGATTCCTGGTCTCTTCTGTTTATAGAATTTTTTTTTTTTTGCTGCACTTGTCAACTAAGATTTCTTATCCTGCATCAGAAAAAAGGAGATGCTCATGTTGCACCATCTGCTTTAGTAGGCTACAATTGCCTACGCAATGTCTTTTGTTGTGTAGTACAGCCGTAACTTACCTGTTGATTGGTTTGCAGTAGTCCAACTGGCTTGAGCTGATGCTAGCCATTTAGCAAAAGTTTGTGAGCATTTACACAAGGCCAAATGAACATAATTAATCATGTATTATTATCCCAATACAATTCTCCAGCATGGTCTGTTTAGCCTCTTTTAGCACAAGATCAGCAGATGATGGAAATGATCTGCAGGTCAGCTGGCGCAAGTGAAAAGCATGTCAGAGTTAATGTTCAGGTTAGTTACCTTTCAATCGAATTGGCTAGAAATCAAACTGTCATTTCTCAGATTATGTTTCACTTATTGATTCAGGGTGATTTTCTCCAATAAATCTTACCTATTTCTGTTTTGATCCTACTTCTCTCCTTCAATTTCTTCCCACCAAGCCCCATAACACTTTTGACACACTCTGCCAGTTTCCCTAACCATTCCAGTTTCAGCATGAATGTTCAATCTTTACAAAATCCGAATAGCAAATAATGGTAATTTTTAAAAAGTCATTAGTATTTTTATAGGGTAAGCAAAATCATCACAAAATAGAACTACGATAATATATGCTGGTACTGAAATTCAAGAGCAATGGCATTGAAGGCATACAACGACAATGTAAAAATTGTGAATTAAACTTCTTATTTATGGCATCCTTAGATCCTGAGATTATTCCACTGAATTTTTGCAGCTACGGTATATTTTCTTTGTATCATATGACTTTGTATTTTTTTTTAGATTTATTTTCAGCTAGTAAATGTGTTAATAGCAAAATTGTCATAAGTGAAAGCATAGGATATAACATCCTAATGTACTTTTACTTAGAAGTGCATACAGTGGTAGACATAATTAATATCTTATTGGTTTTGTGAGGTAAGAATATAGAGTACCACATGGAATGCATTGCCTACAACTGGAGTGAGAGTTTTGTCCTTGTGAATTAAAGATTTTATTTAAGGGAGCTAATATGTTTTTGACATCTGAAGTATATATAATTTTAAAATTATAATGCTAAAAATTTTAAAGTTATTAACTCATCTCTGTATGTTATTGAATGAGATTGTTATTGCTGAAGCAGAAGTGGCTACCATATCTCTGAATCCTAACTTGCTTCACATTAATTTAATGTTATAAGGCTATCTGACTATTCGGAAATCCTGATGCTTTGGCATCAGCTCACCTTGTTCTGTTTACTGTGCTCTTCCCCACTCGCTTTCACCTGACTCACTAGATCAAGTTTCTTGAACTCCTTTTTGATTCCCCAGACTCCTGGTTCTCCTCACTTCCTTCTGGTTTCTGCTTCCTTCCAACTCACTGGGTCCCCACTTCTGATGCTCTTTTCTGATTCTCACACTCAAGTGGTTCTCACTATTACTGGGTTCCAGTTTCTTGTCTCTCTTTAAACTGACCAGCTTCCCATTTCTTGCACTCCCTTTATATTTATCAGGTGCATTGGGAACTTTACTATAAATCAACATAACATTGAAGAAAGTGAATGAAAATGTCTTGGTATTAAAGGAATATTGGAATAATATATAATATTTTGGAAAATCTACTAAACCAGCACCACCAAAGCTCTGCGTGTTCCAAGTATCAGAGTTTTACTGTATGTATTTTAGAATGAGACTTTTATTGTAGGTTCATAATTGGAAAATGCTATTCAGACCGCTAGTGCGGCTCAACAGTTAAAAGTTATTTGAACTGATTTAATGATTTCCCAACGTAGCACTGTCAGTACAAAATATTTCCACCAATAAAAAGTGAAATTTACCTTCAAATTTTCATTAATTTCCTGACACTTACTGCATGAAAATCAGTGCTTACATTCCATTTCACCTTTGTTTTTAGCAGTATGTACTTCATTGACAAGGGTATATTTTGAAAACACCTGCATTAAGTAGAGCCTAAAGAATATCAAGGATTGTTTAAAGTATTGGGGGCCTAGGTTGTGAAAAGAAATATCTTGAAGAACCAGAATTTAATTTAAGGGTACAAAAGATCTATGAAAAGTATCATAGTCATGAAAATGTTGATTTAAGTATATAGTCATAAAACTAACAAATCTGAAGCAAAATTAATGATCAGAAAATATACTTGCATTGAACTGATCAGATTCCAATCAGAACCTAAAAACGATTTCTTCAGTTATTTTCTCTATTTTAGAAGACAAATATCTGTTTATAAATTAAAATATGACAGATTCCAAATGGTCACAGATGATCAAATAATTTTCACATGACAGTGATTGCTGTGCTTCTGAAATAACATTAGGATTGTTTTGCATAACTGGAATTCTAGTTGTAATGGGATATTCACTGCCTTTTTATTTTACTGCTGGATCTCCTTTTTAATTCTGTAGAGAGGATGGTTTGCTGCAAACTTCATTACATTGACCTCATTACACTATGGCCTTACCTTGAAATTCAAATAGTTCCTCAAAGATCCAAGTTCAGTTAGTTATTAAAGAATAGCAGTGAAAATATAACTATCAACTGAGTAGGCCTTGGAGGGATGATTGGAAATTAGAAAATTGTTGAAGAACTCAGCATTGTGATAGTTGTTTCCTCAAGCCTAACATCAATCTTCACATACCTTTTCTGGAAAGTGGCAGTACTAGAGAGGACAGCTTGCATTGTGTGATGTCCCTTCCTCTGTTTGCTCCTGATCCTCCAGACCCAAGGCTCCATTTCTCCTAAATCCTTCCGATCCTCCTTTTTTCTTTTCCCTAATTCCAGCCCCATCTTTCACCAATCCACAGCTTACTTGAATTCCTTTGTTGACTCTTCAGTATAGAGTCAGAGGAGAAGCGACCTTTCTTCATAGAATATATGCAAAGTCTTATCTATCCTAGCTGGCTGGTGGCGTAGTGGCATCAGTGCTAGACCTCGGAGCAAAGGCTCCCGCGTTTGAATCCAGCTGGCTTCCTTGCATGGTTCACAGCGTCGAGCTAGCAACTCAGCCTCGTAAAAACAAGAAAGCCTGCTAAAAAAACGCCATCTAGACAGCATCCCAATGACTCTACTCAGAGTTAAGGGCTCTCTTCTTCTTCTTCGTATCTATCCTGATTCTGGGTAACATAAATGACATATAACTATTCTGACCATAATTTCTAGCAGACAATGGAACATAAAATAGTGCTGAACAGGAACAGGCCATTCAGCCTGTGGTGTCTGTGCCAAACATGATGCCAAATTAAACTAAATCTCTTTTGCCTGCACATGATCCATATCCCTCCATTTGCTGCATATCCATGTGTTTAATGGCCTTTTAAATGTCACTATTATTTTGCTTCCACCATAACCCCAGTTATCTGTCCCAGGCAGCAACCACTGTTTATGTAACAAAAAAATGCCGCCTCGCCAACATCTCCCTAAATGCATGTCTTCTGATATTTGACATTTCTACCTGGGAAAAAGATTTTGACTGTCTATTCTATCTCGGCTATTCATAATTTTATAAACCTCTATTAGGTTTGTATTTATAAAATGTTTTTTTTGGAAAGTTTAGTCCCTATTTTAACCATCTTGGTATATTTAATTTTATATCCAGCATTCTTTGTACTTCTTTGAAAGCTAATTTAAAATGCCTCCCAGCATCCTTTCTGTAGAATATTTGATGTGATTGATTGCTAAACCAGCATGATGACATCACGGCTGTGGGGTGCCTACAGTCTCCTTGAATTTTTACAGCAGGTGGTAGGATGGAAAAACTTTCTCCACAGAAATTGCTGAAATTTTATGAGGATCTTGATTCCATGTCAGTAAGAAGCATCATTGCTTTATTGGCACAAAGACAAAGCAGTGTTCCTATTATATTGTGTTATTACTGATGTCTAAAAGAAAAACTGGAAGCAGATTATTTTCTTGAATTGGTGGGTACTTTGTTCTGTCTTCTTACCCTGCAAGTGGGGATGACAGTAGTTAACCTAAAATATTTTTTTCTAATTACCTATTTCATGTCTAGATTTGTTTTTACATTTTAAACAAATATTACAATGATTAATATCAAGAAACAAAATCTGTTTTTTTCTTAGAGACAAATATTACTAAAGAAAATAACCTTCACAATGATGGATATCACACATTTTCCCACTAATAGCATAATTTACTTTATTTCATTTCTTAAAGTGAGCAGTGTTTAAAATTTGTCTCAAAGCCCTTAACTGAAGATTCACATACTAGACACTGTTTACGTGATTTTCATTTTAGTGTGTACTTTACATTTTTCTAATGTATTTACATACTTATGTCATGTGAATGTTGCATGGAAAAATGAGAGAAAAATCAATGCTGTATGAGAGGCATTTCAGTTTTAGTTACAATGTGTTTTTTAGTAATCAAAAGGTTGTCATTATCACAGAAACCCAAACACCAAGTCAAGACAGGTTACTGCTGTGTTAATACAGTTTATAGATCAGCAGAACTTACTCATTTACTTCTCAGTGGTACTTAATTACCTCTATTTTCTAGCCCAAAAGTAAAAAGTCCATAGAGCACAGCTGTTTCCACAGTTTCCATGTTGTTCTTTTCGCTCTTCCCTGTAGAATTTCTGTACCGAATTGTGGAACTGGATCAATAAGACGTTTTCATTATAGTGAGACCAGTATGATGTAAACTCAGTATCAGTTGTTTTGAAGAGTGGTGTGTAGTTCAGAACAAAAATGGAGGACGAAACATTTCACACATCAATTATATCAAGTAAATTAAATGTTTAATTTCTTTCTTTAAAAAACGTTTTGTTGAATTATTTCTTATTTACAAGGAGTCAAGTATTATATGACCCCCCCCTTTTTAAACCGAACATGAGGAAAAGGACTGTTGCCTGTGTTTACGTTGACAAGTTATCTTTGACCTGCATACATTTAACTCAGCTTTTGATTTTGTAGATTGCATGTATGATGTCTGGAATGGCAGAGAGTAAATAAACCATAGCTCAGTCACATCACATAAAAAGGAGATGTTATTTCAGAGATCACAGTGTTTCTCATCATTCCATACTGGAACTCATGATACTGGATTGCAAATCACCAAAATTTTAGTGAATTCGTTAAGCGAATCAGTGCAATAGTCAGATCTCATCCAGTTATCATCACTGTGGTAATTTTCCTTGCCATTGTTTGGTGCCAGATCCAGCACTGTTCCTATTTAATTTTATTCTTGACCTCCTGAATCCTGAATGGATTTTGTTCAATATTAGATGGACAATTGTCTAGCAGAGCCCAATGTATTTCAAGTTATTTTGAATTATCACATCAGTGACTGCATCAAAAACAAACTGAATGTTACTGGTGTCTGTAGCACAGGTAAAGTGGGAGTAGATTTCTTTAGTTTCCTTGTTGCGGTTCAGGTCCTCAAATTGCCGCTGAATGTAAACGGCAGCTTCTTCGTATGTGTTCTGACCCTTGTATTCTGGGAAACACACCGTCAGTGGAATTCGTTTTATCTTTTCTGCAAGGAGATCTTTCTTGTTCAGAAACAGGATAAGTGAAGTGTTGATGAACCAGTTGTTGTTGCAGATAGAATCAAACAGACGCAAACTTTCAGCCATTCGACTCTGAAACAACAATGTAATATAATTATTACAAATGGATGATATAGTTAACAGAGAAGGTACACACTGAGGTTGAATCCATCAAAGCAAAATACTGTGGATGCTGAAAATCTGTATTAGAATCAGAAACAAAAGGGTAATACCTGGTATAATCAACCAACAACTGTGGAGAACAAGGATAAATGTTTGAGGTCAATAAACTTTTATCAGAACTAACGAGAGGATAGACAAGTTTTAAGCTGAAGGGAAAGCAGTGAGACAAGGAGAGAACAAATAGATAAGATCTGCTATGGTGTGGGGGACCCAAGAAATTAAATCACAAAGTGGGATAGTGCTCAGTGAAAGATGCTGACGATAGAATAAGTAAAATTATGAAGGTATTCTAAGCAAAGATATGGGAAATCAAATCTAGGTAGGGCAGGGCCTTGGGAGTGTTGTAGAACAGAGGGATCTTGGAGATAATGCACATGGTTCTCTGAAAGTGGAGTCACAGGTGGAGAGTGTGGCGAGGAAGGCTTTGGCACTCTTCTTTATCAGTCAGGGCTAAGTATAAAGCACTGTTGCAGTATTGTCTTCAGCTTTGGTCACCTTGCTATAGGAGAAATATTATTAAACTGGAAAAACTGTAGAAATTACATATGAGGATCTACAGGGCTAGGTTGGATAGGCTAGGACTTTATTCCTTGGAGATTAAGAGAATGAGGGGTGATTGTTTAGAGGAGTACAAAATCATAAGGTGCAGAGTTAGACTAAATGCACTCGTCATTTTCACAGGTTGGGGAATCAAGAACTCAAGGCCAAAGGTTTAAGACAAGAGAGGAAAGCTTAAATAGGAATCTAAGAGGTAACTGTGGGTGGTATGTATGTGGAATGAGCTGCCAGAGGAAGTGGCTAAAGCAGATACAATGCAGTTGGACAAGTAAATGGAAAGGAAGGGTTTAGAAGACAATGTGCCAAACTCTAGTAAATCGCACTAGCTGGGATAGACCTGTTGGGTTGAAGGGTCTGTTTCTGTGCTGTATCAAATATGGATGTGAATGGATGTAGGAGAATGATTTTTTGCAATTACTGAAAAAAACCTACAATGTATGCTAAAAACATAAACTAAACATGTGATAATGCCAATTGAATGACATATGCTAGTAATATTAAATCTAATGCTGAATGAAACTATTGTTGTTGTTAGTGTTCAGGCTCAAAGGCTGCATTGTACCTAGTCATAATGCCAGTTATGTGTTCTTGGAAGCACAGCTCTTTGAAGATTATGTCATATGGTGGTAAGAAGCGAAGCAACAGGTTATTGAAACCTCATAATTGCTTTGGCATTCTTAATGGAGGGGTTTCATTCAGTCACTTAATTTGTATTTGTAGAGACAAATGTAAAAATAACCAGTAAGAAGTTTACTAAAATGATCCAGAAAAATCAATTGAAATTGGTCTTCAGGGGCCAGAAGTTCTGAAATGCACCAAGATTTTCCTGTTTATCATTTTGTTGCGAAATTAAATTATTGCATGTCTACAGTTGTTCACTGCAAGCTTCCTTATTTGTTATTAGTTTACTGATTAATTACAGTTTAGTTTCACAAAGCATCCTGATCAGTTTTGAGTTTTTCATTTATTACCACTATTATGTTGATTAATTAAATACTGTTCTATTAATCTAGAGACCTGAACTAACAACTCACTGTTGAAATCCTGTTTATGGCAACTGTTGAATTTAAATTTAGTTAAGTACAGTAATGTATTGATTTATGAATGCATGTGTGTCAGATTCTTGTCATTGATTGTTCGGAGTTTTGAAGGTATTTTTTGCTGTAACGAACAGTATGCTACTCTTTGAGCACATGAAGACGTTATAGTAAAACACCCATTGAGCATTTTTGCAGCTTCCTACTAAACAAAATGATTTACAGGAATATATCCCATTCATTGATCAAGTAATACAAATTTTAAAAGTTAGTCTCCTTTTTGGTGACCCTGACATTATTAGGTTGTTAAAACATCTAAATTACTAATGTTCTTCAGGGATGGAAACCTACCATCTTTATCTGTCTGACCATTCAGTGGTTCCAAACCCACAGCTGTCCCACTGGCAGGGTAAGTTTGCCAGAGGTGACAGAGCAGTGATATATAAGAAATAATTAAGTAGTCCTCAGTGTCCACAGTATTGATTTTGCACCCCAAGAAGGCTCATAGGAAGGTAGCATTTAAGTGCATCACTTACAGTATCTCAAGATTATGAATCAGTACCACATCAATTGTCTATGTTGTACATCATAGAAGGGGCATTGAGTTAAGTCAGTGCATAAATCCTGGGTTGAGGATTTGCCTACCACCTGAAGCAGCTTGATGCATCATTGGGACTTAGATGGCTAAATCCTGAAAGACATAGTTGCTAGTTGGGATCTGTGACAGGTTGTGAGTAAACCATTGCAAGACTCATATCTACATGGTCTTCTTGTTGCCAATCTACTGTTTTAGGTACATATTTCTGTGACAGTATTAATAGGAGAAATTATTGTGCAGTTGCTTGTTACATTGAGGAAACTCTCCATCGTGTTGTGTGACACAATATGGGGTACTGCTGATCATCAACAGCAGGGGAATTGTATTCTACCATAATCTAACCCCATGGTCTAAACATGCAATCAAGCCTAGAGATAAAACGGCATGTTGATAGTAGTGTTGGGTGTACTTAAGAATGAGGTGCTAATTTAGAGACATTGCAACAAAAGATTATATGCAAGCTAAACAAGAAAAGCAATAAGTGATCTCACAACAATAGATTAGGTCAAAGCTATGTGTTCTTGTCACATTTGTCATAAATAGTGGTGGGGAGGTTTCAGGAACATTCTCATTTATAATACTATGGGAACTAGCACATTTGTACCAAAATCTGAAACCTCTGCTGAAAGTGTTGATGATCCACCTAAAATTTCTAACATTTAAATGGTATTAAACCATTTAGGTTTACTTCAAATGATTGAGATATACACATATATAACCAGCAACCTTATCTGTTTCTTTCATATTGATGTGATGATCAAGAAAGTACATCAGCGTATTCACTTTCTTAGGAATCTGAGGTTTGGCAAGACTATGATGATTCTCTTGAACTTCCACAGATATGTTAAGTATTGCATCTTAGCCTGGCATAGTAACCACACTGCTCTTTACTGACTGAACCTTCAGAGTGGTAACCATAGCCCAGTCCATCATAAGCCTGTTACTTCCTTCCATCCAGTATATTTTCAGGTTGCGTTGTTTCAGGTGTGATAATAGTATCGATAAGGATGCTTGCCACCCCGGCCATTCCCCTTTTTTAAAGTACCTTCTGGGAAGTAGTTAAAGAACCTTATAGCCAGGATGTTCGAACTGAAGAAGAGCTTTTTCCCCACTACGAGACTCCTGAACCAATCACTCATTCACACTCCCTTCCTGGTGGTGCTGCCACATTCTTGTGCTCTTAACATTCTTGTATTCTTCTACACTACAGTCACTTAAGTTGTTATTTTACACCACTTCAGGCTGCACTACAATCTTCACAATTTAATCTCTTGTAAACCAATATCAAGAAATGACTGAGCATTGGACACATTCAAGGCAATGGAATCAGGCAAGCTACCAGTTATAGCACTCAAGAGTTGTGTTCCAGCACTATCTATAGTTTTAGTCAAATTTTTCCATTACAATTGCAACACTGGCATCTACCCAACAATATGGAAGGTTGCTAGTTAATTCCTGTCCAGAAAATGATGAGCAAAGTGATGGATTGTGTCACTGACTTTCTAGCATTTAGTTTTGAAATCCTGGATATTTAGCTTGGATTTACCAAGACTAGTGGGCACCAGACTTAATCATAGTTTTGATCCAAATGTGATAAAAAAGCAGAATTCAAAAGTGAGGACAGAGCGATTGCTTTTGACATAACATCAGTATTTGACTGAATACAGAATGAAGGAGCCCTGGTAAAACTGAAGAAATTGGTCAAAAAATTCCAATCTTTGGAATTATCTGATGCACAGAAGATGAAGAAGATTGATTCTTGTTTTAGGGATCAAATATCCCAAGGCATCAAAACATAAGTTATTCAGGGAAGTCTCCTCAGTCTATCCAACCTTCATCAATGACTCTTTTCACCATAGAAGGGGTTGAATAAGATAGTAATATGGGAAAGATGTAAGCTGATGACTCAACATGTTTAAATACTATGCAGCTCTCCACACAATCCTGTGAAAGTAGCCTGCTTAATTGACAACATCCCCAACATTCCCCTCTTTCATCACTGTGGCTACAGTGTGAACCAATCACCAAAGGATTGAGGTGATTCGAGAACATGCTTCACCACCACTTTCTCAGTGATATTTAGCGTTAAATAATAAATACTGGTCATACCAGGAAAGTCCACATCTGCAAACACTTCAAAGCACTTGTCCATATTATAGAAAAGGTAATAGTAGCAGAAATTTAATTGCCAAAAATATTCAACAGTGTGTGACCTGCCTGTTTTGACCCTTTTACCCTATAATATGACTGGGGGTGGGGTGGTGAGGAATACATTTTCCTTGCAACGTTTATCACTCTATGTCAACATTTCTCACCCAGTTTCACCTAGCAAACGCTATAAATGAGATTCAGAATCTAGCTACAATAACTTGTCTGGAATAAATAGTGAAGTGCTTCTCAACTCTTTCACCATAAATTATCCATGAATTGATCTTGAACAATTGTTTAGTAACATATCAGTTAAAACAGCATTGTTTATTTCAGGGTCATGCAAATGTAATGCATGAGGTGAAGTGTGCAAATAACTATTCGTAGATTTTGGTTTGCTGCAGAAAATCTCTCCAACATGAGCTGTGCATGTATCTGGCATTGGAATACAGTCTGACTTGTTTCTGGCATTGGACCTGTATTTAATAATGTCACAGTAGCATAAAATGATACTGTTTTTCTAGTGATGCTAGGTGAAATTTCATGATTTTCCAAACTGAACTGTCATTAGTTGCACACAAACCAACAAGATTTTAAGAATAATGATGGCTCTCCAACTGTGTTATTTAAAAGGATACTCACATTGTCATTTGCAACCTATGGATTCTGCTGCAGGGCACCCTGGAAGCTGTGAGTCATTCTAAAGTACACTGAGTCTTACAAACTTTAGATGTTTGTAATGAACTTCAATGGAATTTCATAATTTGGAAGCTCTTATCTATATGTGATGCTTCCACTGATGCAGCAGTGAGACAGAATGGGATTGCAAGTGGTGGAGAAATCAAGGCTTACTGTAGTGTTCTTGTACAGGTGTAGGAACTCTGAGCTAAACACCGAGGTAAACTGTAGTCAATGAAGGCACGATCACAGTAAGATTAACCGGTTACTGTTCACTCTTCCACATTAACGTATGGTGAAAAGGTGTTGCTTCTATGATGTTTCTTAGTGCATAGAATGAAACCTTTCTCGCGCTGATCCTGCACACACAAGCCCCCCTCCTTCCCGTTTCTCCAAACCGGTATTTTCCCACAAGACACGGCGAAACCAGGTGTGACATTCATCGCATGCCGCGATACATCACAGACAATGAATTTACTTCCAACAACCGTAACTTTAACTAGAAAATAATTACAAACGAATTACTAAAGTGAAAATGTAATAAACTAAACAAATGCCTTCAGGGCAACACACTCCCCACCTGACCTTTGTAAGATCACTATGAACATGATACAAAACTTCAGTCTCTAAATCAGTCTTTAGGTAGAAGTAGAACGACTTCTGCAACTGGCCTTTGGTAAGTTTTCACATCACCTTGGTCAGAAGTTTTCAACTCAACCTTCCTGACATGTCCATCCCTACCAGGGAATGTGGCAGTGATTCTGGCCATTGGCCAGCAGTTGTGGGAGATCTGCTTGTCCCTGAGCAGGACTAAATCTCCAACTTGAAGATTCCTGCGAGGTTCTGTCCACTTTTAACAAAGGTTGCAACAAAGGTAGATATTCATGTCTCCAACGGGACCAGAACCGATTTGCAAGAGCCTGAACCTGTCTCCATTGCTTTGTGTACAAATTCTTATCGGAGAAGTCCCCAGGTGGTGGGAGAACTCCTGCCTTTTGTGTAAGGAGCATTGATGGTGAGAGTATGAAGGAGCTTTCCGGGTGGAAGACACAGGTAGGAGTGGTTGCGCATTTATAATGGCTGTGACCTCTGCCATTAGTGTGCGCAGTATTTCGTGGGTTGGTCGGGTGCATTGCTGCAGAAACATTGAATCAAGAATTCTTCTGGCGATAACAATCATCTGCTCCCATGAGCCTCCCGTGTGAGAGGCGTGTGGTGTGTTGAATTCCCAGTTGCATCCCTGCACAGTGAGGTACCTTTTCACCGTTTTGTCCATCCCGTGCTCCTTGGACGCTCCAACAAAGTTCGTGCCGCAATCAGACCTTAACTGTTTTGCAGGGCCTGTGAGTGCAAAGAAGCGCCTGAGAGCGTTAATGCAGCTGGATGTATCCAAAGATTCAATGACCTCAATGTGCACCGCTCTCGAACTCATGCAGCTGAACATGATGGGCCACCATTTCCTCTCTGCTTGTCCTCCTCTGGTGCGTCTAGTGATGATAGTCCAGGGACCAAATATATTGAGTCCAACCTATGTAAAAGGAGGGCAGGCATTGAGGCGTTCTGGTGGGAGGTCCGTCATACATTGAACTTCCAGCTTCCCTCGCAGTTTCCTGCAGGTTACACATCTGTGGAGTACTGAATTGATCAGTGTTTTGCCTCCCAAGATGCTGTCCTGATTGCTCCCTCTGTCAGGTGATGGCCCTGATGCCTTACTTGTTCATGGTGATGGCGCATGAGCAGTAAGGACACGTGGCTGTCTTTGGGCAGGATTACTGGGCTCTTTCCTGCAACTGAAAGGTAAGAGTGTATTAGCCGGCCTCCAATGCAAATGAGATCGTTCTTCAGGATCAGGCTGAATTTCCTCAAAGGGCTGTCCTTTGGTATTGGTTTATTAGCTTGGAGGGCTGAAAACTCCCTTGCAAAAGCTGCTCTTTGAGTTGCTTTAAGGATGACGTCCTTTGCCTGGGCCAATTCGTCCGCAGTGCGAAGTAAGTTACATTTGTGCCATCCCTTGCATTTACTATTTCGGGATGAGTGTTTGTGGGATCTGGCCTTGTGAATGAAGAACGCAAATCCTCTTGCTAAGGAATTAAAAGTGGAGAACCGCTGAATGCGTTTGGTGTTACGTATTGATTCTTCCAGGTAGGTAACTCCGGTTTGTATTTGCGGCCGAATTTCCGAGTCTCTTTCGGGTTCGATCAACCCAAATGTCTTGCTCATTTGAGTTTTTTCCACTGGTGGAGCAAGTTTATTATCATGCTCAGTTTGAGCAAAGACTGACTGTCCCAGTGTCTTCTCGGTTACTTTACTACACTTGTTAAAGCCTTGTCGTGCTTCCTTGATACACATGAAGCTTGTGCAGGGTTGAAAAAATGAATGGTGGCCACTCTCTAGCACATTGGTCTTGAGCGTGTTAACTGTCGGTTTGTGTACATTGCCAAGGCACACCTCTCCTGTCACCATCCAGCCCAGATCCAGGCGTTGGGCAGAAGGGGCGTCGTGTGGTCCATTGACCTGCTGCCTGACCTTGTACACCTGGAGAATGTCTCTTCCGAGTAGCAGGAGTATTTCTGCTTTTGGATCCAGATATGGGATGTGCTTGGCAATGTCGTGGAGATACGGCCGGTGTAGCACTGCGCTTGGCGTCGGAATCTCGGTGCGGTTATTTAAAATTTCATTGCACTCTAAGAGCAGAGGGAGACAGATGACAACTTTACCATCCAGCGACTCAAGCTGGAAGCCTTCTGCCTTCCTGCCATATGTTTCGACACTGCCTGAGCAAGTTCTAAGGTAGTATGGGAACTGAATACTCTCTACGTTGAACAAGTTGAAGAACTCTGGTCTGACTAGTGAGCGATTGCTCTGGTCATCTAGAATTGCGTAGACTTTGATGGCCTTGTCTTTGGCTCCCTTAGGGTATACCTTAGTGAGGCAGATCTTTGAGCAAGAACGGCTTGACTGACCTTGACTGCAAACTTCTGTGCAGCTTGAGCTGACAACAGTTGTCTTGGGGCGATCCTCTCCCTCCCTGCCGTCCTCTTGTGAGGGTAAAGGAGATTTTTCAGTTTGCGGTAACGGGCCGGGATGCGTGGCCCCATTGTGATTAGTGTAGATGGCAGTTAATTAAGGTAGTTGTCACACAAACCTACAATGTTCTGTAGTCTCAACTATAGAGTCATACCCTTAGCTGACTGCTGTACAAGTTAAGGTCAAGGTAACTATTAAACTGTACAGCCAGCTTATTGTGATCTATGCCATATCTTACAGTTTGCCCCTCTTTACTGTATTGCTAAGTTCACTGATGTGTTAAGCTCTAGGAAATAAAGTGAACTTGTGGATTTGTCAGCATTACTGGCTTCCCCAAGTTTCAGCCCATCTTCTTTTACTTAAAGCTTCCTTCAGGATCTGGAGATTTCCATAGATCACAAGCACTTTAACTCAATCAATTTATGGTCAGCTGTGAGAGAAACTTCCTTAGGGTCAATGCTAGGTGTTTGCATGCCTCTTTCATTTTATGGTGTTAATAATTATTACCTTTCTGGGAGGGGGCAGGACAGTATGTAGCAGTTAATATAATGCTATTACAGCGATAGTTGTAAGCTTGGAGTTCAGTTCCCACCGCCGTCTGTAAGGAGATTGTACATTCTCCCTGTGATGGTGTGGGTTTCCTTCCACATTCCAAAAGTGTGTGGTTTAGGTGTTAAGGGCATGTTATCCTGGTGCCAGAAGGATAGCAACACTTGTGGGCTGCCCAGCACAATCTTTGCCAATTTGATTTGATAGAAACAATGCATTTCACCATATGTTTCAATGTACATGTAACAAATAAAGCTAATCTTTAATCTTTTTAATTTTTAATCATACCGCCCTGATAGATGGATATTGTTGAATGAAAAGTATCACACTCTTTTCCTGACTTCTGACTCCCATGGATTTTTCAGCCACTGCTGCTTCAATGAAAGGTTCAGGATGCTGCCTCAAATATTGTGTTTTTTCCTTTTTGCAAAAGAAAGTCTTATCATATAAGAGAATTGATGGTTTCTGAGAATTAAAGTTAGGAACTAGTGAAATCTTTACTCTTTGTCTCAGAACCAAGGAATTTATTACTCTACAAATACAAAATGTGACCCATGTGAATTGCCAAGTTTCCAGTGTACCCAGATGAAGAAATAATTATTATCATAACTATCTATTTAAAGGGGAATAATATGATTTAGATTCAAAAACACATATTAGTTTATCCAAATTGGTGATTGATTACCAGAGATTGTGTAATTTTAGGAGATACTATGAAGTTTGCTTTATTTAGTGTCAATAATCTCAGGAACCCATTTTTTGATATATTAGAGATCTAGATGAGAATAATTGGGAAATGTGTATGCTTGTTGGTGTTCACATAGAACAATAATTATAGATAATTTATTGTTATAAATCCCTTGAAGGGATGACATTATCTCCATTTTTACCATCGTAATGTGTTTAAGAACATGATATTTGAAACTTCTTATTATCCATCAGTAAATGCTGGACACAGACTAATGAGGTGTGCTGAAATATATTAATTATAAATGATCCCTCTTATTGCCAACTGATATTCCTGTTGTTTAACCAATCAGTAGTATTTAAACAAGAGTTATAGTTTTATTAATATCTTTTAGTGATTTGTCTAAAATGCAAGGCATAAAATTCTTGTAAAATGAATTAAAATTTTCCTTTGCCAATTTTTTGTGATTTTATGTAATTGAGCTAGTATAAACTGGAAGGAGCCAAGGTTGACTTCAGGTCTTTGCTGAGCAAAATTATTAAAACTAAGGCAGTAGTATATCAGAGTACGTGGACTTGGAATGAATCTAGTCTACTTCATAATTACGGCTGGCAACTCCCTAAACATCCAGAATTTGGAAAGCCATTTTAACAAAAGTGTAAAATCCCACTAACCATTAACATATTAACATTTCTTATGGATATTTTTAATTATTAAAGTTATTTAATAAAAATCTATAAAAAGGATCTAAAATGGTGAAGGTTCTTTTAGCTGCTCCTAATCAGTCTTCATTGCACAATATTGACTGTGCATGCATGATTTCAGGTCAAGATCATGAAGTAATTATCTGGCATTATCTCAGCTGATGTACAAAGAATCACATTTTCAAAATGCATGTCTGAGACATGTGGAACCATGTTATTGTAAACTGTTCATCTTGTTTTCTTACATTATAGTGAGTTAATCAATTTTGAATGTAGATATTTAAAAAAGTTATCCTGCATCTAGTTCTTTTTCCAAATACTTTAGTTACTGGTTTTTCTGGCACTGGAAAGCATTTTTCCTATCCGTCCTGTTTAAAGTTTTGAACCATTTGATACTATTATAGCTTTCTCCACTCCAAGCAAAACAAACCTAACCTTTTAATTTCTTCTTACTGCATGTATAATAATACGGACTTCTAAATGTAGCTGACATGAGTGGTTTGAACAGATTTATGAATTGACACCTTTTGGCTTGAATAGCTTGTTGAATGTGCGCCTTATGCAACTTTTACATAGCTCAGATGACATATCACTGTAATGACATACTTTATGTATGCACAAGAAAGGATTTATATGGCACAAATTAATAACAGCAAAATCAATTTATTAGGGATTATGCTAATGAATATTGCAAACAATTTTGAAAAGCAGAAAAAATATTCACCATTTATTCATCATATGCCACATCCCCTTTCCTCTCATATTTATAAGTCTTTTGAAGTTATAAATGGTATTTGTTTCAGTGATTTGGTTCACAGTTCAGATCATACTTTGTTGGAGCATGGGGAAGGGCAGAAGGTGGCCGATGAAGACACTGAGGTTTTAAATGTAGCTTAGGAGGAATGGAGCAGAGATCATGGTATGTGTTTGGAAGCTATGAATCATGAATGTTGGGGAGTTAGGGCATGGAATAGTTGGTGCTGGGATCCTCACCTATTTGGGTAATTAGGCTAGAAATCAGTGATTGAGGAAGAGTGTTTGTTTATTACACAGCAAGATGGTGCCAGTGACCAACAGCGACATTTTGTAGACAGCTCACAAAATTACTAGATACTTTAGCAGATATACTTCTGAACTGTGATCACTGTCATCTGCAGTCTGCAACATCCATTTTAAAGATGTTCTTTCGAACCAAACTAAATGATCCGACACTTTTGCAATGTCTTTGGGGTTCAGTGACGGAGACTCTCAAGAGTTCAGGTATGGTTGGGGTGGCCATCACTGGGGGTGAATGCTGCACTGAGGCCAGATGGTGGAAGATGAACCCATGGTTAGCTCCATTACTGAGTGTCAATTAAAGTGTCAAGCAAGATTAAAATCGTTGAGAATGAGAGCAGAGAATTAACAGGTATTCAGTGCTGTTTGCCTATGTTTGACTCATCTCTCTCTCTCTCTTCTTGTGACCACCATTGGGCAGCAGGTTGCAGGAGTCTTGGGTCCCACACTGCCAGGTTCAGGGGTAGTTGTTGCCCTGTAGACATGGACTCCTGGACAGGCTTCATTTGCCTCAGTGCTGAGGCAAATGCTGATGGTTGCAAGCCAGAGCTGCATTCAGTTCAGTGCTGAAGTGAATAAACCTCATGGAGTAGTGAGCTGAATACCGGTTCGTCCTTTGCCCTGGACAGGCTTCATTTGCCTCAGCATTGAACAGGCTCCACAGATGCAGATTCACTTTCAGGGACTCTGCATTTCATGTTCTGTGTGTTTTTGTTTACTTTCGTTCACTATTCGCACAATTTGATCAAGGCATTAAAGCCAACGGCAAAGGCAAAGCAGTGTTCAGCTCACTACTCCGTGAGATTTACTCACTTCAGCACTGAACTGACTGCAGCTGAGCCACTCGGCCTCGGTGCCGAACTGTCTCCGTGGCTGTGGGCTGCAACCATCGGACTCCTGGACTGGTTTCACTTGCTTCAGCACTGAACTGTCTCCGTGGCTGTGGACTCCAATTCAGGGACTCTGCAGTTTATGTTCTGTGTGTTATTTGTTTACCTTTTTACTGTTTGCACAATTTGTTCTGTTTGGGTGTTTGACGCGTGGAGTTTGGTGTGTGGAGTTCTTTAATGGGTTCTATTGTGGTTCTTTGTTTTGTGGCTGCCTGCAAGAAGATTAATCTCAAGGTTGTATACAGTATATATACTTTGATAATAAATGTACTTTGAACTTTTAAATTATATAGAAAGTTCTAATGAAACCTGAATGTAAGATATTATTATTTAAATGTTAGAAGATTGGATCTCATTCATAAAATATTGTAACCAAACGGTAGTGTTTAATCATTTACTTTATATGCTGAATTTGGATATATAATACTAATACTAGCCTTAATACTAATGCTCAGATTTATGCTGAATTTATTCTTGTCTTACCCAAGAAATTAATAGTCAACTTTGTGGCCATGAACTATAAATGGAAAATACAATATCAGATAACTACTTCCCTTCCATTTGGAGCTTTTTCTTCCCACTCATACTGGAGAATAGTAGATTGTTCAATTTGTTGAGAGACTGTTTACGAATCAATAATAATAAATGGAAGCTAAATTGGATATTGGTGAGAAACTTGTTTTTGATTCAAATGTTTAATTAATGCATTGATTTGACTCACAAACATTAGCATGATTTTAGTGACTAACCAGTATACCAGTACTCTCCATTGCCTTAATACATAGTCATAAAGACCTTCTTCCATCTCAAAAAAAGTAGTAATGAATAGGAGCAACACACACAAAATGCTAGTGGAACGCACCAGGCCAGGCAGCATCTATAGGGAGAAGCACTGTTGACGTTTCAGGCCAAGACCCTTCATCAGGACTAACTGAAAGGAAAGATAGTAAGAGATTTGAAAGTAGGAGGGGGAGGGGGAACTGCGAAATGATAGGAGAAGACCAGAGAGGGCGGGGTGAAGCTAAGAGCTGGAAAGGTGATTGGCAAAAGGGATACAGAGCTGGAGAAGGGAAAGGATCATGGGATGGGAGGCCTAGGGAGAAAGAAAGGGGGAGGGGAGCACCAGAGGGAGATGGAGAGCAGGCAGTGATGGGCAGAGAGAGAAAAAAAGGGGGAGGGGAAAAAACTAAATATATCAGGGATGGGGATGATAGGCTTTTCAGAAAATCTGGCAGTTTCATATTGATCATTACTGGTCTTTGTTTTTTTATTCTAGATTATATAGACAGATAAATGTAACTTCCAGATGCCAGGCTGGGATTCAAGCACATCTGTGATCATTGTTTCATACCTTTGGTTCACTAGCCCAGTAAAGCAATCATTGTGTAACCATTCCAAGTATGAATTTTCTTTCCATATGACCTTGCTTCCCTCTACTCTCCTTTTGAACTGTTTCTGGATCATGTGGAAGTATTATTTTCGATGAAAGCGCTTGTTGCTTTAACCCCTCTTCCTATCTGTCCTTTTGCAGCTTATCTTGTTCTACCCACCCACTCTCTCCTCTTTCCATTGTTCTACTAAACCATGAGGGACAAAGGTCCCAGAAAATCTCAGTATTTAAACCATTCAATCTCAGCAGGCAAGTATAAAGTGTTAATTGAGCATGGATATATATAAATTATGCAAGAAAAACTAATTGTTTTGCCACTTGGTTGATGTTAAGAGAGATCTCTTATTGCAGTGCTTGGCCACAATGCAGACTGAAGCCTCTTTAATGAGTGTCAGCAGACAAATTGTTCACAGTCCTCAGGGTGGACATTTCTACTGTAGCTTTAATTCCTTACCATGGTGGTGTCTTGTGCTAAAAACAGGCTAAATTAGAGAGGAGGCACAAGACCCCACCTTGTCCATGTCAGATGTTCTTTGGTATTCCTCAAGTATCCAGAGAAAATCATGCCCAGAGTGTTATCCAAACAGTTTAGAATTCCATAATAAACACAGAAAATGTTGGAAACACTGAGTTGACCAGGCAGCATCTGTGGAGGAAAAAATAGATGTTAACATTTCAGGTCGATGACCTTTTTATTTTAATGAACTTTGAAGAGAGGTCATGGACCTGAAACAATGGCCTTGCATTTCCTGGGAGCAGCAAGCCACTCATGCTCATCACTGTCCTACCCACAAGATCTTCATCTACCCAGAAATGAGCTTTCAGCAGCAACATCCTGAACAAAAGCACCAGCTACAAACTAATCAGTGCATCAGATCTTCCTATCAAAAATCACACTGAGATGCTGTGAAAATAGGTTAGGCCCTGTCAAACATCCTGAAGAAATTGTCATCATTCACAAAAAATCTAAGTAATTTTTTAACACTAATAAAATTACAAATCTATTAATATTTAAAGATAAAAATACATACTATGTACCTAAAATACTATGAATACTTAAAATAAGTTAATTTCAATCAAATAAATGTAAGTGAATAGAAACTTCTCTCTTTCCTCTCACAACCATTTCTCTCCATTGAAATAAGCAGTTATTAAACTGTGCCACGTCTAACCCCTGCTGCAGGAGTCTTTGAGAATTACAAATGTCAGTGCATTTGGGAAATTACATGTGAAAATTCACTAAAAATTTGGGACTGAACACATTTGTCTTGAATTGCCAAACTTTACAGTTACTTATTGATAATATTTCTCAGGAAAATCTAAGCCATTAAATGTGCTACGCTTTCTGTGGGTACTTCCTGACTTGCTGAGTATTTGCAACATTTTCAGGTTTATAGTAACTGTTGTATTTTGGTTGTCATACACATTAAATTAACCAAGAATACTTCCTTACATAATGCCACAGCAAATTAATTGCCAATTTTTGTTGTTTCACAGTTTCTGATATACAAAATGCAATAAAAATGAATGCTATCAAGTATGGTTTTGAATGGTGGTGGACAATTAACAACTAGTAGGAGAATGAATCTCCTAGAACACTTACATCCTCAATGGCAAGGTAAAAGTGAGTGGTAAAAGCATGACAAAAGTACTTGTGATCTTGTTCAGCCAAAGGTGCTAAATAGATGATTCATCTTAGCGTCATAGAGTGATACAGCACGAAAAGAGACACTTCAATCTACTGAATCTGAGGTGACTGTCAACCCATTAGTCTTACATTAATCCCATTTTATTCTCACCACACTCCCATGAACGCTTTCCAGATTTCGCTCACCTACACTGGAGGGCAATTTATAGCTAAAGAACCAACCATATTTTTCATGGCTCTGTGATGTAGGTGGAAACTGGAACACCTGAAGGAAACCAACAGGGGTAACATGCAAACTCCATACAGACAGCACCCAAGGTCAGGATTGCACCTGTGTTTCTGACTTTGTGAGGCAGCAATAATTGTACTATACAGCTGTGCTGCCCCACTCCTCAGGACCTCAAATCCTGAGTTTCTGGCCATCACAAGAGCCACTCTTTTGGTCTATGTGATTTACTTCAAACAACAGCTACAAAGCACTGGATACAGCAAAGTTCTACTAAGATACTTAAGCAAGCATGACATATTTATTTTTGAGGGTAGTAGAGATAGAAGACCTGCATGTGGCAAGACACTGAGCACAAACACTTCAGTCGAGGCAGGTGCAATATAGTACAGGCGACAATGTCTGGTTACTGTTCCATTCAGTCCTTGTTCCTGATTGACTGCCTTAGTGATCATAATCCCGAATTGTCTACTGCATCTCCTAGTTCCCTGTTTACATGAGAACACCCAACTCAGAAAACCAATTATCTGTCCATTTAACTGTCACACGTGATTGCTCATTTGACTAATGCTAAGCTCCTACCTATATCCAGCACCCGCTCAGCTCACTTTATGCCCTACGTTCCTATCCTGTCTCTATAGCCTGATGAGCTTTATATGCTTCCCCACTCCATGATCATCTCTACAATGCCAGGTAAACTGAGAAGAGCAGTCTACCCAGGGAGAAAACCTATGTTTTATAGTAGAGCCTGGTTTCAACATGGCACAAAGTATACCCAGAACTTGGAGCCTACATTTTTTTAACCATAGACACAACCATAATAGAGGAGCTGTGTTGCAGCTTCCATTGCAGCATATTCAGCAACCACTCAAAATCTGAGTTCTATATGGAAGCTCGGGCTGCTGACATGCACTTTCAGCTTGCTATCATGATAGCTCAGATTGTACCGAGGACATGGAGTACAATATTCAAAGCAGCGTTCAGAGTCCAGCAATAATAAGTTCTGAGCTGAGAGCTGAGGCTGGTATATCTGTCAGATTTCAGTGAAGACGTCTTTGTCCAAGATGTGCAGGTTAGTAAGTTAATTGACCACTGTAAATTTCCCTTAGTGTGAGTGTGTGTGGTAAAATCTGGGGGAGTTGATGATATGTCGAGAGAAAAATTGAAATTAACATAGGATCAGTGTAAAAGAGTAGCTGATTGCCAGAATGGACTCAGTGGGCCAAAGGCTGTATATTTGCTGTATCTCACTATGTTTTCAGAGGTGCAGATGGCTAACAACATGTCCCCACAACATGAACAAATGTAGACTGCTTCTCAGTGCCCTTTTCCTCCTGTAATTTGCTCTTCAAACTATATCTGGCTCTGTATGCCCTCTGCTCATTCTCCCATATTTTAAAGAGAATTTCTGCTAATGTAACAAGTTTTGATGTATCTGATTTGTGAAAAGTCTTTGAAGTTGAAAGGTCATTTAGCACTATCCTTCATCATCACTAGACATGAATTATGACTAGAATGTTCTTACACATGTTTAAAACAATGAGACTGAACAAGAATTTTAACTTACGAAAAATGGTTCAAAAATGGTAGCTTTAAGTTCTATAAGTGTATAACAAGATTGTCATCTTTTACAGTTCAATTTGCTGCAATTCAAGCTGTTGAATGCAAATTACCTGAGAATTCAATATTGTAGTACTAAATAATTACGTTGTATTAATTCATTTAATTTGACAATTGAAAATATAATTTCATTAAAATTACTGAAATATATATATCTGTATTTTAGTAATAGAATAACAACAGAAACATTTTGCATAATTTCCTTATACTGAAGCTTAATAGTAAGTGTTGTTTGGAAAATCTTCACTATGTATACTGTAGCATTTATTCATTTTGTAAGTTTTTATATACCACTTTGCTTGCGCAAATACAGAAGGCAGATTTCCCCTGCTGAGACTTTTAATTAACTTCTTAACAACATCAGTCAGAGCTTCTTAGGAGGTAAACAATAACCTTTTCTCAGTCAGTGAAGGTCAAAATATGAAAATGTTTCTGTGGACTGATAACTATTTCTTCTGTAACACAATTGTCTCTACCAGTGAATTGATTTACATCAGATTGCATTGATACAATGCAACTAATTTCACATCATGCATATAAAATCCATAATATTATATTTAGTGACATTATATTAAGTGACATTATTATTAAATATTTAGTGACATTATTTTAAATTATCTGCAGTATTTCAAACTATTAGATACATTTTAGATTTTTTTTATCATATTAATGTAAACTGCTTTTCAAGTAATGTTTTTAAATTGCTAATTAATAGGAAAGACAGCAATTGTTCTCTTCCTGGACCACCAGTCTGGGGCTTGAGTCAAAAATCAAGGGATATAATTTCAAATTCAATTCAGTAAATTAAATTTATAAAAATAAATCTGAAATTAAAATTGGTAAAATGATTGATAGCTGTGGAAAAACTGCACTGCTAGCAGGAAAAAAACCATTTAATTCACCAATTACATTTACAGAAATCTTGCTGTCACTTAATAGCGTCTCATCTTTAATTTTAAATCCTTTCTTGGCCACACCTCTCACTTGAGAGTGAACTGGAGAATTCTGCAAGGGCAAATTTATATTACCTGAAAACTACTGTAGTTTATTGGATATTAATTCCAGAATCTATTTTCTAAATGTTGTCCAATCTTTAATCTCCACTGTCCTTTGGGATGAATTTGTTGGTCACCTTGCTTACTACTTTGTGCTTGATATCACTTTCTATTTGGTAACACTATGAAAGTGCTTGTGGATGTTTAATTATATTAATGGTACTGTATTATGTAAAGACAGGTTATAGTTTCTGCTGCATTATTCATAGCCTTATCCAGAATCTACATATACATTAAATTATTGTTTATTGACTATAGCTCCACTGTAATTCTAAGAAAACTCATCTCCAAACACCCAAACCTGAGACTTAACACCTCCCTTTGCAACTGGATCCTTGACTTCCTGACCAACAGACTGTAATCAGTGAGGATAGGCAGCAATACCACCACCCCGATTATGCTCAACACTGGCGCCCCACAAAGCTGCGCCCTCAGCCCGCTACTCTATTCACTATAGACTCATGACTGCAAGGTCAGATTGTGCACCAACTCCATCTACAAGTTTGCAGATGATACAACTATAGTGGGCTGTATCTCAAATTATGATGAATCTGAGTGCAGGAAGGAGATGGAAAGTTTGATATGGTGTCATGACAACAACCTTATTCCCAATGTCAGCATACAAAAAGAACAGGTCATTTACTTCAAATAGGGGAGCAATGCACACACTATTTTCTACATCAATGATCCAGAGGCTGAGAGCTTCAAGTTCCTAGGAGTGAACATCACCATGTCCAACCACACAAATGTCACAGCCGCAAAGGATTACCAATGCCTCCTCTTCCTCAGGAGGCTAAAGAAATTTGGCATGTCCTCAGCAACACTTACTGATTTTTATTGATGCACCATAGAATGCATTCATTTGGACACATCACAGCTTGGCTTGACAACTACTCTGCCACTGAGTGCAAGAAGCGCAGGGAATTGTGGATACAGCTCAGCATATCATGGAAACCAGCCTCCTCTTCATGGACTCTGTCTATGCTATACAATGCCTCCATAAAGCAGCTAATAATTAAAGAACTCACTGACCTAGGACATTCGCTCTTCTCCCCTCTCCCATCAAGCAGTAGATACAAAAGCCTGAAAGCATTGACAGCAAGGAACAAGCACAATTCTACCTGATTGTTATAAGACTATTGAATAGTTTCCTAGTATGATAAAATGAATCTTGTCCTCATTATGATCTTGCACCTTATTATCTAACTGCACTGCACTTTCTCTGTTGCTGTTACAGTTTACTCTGCATTCTGTGATGTTTTATCTTGTACTATCTCAATGCACTTTGTAATGAATTGATCTGTATAAACAGTATGCAAGACAGGTTTTTCACTATACTTCAGCACACATGACATTAATAAACCAATTCCATTTTAAATTTCTTAGCAAAGATTGAAATTGTGTAAGTATTAAGATAAAAAATTTACTTTCATTTCATGTTCAGTTGTGATTTGAATATTTAGAGAAGTTTAGAGTCCAATACATATACACTCAGTGGCCACTCTATTTGTCACAGGAGGACATGGAATGGACCCAAGTGCAGGACACAGGCACTGAAGTACTAGGGGCAGGACAGGAATAACTAAAGGATAGAACAAGATGGGGAGACCATGGCATGCAAGGGGGACATGGCATGCAGGGGTAACACTGGGGTTCAGGCAGGCGAGGCAGGGTCCCAGAGTTCTTGGCAAGGCTAGCGGATGGGTCTGAGGGACAAGGGGTGCTAGGAGGAGAGCCCCCTGGGCGGCCCGTATACTCCTGGGCAGGGCCACCTCCCAGGCAGGAATACAGAGGCCTGGGCAGGTGCAGGGCACAACCCTTCAGAGGAGAGGGGTAGGAAAGGGACAGAATACCCCCCACCAGGCAACAGCAGTCCAGCCTGCTTACCCAACAGAGGCAAGGGAACAAAAGGGAAGTAGGTCCAGGGTGCCAATGGGAACAGACTGACAGAACTAATAGGTGAGCAGTGGAGTCTCCAAGCCAAGAGGAACAGAACAAGACTAGGCAAACAGCACAGGCTAGACAAACATGACACACAGGTCAGAGCACAGAAACGGGACAACCAGGTTTAAAAAAAAAAGGTTAACTAGGCAGAGCAGCAGGATCAATGCTAACATGACAACCCCCCACCCAGCCTCCGTCCCAGGACCCCTTATAAACTCTTGCCAACTGAATAGGCAACAGGTGTGCCTCCTTAAGCCAAGAGGATCCTAATTGGCTTAAGGGTGACGGGAGGGATGGCTGCAAGACCCGGAGTCCGCGGACCGGATCAAGACCCGGAATTCGGGCTCCGGACCGGACCATGACACTATTAGGTATCTCCTATACCAAATTAAGTGGCCACTGAGTGTATGTTCATGGTCTTCTGCTCTGTAACCCATCCAATTCAAGGTATAACATGTTGTTTATTTTCTGAGATGCTCTTCAGCACACTACTATTGTAACACATGGTTATTTGAGTCAGTCGCCTCTCTGTCAGTTTGAACTAACCTAGCTACTCTTTGACCTCTCTCATTAACAAGGCATTGTCATGCACAGAACTGCCTCTCAAATTATGTTTTTGTTTTTTGCACCATTCTCGTAAACTTTAGAAACTGTTGTTCATGAATATCCCAGGAGATCATCAGTTTCTGAGATACTCAGACCACTCCTTCTAGCACCAACAATCATTCCACAGTCAGTCACTAAGATCACATTTCTTCCACATTCTGATATTTGATATGATCAACAACTGACCTCTTCACCACGTCTGCATGCTTTTTTGCATTGATGGCTGCCACATGATTGGATAATTAAATATCTGTATTAAGTGCACAGGTGTACCTAACAAAGTGGCGACTAAGTGTATAATTTTGTATTGGGAAAGTCAAACTGTAAATAAAATGTGTTCAACCCACACTAAATTGTCTTTTATGAAGTACAAAATAACATGGTGTCAGAAGTTGGCATGATGACTAAATACAGAGATGTAACGGGGGTTTTTTTCTTTTTTCTTTGTTACTGTGTATGTAATCAAAATGGCGTCTTTGTTTTGTTAAAAGTAGGAATGCTGGCACCTGTGTTAATAGTAGGAATGCTAGCGTCTTTGTTATGATAAGTGCTGGAAGCTTGTTTGGGACTGTAAACTGATTGTTGGCGGGATTTTGGGGAGTCGGGGCGATGGAGTGAGAGAGAGAGGACGGGATGCTGGAAGCTGGGCGACGGTCCCCGGCCCAAGGTTTTCGGTGATGAGAGAAGACGGAGACAGAGGAGTGTGGAGCGTCTGGTCGACCACCGTGGGGGTCCCAGGAGGCGGGTCAAGGAATTCGGAGGGGATCGAATACCAGAAGACTTCAGTAATTGAGCTCCAACGGTTGTGCACGAAGTGGTTTGGACTTTGATAAGTTTGGCGCCTTTTCTTTTTTTTCTCTTATTCATATATACTGTATCATTAGTAATCGCTTAGTTATAGTAATCTTTATAAATTGTACTCATTTAATCGCATAAGGTGTACTGTCTGTTTGTTGGGCGAGGCAGGGACATCACACAGCATCCACACCAGCTGATTACCCAGTTTGGCGGGGCCGAAGGCTGCTCCCCCTAGACTAGAACGAGTTTGAGCGATGCCTGAGGCGACCCAGGGGTTACAGAGAGTAAATGTACTATGAGTGATTAAGAAAGAGACGCTAGGTTCCAACAGAAAAGCTGCTGGGCCAGAGAGCACGTTGTGTCCTAAAGCTGCTGTTGTTCATTGAATTCACTGAGAGATTCAAGTGAGAGCCCAAAATGGATAACCTAATTCCTCCTGCACCTTTGCAGTTTACCAGCAACTTACTAATAATGGGAAATGCTTTAGAATCAGGTTTATTATCACCTGCATGTGATGTGAAATTTGTTAACTTCGCAGCAGCAGTTGAATGCAATATATAATATAGAAGAGAAAAAAATAAGTAAATCAATTACAGTATATGTATATTGAATAGATCAAAAACGTGCAAAAAAAAACAAAAATGCTGTATATTTTTTAAAAAGTGAGGGTAGTGTTCAAGGGTTCAATGTCCATTTAGGAATCGGATGGCAGAACGGAAGAAGCTGTTCCTGAATCGCTGAGTGTGTGTCTTCAAGCTTCTGTACCTCCTACCTGGTGGTAACAGTGAGAAAAAGTAAAAACTCCCTGGCTGCTGGAGTTCCTTAATAATGGACGCTGCCTTTCTGAGACACCGCTCTTTGAAGATGTCCTGGGTACTGTGTAGGCTAGTACCCAAGATGGAGCTGACTAGATTTACAACCTTCTACAGCTTTTTTTGATCTTGTGCAGTGCCCCCCCCCCCCCCCGCACCATACTGGACAGTGATGCAACCTGTCAGAATGCTCTCCAGGGTACATCTATAGAAGTTTTTGAGTGTATTTGTTGACATGCCAAATCTCTTCAAACTCCTAATGAAGTATAGCTGCTGTCTTGCCTTCTTTATAGCATCGATATGTTGGGAACAGGTTAGATCCTCAGAGATCTTGACACCAAGGAAGTTGAAGTTGCTTACTCTCTCCACTTCTGATCTCTCTACGATAGTGGTCACCAACCTTTTTAAGCCCAAGATCCCCTACTTTGGCCTTAGTGAAAGGCAAGATCAACCCCAAATCGATTAGTTACATGGGGCAGAAAAGACCGGAAGTAACCACAACCTGGAAGTAGAAGTAATGTATAAACACCAGGCCCGATTTAATATTGATAATATTCTTGCGTACCAGCTGACGGGGGGGGGAGGCGACTGGAAGACAACGATACTCGAAGCAGGTTCCTTATGTCCAGTCTATTCCACAATTTGGTTTACGTGGCTCTCAGCAGTTGCTTCTGTCCCGCTTGCTCACGTTTTTTCCACTGAGCAAACTCAACGGGTTTGTCTTTAAGTGCAGGGTGCTTGGACTCAAGGTACCGAAGCAGTTTTGAGAGCTTCATTGCCTCATTAGACAGCCTCCAGACCCGAACTGCAGCCTCCCGCCCGCCCGCCGCCAGACGCCTTGGCCAGATGCGGCTGGTCGTGGGTGAGGTGAGAGGACAAGGTCAGGGCCGGAGGTCCTCATGCCAGGGTGTGACAGGGAATGAAGAAAGGTGCAGCTGACTCATATTGTTTCATATTGCCAAATCATATTGTTTCCTCGCGGTGGTTGGGGACCACTGAAATACACTGTGTAGTGCGGGGGAGCTACACACATGCGCACTGTGCAGAAAGAACGGAACTAAAACCCCGCAACCCGGAAATAATCTCTCAACAATATTTGTGTGTTTCTTTTTCTTTTTTTTTGGGATCTACTAGGAAAGTCTCAAAGATCGACCAGTCGATCACAATCGATGGGTTGGCGACCACTGCTCTATGAGGATTGATATGTATTTCTTCATCTTACCCTTCCTGAAGTCCACAATCAGCTCTCCCGTTTTACTGACGTTGAGTGCCAGGCTGTTGCTGTGGCACTACTCCACTAGTTGGCATATCTCACTCCAGTTTGCCCTCTCGTCACCACCTGAGATTCTACTAACAATGATTATATAGTCAGCAAATTTATAGATGGTATTTGAGCAATGCCTAGCCACACAGTTGTGTGTATATAGAGAGTAGAGCAGTGGGCTAAACACACTCCCGAGCTGCACCAATGTTGATCGTCAGCGAGGAGGATATGTTATCACCAATCCGCACAGATTGTGGTCTTCTGGTTAGGAAGTTGAGGATCCATTTGCAGAGAGGTACAGAGGCCTAGGATCTGCAACTTCTCAATTAGGTTTGTGGGAATGAAGATATTAAATGCTGAGCTATAGTCGATGAACAGCATCCTGACATCCTGTGTTGTCGAGGTGGTCTAAAGCCGTGTGGAGGGCCATTGAGCTGGCATCTGCCCTTGACCTATCCTGATGATAGGCAAATTGCAATGGGTGCAGGTCCAAACAGCAATTCAATATTTACTTAGTGGTGAGCAGAGCCAGAAGGGCAGAGGAAAAATTGAAAGTATCTCTCTTTCTACACATAATTGGTGAAGATGCTTCGGACATCTACAACAGCTTTCAAATTGATGACTTTACATTGGACACTCTGATGACAAAATTTGAGGAGTATTTTGTCCCAAGTAAAAACATCATGTTTGAAAGATATGTTATTTTCCTGTGGCCAGAAACAAGGTGTTAGCTTTGACCAATACTTAGCTGAGCTTCACTCACTGAGTAAGTTCTGTGAGTTTGGACATTTGAGAAACTCACTAGTTAGAGACCAAGTAGTTTGTAGAACTTCAGATAATGGGCCCAGAGAAAGATTGCTCCATGAAAAAGACTGAATACTGGAAAAGGCTGTGGATGTGTGCAATAGAGTCCACACAAACATAAGCTAAGGTGCTATGCTAGGCAGAAACAAAAGTACATGCTGTGAAAACAGAGGTGTATCCCAAAGCAACTGCAAAGCAAAGAAGTAGGCTCAAACAGTAAACGCAGCAAATGTGGAGGAAGGCACATCCCAAAGACATGTTCTGCATATGGAAAGTTCTGCAATAATTGTGGGGAAAAGAATCATTTTGCGAAGTGCTGCAAAGCTGGGGCTACCAAGAAAAATGTGCACATGGTTGCTGAGGAAGTGGAGAAGGCCTTTGTGGATTCTGTACATACTGCAGGTGCTGGTAAGACAAAATGTATTGTTGCAGTGACATCCAGGAATGAGACAGTAATTCTATTCAAGCTTGACACTAGAGCCCAGGTGAATCTGTTGTCCACGGATGATTACAAGACTGTCAAAGTTAAGAGCAAGATTTAACCAGTGGAGTTAAAAGTCACAGGCTATACTGGAGAGAACATTCCAGTAAAAGGGGCAGCACCTAAAGACACAGCTAGTAATTGTAGAAAAGCGAATATAGCCAATATTGGGTCTGAGTGCATGTGAAAAGCTTAACCTGGTGGAGTTTTCCTAGTGGCTTCACAAACCAAAGGTGACCACACCATGCATGAAAGAGTACACAGATGTCTTTGAGGGGTTCAGTTGCTTACCTGATGTAACTCGAGAAACTTGTAACAGCATCCATGAGAGCTCCAGGGAGGTTATACAGGCAAAGCACTAGAACTCCACTTCCATAGACATCGTAGCAGTTACACCAGCATGACAGTCACGATGCCAGTACTGAACAGAGATATCATGGTGAAGAAGTCACCAGCTGTACTTCCACACCTTGCAGCTTTGGTTCAAAATATGTCGCTGATTGACTTCCAGTTAAAGACTGGAAATCAAAAATATCCCCATGATCCTCTCCAAGGTTGAAGAGGAAATATAAACAGGAAAGATGGGGAGACCACACAATACCCAAGGTCAGAACAACAGCACTAGTTCAACACAAATCAACAGGAGGAGTTGCTAGCAACACACACAAAATGCTGGAGGAACTCAGCAGGCCAGGCAGCATCTATGGAAAAAAGTAGAGTTGACATTTCGGCCAAGACCCTTCATTAAGACTGATAAAGGGCCTCAGCCTGAAATGCCGACTGTACTCTTTTCTCTGGATGCTGCCTGGCCTGCTGTTCCTCCAGCATTTTGTGTGTGTTGTGTGGATTTCTAGCATCTGCAGGTTTTCTCTTGTTTGTGAGAAGAAGTTGCTATCTATGATACACAGCCATAAATTGAGCTCTTTAAATTGAGTTGAATCAGTTGGAACTGGTGCAAAGACTCACTGATTGCTTGGATGTAGTCCAGGGCTCCATTATGAGGCACATGGAGCAAACTATGGTTACATAGCAAGAACAAGAATAGAGACAAACAGATGGGATCTTGACAGAAGGACGTGAAATAAATGAACATGATCAGAGTTCTCAGGATACTTAACATTAACACAGCAAGTAAAAACAATACATCTGTGGAGACAATTAGCAGACCAAAAAGGATCATCAAACAACCTCAGAAACTGATTGAGAGACGACAAGTGAAAAAGGACTGTAGTTGCTCAATACAATTGAAGTTAATGTGAATATTTTTGCTGGAAAGCATTATTGTTTATTCCAGATTTTTGAGGGAATAGTATTGTGTTTGTTTTTTCTTTAAAAGGGGAAGATGTGTTATTATGCGTGTATGTAATAAAGAACTTAAGGTGAGTAATATGGGCGGTTCACCCAGAATCAGAAGCTGGTTGCACATGCTCACATCAAGCTGAAACCATGAGCTGGCACACATGCTTGTGTGGAGCTGAAGCCATTTTACTGTAAATAAAAGGTGTGTTTGTTTTACCTACGCGAAGTTTGTCTTATCAAGAACAAACCTAATATTGTGTGTGGCTGAGTGGGCCCCTTTTTTAGAGATCTTGCTGCTGACAACTCAGTAATGCAGTTAGTGGAGAAAGTTGTATAGAATATGGATGATGAGGTTGTAATAAGGTGACTGGTTTGAGTGAAGTGGGAAGAATGGATTTGTAAAAGGGGTGTGAAATTATTGGACATCAGCATAAGACTGTAGGAAATAAAGTATTGATAATTGAGGATGATGCACACAATCATGTGATTTGAGTGTAAGCATGTGATAAGGAGCTTCAGAAACAAGATTGAGCTGTATTAAATATAAATAAAAAAACACACATGCTGAAAATCTGTAACAAAGGCAGAACATGCTGGAAAATACAGCAGAACAGGCAGCACCCTCGTAAAGGAAAACAGTTAAATCTTCATCAGAACGCTGCCTTGTGGTGGTATGTTGGGCATACAGTTGAGGACAGCAGCAATGAGACTGAGGTTTAGTCAGGGAGAAAATTCCAAAATAAATACTTAAAAAGAACTCACCTACAAGTCGGTGGATTGTTCTGCATCATGTGATGTCTCTGATTTTTGTGTTTCTGTAAAAATTGCTTGATTGTTGCTTGATAAGTAAAGCCTCAAAATTGTACCGAAGTGGCAAAAATCTACAGAAAAATTACTTAAGTGAAGTGTAAATTCTGCCATTAAATTTTGACCATAAATGAGCCTCGAGGTTATATAACAATATAAAATGCCAGAAACACCTTTCAGTATCAATGCTGGTTAATAATGTCTGTAAATTTGACTTGATTCTGCTTTTATCATCTAAAGCCGATTGTGAATAGTATTTACATCATAGTCACAAAAGCAGCAATAGATTGTGCAGGAGGTAATTGCTAAGGTATTTTCCTGCATAACTAAAATTGCATTCTGAATTTGTTGCATCAGTATGGATCAGTTTGTTAACGAATTAAAGGGAGTCAAAATGTTCTGCATTGTATTTGTCAATTTAACCATATAACCATATAACAATTACAGCACGGAAACAGGCCAACTCGGCCCTTCTAGTCCGTGCCAAACGCTTACTCTCACCTAATCCCACTGACCCGCACTCAGGCTATAACCCTCCATTCCTTTCCTGTCCATATACCTATCCAATTTTGCTTTAAATGACAATACTGAACCTGCTTCTACCACTTCTACTGGAAGCTCATTCCACACAGCTACCACTCTCTGAGTAAAGAAATTCCCCCTCATGTTACTCTTAAACTTTTACCCCCTAAGTCTCAACTCATGTCCTCTTGTTTGAATCTCCCCTACTCACAATGGAAAAAGCCTATCCACGTCAACTCTATCTATCCCCCTCATAATTTTAAATACCTCTATCAAGTCCCCCCTCAACCTTCCTTTGTGCAATGAAAGCTACAAAAGCCGTCCAACTAGAACATTGATGAACAGATTTAATATTTTTAAGCAATACCCTTGAACTGAATGTTGAGCAATTGCATCTGATTGTATTTGACTTGGGAAGTAGTATTTCTTTCAGTTTGGCCTAGATATAGGATTAAGCATTGCTTGCCAATTCATTATGTGATCTTGAATTTTTTGTGTAGAGATCTAAATTTATGTCTGAGTGGAATGGATCAGTTCTCTAGTCATCACCAATATGACTAAATGACTGTATAGCATGAGCAGTGAATTTCAGCCTGTATGTTCTGTTATCAAATTCACATTTATGTTTTAGATAATGGCTTGGTCAGTTATGTGCAGCCATTGAAGATAAAGTATACTATAGAAGTAGAATAAATCTTTCTGAATAATGCTCTGTGAAGGTTGAGTTAAACCTTGACTTAAATTTGAAAATTTGCTGTATAAATCATCGTATTTTTATCAGCATGATCCCATTTTCCCATAATTTGCTTCAGTACTCTTGATGAATATAAGAGCATAGTAGTTATATTACTCAGACCTGGACCAACAATTTTGAGGTGTGGATTCAAAATGCTTCATTCAAATTATGAATTGGTATTCAAATCATTATAACAAAACTGGATAAAAATACAAATGACAATCATGAATCTAACAGGGAGCAGCTGTGAACTGTGGCAATTAATAATCTGGAATCTGGCAATAATAATAAGCTTTAGAAATGATAACTATAAACACGACAGGATTAGTGAATCACATGGTTTGCTGTTACCCTTCAGTGGAGGTAATTTCTTTTCCTTATCCTGTCTGGCCAACATATGACTCCAGATCTAGCAAGTGTCCCAAAGATGTCAATGTGGGTGTTCCCAACTAGAAACCATGGATACTCCAAGATATCTAGTCCCACTGAAGTCTAGTTCGAAAGTGTTGAAATCGGGTGACCCCAACTGAAAATCAAGGTACAACCTTTGTAAAGTTATCAAGAATATCAAGAGACCATTCCAGCCCAAAACTGAGTCCCCAAACAGCCATTTATTATGTAGGGTTTGCATGCTATAATGGACGACAAAATGAAGTTGAACATCATTGTTAACAACAGCGCTTTCTTCTCCAATGAGCTCAATGCATTTGCACCTTTTGAACATAAGGACAATAAAAGGAAACTTTACGAGGAGGTTAAAGAAGTTCGGCTTGTTACCAAATACTCAATCAAAAATCTATAAATGTACTCTGGAAAGTATACTAACTGGTTGCATCATGGTCTGGCATGGGAGTTATGTAAGGAATGTAATAAATTGTAGGAATGTAAGAAGTTGCAGAGAGTAATTGACTCAACCCAATATATCATGGGACATCCTTCCCCAATATCAGAAGCATCTAAAGGAGGTGCTACCTCAAGAAAGCAACAACCATCATTGACAATCTCCACCATCTGGGCCATGCCATCTTCTTGCAGCTACAGAGGTACAGAGGCTGGAGGTACAGAGGCCTGAAAATCCACACCCAAGATCAAGAACAGCTACATCTCCTCATCCATTCAGTTCTTGAATGAACTGGCACAACCCTAATCAGTACAGTTTAGTAAAACTCTGATCTTTAGCACTAAAATTCACTTTTTTATTCTATTTGTTCTTGTAAAATTTTGTATACTTTATGCTTCTGCAAATAAGTTTTTCATCGCAGATGTACATGCATTTCTGAATATGATAATAAACTCTACTTTGAAATGACATCTTTCACCCAGATAGCCTCTGGTGTACCTGAAGCCATAGTAAAATGTTGTAGACATCATATCAGTCTTCAAGAGTGTGAACCCACGGAAATTATCTGGTCCAGATGGAGTCTTTGCCTTGTTTTTAATTCCTGTGCAGATCAGCTGGAAGGAGGATTTTCCAACATTTTTATCCTCTTACTATTCCAGTTGGAGGTTCTCACCTGCCTTAGGAAGACCACCATCATCGTAAGAAAAATGAGGTAATGTGCCTTAATGGCTGTATGGTTCTGACATCCCTCATCATGAAGTGCTTTGAGAGCCTGGTCATGACAAACAGCACCTCCATAGCAGATGCCATCTCATTGGCCCTACACTGATCTCTGGTGCATCTATGTTAGACTATTGTTTATTGTTTAACTTTGCCTTCAATGCTATAATTCCAAATAAACTCATCCCCAAACTCTTAGACTTAGGGCAACAAACTTCCCTTTGTAACTGGATCCTTGACTTTCTGACCAACAGACTATAATTGGTAAGGATAGGTAGTAGCATGTCTGGTATGATTATCTTCAGTACTGTTGTACCTCAAGGTTGCTTCATAAACAATTTGGTTTACTCACTATATGTTCACAACGATATGGCTAGATTCTTCTTAAAATCCATCTGTGTTCTTAAGTAGTACAATTCTAGTGGACTGGATCTCAAATAATAATAATTGGCATGTCGCAAAGGTAATGATACAGTTGTCATGGGGGATTTCAACATGCAGGTAGACTGGGAGAATCAGAATGGTACTGGACCCCAAGAAAGGGAGTTTGTGGAGTGCCTATGAGATGGATTCTTAGAACAACTTGTACTGGAGCCTACCAGGGAGAAGGCAATTCTAGATTTAGTGTTGTGCAATGAACTGGATTTGATCAGGGACCTTGAGGTAAAGGAGCCATTAGGAGGCAGTGACCATAATATGTTATGTTTTAACCTACAATTTGAGAAGGAGAAGGGAAAATCGGATGTGTCAGTATTACAGTTGAACAAAGGGAACTATGGAGCTATGAGGGAGGAGCTGGCCAAAGTTCAATGGAACAATACCCTAGCAGGGAAGACAGTGGAACAACAATGGCAAGTATTTCTGGGAATAATGCAGAAGGTGCAGGATCGGTTCATTCCAAAGAGGAAGAAAGATCCTAAGGGGAGTAAGGGGCGGCTGTGGCTGACGAGGAAAGTAAAGGACAGTATAAAAATAAAAGAGAAGAAGTATAATATAGAAAAGATGAGCAGGAAGCCGGAGGACTGGAAAGCTTTTAAAGAGCAACAGAAGATAACAAAAAAGGCAATACGCGGAGAAAAAATGAGATACGAAGGTAAACTAGTCAAGAATATAAAGGAGGATAGTAAAAGCTTCTTTAGGTATGTGAAAAGCAAAAAAATTGTTAAGACCGAAATTGGGCCATTGAAGACAGAAATGGGTGAACTTATTATGGGGAACAAGGAAATGGCAGATGAGTTGAACAGGTACTTTGGACCTGTCTTCATTAGCGAAGACACAAACAATCTCCCAGATGTAATAGTGGCCAAAGGAACTAGGGTAATGGATGAACTGAATGAAATTTATATTAGGCAAGAAACGGTGTTGGATAGACTGTTGGGTCTGAAGGCTGATAAGTCCCTGGGACCTGATGGTCTGCATCCCAGGGTACTTAAGGAGGTGTCTCTAGAAATCGTGGACACATTGGTAATCATTTTCCAATGTTCTATAGATTCAGGATCAGTTCCTGCAGATTGGAAGGTGGCTAATGTTGTCCCACTTTTCAAGAAAGGAGGGAGAGAGAAAACAGGGAATTATAGACCGGTTAGCCTGACATCAATACTGGGAACAATGCTGGTGTCAATTATAAAAGAGGAAATTACGACACATTTGTATAGCAGTAGAAGGATCAGTCTGAGTCAGCATGGATTTATGAAGGGAAAATCATGCTTGACTAATCTTCTGGAGTTTTTTAAGGATGTAATTATGAAAATACACAAGGGAGAGCCAGTGGATGTAGTGTATCTGGACTTCCAGAAAGCTTTTGATAAAGTCCCACATAGGAGATTAGTGTGCAAAATTAGGGCACATGGTATTGGGGGCAGAGTACTGACATGGATTGAAAATTGGCTGGTTGACAGAAAACAAAGAGTAGCGATAAACGGGTCCCTTTCGGAATGGCAGGCTGTGACCAGTGGGGTACCGCAAGGTTCAGTGCTGGGGCCACAGCACTAATGATTTAGATGAAGGGATTAAAAGTAACACTAGCAAATTTGCCGATGACGCAAAGCTGGGTGGCAGTGTGAAATGTCAGGAGGATGTTATGAGAATGCAGGGTGACTTGGACAGGCTAGGTGAGTGGGCAAATATATGGCAGATGCAGTTCAATGTGGATAAATGTGAGGTTATCCACTTTGGTGGCAAGAACAGGAAGGCAGATTACTATCTAAATGGAGTCAAGTTAGGAAAAGGAGAAGTGCAACGAGATCTAGGTGTTCTTGTACATCAGTCAATGAAAGCAAGCATGCAGGTACAGCAGGCAGTGAAGAAAGCTAATGGCATGCTGGCCTTTATAACAAGAGGAATTGAGTATAGGAGTAAAGAGGTCCTTCTGCAGCTGTACAGGGCCCTGGTGAGACCCCAACTGGAGTATTGTGTGCAGTTTTGGTCTCCAAATTTGAGGAAGGACATTCTTGCTATTGAGGGAGTGCAGCGTAGGTTCACAAGGTTAATTCCCGGAATGGCGGGACTGTCATATGTTGAAAGATTGGAGCGACTGGGCTTGTATACACTGGAATTTAGAAGGATGAGAGGGGATCTGATTGAAACATAAAAGATTATTAAGGGATTGGACATGCTGGAGGCAGGAAGCATGTTCCTGCTGATGGGTGAGTCCAGAACTAGAGGCCACAGTTTAAGATTAAGGGGTAGGCCATTTAGAACAGAGGTGCGGAAAAACTTTTTCACCCAAAGTGGTGGATATGTGGAATGCTCTGCCCCAGAAGGCAATGGGGGCCAAGTGACTGGATGCTTTCAAGAGAGAGTTAGATAGAGCTCTTATAGATAGTGGGGTCAAGGAATATGGGGAGAGGGCAGGAACGGGGTACTGATTGTGTATGATCAGCCATGATCACAGTGAATGGCGGTGCTGGCTAGAAGGGCCAAATGGCCTACTCCTGCACCTACTGTCTATTGTCTATTGTCTATTAACACACTTCAGTCCATCTCAAAAGATTCAAGTTTCAAGATTCAAGATTGTTTAAAGTCATTTCCTATACACAAGTGTAAAGGAAAATGAAATAATTGTTACTCCAGATCTGATGCATCACAAAAAAAAACAAAAGATAAAGAACACAATGACGATAAAAAACACAATAAATATAAATACATAAAATAGCTTATATACATAGATTGTTTGCGTGTCCATAAAGTGATGCTAGGCACAGAAGTGCCTGCACATAAAGGAACAGACAGGAAATAATAAAGTAGTGGTGTTTGGGGGTATATTGAATTGAATTGACTTTATTTCTTACATCCTTCACGTACATGAGGAGTAAAAATCTTTACGTTACGTCTCCATCTGAATGTGCAATGTGCAATCATAGTATGTAATTTATAATAAATAGAACAGTCAATGTAATATAGAGTACACTCAAATTAGCGTGAGTTCATCAGTCTGATGGCCTGGTGGAAGAAGCTGTCCCGGAGCCTGTTGGTCCTGGCTTTTATACTGCGGTACCGCTTCCCGGATGGTAGCAGCTGGAATAGGTTGTAAATGTCCTGAATCATGGGAAGTTCACAACTACAGATGTGCTGGCAGTCCACACCACTCTCTGCAGAGTCCTGTGATTAAGGGAGGTACAGTTCTGATACCAGGCAGTGATGCAGCCAATCAGGATGCTGTCAGTTGTGCTCTGTAGAAAGTCCTTAGGATTTGGGAGTCCACATCAGACTTCCTTAACCCTCTGAGGTGAAAGAGGCGCTGTTGTGCCTTTTTCACCACATAGCTGGTGTGCACAGACCACGTGAGGTCCTCAGTGATGTGGATGCCAAGTAACTTGAAGCTGTTTACCCTCGCAACCCCAGATCCATTGATGTCAATAGGGGTTAGCCCATCTCCATTCCTCCTATAATCCACAACCAGCTCCTTTGTTTTTGCAACATTGAGGGAGAGGTTGTTTTCTTGACACCACTGTGTCAGAGAGATGACTTCTTCCCTGTAGGCAACCTCGTTATTGTTTGAGATAAGGCCAATCAATGTAGTGTCATCAGCAAATTTGGTTAGCAGATTGAAGCTGCAGGTGGCGATACAGTCATGAGTATTGAGTCATGACTCGATATACAGTCATGAGAAAGTCAGAGGGTTGAAGGTGAGGGAGCCCACTCTTACAACCCGCTGGTGATGTGACAGGAAATCCAGGAACTAGCTGCACAAGGCAGGGTCAAGGCTGAGGTCTCTGAGCTTCTTGTTGAGCCTGGATGCAACTATGGTGTTGAATGCTGAACTGTAGTTCAAGAATAGCATTCTCACATAAGCATCCTTCTTCTTCAGATGTGTAAGGACAAGTATGTAGAGCAGTGGCAGTTGCGTCATCTGTCAATTGGTTGTGTCGGTAAGCGAATTGTAGGGAGTCCATTTTGGGTGGTAGCAAGCTGCAGATGTAACTCTTGACCAGCCTCTCAAAGAAGGGTGGGATTGTAGGTTGAATTGTTGATCAGCCTTATTGCTTGGAGAAATTAACTATTATTGAGTCTGGTGGTCCTGGCATGGATGCTACATAGTCTCTTCCCTGATGGGAGTGGACAAACAGTCCATGAGCTGGGTGGGTGGGATCCTTCATAACCCTTCTATAGCACCTTGCTGTATATATGTCTTTGATGGTGGGGTAGGCTGGTGCTGATGATGCATTGGGCAGTTTTGACTACTCATTTTAGAGCCTTCTTGTCCATCTCAAGGCAGTTTCTGTACCAAGCAATGATGTCAGGATACTCTCTACTGCCCATCTGTAGAATGATGTGAGTACAATTGTGCATACTCCAGCTCTCTTCAGCTTCCACAAAAAATAAAAGTAAAACTAACCTCCTCTCCATGAACTCTTACATACACTTCTCACTGCCCCAGAAAAGCAGCCAATGTGATTTAAAAAACCCCTCCCATACCAGACATTCTGTCCTCTTCCCCCTCTTCCATCAGGCAAAAGTTTGAAAATACACTCAAGGACAGCTTCTATCCCACTGTTATAATACTACTGAATAGACCTGCATATTAAAAAGTCATCTTGATCTCACAATTATCTTACCATGGCCCTTACACCTTATTGTCTAGCTGCACTGCATTTTCTCTATAACTTGTAACACTATATTGTACATTCTGTTATTGTTTTTCCCTTTTACAATCTAGGTGAACGTAGAAACATAGAAAACCTACAGCACAGTACAGGCCTTTCGGCCCACAGTACTGTGTTGAACATGTACTTACTGTAGAAATTACCTTGGGTTACCCATAACCCTCTATTTTTCTAACGTCCATGTACCTATCCCAAAGTCCCTTAAGACCCTATTGTACCTGCCTCCATCACCGTCACTGGCAGTGCATTCTATGCACTCACCACTCTCTGTATAAAAATAAACAACTTAGCCCTGACGTCTCTCCTCTGTACCTACTTCTAAGCACCTTAAAACTGTGCTCTCTTGTGTTTGACATAGTCTCTATAGATGGCATGCAAAGCAAATTGTTTCACTATATTTTAGTACATGTGACAATAACAAACCAATTATCAGTTATTATTAAATGAGCATGCAAGCAGTCCAGTTGTAGTAGTACTGTTTAAAAAGAAAAAAATAAAATGAACAAGCCACTTGTCATTGACTCATAGGCACTGAATTCAGACATGTTAAATTTGCTTCCAGAAACTCAAATATCTGGGGGCTAGCATATAAATTAGATAGAGCAAATCGAGCAACAGCCTGAATAGAACTATTTTTAGTCAATGTATTTGATTCTTTCTTCACGGTACCTGGATATATCAAGCAGTATCTGCGATAGCTGTAGTTGGAGAGATAGAGATTTTGATATTGCTTTCATTGACTTTGTCCATGCATATGAATTCACTACATTTTGGGCATTACATCCAAATCCTAAGGGTTCCATTTATCTGAATAACATCCACAGTTCAGTCTTTTTGCTGCCTTTTATATTAGGATGTATGTTTTCCTGTCCATCGGTGGAAATAGAGTCACTATTTTTAATTGTGCTAAACAGCATTATGAATCATCCTAATTCTTTTTCTGGAAAGCTCATAAATATTGTTACAAGGATCCCAGAACATCACTATCTAGTGTTTGCAGTATTCTGTTGATCTAATTACCTTCAGAGCTGTAACCTTGGTAAGCAGTCTTTAAATGGACAATGCAGGACTCTTTTAACTACTGAGGAGTGTTGGTGCTGCTTCAAGGATGGATGCTCCCAGAAGGTCTTAGGACAGTTTGAAGGAGAACAATATTCACAGGAAGATGTTCTTTATGTAAGGGCCACAACCAGGTCATCCTGATAGAAGATTGCCGTGGAAACCTATGGATTATCATTACGTGAGTATAGATTGTAAGACATTATGTAGGAGTAGAATTGGGCCAATCAGCCCATCAAGTCTGCTCTGCTATTTGACCATGGCTAATTTATTGCCCATCTGAACCATATTCTCCTGCCTTCTCCCAATAACCTTTAACACACTTACTAATCAAGAATCTATCAACATCCATTTTCAATATACTTGATGATTTGACCACCATGGCTATTTTGGCAATGAATTTCACAGATTCACCACCTTCTGGCTAAAGAAATTCCTTTTTATCTCTTCTAAAGGGATATTCTTCTATTCTGTGCCCTTTGGTTGTAAATTCTCCCACTATTAATAATATCCTCTCTACATTTAGGCTTTTCAATATTCAGTATGTTTCACTGAAATACCCCCTCATTCCTCTAAATTCCAGTGAGTACAGGCCCAGAACCATCAAACACTTCTCATATGTTAATCCTTTTATTCAGGGGTTCATTCTTCTAAACCTCCTCTGGACCCTCTCCAATGCCAGAACATCCTTTCTTGGAAATGGGGCACAAAACTGCTGATAATGTACCAAATATGGTCTGTCCCTGACTTTAAAAGCTTCAGAATTACATCTTTTTTTAATATTCTTTAGGGAATCCTGCACTGTCTCCCAGTTCTATTGCACCTCCAATTTATGAATTTGTTCTCCATTTAGAAAATAATCTACACCTTCTACCAAAGTGCATGCTCATACACTTCCCTACTTTATTTTATCTAGCACTTCTTTGCCCATTCTCCTCAATACCACCTATCTTTGTATTATCTGCAAACTTGGCCACAAAACTATCAATTCAATCTTCCAGATTATTAACATATAACATGAAAAGTTGCAGACCCAATACTGACCCCTGTGGAACACTACTAGTAATTGGCAGCCAACCAGAAAAGCACTTTCAGTCAGCCAATTTCTTCTGTCCATGCTTGTATCTTCCCTGTAATACCATGTGCTCTTGTTTAGCAGCTTCATGTGTCAAAGGTCATGGTCAAAGGTCTTCTGAAAGTCCAAGCAAGTAACACCCACTGACTCTCCTTTGTCTATCCTGCCTGTTATTTCAACAGATTAGTCAGACAAGATTTCCCCTTGAGGAAACCATGCTGTCTTCAGTCCATTTCATCATGTGCCTCGAAGTACCCAAAACCTCATCCTTCGTAATTTTTAACATCTTGCCAACCACTGAAGTCAGACTAACTGGCCTGTCTTTTGCCTCTCTTCTTACTTAAAGAATGGTTTTCTAGAACCATTCCAGAATCCGTTATTCCTGAAAGATCATTATTAATGTGTCCACAATCTCTTCAGCAATCTTTCAGAACCCTGAGATATAGTCTGTCGGGTCCAGGTAACTTACCTACTTCCAGACCTTTCAGCTTGCTAAGCACTTTCCCTTTAGTAATAGTGACTATATGCACTTCTGCCCCCCTGGCACTCTTGAATTTCTGGCATACTGTTGGTGTCTTCCATAGTGAAGACTGAAACATTTATTCAGTTCATCTGCCATTTCTTTGTCCCCCTCTTTACTACTTCCAGCATCGTTGTTAAATATTCCGATGTCTACTCTTGTCTCTCTTTTACTCTATATATCTGAAGAAACTTTTTTATATTATTGTAACCTTAACTTCATATTTCATCTTTGCTCTCGTGTTGCTTTTTTAGTTGCTTCGGTTAGTTTTTAAAAGCCTCCCAATCCTCTATCTTCCCACTGATTTGTGTTATATTGCAAGTTGTCTCTTTTGCTTCTATGCTGTCTTTGATTTCACAATGTCAGGCATGGTTGCCTCATCTTCCCTTTAGAGTACTTGTTGTCCTTTGGGATGAACCGATCCTGCGTCTTCTGAATTATTCCCGGAAATTCCAGCCATTGTTGCTAGTGTCCCCTTCCATTCAACTTTCTTCTCATGACTCTGTGGTTCCCTTTACTCATTTGTAATACTGATGCATGCAATTTTATCTTCTCCCTCACAAATTGCAAAATGACTTTCATCATATTATGGTAATAGCTCCTAAGGGTTCCTTTACTTTAAGCTCCCTAAGCAAATCTGGTTCATTACCTAACACTAAATCCAGAATTGCCTGTTCCCTTGTGTGCTCAACCATAAGCTGCTCTAAAAAGCTATCTTGTAAGCATTCTATAAATTCCTTCACTTGGGATCCAGCATTGACCTGATTTTCCCAATCTACCTGCATATTGAAATCCCCCATGACCAAAATAACATTGCCTTTTTTTAAACATTTTTTATTAGTTTTTCAAAACATTTTACAAATTAAAACCCCCAAATCCCAATGAGGAGCATTAATACAGTGCAAAATTAAGCGTACAATAACAATATGCTACAAAAGAAGAGAATTTAACAAAAAAGCACCTAAATTAAAGACTAGTAAGCTTAGTGTCCTCCCCAAGCCCCACAACACAAGATAAAAAACAACAACAACTCCAGACCAACCACAACACAGTATAAAGAGTATAGGTCAGGACAGTCAAACTCCCAGACTGTGAATACACTTAGCAGCAGAGGATAATGATGCCTACTACCAGAAAAAAAAAGGGAGCTGAAAGCAAGGGACTGAAAAGAAGAAAAAAAAAGAAAAAAAAAAACCCTAGTCAGGAGGAAGGTTATGAAAGTACTCGATAAAAGGTCCCCAGACCTTATGGAACTTTAGATCCGAATTAAGAACTGAATAATGAATTTTTTCGAGGTCCAAGCAGGCCATAATGTCGTTAAGCCATTGCGCATGAGTGGGCGGGGCAACATCTCTCCATCTAAGGAGGACCAAGCGTCTAGCCAGGAGAGAGGCAAAGGATAGTATTCGGCATTTGGTCGGACCCAGACATAAATCTGTCTCGCCCCAAAAACCAAACAGAGCAATTAAGGGGTTTGGTTCTAGGTGCTGATTCAGAATACCCGATAATGTAGTGAAGACATCTTTCCAGAATTCCTCCAAGCTAGGACAGAGCCAGTACATATGGATGAGAGAGGCCACGCCCCTCTTGCATTTATCACAGAGTGGACTAATGCCAGGGTAGAATCCAGATAGTTTAGACTTAGACATATGGGCTCTGTGAACAATCTTAAACTGTAAAAGGCAATGGCGAGCACAAAGAGAGGTTGAGTTAACCGATTTGAGAACTGAGTCCCAGCTCTCCTCGGATAAGGAGATATTTAAATCCTGCTCCCAGGCCATTTTAATTTTATCCACAGGGGCCCATTGTAAGGCTGCTAGTTTATCTCGGATAATTGATATTAAACCTTTACCTAGTGGATTAATGGAAAGAAATAGGTCCATAGCATTTTCCGCAGGCATTTCAGGAAAGTTAGGAATTAAAGGAGCAATAAAGTGTCGGATTTGGAGATATCTGAAAAAGTGAGCGTTAGGCAGGTTGAACTTAACAGAGAGCTGCTGAAAAGAAGCGAAGCGATTATCAATGAAAAGATCTTCAAAATGTCTAATGCCCTTCCTATACCAAACATGGAATGCTGAATCGTACGTAGTAGATAAAAAAAGGTGATTATGTGCGACAGGGCTAGAAACGGAAAACCCCTGGAAACCATAGCATTTCCTAAACTGAGCCCATATACGCAAAGTGTGTCTAACAAGAGGATTAGCTATTGATCTGGGCAGAGTGCTAGGGTGTGCAGAGCCAAGAAGTGCAGAGATAGATAATTCTTTAGTGGAGCTCAACTCCATTGCCACCCAGTTAGGGCACTCGGGTTGGCCGTGGAAGAAAGACCAGAAGGTAGCACAACGTATATTAGCTGCCCAATAATATAAGTGAAAGTTAGGTAAAGCCATGCCACCCTCTTTTTTAGATTTTTGGAGGTGGATTTTATTAATTCTAGAGCACTTATTCTGCCACAGATATGACAAAATAATAGAGTCTAAGGAATCAAAAAAAGATTTAGGAATAAAAATTGGGATACATTGAAATAAGTATAAAAATTTGGGGATGACATACATTTTAACAACATTAATACAACCTACCAAAGACATAGATAGAGGTGACCATTGTACCAGACTCTGTTTTATAGCATATGAAAGGTTGACAAAGTTTTCACGAAAGAGATCTTTAAACTTCCTTGTGACTGTAATTCCAAGATAAGTAAATTGATTATGGACTACTTTAAAAGGGAGATCATGAAATATTAGTTCTTGTGCTTCTTTATTTATTGGGAAAAGTTCACTCTTATGTAAATTAAGTTTATAGCCAGAGATCTGGCGCCTTTTTTTTCATGCCTTTTCTAGGTTGTACCCCAATCCTGTATATTCAGAGGCCTGTATGTATCTCTCAGCAGAGTCTTTTTACCCTTGCAGTTTCTTAACTTGACCCACAAGAATTCTACATTTTTTGATCCTATGTCACTTCTAAGGATTGATTTCATTTGTTTACCAACAAAACCATTGTACTTCCTCTGCCCACCTACCAATCCATTTGATACGTTGTGTATCCTTGGATGTTAAGTTTCCAGCTGTGATCTTCCAACCATGAATGCCCACACCATCATATGTGCCAATTTCCAAATGCACTACAAGATTACAGATTCTACCTTATTTTGTAAACTGCATGCATTCAAATATTCAATCCTGTATTCACCACCGTTCTTTAATCTCCATGTTGGCTGAAGGTCTTATCTCTCTCTAAACTTTTTGTTTTATTCTTTATTCTGAGGACTTTAGTAACCTCTCCTGCAATCTCATTCTCTTTTACTTATCCTTACTTTTCCAAGATATTGAACCCACTTTATGTTTTGGAGTTACAAAATGTTACAGTGGTGATGAGGCAGTTTTAAACGAACCCAAGAAAATTACCTATATTTTGAAGCACAGCGAGATGTTAGAGTTAAAAAAAATGCAGAACGTTTTCTTTGCAGGAGGACAGAAAAAAAAATGCAGCATGTGGCTCTTCGGAAAAGGAGAGAGATGGTTGAGTTAAAAGAAAAGGCTGAAAACAGATGACATTCATGGGTTCATAACCAGTGACTACTGGGTGATAACGATAATAAGAAAAACAATCGGCCTGCTGCATTGTAAAGATAGATGAGTTTGATTGAACAACACGTAACTGGACTACATATACTGAGAGAATTGAGCATTATTTTAAAGCAAATAAAATAGCCAATGAGAAATGAGTGCCAGTTTTGTTGACTGCAATAGTCATATAGTTCATTTGGACTGCTCCAACTAAACCAGTCAAAATAAGCTTTGCTGATATTGTGAAAGTAACGCATGAACATTTAGAACTGAAACTACTGCTGACTGGAGAATGCTTTAGGTATCATAAGCGGAATCAAAAGGAAAGGGAGTCCATTTCAGCATTTGTGGCTGAATTGAAGAGATTGTCTGAGCATTGTCAGTTCAGTGATGGGCTTAATAATGCACTGAGAGATTGTTTATTTTGTGAAATCTTACAAGAAAGCATTCAAAAAATGGCTCCTAACTGAGCCACAACTCGTATTTAAAGGAGTAGTTGAAATTGTTATATCAATTGTTTCAACAGCAAACAGAGGTGCAATGGAGCTGCAGTCAGGAATGAAAGAGAGTGTGAACAAAATTGCAATGTCTAACCAGAAATGGCCTGGTTGAACAAATTGAGTTACTGTTGTGGCCAGGACACACATATATCCGAGTAATACAGATTTAAAGGTGAAATTTGCAGAAAATGCAGCAATTTAGGACACATACAAAGAACATGTCAGGCAGACATATCAAGGGTAAAATGGTGTTAAATAGAAACATAGAAAACCTACAGCACAATACAGCCCCTTTGGCCCACAAAGCTGTGGCGAACATTTCCTTATCTTAGAATTTCCTAGGCTTATCCATAGCCCTCTATTCTTCTAAGCTCCATGTATCCATCCAGGAGTCTCTTAAAAGACCCTCTCATTTCTGCCTCCACCACCGCCGCCAGCAGCCCATTCCACACACTCACCACTGTCTGCGTAAAAAAAACTTACCCTTGACACCTCCTCTGTACCTACTTCCAAGTACCTTAAAAATATGCTCTCTCATGCTAGCCATTTCAGCCCTGGGGAAAAACCTCTGACTATCCACACGATCAATGCCTCTCGTTATCTTGTACACCTCTATCAAGTCACCTCTCATCCTCCATCGCTCCAAGGGAAAAAGGCCAAATTCACTCAACCTATTCTCAGAAGGCATGCTTCCCAATCCAGGCAACATCCTTGTAAATCTCCTCTGCACCCTTTCTATGGTTTCCATGTCCTTCCTGTAGTGAGGCGACCAGAACTGAGCACAGTACTCCCAAGTGGGGTTTGATCAGGGTCCTATATAGCTGCAACATTACCTCTCAGCTCTTAAACTCAATCCCATGATTGATGAAGGCCAATGCATCATATGCCTTTTTAACCACAGAGTCAACCTGCGTAGCAGCTTTGACTGTCCTACGAATTTGGGCCCAAAGTCCCTCTGATCCTCCACATTGCCAAGAGTCTTGCCATTAATGCTATATTCTGTCATCATATTTGACCTACCAAAATGAATCACCTCACACTTAACTGGGTTGAACTCCATCTGCCACTTCTCAGCCCAGTTTTGCATCCTGTCAATTTCCCGCTGTAACCGCTGACAGCCCTCCACACTATCCACAACACCCCCAACCTTTGTGTCATCAGCAAATTTACTAACCCATCCCTCCACTTCCTCATCCAGGTCATTTATAAACATCATGAAGAGTAGGGGTCCCAAAACAGATCCCTGAGGCACACCACTGGTCACTGACCTCCATGTAGAATATGACCCATCTACAACCACTCTTTGCCTTCTATGGGCAAGCCAGTTCTGGATCCACAAAGCAATATCCCGTTGGATCCCATGCCTCCTTACTTTCTCAATAAGGCTTGCATGGGGTACCTTATCAAATGCCTTGCTGAAATCCATATATACTACATCTACTGCTCTACCTTCATCAATGTGTTTAGTCACATCCTCAAAAAATTCAATTAGGCTCATAAGGCAAGACCTGCCTTTCACAGAGCCATACTGACTATTCCTAATCATATTATGCCTCTCCAAATGTTCATAAATCCTGCTTTTCAGGATCTTCTCCATCAATGTACCAACCACTGAAGTAAGACTCACTGGTCTATAATTTCCTGGGCTATCCCTACTCCCTTTCTTGAATAAGGGAACAACATTCGCAACCCTCCAATCCTCTGGAACCTCTCCCAACCTCATAGATGATGCAAAGATCATCACCAGAGGCTCAGCAATCTCCTCCTTCACTTCCCACAGATGTAGCCTGGGGTACATCTCATCCGGTCCCAGTAACTTATCCAACTTGATGATTTCCAAAAGCTCCAGAACATCCTCTTCCTTAAGCTTTTCAGTCTGCTGCAAGTCATCCCTACAATCACCAAGATCCTTTTCCATAGTGAATACTGAAGCAAAGTATTCATTAAGTACCTCTACCATCTCCTCCGGTTCCATATACACTTTCCACAGTCACACTTGATTAGTCCTATTCTCTCACGTCTTATCCTCTTGCTCTTCACATACTTGTGGAATGTCTTGCGGTGTTCCTCAACCCTGTCCGCCAAGGCTTTTCATGACCCCTTCTGGTTCTCCTAATTTCATCCTGAAGCTCCTTCCTTCTAGCCTTATAGTCTTCTAGATCTCTATCATTACCTCGTTTTTTGAACCTTTTGTAAGCTCTTCTTTTCTTCTTGACTAGATTTACAACAGCCTTTGTACACCACTGTTTCTGTATCCTACCATCCTTTCCCTGTCTCATTGGAACGTATTTTGCAGAACCCCACGCAAATATTCCCTGAAGACTTGCCACATTTCTTCTGTACGTTTCCCTGAGAACATCTGTTTCCAATTTATGCTTCCAAGTTCCTGCCTGATAGCCTCATATTTCCCCTTATTCCAATTAAACATTTCCCTAACTTGTCTGTTCCTATCTCTCTCCAGTGCTATGGTAAAGGAGACAGAATTGTGATCACTATTTCCAAAATGCTCTCCCACTGAGAGACCTAACACCTGACCAAGTTCATTTCCCAATACCAGATCAAGTACAGCCTCTCCTCATAATTGCCACATACAAGTTTTACAAAGCCTATCTGTTTCCTTATACCATCCATGATAAAATAGCCAGTGAACTAGATTGCATGGAGGCTAAAGGAGTTCTTTCCAAGGTTGAGTGGAGCCTGTAGGCAATGCCAGTGGTCCCAGTAGCCAAGAAGAATGGATCTGTGGTGAGATTAAGGTCACCACATTTCTGAAAATAGGTCAATACCCTCCGTCCAGGATAGAGGACTTCTTTACAAACCTTTCTGGAGGGAAACACTTCAGCAAAGTGGACTTAGCTGAGTCCTACCTATAGATGGAGATAGAAGAAGAGTCCAAAGTATTTCTCACTATAAATACTCATAAAGGGCTTTAGCACTATAATAGGCTTATCTTTGGAGTAGCACCTGCACTTGCACCTGCACTCTGGCAGAAAGCTATGGCCCAGGTGCTGCAAGGCTGTGCAAACACACAGTGCTATCTGAATAACATCATTGTTAACAGTAAGGATGACAATGGACATCTCTAAACTCTCAATACAGTGTTACAAGCTGGCGAGCACTGTGAGGGTCATGTTTTTTGACTTCTCCAGTGCGTTCAACACCATCCGCCCTACTCTGCTGGGTGAGAAGCTGATAGTGATGCAGGTGGATGCTTCCCTGGTGTCATGGATTATTGATTACCTGACTGGCAGACCACAGTACGTGCGCTTGCAACACTATGTGTCAGACAGAGTGGTCAGCAGCACTGGGCTCCACAGGGAATTGTCCTGTCTCCCTTTCTCTTCACCATCTACACCTTGGACTTCAACTACTGCACAGAGTCTTGCCATCTTCAGAAGTTTTCTGATGACTCTACCATAGTTGGATGCATCAGCAAGGGAGATGAGGCTGGGTACAGGGTTACGGTGGGAAACTTTGTCACATGGTGCGAGCAGAATCATTTGCAGCTTAATGTGAAAAAGAATAAGGTGCTGGTGGTGGACCTGAGGAGGGCTAAGGCACCAATGACCCCTGTTTCCATCCAAGGGGTCAGTGTGGACATGGTGGAGGATTACAAATACCTGGGGATACGAATGGACAATAAACTGGACTGGTCAAAGAACACTGAGGCTGTCTACAAGAAGGGTCAGAGCCATCTCTACTTCCTGAGGGGACTGAGGTCCTTTAACATCTGCCGGACGATGCTGAGGATGTTCTATGAGTCTGTGGTGGCCAGTGCTATCATGTTTGCTGTTGTGTGCTGGGGCAGCAGGCTGAGGGTAGCAGACACCAACAGAATCAACAAACTAATTTGTAAGGCCAGTGATGTGGGGGTGGAACTGGACTCTCTTATGGTGGTGTCTGAGAAGAGGATGCTGTCCAAGTTGCATGCCATCTTGGACAATGTCTCCCATCCACTCCATAATGTACTGATTAGGCACAGGAGTACATTCAGCCAGAGACTCATTCCACCGAGATGCAACACTGAGCATCATAGGAAGTCATTCCTGCCTGTGGCCATCAAACTTTACAACTCCTCCCTCGGAGTGTCAGACACCCTGAGCCAATAGGCTGGTCCTGGACTTACTTCCACTTGGCTTGATTTACCTATTATTATTTAATTATTCATGGTTTTATATTGCTATATTTCTACACTATTCTTGGTTGGTGCGACTGTAACGAATCCCAATTTCCCTCGGGATCAATAAAGTATGTCTGTCTGTCTGTAAAAAGATTTGAAGATTATGGGCGCAAAGCAATATGCAATAAGTGTGAATTCTTTAAATCAAGCATCACTTACTGTGTCACACCATTGACACCCAAGATTTACACAGGTGTGCTGAGTAAATTCAGGCAGTGGTGGATACCTCAAGGCCAAAAGACATGTCAGAGTTGTGGTCCTTTTCAGGATTTGTCAATTACTGTAACAGATATCTGCCAAACCTGCCTACTGTGCTCCACCCCTTGAATTCAGTACTACATATTGGGAAGAAATGGCAATAGACAAAGCAATAGACTTTCCAAAGCACAAAAGAATTGGTGACACCCAACTCACCTTATGGTATAGGTGCAGTCATGTCACATGTTACAAATGAGGGAAGTGAATGGCCCACAGCCTTTGCATCACGTTTCCTGAACACTGCAGAGTAAATTACACACTTATCGACAGAGGGGCTTTGAGCATGGTTTGGGGTGTAAAACATTTCAACCAGTACTTATATGCATGTGAGTTTACCCTCATTACTGATCATCAACCACTAGTGTCCATTTTTAATCTAGGGAAAGGTGTTTCACTAACATCAACAGCACGAAGCAGAAGTGGACTCTGTGTTTTGGAGAACACAATTATAAGATCGAATTCAAGAAGACAATTAATCAAGGAAATGCTAATAGTCTCGTTTATCCTTGGAAAAGGAAATACCTGAAAAATTTAAATGAGGAACCTTCTCTTGATGCATTATTTCTAATGCAAATCAAAAGTCACTCTATTATGCTAGAGATAATCCATAGGAAACCAGAAAAGATCCCACACTTTCTCAGGTATACATGGCAACTAAAAATGTGCATTTCCCCCCATTTTTACCAGTACCAGGATGAACCTTGAAGGGGTTGCCTTATGTGGGGACTGAGAGTGCGTTGTACCATACAAGCTGAGAGCTAAAGTGTTGGAAGATCTACATGCAGGTCATCTAGGCGTGGTCAAAATGAAAGCGTTGGCTGGAAGTTTTGCTTGTTGGCCTGGGATAGATCAGCAGATCGATCAGCTTGCCATCAACTGTTCAGGATTCCTACATGTCTAGAAGAAAGGTGTCCTGAGCTATCAGAACTACTTCCTGTAGACCCAGAGTCAACACCTATGAGTGCCACGGAAGAGGCCCAGAACCTGAGGTTGTTCCACAGCAACAAGTGTCACATGCCAAGCAGAGTAACCCTGTATATGTTTGTGTATGTGTGTGTACATATATATAAAGATATATATATATAGTTACACATAGATGCTTAAAGAGCAATACTTTACATATTTGGGTTGAGATGTATTCTATATTGAGTTAGAGTCTATAGCTAAGCAGGGAGGTGTGTTGTGTATTTTAGTATTTCAGTAATATGGTAAACATATTGTTTGATTAAATATTGTTTCCATATTTTGTTACAGGTTATATTTAGAAGTGCATGAACGGGACATGCCATCACTCTTAAGTGCACGCCATCACTAAAGTAGAATGAAATTCACAGTACATGCATTGCATGGCACCTGTATTTTGCTTTCAATTAATTTTATGTTTTGGAGTTACAAAACCGTAACACCTCTTGCTATTCCAAAGTGAAAATCTAATCTATGAGTATTGCTATTTTGGAGTGACTATAATACTTCCAGATTACAGTGTCCATTTTGCCTGATATTGCAGGCTGAAGAAAAAAGTAGGTGAAATCTTCTTTTGCTTGAATATGGAATTTCGGTAACCTCCATGTTGCACCATGGAGCAGCTGTAGCCTGGAGCGATCCTAAGCTAGAAACTGATGGAGACTGTGACCTTGCCCTTATCAAACAAAGCAGTTTAGACATGATTATGTTACAGTATTAGAAGTCACAGGAGATCACAGAACTCAGTAATGAATTTCATGATGTGTCAGTGATAATAAACATAATTCTGATTCTTTTTGTGTGAGTCCTTTTAAGTAGCAAGTTTACAGCATGAAAGGGGTTAGGAAGAGCAGATTATTCTGTAACTGGAAAAGAATTGTTGTGCTTCAGACCAGTGAAGTAGAAAATTAGACAAGTATTAAATGTTAGCTCTAATAAAAATCAGGCCAGAAAGGCAGATTCAAAATTTCCCTCCAGGCAATAAGAGGAATGGAAATGGGAGTGTTATTCTATTCCATCTTCAAATGTCTATTTGTTTCTTTTCATTTGTATGAAGAAATTTCTTGGCCAGTTTCCTCCCTCTTTAATCTCACGCCAAGGCTTTCAGCATTGGGCCAGCACTTTCCCATGTTGAGTCATTCTTAAATTTTTCCCAGGCCAGTTTCAACTCATAGAATGTTTGCCAGAGCACAATATACCTGACCTTCAAGAATACTAAACTGCTGTAAGTACTGCAGGTTTACATGTATTTGGTATTTCTGTTGTGAAGATTGTCTGCTGAGTATTGTGTTCAATTTCAAATCCTTGTAATGAACAGATTTGGTGTACAGCACTTTGGGAGTACTTCAACACAAGGTTTGGAGCAGTTCATGAAAATGTAACACCTCAAGGGCAATTAGGTAATGTAAGTCTAATGAACAATGTCTAGGTTCTGAAACTGAATGCATATTTAAATATGCTTCATTGATAAAATTCAGAAGGGGTCAAGAGAAGCAAAGCTATTGTGGACAAAAATGTCATGGCAATGCAAAGTCTTGCACATAATCTGGGGATGCCACTCATTGGGAAATTGCGCCCTGGAATAGAGAACATTGAACAGTTCAGCACAGTATGGCCCTTTGGCCCACAATGTTGTGCTGACCTATATCAGCGGACTCCAGGATATAGTCTAATCCTTCCCATCTACGCAGCCCATAACCCTTTATTTTTCTTACATCCAAGCATCTATCTAAGAGTCTGCTAAATGCCCATGTTCTATCAGAGTACACTGGCGCATGAATAATGAACTCAGACATCTCACTCATCTTTGGGAATTCTGTTTCTTTAATTTCACATCACAGCCTGGTGCAGCTCATGTATCTTTATTTCCTAGCAAGCCTACAATTCCGAAGTACAAAATCCAGATTGCATATTTAGAGCTATAATCAAGTCAAGTCAAGTCACTTTTATTGTCATTTCAACCATAACTGCTGGTACAGTACACAGTAAAAATGAAACAACTTTCAATAGACAATAGACAGTAGGTGCATGAGTAGGCCATTCAGCCCTTATAGCCAGCACCGCCATTCACTGTGATCATGGCTGATCATACACAATCAGTACCCCGTTCCTGCCCTCTCCCCATATCCCTTGACCCCGCTATCTATAAGAGCTCTATCTAACTCTCTCTTGAATGCATCCAGAGACCATGGACCATGGTGCTACATGAAACAACACAAAACTACACAAGGTTTTAGACCTACATTGGGCTACATAAAACAGTGCAAGGCAGTACGGTAATTAATAAACAAGACAATAGGCACAGTAAAGGGTAAATTACAATATAATAATAAATGATGTAAATGTAAACAATGTTTTTAGGAGGAACTGAGAAAGAAATGAGCAAAAATTGCAAAGGGAGTGGTGTGTGTGTGTGTGTGTGTGTGTGTGTGTGTGTGTGTGTGTGTGTGTGTGTGTGTGTGTGTGTGTGTGTGTGTGTGTGTGTGTGTGTGTGTGTGTGTGTGTGTGTGTGTGTGTGTGTGTGTGTGTGTGTGTGTGTGTGTTTGTAAGTTGATGTCAGACGAGACTCTGGGAATTGAGGAGTCTAATGGCTCGGAGGAAGAAACTGTTACACAGTTTGGTTGTGAGAGCCCGAATGCTTCGGTACCTTTTGCCAGATGGCAGGAGGGAGAAGAGCTTGTATGAGGGATGTGTGGGATCCTTCACAATGCTATTAGCTTTGCAAATGCAGCGTATGGTGTAAATGTCTGTAATGGCAGGAAGAGAGACCACGATGATTCCTTTAGCTGACCTCACTATCCGTTGCAGAGTCTTACAATCCAAGATGGTGCAATTTCTGAACCAGGCAGTAACACAGCTGCTCAGGATACTCTCAATACATCCTCTATAGAATGTGGTGAGGATGGGGGGTGGGAAATGGACTTTTCTCAGGCTTCGCAGAAAGTAGAGATGCTGCTGGGCTTTCTTCGCTATGGAGCTGGTGTTGAGGGACCAGATGAGATTCTCCGCCAGGTGAACACCAAGAAGTTTGGTGCTCTTAACGATCTCTACGGAGGAGTCGTCGACGTTCAGCAGAGAGTGGTCGCTCTGTGCTCTCCTGAAGTCAACAACCATCTCTTTTGTTTTGTTCACATTCAGATACAGGTTGTTGGCTCTGCACCAGTCTGTTAGCCACTGCACCTCTTCTCTGTATGCTGACTCGTCGTTCTTGCAGATGAGACCCATCACGGTTGTGTCATCGGCGAACTTGATTGTAATTCGAGCTGTGTATTGCTCCACAGTCGTGGGTCAGCTGAGCGAACAGCAGTTGACTGAGCACACAGCCCTAGGGGGCCCCCGTGCTCAGTATGGTGGTGTTGGAGATGCTGTTCCCAATTCGGATTGACTGAGGTTTCCCAGTCAAAAAGTCTAGAATCCAGTTGCAGAGGGAGGTGTTCAGGCCCAGCAGGCTCAGCTTTCCAATCAGGTGCTGAGGAATGATTGTGTTGAATGCTGAACTGAAATCTATGAACAGCATTCGAATCTTTCTCTTGGTAATTTAAAACTTGTCTGGTTTCTCAGGTGGTCTCATAGCACCATCTCAAAGAATGTGATGTGTTATTCATAGTTACTATTCAATATTTATTTCTTAATAAATTCTCAAAAAAGTTTTAGCTGGTTATTATTTTATTGCTGTTGTTATTGGAGTAGGTTGTGTTGTATATGAGACAAGGATAGACAAGTACAATGTTGGGATGCACACAGTAGGCCAAAGGACTGTTTCTGTCTTGTACAGCTGTATAACTTTTATGATATACTGATATACAGTGCCTATAAAAAGTATTCACCCCCCCAGAAGTTTTCATGTTTTGTTGTCTTATAACATTGAATCGCAGTGGATTTAATTTGACTTTTTTTGATTTTGGTTTAAAAACAACAAAGTTAATGTCTTGCAGTGGCCAAGTCAGAGTCCAGACCTTAATCCAATTGAGAATTTGTAGCTGGACTGTTCACTCAAGATCCGCATGCAAATTGACATAGCCTGAGCAGTTTTGTAAAGGAGAATGGGGAAAAATTGCTATGTCCAGATGTGCAAAGCTGATAGAGACGTAACCACACAGACTCAAGGCTGTAATTGTTGCCAAAGGTACATCTATAAATATTGACTTGAAGGTGGTGAATACTTATATAATCAATTATTTTGTGTTTTATATTTACAATTTATTTAAATCACTTTGTAAAGATCTGTTTTCACTTTGACACAGAAGAATCTTTTTCTGTTGATCATTGTCAGAAAAGCCAAATTCAATCCACTGTGATCCAATGTTGTAAAACAATAAAACGTGAGAACTTCCAAAGGGGGTGAATACTTTTTATTGGAACTGTATTTCCTGTATTACATGAGTGATTTTACTTCAGAAGTACTTCATTGATAGCAATGTTCATTAAATCTCCCTAAACTTGCGAGGGAGACTGAATAACTTCAACTTTTAAAGAGAGAAACAGAGTTAACGTCTCAGGTCCAAGACCTGAAATGTTAATTTTACTTCTCTTTTCATTGATTCTACCTGACCTGCTGAATCTTTCCAGCATTTTAGACCATAAGACCAGAAGACATAGGAGCAGACATAGGCCATTTGGCCCATTGAGTCTGCTCTGCCATTCATTCATGGCTGATCCTTTTTTCCTCCTCCTCAGCCCCACTCTTTGGCCTTCTCTCCGTAACCCTTGATGCTGTGGCCATGAAGAACGTTTCTATCTCCTTAAATACAACCAATGACCTGGTCTCCACAGCTGCCTATGGTAATAAATTCCAAAAATTCACCACCCTCTGGGCCAAAGAAATTTCTCTGCATCTCTGTTTTAAATGGACACCCCTCTATCCTGAGGTTGTGCCCTCTTATCCTAGACTGTCCCACCATGGGAAACAATTTTTCCACGTCTACTCTGTCCAGGCCTTTCAACATTTGAAAGGTTTCAATGAGATCCCCCTCTCATCCTTTTAAATTCCAGTGAGTACAGGCCCAGAGCCATCAAATGTTCCTCATACGATAACCTTTTCATTCCCAGAATCATCCTTATAAACTTCCTAGAGCACACTCCAATGCCAGCACATCTTTTCTGAGATAAGGAGCCCAAAACTGTTTACAATACCAGTATATCAGAATCAATACTGATCCCTCACCAGTGCCTTATAAAGCCTCAGCATCACATCCCTGCTCGTATATCCTAGACCTCTTGAAATGAATGCAAACATTATATTTTCCTTCCTCAACACTGACTCAACCTGCAAGTTAACCTTTAGGGTGTTCTGCACAAGAACTTCTGAGTCCCTTTGCTTCTCAGATTTTTGGATTTTCTCCCCATTTAGAAAATAGTCTGCATATTTATTTCTTCTATCAAAGTGCATGGCCATGCATTTTCCAACTTTGTATTTCATTTGCCACTTTCTTGCCCATTCTCCTAATCTATCTAAGTCCTTCTACAGCCTTCCTGTTTCCTCAACACAACCTGCCTTCCACTAATCTTTGTCTCATCTGCAGACTTGGCAATAAAGCTATATATTCCATCGTCTGAATCATTGATATACAGCATAAAAAGAAGTAGTCTCAACACCGACTTCTAGTTTTAGTCTCATCCAGCCTCCTGACATTTACCTTTTTCATACTCTTCATGATGTTGTATACCTCTATCAAATATCCCCTAGTTCTTCTACGCTCCATGGAATAAAGTCCTAACCTATTCAGCCTTTCTCTGTAACTCAGGTAGTCATGTCCTGGCAATATCTTTGTAAATTTTCTCTGCACTCTTTCAATCTTATTGACATCTTTCCTGTAGCTAGCGGACTAAAACTGCACAGTTAAACCTCACCAACATTTTGTATAACTTCAATCCCAACTCCTGTACTCAATACTTTGATTTATGAAGGTCAATGTTCCAAGAGCTTTCTTTATGATCCTATCTACCTGCAACACCACTTTCAAGGAATTATGGTTCTGTATTCCTATATCCCTCTTTTCTACTGCAATCTGCAGTATCCCATTGCTCACCATGTTAAGTCCTACTCAGGTTGGTCCTCCCAAAATGCAACATCTCACACTTGTCTGCATTAAATTCCATCTGCCATTTTTTATCCCATCTTTTCAGCTGGTCCAAATCCTGCTATAAGTTGTGGTAGTCTTCCTCACTATCCACTACATCCTCAATCTTTCTGTCACCCACAGATTTGCTGATCCAGTTCTTCCAGATAATCATCAGATCATCAAGATCATAAATACAGATAACAAATAACAACAGACCTAGCACTAGTCCCTACAACACACCACTAGTCATAGGCCTCCAGTCAGAGCAGCAACCATCAACTACCACTCTCTGGTTTCTCCCATGAACCTAATGTCTAATCCAATTTACTACCTCATCTTGAATGCAATGTGACTGAATCTTCTTGACCATGTGGGACCTTGCCAAAGGCCTTGCTTAAGTTCATGTAGACAATATTCACTGCCTTGCCTTCATCAACTTTTCCAGTAACCTCCTTGAAAAATGTGATCTAACACACACAACTGTGTGTTGACTATCACAAATCAGTCCCTGTCCAGCCAAATACTAAAAAATCTAACACGAGGAAATCTGCAGATGCTGGAAATTCAAACAACAACACACACAAAATGCTGGTAGAACACAGCAGGCCAGGCAGCATCTATAGGGAGAAGCGCTGTTGACGTTTCGGGCCGAGACCCTTCCTGACGAAACGACGACAGCGCTTCTCCCTATAGATGCTGCCTGGCCTGCTGTGTTCTACCAGCATGTTGTGTGTGTTGTTACTAAAAAATCTGGTCTCTTAGAATACCTTCCAATAATTTACCCACTGCTGATGTCAGGTTCAATAGCCTATAATTTCCTGGCCTATTCTTAGAGCTTTTCTTAAATAACAGAACAACAATCCTCCAGTCCTTTGGCAGCTCACCCCTGGTTAAGGATGTTTTATATTTCACTGCTAGGGCATCTGCAATTTCCAAACAGCCTCCCACAGGGTCCAAGGGAACATCTTGTCAGGCTATGGGGATTTATCTAACCTAATTCTCCTCAAGACAGCATACACCTCTTCCTCCTCTGTCCTCACTGCTGCTTTACCTCACTTCTATAGACTTTGTGTCTGTCTCCTGTGTAAATACTGATGCAAAAAATCCATTTAAGATCTCCCGCATCTCTTTTGGCTTCATGTATAGTGACTACTCTGATCCTCCAGAAGACCATTTTGTCCTGTGTGATCACAGAAACATAGAAAACCTACAGTACAATACAGGCCCTTCGGTCCACGATGCTGCGCTGAACATGTACTTACTTTAGAAATCCCCTAAAATCCCCCACCATAGAAATATTCTTTCCACATCTACTCTATTGAGACCTTTCAAGGTTCGATAGGTTTCAATGAGATCCCCCTTTCTTCTTCTGAATTCCAGTGAGTACAGGCCCGGAGCCATCAAATCCTCCTCATATGATAAGCCGTCCAATCCCAAAATCATTTTTGTGAACCTCCTTTGAACCTTCTCCAATGTCAGCACATCATTTCTTAGATAAGGGGCCCCAAACTGCTCACAGTACTCCAAGTGAGGCCTCACCAGTGCTTTATAAAGCCTCAACATGACATCCTTGCTTTTATATTCTAGCTCTTCCATATTCTTTGATTCTCTATATCAAGGAAGGAATTCTATAATGCGGGGTTTTGGGAACGTGAAGGCTTAGAACAATATTAAATTAGGACACAGAAAGTGATCATGAGTCTGTTGTGTTCATGCTGACTACTCCAACTAACCATACTTCCCAGTTCTCAGACTGTAACCCTGTAGATTATGGCATTTAAGATGCTAATTTAGATACTTTTTTAAAATGAAATTTCTTTTTCTGACCTGTCATTACTTCAGGAAAGTATGCTCCATATCCTCATCTCTCAGGTGCAAAAAAGCTGTTCCTGTCTAATCTCTCTACCTTTAATCTATGTCCACTAATATTGACCTGTTTTTGAGAGTAAGTGGAATTTGCATGTTTACCCTTTCCAGGCATCCCAGGATTTTATACATTTCCTCAGCTCATCTGTTCAAAGGGACTAACCCCAGTTAATCGGTTTCTCTATATAATTAGAATTTTCCAGTCTTGATGACGTCCATTTATTTCTCCTTACGTTTACCTTAATGTTACCTAACTGCATGTACAGCTGTGACATAAACAGTACTTAATGTAATATTGAATTGAGCTGAAAGCTTCCAGACAATCTTAAGCTTATGGAGAGTAGAACAAGTAGAGTTAAACAGGAGTGCATGGAATACAAGATGTGGATGAGGGTTTCAGGATCAGATGAGCTAATCAGGAAAAATTTGAGCAATGTTGCAGAGGTAGAAATAGGCATTACTACCTTTTATTACAGATGTAAGATTCAAATCTCACCTCAGAGTCAACTATTACACCAACATTGCAAACATTCTGTTTCAATTCCTGAGAGTAGCCAGGGAAATAGAGCTCAGAAATGTAGTTTGTGATGGAGATCAAAGAGAAAAGATTCAACAGTTTGGATCTGTTTAGATCCTCTAAAAGAAACACTAAATTAAACAAAAAGTTTGTTAAAAGCACACTGGCTTTGAAAACAAGAAAAAGTAATGAATTGTATGCTTCCTGGTGGACATAGTATGAAAACCTCAGAAGTGTATTGTTTTGTCATGCTGATCAGAAGATGAGTTACTTAAAAGATTGTGTTGGAGATAAAGGAAAACATGTATGGTGTGGAACAGATCGTGTCAATCTTCTAGGCATGAGTAATCCTGTACGTGATCTACCCTGAAGAAGTCCTGTGTAACAAAGGCCTGAATTGAGCGAGGGATCGTAGTGTGATATAGTGACATATACATGGTATGTAGGCAATAAACAGTGATATAGCAGCAAAAATGGCTACAATATTTTGACATTGGACTGGAAGTCCCGTCATAGTTATAATTAAAACATCAAGAGGGATTAAGGGAAGGCCCCGGACATTTCAGCAGCTTGTGCTTCTTCTTCAAATAATCAAACAATAGTTTTCTCCTGATGTGTGATGGGTAATTTTAGTTGAAGTGAGTTAAAAGATGTTTTGTTAATGTTATAGTGTTCTCAGATAATTGCCTGACATGGTGTAAAACTGGGAGGCAGTAGATTCTGGGTGGAATTTTCCAGTTCATTTTCATTAACAGACATTCCACCTCTCCTGGAAGTTCCTGGAGTCTTCTGCATTATTGATAGCGGCTCCCTGATGCCTGCAAATTATATACAATATCCCAGAAATTGATTTTTTGAGAGCAAGCGAGCGGGAGTGGGGGAGGGAGAGAGAGAATCCTCTTTATGGTCTCTCTTTGTGCTAAGTAGACCTATCAGTTTTCTCTGTGGGCAGGCTTTACAGTCGACCTCTCTCTTTCTTGCATTGTCCATCAGTTCAATTTAGTGTCCTGCAGCGCCATGGCAGAGTGTTCCAAAAAAAGAAAATATAAAACATACTTCAGTCCAGACTACACTGAAGTGTACCCCTGTCTAATAGGGGTAAAAAATAATGACAGTGTTGCTCACTGCACTGTTTGCAACAGTGACTTTTCTATTGTCCATGGTGGGTTAAATGACTGTAAAAAACATGTTGAGGTGAGTTTAACAGGTGTCATTCGGTCATTAGCATTGCTAACGTTATTTAAACTAGCTGGCTAGCTGCTATATATATGTGTGTGTAAATAGTTTCAATTTGTGATCAAATAAATTGTTGTGTTCTTTCATAATCAAATGTCCTGTATACATACACCCTTGGAGGTCAACCGGGTGGGGGAATATGGGGTTGCGGGGGGGGGGGGTGGAGGTGGTGGTGCTACCTCCCTGAAATGAGTTTTTGCAGGGCGGGATGTCTGCATTAAGGCCGCAGTTTCAGCTGGAAATGAGTACTTAGGTGATTCACTCCAGGTAAAATCTATTCATATTGCAAAACACTGTAAAATGGACATTTTGCAATCAATTTCTAAGCAATTGTGTCTCATATATTTTGCTAACTTGATTTTGAGTTTCGAAATAAATACATAATGCTTTTTTATACTGATTGTCCCATATACTTGCATTTTGATTAGTAACACTTGGCATTTTCCATTTCTTTACTGTGTTATGTCAAATCATTGTCAACAACTTCAATTTCTTATTTTTACGATTGCCCTTTCCAATACTGCATATTGTGTGTTAGACTTCAGTTCTATTGCAGACAACTGTGGAGGCTAAGTCATTGGATATATTTGAAGTGGAGGTTGTCATAGGTTAGAGGGAATGGGAAGGGGAATGGGGTTTGGAGGGATAATTAATCAGCTATGATGGAATGGTGGAGCAGACTCGATGCGCCGAATAGCATAATTCTGTTCCTGTATCTTATGGTCTTAATATATCTTTGAAATGCTACTCTATGCTACAATGGCATATAGCCATAGGTGGAGCTTTAGTTCTGCCTCCACATATTATGATTGAAGTTCTGATGAAGTATCTTTTACTTAAAACATTAACTGCTTCTCTTTCTGCAGATGCTACATGATCTTTAGAGTATTGCCAGCATTTTCTGTTTATATAAACATAGAAACATAGAAAACCTACAGCACTTTACAGGCCCTTCAACCCACAAAGCTGTGCAGAACATGTCCTTACCTTAGAAATTACCTAGGGTTACCCATAGCCCACTATTTTTCTGAGCTCCATGTACCTGTCCAGGAGTCTCTTAAAAGACCCTATTGCAGGGGTGTCAAACTCATTTTAGGTCACGGGCCGGATTGAGCAAAATGCAGCTTCATGCGGGCCGGATCAGTCGGACGCGTGCGAACACAGCTTTCGTTGCCTCCGTTTTTTCAGCCTGCTCTCATGTGTCTCAGTCTCTGCTATAATTACAAAGTGTTTCACTTTACAAATTCTGTTTCTTATGAAGAAGACTGCCGAGCAAGACTGCTGAATAAACACTAAAAACCCTGAAAACCTGGTACCTGAATAAACTCAGCATTAGCCATATCATACGCCATAGGCGCTTCAATTACTGGGGCCAGCTTTAATAGTAATTAGATATTATCTCGCGAGCCAAAGATAATTCCACCGCGGGCCGGATTTGGCCCACAGGCCTTGAGTTTGACATATATGCCCTATTGTATCCGCCTCCACCAATGTTGCCGGCAGCCCATTCTGCGTAAAAAAAAACTTACCCCTGACATCTCCTCCATACCTACTTCCAAGCACCTTAAAACTGTGCCCTTTCATGCTAGCCATTCCAGCCCTGGGAAAAAGCCTCTGACTATCCACACAATCAATGCCTCTTATCATCTTACACACCTCTATCAGGTCACCTCTCATCCTCTATCGCTCCAAGGATAAAAGGCCGAGTTCACTCAACCTATTCTCATAAGGCAAGCTCCCCAATCCAGGCAACATTCTTGTAAATCTCCTCTGAACCCTTTCTGTGGTTTCCACATCCTTCCTGTAGTGAGGCAACCAGAACTGAGCACAGTACTCCAAGTGGGGTCTGACCAGGGTCCTATATACAGTGGCATGCAAAGGTTTAGGCACCCCTGGTCAAAATTTCTGTTATGGTGAATAGCTAAGCAAGTGAAAGATGACCTGTTTTCCAAAAGGCATAAGGTTAAAGATGACACATTTCTTTAACATTTTAAGCAAGATTACTTTTTTATTTCCATCTTTTACAGTTTCAAAATAACAAAAAAGGAAAAGGGCCCAAAGCAAAAATTTGGGCACCCTGCATGGTCAGGACTTAGTAACACCCCCTTTTGCAAATATCACAGCTTGTAAACGCTTTCTGTAGCCAGCTAAGAGTCTTTCAATTCTTGTTTGGGAGATTTTTGCCCATTCTTCCTTGCAAAAGGTTTCTAGTTCTGTGAGATTCTTGGGCAGTCTTGCATGCACTGCTCTTTTGAGGACTATCACAGATTTTCGATGATGTTTAGGTTGGGGGACTGTGAGGGCCATGGCGAAACCTTCAGCTTGCACCTCTTGAGGTAGCCCATTGTGGATTTTGAGGTGTGTTTAGGATCATTATCCTGTTGTAGAAGCCATCCTCTTTTCATCTTCAGCTTTTTTACAGATGGTGTGATGTTTGCTTCCAGAATTTGCTGGTATTTAATAGAATTCATTCTATTAAATATAAATTCTAGAATTCATAGAACCAGTGAAATGTTCCCTGTGCCACTGGCTGCAACGCAAGCCCAAAGCATGATCGATCCACCCCCATGCTTAACAGTTGGAGAGGTGTTCTTTTCATGAAATTCTGCACCCTTTTTCCGCCAAACATTCCTTTGCTCATTGCAGCCAAAAAGTTCTATTTTAACTTCATCAGTACACAGGACTTGTTTCCAAAATGCATCAGGTTTGTTTAGATGTTCCTTTGCAAACTTCTGATGCTGAATTTTGTGGTGAGGATGCAGGAAAGGTTTTCTTCTGATGACTCTTCCATGAAGGTCACAGTAGAACAGTGCACCACCACTCCAGAGTCTGCTAAATCTTCCTGAAGGTCTTTTGTAGTCAAATGGGGGTTTTGATCTGCCTTTCCAGTAATCCTACGAGCAGTTCTCTCAGGAAGTTTTCTGGGTCTTCCAGACCTCAACTTGACCTCCACCATTCCTGTTAACTGCCATTTCTTAATGACATTATGAACTGAGGAAACAGCTACCTGAAAATGTTTTGCTATCTACTTATTAGCCTTCTCCTGCTTTGTGGGCATCAATTATTTTAATTTCAGAGTGCTAGGCAGCTGCTTAGAGGAGCCCATGGCTGCCGATTGTTGGGACAAGGTTTGAGGAGTCAGGGTATTTATAAAGCTTTGAAATTTGCATAATCTGGCCTTTCCTAATGATGATTGTGAACAAGCCATAGCCCTAACAAGCTAATTAAGGTCTGAGACCTTGATAAAAGTTGTCAGAGAGCGCAAATCTCTTGGGGTGCCCAAACTTTTGCATGGTGCTCCTTTCATTTTTTTTCACTCCAAAATTGTATAAAACAAAACTAATACACTAATTTTGCTTAAAATGTTGGAAAGAATGTTTCATCTTTAACTTTATGACCTTTTGGAGATCAGTTCATCTTCAATTCACTTAACTATTCACAGTAACAGAAATTTCAACCAGGGGTGCCCAAACTTTTGCATGCCACTGTAGCTGCAACATTACCTCTCAGCTCCTAAACTCAGTCCCATGATTGATGAAGGCCAATGCACTGTAAGCTTTCTTAACCACAGAGTTAATTTGCACAGCAGCTTTGAGTGTCCTATGGACTCGGATCCCAAGATACCTTTGATCCTCCACACTGTCATGAGACTGTCAATGACTACACTGCAGTCATTGAGTCTGTCCTGTGCACCTCCATCATTGTGTGGTTTGGAGCCGCCACCAAGCAGGATAGAACCGGACTATAGCGCACAGTGAGAACTGCCGAGCGCATCATTGGAGCCTCCCTGCCCTCTATTGTGGACCTGTACTCTTCCAGGTTGAAGAAAAGGGCAGGGAACATCATAAAGGACTCCTCCCATCCTGCGCACGGACTGTTTGATCTGCTTCCGTCTGGTAGGCGCTTCAGATCCCTCCAGACTAAGACTAATAGGCACTGGAGAAGTTTTTTCCCTACTGCGGTCACTTTGCTGAACAGTTAACTGCCGGTTAACTGTCGGCTAACTATTACTTGGATTGTACTACCTGTATGTATAATCTATATTTTCATTTATATTTATCATTATTATTGTTATGAGCAGAGAGACAAGTAAATTCCTTGTATGTGCATAGGTACTTGGCGATTAAAGTCTGATTCTGATTCTGATTCTGAATAGTATATTCTGCCATCATATTTGACCTACCAAAATGAACCACCTCACACTTATCTGGGTTGAACTCTATCTGCCACTTCTTGCCCAGTTTTACATCCTATCAATGTCTCGCTGTAACCTCTGACAGCCCTCCACACTATCCACAACATCCCCAACCTTTGTGTCATAAGCAAACGTACTAACCCAACCCTCCACTTCCTCATCTAGGTCATTGATAAGAATCACGAAGAGTAAGGGTCCCAGAACAGATCCCTGAGGCATACCACTGGTCACCGACCTCCATGCAGAATATGACCCATTTACAACCACTGTTTGCCTTCTGTGGGCAAGCCAGTTCTGGATCCACAAATCAATGTCCTCTTGGCTCCCATGCCTCCTTACTTTCTCAATAAGCCTTGAATGGGGCACCTTATCAAATGACTTGCTGAAATCCATATATACTACATCTACTGCTCTACCTTAATGTGTTTAGTCACATCCTCAAAAAATTCAATCAGACTCATAAGGCACGACCTGCCTTTCACAAAGCCATGCTGACTATTCCTAAACATGTTATGCGTCTCCAAACGTTCATAAATCCTGCCTCTCAGGATCTTCTCCATCAACTTACCAACCACTCAGAATCAGTTATACTATCACTGGCATATTTTGTGAAATTTTTAAACTATATATGTATTTAATCGTTGTTACCTTCTGAAATTCATTCAACAATGATTGTATCATCAGCAAATTTATAGATGGCATTTGAGCTATGCCTAGCCACACAGTCATGGGTGTAGAGGGAGTAGAGCAGTTGGCCAAGCACATACAAAGTACACTGCAGATGCTGGGGTCAAAGCAACATGTACAACCTGCTGGAGGAACTCAGCAGGTCGGACAGCATCCGTGGAAACGAGCAGTCAACGTTTCAGGCCGAGACCCTTCGTCAGGACTGAAGAGAGAGGGGGCAGGGGCCCTATAAAGAAGATGGGGGGAGGGTGGGAAGGGTAAGGCTGGTAGGTGCCAGGTGAAAAACCAGTAAGAGGAAAGATCAAGTGGTGGGGGAGGGGAAGCAGGGAGGGGATAGGCAGGAAAGGTGAAGAAGGAATGTAAGGGGAAAGCACTGTAGTAGAAGAAGGTAGAATCATGAGAGAGGTGATATTTGAACATTGAATTCTCAAACTTCCGGTAATTCCCTCCCTCTCCCTTCCCCTATCCCAGTTTCACTCTGCCTCCTCTTCCAGCTGCCTATCACCTCGCTCATGATTCTGCCTTCTTCTACTACACAGTGTAGAAAGATATTCCATAAAAGGTATTTTTTTAAAGTAGAACTGGCTTTTTCTCATTCATTCCTAGCATGAATACATTTAGAATTTTGGCTGTTTGGCTCTACATAGTCCTGTTGCTCAAAAGTATATATCATATGCATATCTTTAGATGCTGTTTAAAAAGCAGTTTGTTAAGTACTTTATTAAAACATTCATTTTGAAACCATAACAGTTATTTGCAGTTACATCCGCTTTGTTTTGTGGAAAATTTCAAGAATATTTTTCACTTTCATCGTAAAGGTGTTGTTTTTTCCACAAATGTAAAATTCCTTGAATATCAGTCGATCCCTAATATCCCAATCAATTATTTTTACTCCGTGTGTGAACCAAGACAGTTTGCATTCTGTTTAACCATAGAAAGAGAACACATAGACAGTTATTAATCTTTTTGTAGGTTACATAAGAACACAAGAAATGGACCAGGAGTAGGCCATCTGGCCCATCGAGCCTGCCCCGCCATTCAATAAGACCATGGCTGATTTGGCCATAAACTCATCTCCACCTACCTGTCTTTTTCCCATAGCCCATAATTTCCCTACTATGCAAAAAACTATCCAACCTTGTCTAAAATATATTTACTGAGATGCCCTCAACTGCTTCATTGGGCAGAGAATTCCACAGATTCACCACTCTCTGGGAAAAGCAGTTCTTCCTCATCTCCATCTTAAATCTACTCCCCCGAATCTTGAGGCTATGTCCCCAGGTTCTAGTCTCACCAATCAATGGAAGCAACTTTCTTGCCTCTATCTTATCCCTTTCATAATTTCTATAAGATCTCCTCTCATTCTTCTGAACTCCTCTGCACAACAGCATGCTGCAACTTTTTACCATTTAAATAATAATCTGCTTTTTCATTTTTCCTTCCAAAGTGAATGACCACGCATTTACCAACATTGTACTCCATCTGCCAGACCCTTGCCCACACACTTAACCTATCTCTCTCTGCAGTCTCTCCGTATCTTCTGCACAATTTGCTTTTCAATTTAGTATCATCAGCAAACTTAGATAATCTGTGTTCCCCTCTTACAGATCATTAATATATATCGTGAACAGTGGCAGGCCCAGCACCAACCCCTGCGGCACACCGCTCACCACTGATTGCCAACCAGAGTAACACCCATGTATCCCAACTCTCTGCTTTCTATTAGTTAACCAATTCTCTATCCATGCTAATACATCATCCCAACTCTATGCATCCTTATCTTATGGATAAGTCTTTTATGTGGCACTGTATTGAAGCCTTCTAGAAATCCAAGTAAATAATGTTCATCTGTTCCTCTCTATCCACTGCACTCATTATATCCTCAAAGAACTTCAGTAAGTTGTGAAACATGACCTGCCTTTGCTGAGTCCATGCTGCAACTGCCCGATGGATCCATTCCTTTCCAGATGCCTCGGTATTTCTTCTCTAATGATAGCTTCAAGCATTTTCCCAACTGTAGATGTTAAACTTACTGGCCTATAGTTACCTGCCTGTTGCCTACATCCTTTTTTGAACATTGGCATGACATTCGCTGTCTTCCAAATAGCTGGGACCTGCCCAGAGTCCTGAGAATTTTGGTAGATCATCATCAAAGCCTCTACTATAACTTCTGCTATTTCTTTCAGTACCCTGGGATGCAATCCATCAGGACCAGGAGTCTTATCTATCTTCAGGCCCACAAGTTTGCTCAGCACCACCTCTTTAGTGATAGCTATTGTATCAAGGTCCTCACCTCCCATTACATCCATAACATCTTTCTTTGGCATGTTAAACGTGTCCTCTACCAAGAAGACCAACACAAAATAGCCATTCAAAGCCTCAGCCATTTCCTCATTACCCAATATCAGTTCCCACTTCTCATCCTTCAAGGGACCTACATACACTTGAGCTACCCTTTTCCGCTTTATATAATTATTGAAACTTTTACTATCTGTTTTAAACTCTTTTAGTGATTATGCAGAAAGTTTGAAGTTAATAACTCATCCGGGTGATTGATAAGTTGATGGCCCAAGGTAGAAGGAGATGAGTTATTGACTTCAGACTTTCTGTGTAATCACTCAAAGAGTTGCCCTGCATGTGCATGTAACGAGAGCTGTATAACTCATCTCCTTCTACCTTAGGTCACGAACTTATCAATCACGCATCTGTGGACACTTTCTGGAGGTCCAAGATCTGTATGCTCCACGACCGCTGGACTAAGTGTATAAATGTAGGAGGGGACTATGTTGAAAAATAAATGTGCTAAGTTTTCTAAAATTGACTCCTTCTACCTTAGGCCATGAACCTATCAATCACCCCTTGTACTTTGAAACCAAGAAATCAACTTTGTGATTATTTGGTCTGTGGGCACTAGGTAAACTGACTTTAGTACTGAATCATTATTGTCATATAGCAGACCAAAAGAATGAACCAAGCTATTAGCTAAGACCAACATGATCTCCAAAATCCAATGCAGGGACGGCAACAAATATTATGTTGGCCAGACTGGGAAAAAAACTATCCAAAAGATCCATGAACATCAACTGGCTGTAAAGTAGCATGACTAACTTTCCCTAGTCTCTACCCATGAAGATTGAAAGTTCCAGTGTAAGTTATGGAACAAGTGAACGTGCAGCATGCAAGAAAATTCATAGAAATGTAGTTTTCAGAAAACAATTCTCAAACACGTAGACCTTGATTCTATTTTTGAGCCAATGCAAGCAAAACTCCAGACCACAACGCATTACGTTTGTCACATAGCCAATCACCGACAAGATATTCTTCCCACATCACAACTGAGTATCTGAAATGACTTCCTATTAGCTGATTGAAAAGTATTAAAGAGGAAACACCAAAATCAACAGTGCATTGATGATGTCTCCTCGTGTGGTGATGAAATGTTTTTAAGTAAATTGCCAAGATCAAATCAACCCAACTAAAAGTTTGTGTTTTCACCATTTAAGGTGAACCATCAATAGTTTTGTGATTAAAACTGGAATGGAGAGCTTAAAACTGGATAATGCAATAGATAGGAAAGGGTAAGGCTCGGGATGGATTTAAATAGAAGGATAAAAATTGTAAAATCAGGCCATGGTTTAACCAGAAGTGAATGAGCTTGAGCTGATGGAATGAGGAGTGAAGTAGATGTTACAATTTAGCAGTATTTAGAATTAAGTAAGACATTTGCTCATAATTAGGTGTTGTCCTTGTCCTCAGAACTGAATGCAATACTCCAGATGCAATATAACCAAGGCACTATCCAAATAAATCATTACTTACCGCTAATTATATTTTGTTCTATTCAAAAAAGACCAATCCATAAGATTCTTGAAGATCTTTCTCCGAATTTGTACCTGTACAGTAGTTTTATTGATTTGTATAATTAGACATCCAAAAGCCTTTCCCTTTCCCCTATTTGTAATAGTTTTACATTGAGAAAATATTATGATTTGCCTTTTTAAAAATTCAACATTACCCTTTTCTTTATTACGCAAACATGATGGTATGATGGAATAAAAATGTTGAAAGGATTCAAGAACAGAAATTGTATCTGTGGAAAGGGAAATAGAGCTAATATTTCAGGTCAAACATCCTTCAAAATAAAAGGTTCTGAGTGTTTCTTGCATGTTATGTAGCTCATATAACCACAGTATTTATGTGGTTTGTCTAATTAAGTTTCTGGTCGGTGGTGACCCCCAGGTTGTCGATAATAGATGGCTCAATGAAGGGAATGCCATTATTTGATATGGGTCTCTTATTAAGATGTATGGTACTTTTATCAGCCCCGAGCTGCATGTGGCATAGTTCTTGCTGCATGCAGCTTTGGAATTGTTCATATTCTAAGTGATTGTAAATGGAAGCAAACATTGTGTATCATCAGTGAGATTCATTATTTCTGACCTTATGGTGGAAGGAAGATGACTGAGCCAAACTCTCATTACTGAGGAGTTTGTGCAGTGATGTCCTGGGACTGGGCTGATTGCCCTACAACAGCTACAACCATTTTCTTTCTTTTTTTAAATTTTTTTTTTATTAGTTTTTCAAAACATTTTACAAAATTAAAAACCCCAAATCCCAATGGGGAGCATTAATACAGTGCAAGATTAAGCATACAATAACAATATGCTACAAAGGAAGAGAATTTAACAAAAAAGCACCTAAATTAAAGACAAGTGAGCTTAGTGTCCTCCCCAAGCCCCACAACACAAGAAAAAAACAACTCCAGACCAACCACCGCACAGTATAAAGAGTATAAGTCCGGACAGTCAAACTCCCAGACTGTGAATACACTTAGTAACAGAGGATAATAATGCCTACTACCAGAAAAAAAAGGGAGCTGAAAGCAAGGGACCGAAAGGAAGAAAAAAAAAGAAAAAAAAACCCTAGTCAAGAGGAAGGTTATGAAAGTACTCGATAAAAGGTCCCCAGACCTTATGGAACTTTAGATCCGAATTAAGAACTGAATAATTAATTTTTTCGAGGTCCAAGCAGGCCATAATGTCGTTAAGCCATTGCGCATGAGTGGGCGGGGCAACATCTCTCCATCTAAGGAGGATCAAGCGTCTCGCCAGGAGAGAGGCAAAGGATTGTATTCGGCATTTGGTCGGACCCAGACATAAATCTGTCTCGCCCCAAAAACCGAACAGAGCAATTAAGGGGTTAGGTTCTAGGTGCTGATTCAGAATACCCGATAATGTAGTGAAGACATCTTTCCAGAATTTCTCCAAGCTAGGACAGAACCAGTACATATGGATGAGAGAGGCCACGCCGCTCTTGCATTTATCACAGAGCGGACTAATGCCAGGGTAGAATCGAGATAGTTTAGATTTAGACATATGGGCTCTATGAACAATCTTAAACTGTAAGAGGCAATGGCGAGCACAAAGGGAGGTTGAGTTAACCGATTTGAGAACTGAGTTACAACCATTTTCTTTTGTCCACGGTACGACTCCAGATATTGGAGTGCTTTCCACTTAGTTTTACCAAGGTCTTTGGTGCTAGAGTTGATCAAGTGCTGCCTTTACGCTACAAAATGCTACCTCCCTCTGCAATTGGATCCTCAATTTCCTAACTGGAAGAAAGACCACAATCTGTGCAGATTGGTGATGATACCTCTTCATTGCTGACGATCAACACTGGCACACCTCATGGGTGTGTGATTAGCCCACTGCTCTTTCTATACCCATGACTGTGTGGCTAGGTATAGCTCAAATACCATCGATAAATTTGCTGATGATACAACCATTGTTGGTAGAATCTCAGATGGAGATGAAAAGCAGACAGGAGCAAGATATACCAGCTGTTTGAGTGGTGTTGCAGCAACAACCTTGCACTCAATATCAGTAAGGTGAAAGAACTGATTGTGGACTTCAGGAAGGGTAAGAAGAGGGGACACGAACCAAACCTCATAAAGGGATCAGAAGTGGAGAGAGTGAGCAATTTCAAGTTCCAGGATGTCAAGATTTCTGAGAACCTAACTTGGTCTCAACGTATCAGTGCAGCTATAAAGAAGGCAAGAGAACAGCTATATATTTCATTAGGAGTTTGAAGACATTTGATTCCAAAAGATGCTACAGAAAGTCATAAAATTAGTTAGCTCCATCTTGAGTACTAGCCTCTGTCGTATACAAGACATCTTCAAGGAGGTGACATTCATTATTAAAGACTGCCATCACCCCGAGCATAGCCTCTTCTCATTGTTACCATCAGGAAGGAGGTACAGAAGCCTGAAGGCACACACTCAGTGATTCAGGAACAGTTTTTTTCCATAGAACCATAGAAACATAGAACATTACAGCACAGTACAGGCCCTTCAACCCTCCATGTTGTGCCAACCATATAATCCTTAAAAAAAGTACTAAACCCACACTACCCCATAACCCTCTATTTTTGTTTCATCCATGTGCCTTAAATACCCCTAATGTTTTAGCTTCCACCACCATCCCTGGCAAGTCATTCCAGGCACTCACAACCCTCTGTGTAAAAAACTTACCCCTGATGTCTCCCCTAAACTTCTCTCCCTTAATTTTGTACATATGTCCTCTGGTGTTTGCTATTGGTGCCCTGGGAAACAGGTACTGACTATCCACCCTATCTATGTCTCTCATAATCTTGTAAACCTCTATCAAGTCCCCTCTCATTCCTCTACGCTCCAAAGAGAAAAGTCCCTCTATACCCTCTTCATAGCTTCCACATCCTTCCTATAATGAGGTGACCAGAACTGAACACAATACTTTAAGTGCGGACTCACCAGAGATTTGTAGAGTTGCAACATGACCTCTCTAGCATCCCATAGGCCTTCTTAACTACCCTATCAACCTGTGCAGTGACCTTGAGGGATGTATGGATTTGAACCCCAAGGTCCCTTTGTTCATCCACACTCTTAAGTAACTGACCATTAATCCTGTACTCAGTCTTCTGATTTGTCCTTCCAAAATGCATCACCTCACACTTACCCGGATTGAACTCCATCTGCCATTTTTCTGCCCAACTCTGCAGCCTGTCTATATCCTCTTGTAACCTTCAACAACCTGCAGCTCCATCCACAACTCTTCCAATCTTTGTGTCATCCACAAACTTACTCACCCATCCTTCCACCGCTACATCCAGGTCATTTATAAAAATCACAAATAGCAGGGGTCCCAGGACAGATCCCTGCGGCACTCCACTAGTCACCGACTTCTTCCTTTAAGCCAATTTTTTATCCAAACAACCAAGGTTCCACTTATCCCATGCCTCATGACCTTCTGGATGAGTCTCTCATGAGGGACCTTGTCAAATGCCTTGCTAAAGTCCATGTAGACCACATCCACTGCCCTACCCTCATCAATTTCTTTTGTTACCTCTTCAAAAAACTCAATCAAGCTCGTGAGGCATGATCTTCCCTTTCAGGCTCATGAGGCACAATCTTCCCTTCACAAAGCCATGTTGAGTACCCATGAGTAGACTGTACTTCTCCAAATGCTTGTAGATCCAATCCTTAAGAATCCTTTCCAGTAGTTTGCAGACCACCGATGTAAGATTCACTGGTCTATAGTTCCCAGGTTTCTCCCTATTACCTTTTTTAAACAAGGGAACTACATTTGCCATTCTCCAGTCCTCCGTCACTTCCCCTGTAGCCAAAGAGGATTCAAAGATCATAGCTAATGCTCCAGTGATCTCTTCTCTCAATTCCCACAACAACCTGGGGTGTATCATATCCGGCCCTAGGGATTTATCAATCTTGATGTTTTTAAGAAGATCCAGCACTTCTTCTGTGATCTCCACATTGTCCAGCACATGGGCCTGCTCTATTTCAACCTCACCCTTTTCACTTGTGAATACTGAAGCTAAGTATTCATTTAGGACCTCCCCAACCTCCTCAGCCTCCAGGCACACATTGCCCTCTTTATCCTTTAGTGGTCCCACCTTCGTTCTTGTCATCCTCCTGTTCTTCACATACGCATAGAATGCCTTGGGGTTCTCCTAAATCCTACATGTCAAGGCCTTCTCGTTCCCCCTTCTGGCTCTCCTAAGTCCTTTCTTTAGCTCCTTCCTGGCTACCCTATATTTCTCATGAGCCCCTCCTACTTCCTGCTTCTTATATCTAACATATGCTTCCTTTTTCCTCTTGACAAGTTGCCTCACGAGTTTCATCAGCCACGCTTCCCTTTTCCTACCATTTTTTCCTTGCCTCAGTGGGACAAACCTATCCTGAACCCAGCTCAAGTGGTCCCTAAACTTCTCCCACATTACTTCTGTGCTTTCCCCTTTGAACATCTGTTTCCAATTTACTCTCACTAGTTCCTGCCTCATCCCTTCAAAGTTAGCCATTCCCCAGTTAAGCACTTTACCATTTTGTCTGATTTTATCCCTTTCCATAGCTATGCTGAAGCTAAGGGAGTTGTGGTCACTCACCAAAATGCTCCCCCACCAAGAGGTCTGTCACCTGACCAGGTTCATTACCCAGAACTAGATCCAGTATAGCCTTTCCTCTTGTCGGCCGGTCCACATACTGTGTCAGGAATCCTTCTTGAACACACCTGACAAATTCAGCCCCATCTATCCCCCTTGCACTCAGGAGGTGCCAGTCAATATGAGGGAAGTTGAAATTACTTATAACTACTACCCTGTATTTCCTACACCATTCTAAAATCTGCCTACTTATCTGCTCCTCAGTGTCCCGAGGGCTATTTGGGGGCCTATAGACTACTCCCAGCACAGTGATTGATCCCTTCCTATTTCTGACTTCCACCCAGACCAACTCAGTGGATACTCCCTCTGCAGCGTCCTCCCTTTCTATAGCTGTGATACTATCCCTGACCAGCAATGCCACTTCCCCCCCCCCCCCCACTTTTCTACCTCCCATCCTATTCCTTTTAAAACACCTGAACCCCGGGACCTGCATCATCCAATCCTGCCCTTCCTGCAACCAAGTTTCAGTAATGGCCACAACATCTAAGTTCATCCTCCTTGTTCCTAATACTCCTAGCACTGAAATAGACACAGTTCAACCCCTTTAAATGGCTACAATTATGTTTCGTCCCCTACCTGTCCATCCTCATCAACTCAGAACTCTTAGCATCATGCCCTTGTCCTTATACCTTAATCACTGCACTCACATTTTGATTCCCACCCCCCTGCCAAACTAGTTTAAACCCTCCTCAACAGCTCTATCAAACCTGCCCGCCAGGATATTGGACCCCTGGGATTCAAGTGCAACCTGTCCTTTTTGTACAGGTCACACCTGCCCCAAAAGAGGTCCCAATGATCCAGAAATCTGAATCCCTGCCCCCTTCTCCATTCCCTCAGCCACGCATTTATCCTTCATCTCATTCTATTCCTATTCTCACTGTCGCGTGGAAATAGACAATAGACAGTAGGTGCAAGAGTAGGCCATTCGGCCCTTCTAGCCAGTGCCGCCATTCACTGTGATCATGGCTGAACATACACAATCAGTACCCCATTCCTACCCTCTCCCCATATCCCTTGACCCCGCTATCTATAAGAGCTCTTTCTAACTCTCTCTTGAATGCATCCAGAGACTTGGCCTCCACTGCCTTCTGGGGCAGAGCATTCCACATATCCACCACTCTCTGGGTGAAAAAGTTTTTCCGCATCTCTGTTCTAAATGGTCTACCCCTTATTCTTAAACTGTGGCCTCTAGTTCTGGACTTACCCATCAGCGGGAACATGCTTCCTGCCTCCAGTGTGTCCAATCCCTTAATAATCTTATATGTTTCAATCAGATCCCCTCTCATCCTTCTAAATTCCAGTGTATTATTACTGCATAGGCAGTAATCCCGAGATTACTACCTTTGAGGTCCTGCTTTTCAACTTCCTTCCTAACTCCCTGTAGTCTTCTTTCAGGACCTCTTCCCTTTTCCTACCTATGTCATTGGTACCAATATGTACCATGTCCTCTGGATGTTCTCCCTCCCACCGCAGGATATCTTGGACGCGATCAGAAACATCCCGGACCCTGGCACCTGGGAGGCAAACTACCATCCGAGTTTCTTTCCTGCGTCCACAGAATCGCCTGTCTGACCCCCTGACTATGGAGTCCCCTATTACTACTGCCTTCCTCTTCCTTTCCCTACCCTTCTGAGCCACAGGGCCAGACTCTGTGCCAGAGGCACGGCCACTATCGCTTCCCCCAGGTAGGCTGTTACCCCCCCCCCCCCAACAGTACTCAAACAGGAGTATTTATTGTCAAGGGGTACAGCCACAGGGGCACTCTCTAGTACCTGACTCTTCCCCTTCCCTCTCCTGACTGTGACCCATTTCTCTGTCCCCCGTGGCCCTGGAATGACCACCTGTCTGAAACTCCTCTCTATCACTTCCTCACTCTCCCTGTGATGATCTCAGATGAAGATCATCGAGCTGCATCTCCAATTCCCTAACACGGTCCCTTAGGAGTTGCATCTCGATGCACTAGGTGCAGATGTGGCCGTCCGGGACACCGGGAGACTCCAGGACCTCCCACATCTGACACTGACCACAGAAAACCGGCCTCACACACACTTTTGCAATCAACAACTGCCTCGCCTTGTCCCATTACCGCCGAAGCCCGTTGAGCCAAAGCCCTTTCACTCTGCTGCCCGCTGGATATGGCTGCCTTCTTTTTAAACTGTTCGTGCTCAACAGGCTGACGTCACGTGCCTACACAGTCTGGCCTCTCTCTTCCCCTGAGAACTCAAAATGTCTTCCCGCTGAAAATCCTTAGGTGCTCTCCCACTGCCTTCTTGTTCCGAATCAAAAAAATTCGCCATCAATTCCCAAATGTACATTGACCCATGAACACTACCTCACTTCAAAAAATATATATTAGTTCTGTTTTTGCACTATTTTTAACCTATTCAATATATATATACTTTCTTTAATTGATTGATTGATTATTCTTCTTTCTATATTATCCTGTATTGCATTGAACTCCTGCTGCTAAGTTAACAAATTTCATGACACATGCCAGTGAAAATAAACCTGATTCCGATTCTGATTTATGTCAAAGGCAGTCATTTTCTTCTCACCTTTGGAATTTAGTTCTTGGTGCATGTTTGGGCCAAGGCTCTGAAGAGTACTGTGATCAAATGGCCCACACAAAATACAAACTGGTCTTTGGTAAGCAAGTTATCGGTGATTTAATTTCACTTGATTACATTGTTAACTTTGCCTTCCATTACTTGGTTATTGATTGAGAGAGGACTGATCTGACAGTGAAATTGAATACCCATTTAAGTGCTGGTTTTGGTAATGGTCTTGAGAATTTTTCACATTGTGGGGCAGATGAACTGTAATTGTATTGGAATGCTGTTTTTCAGAGCTACAGTAAGGATGTTTTCTGATCCCATAGCTTTTGCTGTATCTGGTGTTTTTGACTGTTTCTTGATACCATGTGAATTAGCTAGCTGGAGTGATGGTGGAGACAGTGGGAAGAAACTCAGATGAATCATCTATTCAGTGCTTATGGCTGAACATGGTTATCAATGTTTCAGCCTTGTCTTTAGCTCTCCTGCTGTACACTGCTATGATTGAGAGTAAGGATGCCCCTGGAGCCTCCTCCTTCTTTGTTTAATTTATAGGTTTTCTCCCCTGGGAGTCAGCATGGAGCTAATGTTTCATTATAAATATAATATTAGGTGTTTCACTGCCCCCTGTCTCTGTAATAGTATTGATTCAACTGAATAACTCTAGTGGCCATTTTAGAGTGCAAAAAACTAAACAAGCTCTACTTGAACTGGGATGGGACAGAAGTTCCAGCAGACACATGGCAAAGAAGGAGTGGTTTCCAACAATGGATAAAGCAGAAAAGGCTGAAAATACTCAGCAGGTTGGGAGTATTTGTGGAGAGAGAAACAAATTTGTTTATAGGTAAGTAATCTCTTACTGGACATGTGGAATATTTCCAGTATTTTCTCTGTATTTCAGATTTATTACATCCTAAGTATTTGACTTTGGTTCAGTCTAATAATATAGGAGTTGGGTCACTCAGAAATGAAACAAACCTGGATATATTTGAAATGAAAAGTTAGGGCATAGAACACAAATAAATTGCTAGGGAATAACAAACATAATAGGCAGGAATTTAAAAGACAAATTGTCTGTGCAACATTGCAGCAGGCAACTTTGAGAGTAAAATACAGTATTGCTACAAAAATAGGATCAGAATAGGGTAGGGTATAAGACAAAAATTGGAGAGGGATTAAAAGATGGTTGTAGGTTACATTGTCAGTCAGAAAATATCAGCTAACACAAGCAGAAGTATGAAAAGGATGTGATGAGAGATAGAAGATAAAAAAGTATCATCCAGCCTTTTGTACATTACAACAGCGAACAAGGCAGTTCACGTAGACTCCCATTTCCTTCTTCTTATTCACCTCTGTTCCTGCTGATGATTTCTTTTGACACATGTCCATCAAATCACCTTTGCTTATTTTTGCCTTTAATCTATACTAATTGGTACAATGGCCATTAAACCTACAGTATATGTGTGAGATGTGGGATGAAACCAGAGCAGGTGGAAGAAATTAATGCAGTCACAGAGAGAGTGTACAAACTCTTCACAGTTAGTACCTGAGGTCAGAATAAAACTTCAGTGACAGTAGCTGCACTCCCTGAAACACCAAAAATATAATACACCTTCATAGTGAAAAGAAGGTACTGTACTGAATTGTGCTAACAATTAGGGGAAGTGTTTGCCAAATGTCAAATAACAATTACAAAAGAATTACAAGAGAATAGCTTGATCCCAAATTGACAGTGAGGAGGAGTGGGGAGGGAGAAGTAGTTGATATTTGCCTGTGCATTTGCTTCCGCTAAACCCCACATGTCACTTAAATTAACGCTTGTATTTTTTGTGGAATGATTTTTCATAAGAGAGTTATCTTGAAGGAATTCTCTGCCTTCATTTAAAACCATAAGAATTGTGCTCTTTCACTGAGCACTGTTTGGGGGGCTTAGAGTAAATCATGGTTTAGCACCGCATTCATTACACTGCATAAGCTTGATGTGCCTTAATAATTGATACTATTAGAAACATAGAAAACTACAGCACAATACAGGCCCTTTAGCCCACAGGCATGTCCCAACCTTGGAAATTACTAGGCTTACCTATAGCCCTCGATTTGTTTAAGCTCCAAGTACCTATCTAAAAGCCTCTTAAAAGACCCTATCGTATCCGCCTCCATCACCGTTTCCGGCACCCCATTCCACGCACTCACCACTCTCTGAGTAAAAAACTTACCCCTGACATCTCCTCTGTACCTACTCCCCAGCACCTTAACCCTGTGTCCTCTTGTAGCAACCATTTCAGCCCTGGGAAAAAGCCTCTGACTATCCACACGAACAATGCCTCTCATCATCTTATACACCTCCATCAGGTCACCTCTCATTCTCCGCCGCTCCAAGGAGAAAAGGCCAAGCTCACTTAACCTATTCTCATAAAGCATGCTCCCCAATCCAGGCAACATCCTTGTAAATCTCCTCTGCACTCTTTCTATGGCTTCTACATCCTTCCTGTAGTGAGGTGACCAGAACTGAGCACAGTACTCCAAGTGGGGTCTGACCAGGGTCTTATATAGCTGCAACATTACCTCTCAGCTCCTAAATTGAATTCTATGATTGATGAAGGCCAATACACTGTATGCCTTCTTAACCACAGAGTCAACCTGCTCAGCTGCTTTGAGCATCCTATGGACTCTGATCCTCCACACTGCTAAGAGTCTTACCATTAATAATATATTCTGCCATCATATTTGACCTACCAAAATGAACCACTTCACACATATCAGGGTTGAACTCCATTTGCCACTTCTCAGCCCAGTTTTGCATCCTGTCAATGTCCCACTTTTTAACCTCTGACATCTCTCCACACTATCCACAACACCTCCAACCTTTGTGTCATCAGCAAACTTGCTAACCCATCCCTCCACTTCCTCATCCAGGTCATTTATAAAGATCATGAAGAGTAAGGGTCCCAGAACAGATCCCTGAGGCACACCACTGGTCACCGACCTCCATGCGGAACACCAACCTCTGATTCACTGAGAGCATGATAAGATTGAAGGAGCCTAATTTCTGTAACATTGATTGATTATTCCAATTTTACAATGTCCTTTATCTTTCATTTTAGCAATCCCACAATACAGCTTTGTTAATAGATTCATTTCTACAATAAAAACATAAAATTTTGTAAATACCTATTTCTAGCATTATTATTCAGCATATGATTTTTTTGCATTTTGGATTGAAATTTGTTTAAATACAATTTTAAGGGTTGTTGACGTACTTTTTTGTGCAATTCTTGCATATTTTCTCAATGTTTGTTATGTGACTCCACCCCATATGTTCTCTATGGAGTGTTCAAGAATTGTCATTATTGGTACTGCAATTTACCCAATAAAACTGAATGACATTGGGCCAGTGGTTATCTTTACATATGGTAGAGTAACTCTGAAAAGTTACTTTTAATAAAATAATCAGTATTTGGAATGTGGGCATCATTGTCCAAGATCAATGCTTATTGATGATCCCTAATTATTCTTGAACTCAAAAAATAATTCTAGGCCTTCCTATGTGGCAATCTAGGTTTTCTGGTAAGCTGTTGTTATGTGATTGAATGTCAAATACTAGGAGGCTTCTGACTTACACTTTCATATGAACACATATTATTAGCAGAATAGTCCACTAGGCTCCTCCAGCTTGTCGAATATTTATACAATAATCTGATTATAACCTTATTTTGGTATTTCCGTCTACATGAGTTACTCTTTCATCCTCCTGCTTATTAAGAATATATCTATCACAGCCTTAAAATATTCAAACACTCTGCTCAAACCATCCTTTGAGGAAGAGAATTCCAAAGACGTGAACTTTAGAGAGAAAGAAAAATCACATCATCTTTGTCTCTTTAGACTGCTCTTTATTTTTAAACATTGTCTGGATTCATCTGTGGAGACATCCTTTTCACCTCATTCTGTCAGGACCCATTAGGATCACAGTTTCAGTTCTTTCATGGAGGTCTCACACACAGTGAAAGTTATGCACTCCATTTATTACTTTCCATTGGAATGTAGCAAATTTTTTCTTCTAAGATGTTAGGTAACATACGACAAAGTCAAACATATGGCTAAGAGTATATATTCCCATTTTGAGGCTGCATTTTAAAGATCTTTTGTCTTAAGTAAGAATTGCCAGCTCTGGTTGGATACATTCCTGCAAATTACAAGTTATGACTTCCCACCTTCAATTACAATGTAGTCAAATAGCTTTCTTTAACACTACTTCTGCCATGAACTTCTTTCTAGAGCAACTGGAGTTACTTGCTTCACTGACTGCTGCAAAATCAAACTCTCACCTTGCTTTGAGAACCAGGCAAACACTATTGGCAGGACTCCAGGCTGCATTGAGATTTTATTGCACACTTGGTCCTGTGAATAGCAATTGAACTTAAACTGAGTGAATTCCTGGGAAGAAACTGGCTACTGCCTCTGTCTTGGACTTTGATTGTAGGGAAAAAGTGTAGAAAAGTTAAAATTTCTGTTCAATATTTTACTGATTAAAGAACTGATGAGCTTAGTGCTACCATAAGACGTAAGAGCAGAATTAGGCCATTCAGCCCATCGAGTCTGCACCGCTATTCCATCATGGAATATCTCTCTCAACCCCATTCTCCTGTCTTCACCCTGTAATCTTTGACGCTCTGACTATTCAAGAACCTATCAACTTCTGCTTTAAAAATACCCAATGACTTGGCCTTCATTGTCTGTGGCAATGAATTCCAGAAATTTACTACCCTCTGACTAAAGAAATTCCTCCTTATCTTTGTTCTAAAGGGATGCCCCTCTATTCTGAGGCTGCACCCTTGAAACCTTGACTCCTGCACAATGGGAATCATCCTCTCTGTATCCAATCTATATAGGCCTTTCAATATTTGATAGGTTTCAATGAGATCCCTCTCATTCTTTTAATCTCCAGTGAGTACAGTCTCAGTGCCATCAAATGCTCCTCATATTTTAGTACATTAATGGCTTTCAGTAAGATGGCAGTGCACTTGGATGCAGTGGCCACTCCAGGTCCATTTAAAGGTGTATTTGTTAGTCATGTGTATCTTTATTACAATCACAAGTCACTGCTGGGTACTAAGAACACCAATTACACCAGGACTATCCCATTGGACTTAGTGCATACTTTTGTTGTGTTGTCAAGACATGTTGTGTACTGTTAGATGGTGCGCGGTCCAAAAAAAGCTTTCAGTGATTGTCTTGGATGTTTTTATTGTGATTGCAAGATCCTTTTCAATATGTAATGTAGATCACTGCGTCTGGTTCACTGGCAAGATTAACTGCAAAGGAGCTACATTGTCTGGGTTGTGGCGAGGATTAGGCCTAGGCTGTGGGGGTCGCCTGTTGCAATTGCCCAGGGCTAGGGAAGAGACACGGAGGTGGTGTGGAAGAGGGCTCTATGGAATCCATTCTGGGCTGGGAACTGTGCCTTCCCGTCAGTGCTGCTCTCCAGTTTTTACTCAGTGGAAGAACAAGTCGGACACTCAGGGAATTGGGCTACGTTATCTTCTGAAATTGAAACCACATGTGCTCTTTGTGCTACGTGCAATGTGCGGTGTGCTGTTGGTAATGTGTTTTGCACCTTGTCCTGGAAGAATTGTTTCGTTTGGCTATATTCATGTATGGCTGAATTATAATTAAACTTGAAACCTTTCATTACGGAATCATTCTTGTGAACCTCCTCTGGACTCTCTCCAATGTCAGCACATCTTTTCTAAGATAAGCGGTCCAAAACTGCTCACAGTACTCCAAGTGCAGTCTGTTCAATGCTCTATAAAGCCTCAGCATCCTTGCTTTTATATTCTAGTCATCTCAAAATAAATGCTAACATTGCAGTTACCTTCCTTACCACCAGCATGGTAGTATGGTAGTACAATGCTTTACAGTACCAGCGATGGAGGGTTCAATTCCCACTGCTGTCTATAAAGGGTTTGCATGTTTGCCCTGTTACTGCATGAGTTTCTTCTAGGTGCTCCAGTTTCCTCCCACAGTCCAAAGATGTACTGGTTGGTGGGGTAATTGATCATTGTAAATTGTCCCATGATTAGGCTAGGATTAAATCAGGTGTTGCTGGGTGATGTGGCTCAAAGGGCCAGAAAGGCCTATTCTGTACTATATCTCAATAAATAAATAAATAAATAAATAAACAACCAACAAGTTAACCTTTAGGGAATCCTGCATGAAGACACCTTAGTTCCTTTGCACCTCTGAATTTTGAATTTTCTCCACATTTAGAAAATAGTCTATGCCTTTATTTTTTCTGCCAGAGTGCATGACCATACACTTCCCTACACCATGTGCAACTAGACACATCTTCCATCTCTGATTTTAATATAAGATTAAAACAGAAAATGCTGAAAATACTCAGCAAGGCAGGCAGCATTAGTGGTGACAAAAACATAGCTGGTATTTTAGGTCAATGATGTTTCAGAAGAACTTCAAGGAGTTTAGTGATACTTTCATTGTGCAGAAAATGTCTAATTTTGAAGGCTTTTTATTCTGCAGAAAATAAATAATTAGCTCTTTAACAAAGCAGGTGCAGTATTTTGTTGGAAATAGTAGTTACTTGACTGAAACTGTTTCCAAAGGGTGTGTTGGACTTCATTAGTTGGAGGATTGAGTTCAAGAGCCACAAAGTGATGTTGCCGCTCTGTACAACTCTGGTTAGACTACACTTGGAACATTGTGTTCAGTTCTGGTCACCTCATTATAGGAAGGATGTGGAAGCTTTACTAGAAGAGGAGATTTACAAGAATGCTGTCTGGTTTAGAAAGCAATTCTTATGAGGATAGGTAGAATAAACTAGGGCTTTTCTCTGGAGAATGATGGGCGACTTGATAGAGGTGGATAAAATAATAAAGTGCATAGATAGAGTGGACAGCCGGTGCCTTTTACTCGGGGTGGAAATGGCTGATACAAAAGGGCATAATTTTAAGGTGATTAGATGAAAGTACAGAGGTGATTTTACAGTTTTTTTAAACACAGAGAGTGGTAAGTGTGTGGAACACACTGCTGGATGTGGTGGTAAAGGCAGAAACATTAAGGATACTTAATAGACACTTTGATATGCGCAAAAATTTTAAAAAAGGGCTATGTGGAAGGGAAGGATTAAAGGGCTAAAGGGCCTGTAATTTGCTGTACTGTTCTATGTTCTGTGGTCTATTTAAATCAATAGTTCCTACCTGCTTTGCAAATGGCAAATAGTATGATTCACTTGTCTACTGATTTCAGTGATTAGCTTTGGTTAGCTTTTATTTAAATTAATTTAGCAAAGCAAATAATGATATTGGCTTCAGTTGTCATCTTAAACACATAAATAATCAGCATAATCATGGTCTTAATCCGTACCCAGAGTAATCCATACCCTTTTAAATATTCTATGGAGGTGACCTATCAAGGCACAGCAGCAGTAGCCAGGCTAGTGGCACAGTGGCTGGCTCTGAGTCATTGCAGGGTAGAGTAAAATCAGGCAGAGGATACTGATAGGAAACTCAACAGTTAGGGGGATGGATAAGAGAATTTGTGGCCATAAAAAATACATCAGTATGGTGTGTGCTGCCTCCCAGGTACTAGGTTCTAGGATGTTTCAGAGTGGCTGCAGAAGATTCTCAAAAGGGAGGGTGAGCACCTGGAAGTTGTGATGCACATTGGCACCAATGATATAGGTAGGAAGGGGGAAGAAGTCCTGGGTTGTGAGGATAGGGAGTTAGGGAAGAGGCTGAAGGGCAGGATCTCCAAGGTAGTAACCTCTGGATTTCACCCAGTACCACTAGCCAGGGTGGGAATAGGATGATAGTACAAATGAGTGAGTGGTTGAGGGACTGGTGAAGGGAACAGGGTTTCAGGTTTCTGGATCATTGGGATCTCTTCTGGGGAAGGTATGACCTGTAAATGGAGGATGGGTTACACTTGAACCAAAGGGGAACAAAAGTCCTTGTAGATTAGAGCTGTTGGGGAGGACTTAAACTTATTTGGTGGGGTATGGGAACTGGAGTGATAGGGCTGAGGATTGAAGAATGGGCAGTTGTTTTACAAGTTGGTGCATTGTGTACTGAGACCGCGAGGAAGGACAGCCAGATGATAGGGCATAATTGCAGTTAGTTAGTGGGATGAGTTGAAGTGTAACAGAGGGCAAAATCAAAAAGAGTGAAGAATACAGGACTGAAGGTGTTATATTTGAATGCACACAGTATGCAGAATAAAGTAGATGATCTTGTAGCGCAGTTAGAGATTGGTAGGTATGATGTTATGGGCATCACTGCATATTGGCTGAAGAAGATCATAGTTGTGAGCTTAACATCCAAGGACATCCATTGTATTGACAGAACAGGCAGGTAGCAGAGGGGATGGGTGGCTCTGTTGGTAAAAACTGTAATAAAATCCTTAGGAAGAGGTGACATAGGATTTGGACAATGTTAAATCCTTGTAGGTAGACTTAAGAAACTGCAAGGGTAAAAAGATTCTGATGGGAGTTATATACAGGCCTCTGAACAGTAGCCAGGATGAGGGCTACAAATTTCAAGGGGAGATAGAAAAGCCATGTACCAAGGGAAATGTTTTGATAGTCATGGGGGGGATTTCAATATGAAGGTAGATTGGGAAAATCAGGTTGGTGTTGGACCCAAAAGAAGTAATTTGTAGAATGCCTACAAGATGGAATTTTAGATTAGCTTGTGGTTGAACCCACTATGGGAAAGACAGCTCTGGATTAGATGCTGTGTGATGAACTAGATTTGGTTAGGGAACTTAAGTTAAAGGAACCATTAGAAAAAGGTGATTATAATGTGACAGAATTTACCCTGCAGTTTGAGAAGGAGAAAATAAAGTCAGCTGTATCAGGTTTATAGTGGGGTAAAGGGAATTACAGATGCCTGAGAGGAGCTGGTCAAAGTTAATTGATAGGGGGCACTAGCACGGATGACAGCAGAACAGTAATGGCTGGAGTTTCTGGGTGCAATTTTGAAGGTGCAGGATAGATATGTCCCAAAGATGAAGAAGTATTCTAAAGGGAGGATGAAGCAACTGTGGCTGACAAGGGAAATCAAAGACAGCATAAAAGGAAAAGAGAGGTCATATAACATATCAAATATTTGTGGGAAGTTAGAGGATTTGGAAGCTTGTTAAAATTAAAAGAAGGCAACTAAAAAGGTCATAAGCACAGAAAAGATGAAATATGAAGGTAAGCTAATCAGCTAAGGAGAGCTTAAGTTAAGGAACCCTTTGGGAACAGTGATCACAATATGATGATTTGAGAAGGAAGAAATAAAATCCAATGTGTCGATATTTCAGTGGAATAAAGGAAATTACAATGGCATGAGAGGGGAACTGGCTGACGTTGACTGGAAAGGGACATTTGCAGGAAGGACAGCAGAGCAGCAATAGCTGGAGTTTCTGCAAAAAATGAGGAAAGTGCAAGACAGATATATTTCAAATAAGGAGGAATTTTCAAAGGGAAGAAGGACACTGCCGTGGGTAACAAGTGAAGTCAGAGCCAAAGTAAAAGCAAAAGAGAGGGCATACAAGGAAGCCAAAGTTAATGAGAAGATAGAGGATTGGAAAGCTTTTAAAATCTTGCAGAAGGAAACTAAGAAGGTCATTAGGAAGGAAAAGATGAATTATGAAAGGAAGCTGGAGACTAGAGAAGATCAAAGAAGATACTAAAAGGTTTTTTAAGTATATAAAGGGTAAAAGAGAGTCGAGGGTAGGCATAGGACCAATATAAAATGATGCTGGAGATATTGTAATGAAAGATTCAGAGATGGCAGAGGAACTGAATGTGTATTTTGCATTCTTCACAGTGGAAGATATCTGTAGTATACCAGACATTCAAGAGTGTCAGGGAAGTGAAGTTTGTGCAGTGAAAATTATGACTGAGAAGGTGCTCAGAAAGCTTAATGGTCTGAGGGTGGAAAAATCTCCTGGACCTGATGGAATGCACTCTCAGGTTCTGAAGGAAGTAGCTGGAGAGATTGCAGAGGCATTAACAATGATCTTTCAAGAATCGATAGATCCTGGCATTGTATCGGATGACTGGAAAATTGCAAATGTTACTCCGCTATTTAAGAAGGGTGGGAGGCAGCAGAAAGGAAACTATAGACCTGTTAGCCTGACATCGGTGGTTGGGAAGTTGTTGGAATCGATTGTTATGGATGAGATTATGGAGTACCTGGAGGTACATGACAAGATAGGCCAAAGCCAGCATGGTTTCTTGAAAGGAAAATCCTGCCTGACAAACCTACTGCAATTCTTTGAGGAAATTACAAGCAGGGTAGATAAAGGAATTGCCGTAGAAGTGGTCTACTTGGATTTTCAGAAGGCCTTTGACAAGGTACTGCACATGATGCTGCTTAGCAAGATAAGAGCCCATGGAATTACAGGGAAATTACTAGCATGGGTGGAGCATGGGCTGGTCAGCAGAAAACAGAGACTGGGAATAAAGGGATCCTATTCTGACTGGCTGTCAGGTACCAGTGGAGTTCCACAGGGACTGTTGGGATTGCTGCTTTTTACGATGTATGTCAAAGATTTGGACTAATGCATTAATGGATTTGTGGCTAAATTTGCTGTTGATACAAAGATAGGTGGGGGAGAGGGTAGTGTTGAGGAAACGGAGAACCTGCAGAGGGACTTAGATAGTTTAGAGGAATGGGCAAAGAAGTGGCAAATGAAATGCAATGTTGGAAAGTGTATGGTCATGCACTTTGGTGGAAGAAGTAAATGGGTAGACTATTATTTAGATGGGGAGCGAATTCAAAATACAGAGGTGCAAAGGAACTTGGGAGTTCCTGTGTAAGATGCCCTAAAGGTTAACCTCCAGGTTAAGTCGGTTGTGAAGAAGGCGATTGTAATGTTGGCATTCATTTCTAGAGGTATAGAATATAAGAGTAGGGGTGTGATATTGAGGCTCTATAAGGCACATGTGAGACCACACGGAGTATTGTGTGCAGTTTTGGGCTCCTTATTTTAGAAAGGATATACTGACCATATAACCATATAACAATTACAGCACGGAAACAGGCCATCTCAGCCCTTCTAGTCTGTGCCAACACTTACACTCGCCTAGTCCCAGTGGCCCGCACTCAGCCCATAACCCTCCATTCCTTTCCTGTCCATATACCTAACCAATTTTACTTTAAATGACAATACCAAACCTGCCTCTACCATTTCTACTGGAAGCTCATTCCACACAGCTACCACTCTCAAAGAAATTCCCCCTCATGCTACTCTTAAACTTTAGCCCCCTAACTCTCAACTCAAGTCCTCTTGTTTGAATCTCCCCTACTCTCAATGGAAAAAGCCTATCCACGTCAACTCGATCTATCCCTCTCATTATTTTAAATACCTCTATCAAGTCCCCCCTCAACCTTCTACGCTCCAAAGAATAAAGACCTAACTTGTTCAGCCTTTCCCTGTAACTTAGGTGCTGAAACCCAGGTAACATTCTGGTAAATCTTCTCTGTACTCTCTCTATTTTGTTGCTATCTTTCCTATAAGACATTGGAGAGGGTTCAGAGAAGATTCACAAGAATAATTCCAGGAATGAAAGGGTTACTGTATGAGGAACTGTATGAGGGAATCCTGTATTCCCTGGATTTCTGAATGTTAAAAGGCCTGAACAGATTAGAAATAGCGAAGTTATTTACCATGCTGGGGGATTTTAGGACAAGAGGGCACAACTTCAGGATTTAGAACAGAGATGCGGAGAAATTACTTTAGTCAGAGGGTGGTAAATCTGTGGAATTTGTTGACGCGAGTGGCTGTGGAGGCCAAGTCATTCGGGTGTATTTAAGGCAGAGATAGATAGGTTCTTGATTAACCAGAGCATCAAAGGGTATGGGGTGAAGGCAGGGGAGTGGGGATGACTGAACAAATTGGATCAGTCCATTATTGAATGGTGGAGCAGACTCAAAGGGCCAGATGGCCTACTTCTGCTCCTATATCTTATGGTCTTATGAGCTTAATAATATAAAAGAGGGTACCAAAGGTTTTTTTCAGATATATAATAAGTAAAAGAGCGGCAAGAGTGGATATTGGACCACTGGAAAATGATACTGGAGAGATGGGAATGAGGGACAAAGAAATGGTAGACAAACTTAATAAGTATTTTGCATGTGTCTTCACTGTGGAAGACACAGTCTGTCAGAATTTTCAGAGTGTCACGGGGCAGAAGTGAAGGTAATTGATAATACTAAGGAGAAGGTGCTTGGGAAGCTCTGAGGTCTGGGCCTGATGGAGGACACCTCAGGATTCTGAAAGAAGTAGCTGAAGAGATTGTGGAGGCATTAGTAATGATCTTTTAAGAATCACTAATTTCTGGAATGGTTCTGGAGGACTGGAATAATGTAAATCTCGCATCACTCTTTAAGAACGGTGGTGAGAAGAAGAAAGGAAGATAGCCTGACTTCAGTGTTTGGGAAGATGTTGGAGTCCATTACTAAGGATGAGGTTTCTGGGTACTTAGAGGCGCATGCTAAAGCAGGCTAAGGTCAGCATGGTTTCCTTAAGACTAGATCTTGTCTGACAAATCTGTTGGAATTCTTTGAGGAAATAAGAGGCTGAATAGCCTGTGAATGTACTTTACTTGGATTTTCAGGGTTTTGACAAGGTGCTGCACATGAGGCTGCTAAATAAGCTATTACAGGAAAGATGCTAGCATGGATAGAAGATTAGCTGACTGGCTGCAGGCAAAGAGTGAGAATAAAGGGGACCTATTCTGATTGGTTGCCTATAACTAGTGGTTTTCTACAGGAATTGATACTGGGACCACTTCTTTTCAGCTAAAACGTCAGTGAATTGGATGATGTAATTTATGGCTTCGTGGCCAGGTGTAGGGAAGTGTATGGTCATGCAATTTCGCAAATGAAGTAAAGGCACAATCTATTTTCTAAATGGAGAAAATTCAAAACTCAAAGGTGCAAAGTGAATTGGGAGTCCTTGTGCAGGATTCCCTAAAGGTTACCTTACAGGTTGAGTCAGTGGTTTGGGGTTATTTTGTGAACACTAGAATATAAAAGCAACAGTGTCATGCTGAGACTTTATAAGGCATTGGTCAGACTGCACTTGCAGCATTGTGAACAGTTTTGAGCCCCTTATCTAAGAAAAGTCATGCCAGCATTGGAGGGGACCAGGGGAGGTTCACAAGTATGATTCTAGAATGAAAGGGTTAACAAATGAGGAGCTGTTGATGACTCTGGGCTGGTACTCATTGGAGACAGAAGAATGAGAGGGGAATCTCATTGAAACCTATCAAATATTGAAAGGCGTACATAGAGTGGATATGGAGAGGATGTTTCCTATACAATAGTGGGTGAGTCTAGGACCAGATGCTACATCTCAGAATAGAGGGATGTCTATTTAAAACAGACATGAGGATTTGTTTCTTCAGCCACATGGTGGTGAATTGGTGGAATTCATTGTCAAGGATGGCTGTGGAGGCCAAGTCATTAAGTCAGGTCATCAACAGAATGTGGAGAAGGCATGAGAATGGGGTTGAGAGGGATAATAAATCAGCATTGATGTAATAGGAGAGCAGATTCAATGGGCCAAATGGCCTAATTCTGCTTGTAAGTATTATGGTCTTAACAGCCACTGGCAGTTCAAGCTAGATGGCTGCCTACCTGTCTCATGGGATGTTAGTTGTTCAATTATTATTTCAAGGTCATTTTGGCCAAGAAAATTCTCATCCCAAATTTCAAAATTTTGTGTCCTGGAAGAAGTCAGTGGATCAAGCAGTATCTGTGGTGGGAAAAATGATGTATCAACATTTCAGAATCCTGTATCAGGAACAACATGCTGCCAGGGTATAAGGAATGAATAGTCAATATTCCAGTTTTCTAATGCAGGGTCCCAATCCAAAATGTCAACACGTCCTCTTTGTCTCAAAGTAGTTTACTTCTTACACCAGGTTTCAGCATCTGGTGTCCCTTGTTTATCCACAGTATTTTTGTGGTCTATTGGTTTATGCTAATAAATAACTCTCAAGATGCTAATAGTGGGGATCCCAGGCAATGTAATGCTGGCAATGTAAGTCATGGGCATGTTAGAGGTGGCTATTATAGATGGCATACATATGCTATAAATGTTAATTCCTATAAATTGTCCTGATTTTGCAGAATGCAAAAATAGGATGCTTCAGTTTGTGAAATGTTGGAAAACAAATCTGAGGAACAGGATTAGGAACCTGAGGAACATCTGAGGAACACATGGAAAAGAAAGGATTGACCAGGGATAGTCAACACATATTACCTGAGTGGAGTTCCTGAATAACTAATTTATTTGAGTTTGTTGAAGAGGTACCTAAGTATATATTGAAGGCAGTGCTGTTGATGTGCATTACGTGGAAAGCTTGTTCTAAAAATTAGTTGACTTCCAGGGCAAGTTGGTAAATTGGATCCAAAGTTGATTTAATGATAGGAGACAAAGGGTGATGGTGGAAGACTATTTTTTGTGATTTGAAGTCTTGTAACATGCAGTTTATCACCAGTGCAGTTTGTTATGAACATTAGTGACTTAGATGTGAACGTAGGAAGTATGATTGCTAAATTTGCAGATGAACATGAAAATTGGTGGTGGTGTTGAGATTGAGGAGGATAGTTTTAGGGTACAAAATTATTTTGCTTAGCTGTTAAATTGGCAAAGAAATTGCAATTGGAATTCAATCCAGCCAAGTATGATGTACATTTTGGGAAATCAAGTAAGGGCAGGGCATATATGGTGGATGATAGGATCCTAGGACGTATTGAAAAGCAAAAGGGAACTTGGAGTTCAAGTTTAACTATTTCTGAAGCTGCCAGCACAAGTGGATAAGGTGGTGAAGTAGGCATATGGGATGATTGCCTTCATTAGTCATGGCATGAAATCTAAGAGGTCTTGATAAAATTTTACAGAATACTGGTGACACCACAGAATATTGTGTGCAGTTATTTAAGACCATGAGACAAAGGAACAGAAGTTGGCCATTCGGACCATCAAGTCTGCTCTGCCGTTTTATCATGAGCTGATCCATTCTCCCATTTAGTCCCACTCCCCCGCCTTCTCACCATAACCTTTGATGCCCTGGCTACTCAGATACCTATCAATCTCTGCCTTAAATACACCCAATGACTTGGCCTCCACTGCCGCCGTGGCAACAAATTCCACAGATTCGACACCCTCTGGCTAAAAAAATTTCTTCGCGTCTCTGTTCTGAATTGGTGCCCTTCAATCTTTAAGTCATGCCCTCTTGTACTAGACTCCCCCACCATGGGAAACAACTTTGCCACATCCACTCTGTCCATGCCTTTCAACATTCAATTGAGGTCCCTTCTCATTCTTCTAAACTTCAAGGAGTACGGTCCAAGAGCAGTCAAACGCCCCTCATATGTTAACCCTCTCATTCCCGAAATCATTCTAGTGAATCTTCTCTGAACCCTCTCCAATGTCAGCACATCCTTTCTTAAATAAGGAGCCCAAAACTGCACACAGTACTCCAAGTGAGGTCTTACCAGTGCCTTATAGAGCCTCAACATCACATCCCTGCTCCTATACGCTATTCCTCTAGAAATGAATGCCAACATGCATTCTCCTTCTTCACCACTAACTCAACCTGAAGGTTACCCTTAAGGGTATTCTGCACGAGGACTGCTAAGTCCCGTTGCATCTCAGAACTTTGAATTCTCTCCCCATTTAAATAGTAGTCTGCCCGTTTATTTCTTCTACCAAAGTGCATGACCATACACCTTCCAACATTGTATTTCATTTGCCACTTCTTTGCCCATTCTCCCAATTTATCCAAGTCTCTCTGCAGACTCTCTGTTTCCTCAGCACTACTGGCCCATCCACCTATCTTTGTATCATCAGCAAACTTAGCCACAAAGCCATCTATTCCGTAATCCGTAATATACAACGTAAAAAGAAGTGGCCCCAACACAGACCCCTGTGGAACACCACTGGTAACCGGCAGCCAACCAGAATGGGATCCCTTTATTCCCACTCTCTGTTTCCTGCCAATCAGCCAACACTTTATATAACTTTCCTGTAATTCCATGGGCTCTTATCTTGTTTAGCAGCCTCATGTGTGGCACTTTGTCAAAGGCCTTCTGAAAATCCAAATACACAATATCCACTGCATCTCCCTTGTCTAGCGTACTTGTAATTTCCTCAAAAAATTGCAATAGGTTTTTCAGGCAGGATTTTCCTTTAAGGAAACCATGCTGAGTTCTGCCTATCTTGTCATATGCCTCCAGGTACTTTGTAACCTCATCCTTGACAATCGACTCCCAACAACTTCCCAGCACCGATGTCAAGCTAACAGGTCTATAATTTCCTTTTTGCTTCCTTGCCCCCTTCTTAAATAACGGAGTGACATTTGCAATCTTCCAGTCCTCCAGAACCATGCCAGAATCTATTGACTTTTGAAAGATCATTGCTAGTGTCCCTTTCCATTCAACTTTGGCCAGTTCCTCTCTCATGCCACTGTAATTTCCTTTACTCCACTGAAATACCGACACATTGGATTTTGGCTTCTCTTTCTCAAATTTCACAGTGAACTCAATCATGTTATGATCACTCGCTCCTAAGGGTTCCTTCACCTCAATCTCTCTAATCACCTCTGGTTCATTACGCAATACCCAATCCAGTACAGCCGATCTCCTAGTGGGCTCAACAACAAGCTGTTCTAAAAAGCCATCTTGTAGACATTCTACAAATTCTTTCTCTTGAGATCCAGGGCTGACCTGATTTTCTCAATCCAACTCGCATGTTCAAATCCCCCACAATTATCACAACACTGCCCTTCTGGCAAGCCTTTTCTATTTCCTGTTGTAATTTGTAGTCCACATCAGTGCAGCTGTTAGGAGGCCTGTGTATAACTGCCATCAGGGTCCTTTTACCCCTGCGATTTCTTTGCTCAACCCATAAAGATTCTGCACCTTCCGATCCTATGTCACCTCTATCTAATGATTTAATATCATTTCTTACCAATAAATCCATGCCACCCCATCTGCCTACCTGCCTATCCTTCCGATACACCATGTATCCTTGGACGTTCAGCTCCCAGAGACATGCATCCTTTAGCCACGTCTCAGTGATGGCCACAACATCATACTTGCCAATCTGTAGCTGTACGACAAGATCATCCACCTTATTCCTTATGCTGCGTGCATTTAAGTATAACACCTTAAGTCCAGTATTTGGTACTTTTTGCTTTGATTGCACTGCAACTTTATTGCACTGCAACTTTATTGCACTGCAACTCATCCCAATGGTTGCAAATTTGCCCCATCACCTGCCTGTCCTTCCTGACATCTTTACTGCTCACTATCTTAGATTTATTTCTGTTTTCCCCCTCCTCCGCTCTATCATTCCGGTTCCCATCCCCCTGCCAAATTAGTTTAAACCCTCCCTAACAGCTTTATTAAACCTTCCTGCCAGGATATTGGTCCCCTTCGGGTTCAGGTGTAACCCGTCCTTTTTGAACAGTTCATACTTCCCCCAGAAGAGATCCCAATGATCCAAAAATCTGAAGCCCTGCCCCCTGCACCAGTCTCTCAGCCACACATTCATCTGCCTGATCCTTCTATTCTTGCCCTCGCTAGCATGTGACACAAGTAGCAATCTTGAGATTACTACAGTGGAGGGCCTGCTTCTCAGCTTCCTTCCTAACTCCCGGAAATCTCTCTTCAGGACCTCCTCCCTTTTCCTATCTATGTCATTGGTACCAACATATACCAAGACCTCTGGCTGCTCGCCCTCTCCCCTCAGAATATTCTGGACCCGATTCGAGACATCACGTACCCTGGCGCTTGGGAGGCAACACACCATACGCATATCTCTATCAGGCTCACAGAATCTCCTGTCTGTTCCCCTGACTATGGAATCCCCTGATAAACCGCATTCCTCTTCTCCCTCCTTCCCTCCTGCATAACAGCGCCAGGCTCAGTGCCAGAGACCCGGTCACCGTGGCTGTCCCCTGTCAGGTCATCCCCCTCAACAGCATCCAAAATGATATACTTGTTGTTGAGGGGGGAAGCCACAGTGGTGCTCTCCACTGTCTGGGCATTTCCCTTCCCTCTCCTGACAGTCACCCAGTTTTCTGACCCCTGTAGCCTAGGGATGATTACCTCCCTGTAACTCCTGTCTATCACCTCTTCATTTTCTCTAATAAGCAATAGGTCATCAAGCTGCAGCTCCAGATCCCTAACACGGTCTCTGAGGAGCTGCATCTCGGTGACCTGGTGCAGATGTGGCCATCAGGGAGGCTGGAGGTCTCCCAGCATTCCCACATCTGACACCCTGAACAAACTAACCCTGCAGACATGCTACCTAATTCTACAGGAATGAAACAAGGAAAAATAAGTCTACTCACCCACTTACCTCGCCAAACACACAGTCTTTTTAAACTGTTAGCTTATACTGTTAGCTGTGTGAGCCTTTCTGTTCCTCCGTCTGTCCGGGCTGTTTCGCCAAGGGGAAAAAAGAGTTGGTGCCTCGCTCTCACCACTTCCCATTACCACCTAAGCCCGTTGAGCCAAAGCCCTACACTCTGCTGCTACTCACTCCGCTGCCTGCTGTATAGGGTGGTCTTCTTTTTAAACTCTCCGCACTGTCCTGTCTATGTCACGCGCCTGCACAGTCTCACCCTTCTTGTACTCGAAGTTTTTGAAAAAACTGCCTTCCTTCAGAATTTAGCTCTCATGCCGCCCTTCTTGTCCTGATCGGAAAAAACTGTCCTATTTCTGTCCCATTATAAGAAGAATGTAATTGTACTAGAGAAGATGCAAAGGAGAATCACCAGGATGTTGCCTGAGACGGAATGTTTCAGTTTTGAGATAAGACTATGTATACTAGCAACTGTACTTTTTTCCATAGATGTGCCTGGCCTACTAAGTTCCTCCAGCATTTTGTGTGTGTTGCTTGGATTTCAAGCATCTGCAGATTTTCTCTTGTTTGTGACTATGTCTATTCAGTTTGTTTTACTTGGGACAGAAGGGTGAGAGGAGACCTGTAAGAGGTACACAAAATTATGAAAGATATAGATAGGCTAAATAGTAAGAAACATTACCCATGGCAGAGGTGTCTAAGGCCATAGGCATATGTTTAAGTTGAGAAGTAAATGGCTTAGTGGGGATCTGGGGAAGAACTTTTTCAACCAGAATACAAGTGAAGTCTGAGTGCACTGTCTGAGAAAATGATGCAGGTCAGCATTGTCACAATTTGTCTACCATGATTGGACTACACAATCTCAGGTTGCCCAGATATAAGTTGCTTAAGTTTTTCCGAAGATGTAATGCTGTTTTAATCAATTAAAATTGTACGTGCTTTCAAGAATGTGCATTCTGCAAAGACGTTATCCTAAATTATCTCCTATTTTGTGATCAAATTAGATTAATCAAGGAACTTCAACATCAATAAAGAGAACTAAACAGTCTGTCACCAGTAATCTTAGGGTCACTTCATATAGCCCTTAGAGCAAACTGTTTATGCTAATTATAAAAAGTGTAGCCTCCGGCAGCCTGAGCTGCAGCATATTGCTCTGGTTATGCGTAAGTTGTATGCTGAAGGAAAACTTTCTTTTACCTTGGGCATTTTACAGATTGCAGTAGGTGACATTCATATTACTACTTAGTCCGGTGTCCTTGCCAGCTAGCATGTTATTCCCAAGGATGGATTATGCTTCTGTTTGGTCATTGTTCAGCTTGTCAGTGATGATACATTTGTACTGAGTAAGTTCTCCATATGACACCATCTTTTGGCTCAACACAGCAAGTTAAAATTGCTGTCTGCTTGTGGACTGGGACAAGAAAGGTGATGTACAAATACAAATCTTCCTTTTTTCTTATCTCTTTGAGACACACTGCCACTGGATGAACGCAGATATACTCTTTCTGATCACTGAAAGCAACAATGAGCGGGTCATTACTAAAAATAAAGTGCTGGAAATTCTGAGCAACACACAGAAAATCTGGAAAAATGAAGCAAGTCAGGCAGTATCCATAGAGAGCAATAAACAGTCGATGTTTTGGGTGGAAACCTGCTGGAAATTCTGTTGCCCTTGAGGTTACAGTAAACTGATACTGCTCCAGTAATATGTGATTATTTCTTCTGGAATCATTGGGGTAAGTAATCATTGGGAATCAGGAGTACTAATTTTTAATTATCCCACTAGTGTTTAGGGGAGCTATGATGGTCCTCCGTCTCTGTCTGCTCATAACATTGCACACAGATGTAGAAGGATTCTTCATTGCTGTTTCTGTAACAATATTTTTGACCGGTTAGGGTTGTTATCCCTGAGCTGAACCCCTGAACCTCTAGGACTGGTGGATCACTGTTAGTCTGGCCTTGAGCCTTCCATCTGTTTGACATGGGTAACCCTTCCAAGTGCCAAAGCACAAGGACCTGCCTCTAGCCAACACAGCTCTCCAGGTCATTGAGGCACTCAAGCCTCCAAACCCTACAACAAGGTTGTGGTCCTTTTGGAGGATGTATAGAGAGGTTCTCTCAAAACAGCTTAAATGTTTACAGTCTGGCTAGAAACCACAGACACAGTCCAAAAATCCCCTGAGCCCATCTATTTCATAAATAGATTTATCCTTTTGGATGCTGGTGAGAACATTGGATCTCCTGAGAATACAGTTCAAACCCTGAGTGGCTGAGCTGTGCAGGAGAGGGGGGAAGAAGGTTGAAAGCGCAATAAGGAGGGATACAACAGGCCCATAACTTCTTGCTTTCTGTCCCTCCTTTCTTGAATATTAGCATTACATTTATACTTTTTCAATCCTCTGACCTCTCTTGAATCTAGAGAATTTAATTTACCATCAATGCACTCTCTCTGCAGCCACTTTCTTTAAAATATTATGATGCTGATTATCAGGTCCACGGAGCATTTAAATAGTCATAAGATAATCAAGCAGAGGCAATATGGTTGTGACTCTGCAGATCCAGTATAGACAGGGTAACTGTCTTTGACATATTTGCTAGAGTTTTTGAGGATGTAACAAACAAATTGAATAAAGGAGAATTGGTAGATATTCTGTATCTTGAGGTCAGAATACATTTGATGTGCTACGTAATAGGTCACTGCACATGGGGTTGGTGCTAATGCATTGGCATGGAAAGGATAAAGGGAAGTGGGAAACTAACAGGAGAATATAAATGAGGCATTTACTAATTAGCAGTAATGAACTAGTGGCCTGCAAAGAGATACAGTTAGGTTACCGTAGAGGACCAGAAGTTAATAAATGGAGTATAATGTAGGGAAATGTGAGGTTATCTATTTTGAAAGGAAGAAAGAAAGCAAATTATTATTTAGCCGCAGAGGGAATACACCATTTTTCAGTAAAAGGGGTACTAGAAGATGCAGGTTTAGCAAATAAGTAGAAAAACTAATAGAATGTTGACCTTTATAGTAAGGGATTTGCAGTATAAAAGTAGGAGGTTTTGATATAACTTTACAAAGCACTGGTGAAGATCCACTTAGAATACTGCTTAGAGTTTTGGTCTCCCAATTAAAGGATATAATTGGATTTGAGACAGTACAGCAAAAAATCACTAGGTTGATTACTAGGCTGAGGGAATTGACATATGAAGAAAACTGAGCAGTTTTGACCTATGCATACTCAGAAGAATGAGAGGTGATCTTATTGAAGCATGTAGGACTCTGAGAAGGATTGTGAGGGTGGATGCTGAGAGGATGTTTCCTTTATGTGGGGTAATATTTATAATTAAGCATAGTTTCAGATAAGGAGGAATTCCTTCTCACAGAATATATTCAGTGTGGAGATTTATAGATGTTTAAATGATGAGTTATGGGGAGAGAGTGGGAAAGTCATGCTGGGTTTTATTTCCAGGTCAGTTGATGATTTGGGTCAAGACCCTTCATCTGGACTGTCCACAGATGCTGCCTGATGCACCGAGTTCATCCAGTAGTTTTTTTTTGGTTAATCTTTTCTATTCTTCCTCCAGATTCCAGCATCTGCAATTACTTGTGTGATTGTGATTGTGTGATCAAGCAAAGAGTCTTTGCTTGATTCCCACTGATCTTAATTTCTCTCAAGCTGTAATGTTAATGTCCTGATATCTGGAGCAGTCACTCTCAACTCATGCCTGGACTTCAAACTGAGCAGCAGAAATTACTGAGCAGAATTTACATTAATATCACTTGATTGTAATATTAATAGTGCATTGCATAACTTTTCTCATGGTTGAACATTCAGTTATGGGACATTAATTGGCCAGATTTTACACTCTATTTTAAATTCCTGGGGAACTTTACACTTTTATGAGTCAGTATCAGGGTTTCATACACATAAGTTACCAAATTTCTGCCATTATTTAAGATATATCTCCTATGTCTCTGTGGACTCTGCTTGTTTTTTTAATCCTTTATACCCATTTGATATGCATCATCATTACCGCTGACAGATTTCATCTCCTGAAGCAAAGAGAAAAATCTACCTTTCTCTCCTCTATTTGCAAATTATTAAAACAGGTTTGTTCTTGGTTGGAGGAAATTCATGAAACACTAACAAATACAACTGAGTAATTGTAGCCACTACTTATAAATTGGCAACAAGCAAAACTAAGAAAATTAGTTAGTTGTGATGAAAATTAAAGACAAAACAGTAGAGCTGGAAATCTGAAATTTATACAGAAAATGCTGAAAATACTTAACACATCAAGCAATATCTGTGAAAGGAGAAACCACTAATGTTTCAAGTCAAAGCTTTAATTAGAGTAAAATGCAAGAAAAATATATTTACAATATTACTCAAATATTACTGAAGTATTAAATACACAACACTTCTCCCTGCTTAGTTATAAACTCCATTCTATATTGAGATTAAAGGCATACAGTATGTAGAGAAGTTTGATTGCTCCAAACAAAGTAGACAAAATGAGCTTTGCTGGTATCATTAAAGTATTACAGGAACATTTAGAACCAAAACCATTGTTGAACACTTGAGGATTCATAAGTGAAATCAAAAGGACGGGGTGTTCATCTCAGTATATGTGTCTGAATTGAAGAGATTGTCTGAGCAATGTGAGATTATAGAGTTTGTGGAATCTTACAAGAAAGCATTCAAAAATGGCTCCTAACTGAAGCACGACTTACATTTAAAAGAACAGTTAAAATTGATATACCGTAGATTCCGGACTACAGAGCGCACCTGATTTTAAGCCGCTGGCTCTAATTTTAGAAATAAAATCATTTTTTTAATTGTAAAGGCCGCACCGGATTTTAGGCCGCACCGGATTTTCGGCCGCAGGTGTCCCACGTTGTAATATGAGATATTTACACAGAAAGATATTACACGTGAGGATTTTTTTAACTTTTAATTAAATCCATATGGTAACAAAAACAAATACATATTGCAAATGCTTTTTTTCGAACCGTGCCCGTACGCGGCTACTTTTAAATATACGTTGCGTATACTTCTTTACTGAACAACATTCCAATATCTCCTAACGACTGGTAAAAAATATATATACTGCAGCCTACCAGGAAAAGTTATTGATACCTTTAACTTAAAAGCAGAGTTCGCTCAGATCCAAAGCTGCTCGCGTAATGCGCTCCCCCCCTCCTTTCCGTTTCATCGCAAACGGCATTTAAAAGCAGAGTTCGCTCGGATCCAAAGCCGCTCGCGTAATGCGCTCCCTCCCTCCGTCCCGTTTCATCGCAAACCGGCATTTTCCCACAAGACACCGCGAAACCGGGTGTGTCGTCATAGCATCCCGCGATGTAGTACAGAAAACAAATATAGTTTAAACTAAGTAGGGTAGGTAGCACAATGCTTCGAGTGTTTTCCATGTTGATGAGGGTGAGTACAAATGACTGATTTACAATAATTTAATTGTGAAAGTGCGCTTGATTTATCGTACAATTTCATTGGACCTCTGTGAACTACTCATCAATTTTATTGGTCTACTGTTACGAGGCAAAATGTTTACGAGGCGGCATGAAAAAAAACATGCATTAGCCGCTTCGGATTATTGGCCGCAAAGTTCAAAGCTGTTCAAAATGTGGGAAAAAAGTAGCTGCTTAAAATCCGGAATCTACGGTACATCAATGGGAACAGCAGACAGATGCAATTGAGTTGTCCAAGAAAAATAAGATAACTTGCCTGAACAACTACTGCCCAGTGGGTCTAATATATACCATCATGAGGTTGGTCATGACATACTTCAGCTCCAGCTTTCCAGACAACCTCAACTCAATTTGGCTACCACTGAAACAGATCTACAGTGGACGTCGTTTCCCTGGCTACTTACTCATCTCTGGAGCACCTGTACAGTAAAGACACCTGCATAAGACTATTGTTTATTGACTACTGTTCTGCCTAAAATACTATTATTCCAAGCAAACTCATCACCAAACCCCAGACCCTGAGAGTTAATGTCTTCCTCTGCAATTGTTGACTTTCTGAGCAACAGACTGCAATCAGTAAGGATTGGTAGCGTCACCTCAGCCACGATTATTATAACTCTTGTGTCCCACATCTTCAGTCTCCTGATCTACTCCCTGTACACCTATGACCTCATGGCCTGATTCTTCTCTAACTTCATCTACAAGTTTGCAGATGATACCACTGTAGTTGGCTACATCTCAAATAATGATGAACTAGTGTACTGGAAGGAGTTAGAGAGTTCAGTGAAATGGAATCATGACAACAACCTTTCCCCAATGTCAATCAAACAAAAGAGCTGGTCATGCTCCTGTCTACATCAGTGATGTTGAGGTTGAAAGGGCTGAGAGCTTCACCAAGAGCCTGTCCTGGAAAACCACATGAATGTCACAGTCAAGAAATCTCACTAGCACCTATACTTCCTCAGATGTTAAAGAAATAAAGCATATCCCCATCAACTCTTATCAATGTTTATTGATGTACCGTAGATAACATTCTGTGTAGATGCATAATGGCTTGGTATGGCAACTGCTGTGCACATGTGCACAAGAAAGTGTGGATAGTTGTGGACACAGTTCAGCACATCACAGGAACCAGCCTCCCCTCCATGGTGTCTGTCTATACTTCTCACTGCCTCAGTAAAGTAACCAGCATAATCAAAGACTCCACCCACTCCAGACATTCTCTCTTTTCCCCTCTCCTATCAGGTGGAAGGTACAAAATCCTGAAAGTATGTACCACCAGGCTTGAGGACAGCTTTACATATCAGCAAGCTTTTATCCCACTGTTATCAGACTCTTGAATGGACCTCTTGTGTTGTAAGATGGACTCAGCCTCACATTGTTATACTTTTATCTTATTGTAGCCCAGTGCACAAATAATGATTTGATCTCTGTAAGCAAAATGCAAGACCAGATTTTCACTGTATCATTGTATATGTGACAATAATAAACCAATACCAATAAACAGTTGTTAAAATAGCAGTTGGGACTCTGTAGTTTTGTAATGGATGTTGCTAGCCTGTCATCTAAAATGGAGACAAAAAAATCTAGACGGGAGGAAAAGGCAGAGATGGATCATGAGGGATTGAGGGAAAAATAATAACAAATTTCTGGTAAGATGGTTCCACACACCGTCGCAGTGACTTCTCTGGGTCCAACCAGAGGTGTATTGTTCATCCTTTATAACTTTTTTATGATCACAAGACACTGTTGGATATTAAGAACATTATGTACTGCAGGTCTACCCCATCAGTGAATTACTGTATAATGATGGACCAGGACTTTTGTGTACTGTATTGTCGTCTGGACTTGTGTACCATTGTTATGCAGAGCCAGTGAACCATCCAACAAACGGTACAAATGATTGGTTTGGATGTTTTTATTGTGATCACAAGATCCTGTTGGACATTGGTAATGTAGAGTATGGCAAGTCTGGTTCATTGGTAAGACCGACGGTGGGGGAGCTGCATTGTTGCATGGACCAGGCTCTCATGCTGCAGTGTTGCCTGTTGCAGCCTTCCAGGAGAGGAGATACCAGAATTAGTGTGGGAGAGAGACTCTGTGGGTGCGCTGGTTGGGGACTGGCCCTCCCATTGGTGCTGCTCTCCAATGCTCATTTGGTACTATCTTCCAATGTTTGCTTGATGGAAGACAAAGTGGACCAGGATAGCACCTCATGCACCATCAGTTCTACAGATCATGCCTCTCAGTGATGTGCTATATTATATTTTTTTCTGCTACCATACTATATGTGTTATATGTGCTGTGTGCTGTACACTGTGGTTTGCACTTTGGTCCAAGAAGACTGTTGTTTCGTTTGGCTATACTTGTGTGTATTGATAAATGACAATTATACTTGAACAAATGTAATGCAATTACTATTCTGTGCAGGAAGGACCACCTATATGGCTGTTGAAGTACTGAAAGAAAAGTAAAAGGAAGTAGCATAGAAACAAAAATTATTTCACATACACCACGCAACAGTGAGTATAAGAATAGAACGTGGTGGAGGATAAATGCGTGGCTGAGGGATTGGTGCAGGGGGTCAGGGATTCAGATTTCTGGATCATTGGGACCTCTTTTGGGGCAGGTGTGACCTGTACAAAAAGGACGGATTGCATTTGAATCCCAGGGGCCCAATATCCTGGCAGGGAGGTTTGCTAAGGCTACTGGGGAGAGTTTAAACTAGAATTGTTGGGGGGTGGGAACCGAACTGAAGAGACTGGGGAAGAGGTGGTTGGCTCACAAATAGAGAAAGCTTGGAGATGGTGTAAGAGGGAGGATAGGCAGGTGATAGAGAAGGGATGCGCTCAGACCGATGGTTTAAGAAGTGTCTATTTTAACTTGGAGCTATGATGTCATTACAGAGACTTGGATGGCTCAAGGACAGGAATGGTTACTTCATGTGCCGGGTTTTAGATGTTTCAGAAAGGACAGGGAGAGAAGCAAAAGAGGTGGGGGCGTGACACTGTTGATCAGAGATAGTGTCACAGTTGCAGAAAAGGTGGACGTCATAGAGGGATTGTCTATGGAGTCTCTGTGGGTGGAGGTTAGGAACAAGAAGGGGTCAATAACTTTACTGGGTGTTTTTTATAGGCCGCCCAATAGTAACAGGGATATCGAGGAACAGATAGGGAAACAGATCCTGGAAAGGTGTAATAATAAGAGTTGTCGTGATGGGAGATTTTAATTTCCCAAATATCAATTGGCATCTCCCTAAAACAAGGGGTTTAGATGGGGTGGAGTTTGTTAAGTGTGTCCAGGAAGGTTCCTTGACACAATATGTAGAGAAGCCTACAAGAGGAGAGGCTGTACTTGATTTGGTATTGGGAAATGAACCTGGTCAGGTGTCAGATCTGACAGTGGGAGAGCATTTTGGAGATAGTGATCATAATTCTATCTCCTTTACAATAACATTGGAGAGAGATAGGAGCAGACAAGTTAGAAAAGCGTTTAATTGGAGTAAGGGGAATTGGAGTAAGGGGAGTTATGAGGCTATCAGGCAGGAAATTGGAAGCTTCAATTGAGAACAAATGTTCTCAGGGAAAAGTATGAAAGAAATGTGGCAAATGTTCACAGGATATTTGTGTGGAGTTCCGCATAGGTACATTCCAATGAGACAGGGAAGTTATGGTAGGGTACAGGAACCATGGTGTACAAAGGCTGTAATAAATCTAGTCAAGAAGAAAAGAAAAGCTTACAAAAGTTTCACAGAGTTGGGTAATATTAGGGATCTAGAAGATTATAAGGTAAACAGGAAGGAGCTTAAAAAGGAAATTAGGAGAGCCAGAAGGGACTATGAGAAGGCCAGGTGGGCAGGATTAAGGAAAACCCCAATGCATTCTCCAAGTATGTGAAGAGCAAGAGGAGAAAAAGTGAAAGAATAGGACCTATCAAGTGTGACAATGGGAAAGTGTGTATGGAACCAGAGGAAATAGCGGAGGTACTTAATGAATACTATACTTAAGTATTCACTATGGAAAATGATCTTGGTGATTGTAGTGCAGACTTGGAGGAGACTGAAAAGCTTGGAGCATGTAGGTATTAAGAAAGAGGAGCTTTTAGAAAGCCTCAAGTTGGATAAGTCGCCGGGACTGGATGAGATGTACCCCAGGCTACTGTGGGAGGCGAGGGAGGAGATTGTTGAGCCTCTGGTGATGATCTTTGCATCATCAATGGGCACAGGAGAGGTTCTGGAGGATTAGAGGGTTGCAGATGTTGTCCCTTTATTCAAGAAAGGAAGTAGAGATAGCCCAGGAAATTATAGACAGTGAGTCTTACTTCAGTGGTTGGTAAGTTGATGGAGAAGATCCTGAGAGGCAGGATTTATGAACATTTGGAGAGGTATAATATGAAGGCAAAGAGTGGTGGTAGACGGGTCATATTCTGCATGGAGGTCAGTGACCAGTGGTGTGCCTCAGGGATCTGTTCTGGGACCCCTACTCTTTGTGATTTTTATCAATGACCTGGATGAGAAAGTAGAGGGATGGGTTAGTAAGTTTGCTGATGACACAAAGGTTGGAGGTGTTGTGGATGGTGTGGGGGGCTGTCAGAGGTTACAGCGGGACATTGATAGGATGCAAAACTGGGCTGAGAAGTGGCAAATGGGGTTCAACCCAGCTAAGTGTGAAGTGGTTCACTTTGGTAGGTCAAATATGATGGCAGAATATAGTATTAATGGTAAGACTCTTGGCAGTGTGGAGGATCAGAGGGATCTTGGGGTCCAAGTCCATAGGACGCTCAAAGCAGCTGTGCAGGTTGACTCTGTGGTTAAGAAAGCATATGGTGTATTGGCCTTCATCAATCGTGGAACTGAATTTAGGAGCTGAGAGGTAATGTTGCAGCTATATGGTACCCTGGTCAGACCCCAAGTGGGGTACTGGTCCTGGTCGCCTCACTACAGGAAGGATGTGAAAGTCATAGAAAGGGTGCAGAGGAAATTTACAAGGATGTTGCCTGGATTGGGGAGCATGCCTTATGAAAACAGGTTGAGTGAACTTGGCCTTTTCTCCTTGGAGCGACAGAGGGTGAGAGGTGACCCGATAAAGATGTATAAGATGATGAGAGGCATTGATCGTGTGGATGGTCAGAGGTTTTTTCCCAGGGCTGAAATGGTTGCCACAAGAGGACATAGGGTTAAGGTGCTGGGGAGTAGGTACAGAGGAGAGGTCAGTGATAAGTTTTTTACTCAGAGAGTGGTGAGTGCATGGAATGGGCTGCCGGCATCAGTGGTGGAGGCGGATACGATAGGGTCTTTTAAGAGTCTTTTGGATAGGTACATGGAGCTTAGAAAAATAGAAGGCTATGGGGAAGTCTAGTAATTTCTAAGGTAGGAACATGTTCAACACAACTTTGTGAGTTGAAGGGCCTGTATTGTGCTGTAGCCTTTCTATGTTTCTATACTCCCGTGAAAAGAAAAGCATATCCTGAACCTGTATGAATTCCTGTAGTTACATCTTTGACCTCATGAAAGTTAGTGGACTTGAAGTTGTCCAATGGGAGAATGACCGGGGAAGGGAAACTAGTTAGGTTTCTGTTCAGGAAAGAAGCGCATGACCTGCAAAGAATTCTGGTGTGAGATGTAGTTGTGGAGGAACTGTATGCCTTTGATATTGATGACTGAGACCAAGTAAACCAAAACTACGAAATTGGTAGAGTGCATCAGATGTGTCAAGGGTATAAGTGGGACGAAACTGAACTAGAGGAATTAAGGGGATGGAATTAAAGCAGGAAGAAGTACGGTAAGTTTTGTGAGCCAAAAACTGGCCAAAAAAATTGATATGCTTTTACAGCTCTTTGTATGGATTCTGTATAAGCAGGCTGAACAAGGCTGGGACAGTAGAAGGCAGGAAACTGTGGCGGGAAGACCACAGAACTATAGAACCATAGAACACTACAGCACAGCACAGGCCCTTCAGCCCTCCATGTTGTGCCGACCCATATAATCCTTAAAAAAAGTACTAAACCAAAACTAACCCATAACCCTCCATTTTTCTTTCATCCATGTGCCTGTCCAAGAGGCTCTTAAATACCCCCAATGTTTTAGCCTCCACCAACATCCCTGGCAAGTCATTCTAGGCACTCACAACCCTCTGTGTAAAAATCTTACCCCCGATGTCTCCCCTAAACTTCCTTCCCTTAATTTTGTACACATGCCCTGAATATGTACAAGATGTGTACAGGAATGTGTACAGACTTAAAACAAAAATGAAGTTGTATCTCAGAGACGATGATCTAATGTGCAGCTCTGAAGACATGGTCCAGATGGAGGTAGAAAGATGTCCAAAAGCTGAAATTTGGGCTCTGAAAGTTAGATTTCAGTTCAACAGCACCACCCTTGTCAATGACAGTATCAAAGTAGAATTTTCTTGAGTGTTATTTTTAGTTCTTAATACGCAGAGTACAGCATGATTAGAAGATTTAGGTTTGAGCGAATGAGAGGAATAGAAATATCAAGATGGTCAATATCACATCTTCAGTTAGCAGTGAATATGTCTGGAGCAAGTAGAGGGTGGTGGGATAGGTACAGGAAATTCTGAATGAAGGTGTTCTTTGGTATTAGAAGATGGTAATGTAGGATAGTATACAAATAATTCTGGGGATGAGAGCAGATTGATGTTTGCAAATGGAATCCTTTGTAATACTGCTGTCAAAGGGTTATCTGCTTTATGTTCCACTAGACCAGAGTTTCTCAACCAGGGTTCCGTGAGAGGTCGCTTGGGGTTCTGTGAGAGATTGTGATTTAAAAAAAACATTGTTTTTTGAACTTCATGGGAGGTGCGAAGTTAGCAGTTGTTGTGGTAGGCAGTGACAGAGCAGCCCTTTTAGCAATCTCATTGGAGGTGTCTCAGCCCAGTATGGCAGTGTGCAGTAGCACAGTGTTTATTTGCTTGAGTCCATTCTCAGTTTCTAATGTGAGACAGAGGAGGCTGTTAATAATTGGTGAAGAGAGGATGGTAGACTGATGGTGACTACTGTATTGCATGGAGGGGAGGACGGTAGGCTGTTAATTAGTGAGCACTGTATTGCTCGGAGGGAAGGATAGTAGGCTGATAATTGGTAAGCGCTGTATTGCATGGAGGGGAGGACGGTAGGCTAGTGAGGAGCGTGAAGTGCATTTTCTGAACATTGAATAGACTCGCCCAACTTGGGCTGTGACATCAGCCTCTCCTTCTTGAATTCACCCACCCCCCCCCGAACTTCTCCTTACACGCTACTGACTGACTTATGGCAGCAAACAAACTACTGGTGTAGTAGAAAATTGTTGGGAAATTTTCAATCTAAAGACGGTTCAGTGTGGCAATTTGTGAAGAGGAGGTATGAGATGGAAGAGGAGGATTCTAGGCCTAGGCCTACGGACAATTCTGAAAAGGTTAATGATGAACTAGAAAGAAGATTGTACTTCACAGTACTGGTACAACAACAGACACAAAAAAGTCTGTCTTTTTTACAAAACTATTAAAGTCTATTTACACAACAAATACACAATGTACAAACATTAAATGTTTACAAGACAGTGAATAAATTAAAATGAAAATGTGATTATTAATGTCGATAAAACAGTCAATTCCCTGGGAGGGCCCACCACTCCCGGAAATTCTCCAATGTACCTATTGTGACCACAGGCTCCCTCTCCAAGGACAGCCGAGCACAAGCGTGATAGGATGCGGGTCAGACCACTCGCAGCTAGAGCACTCATTCCCCAGCAGTGTAGCAGCATCCTGTCTGAATGAGACTACGCCTAATAGCCTCAACAGTTCTTGGTAAAACCGAGTCAGTGCACTGGAAGTCCCGTGCACTCCTGCAGGCAGTGTTCCCGGTGGAGAAAGTGCGTTGCCAGCGGATGCCATCTCAAAGTGTGGTCGCTAACAGGTATCTCTACAGGGTCCTGAGGCAGAGAGCCGTCAGCTGGGTGCATATGCAGACTAATGACTGACCACCCTCCGTGATTGGAAGACTCAGGACCGCAGCAGAGACCCAATGCCTCTTGTTGCCCCCAGAAGCCATCCAGCAGCCTCTTCTGGGTCCTAGCTGATACCATATCTTTACAATAAAAGCTTCTTATCAATGGGTTTTATATGGACTGGTGATCCAAGTTGTCCTATTCCATTGTGCCCAGTCTGTGGCAAACAACGTACAAATGTAGCAATGGCTCTAGCAAAATTGGAAAGACACTTAACTACAAATTACAGCCATATGACATGTAAAATTGCTGATTATTTTAAACAACAGTTGGACTCTCAAAACAAACAAAGTAAAGCTTTTGAAAATAAAGTCACAGTCAGCAAAAAGGATTCAGGAAACAAGTTATTTAGTAGCTTTAAGGCCAGTTCACTCGAGAATGTTTAAAAAAGCTGTGTGAAAACTTGGACAAAGAGCACACCAGTCCCCTGCTACATACAGAAATCATTGGCTTAGAGAAGGAAGAGTTCTCAACAGGTGTTTGCACTGAAAGGTTAATTGCAGGAGTACTTTCAAGAAAATAGTAGGCCAGATTTTGCTAAATGTTTTGAAGATGAAGAATGGCTGCAGAAACTAGCCTACTTAACAGACATTTTTCATCGTATGAAGCAGTTGAACAAGTCTTTGCAAGGCCCTGGAAAAAATATATCGGCTTCAAATGACAAGATTCTTGGATTTAAAAGGAAACCAAATCTGTGGAAAAAAATCATGCTGCAAAAGGAAATCTTGACATGTTTCCACTGCTGCTTGGGCTTGAGAGTGAGGACGGATATCAGGAAGTGTTGAGTCTTATTGAAAACCACCTGGAAGAACTGCAGAACAAAATTGAACAGTATTTTTCCTCCCTTTCATCACAAGTGTAAGACTGGGTGAGGGTCCCATTCTCTGAAACCACTGCTCAGCCTGAGAACTTGACTTTGAGGGAAGAGGAAGAACTTTGCAATCTGTACTCTGATCATGCACTCAAGATGAGATTTACTGACCTTTCCCTGTACAAGATCTGAATTTTTGTGAAAGAAGAGTATCCTGCCATTTATAGGAAACCAATGAACATTTTGCTGCAGTTTTCAACTTCTTACATGTGTGAGCAAGCTTTTTCTTGTTTAATAAGCATCAAGAGCAAGTATAGAAATTGTCTCAGTTCAGTCGAATGTGAAATCCATGTGTGATTATCTCAAGTTCATCCCAGAATTGAGAAATTTATTATGTTCGCCTTATGAGCTTCTAAATTTTATGCAAGAGAAGGAAAGAAATTCAGGAGGGAGAGGCTGACGTCAGAGCCCAAGTTGGGATAGTCCATTCAATTTTTGGAAAAAGCACTTCACACTGCCTACTATTCTTCCTTCACCAATTGTCAATGGCCTCCCTTACCTCGCATTAAAAACAGAATGGACTCAAGCAAATAAACATCGTCCTACTTTATACTGCCATACTGGGCTGAGAGACCTCTAATGAGATTGCTAATGGGGCTGCTCGCTCACTGCCCACCACTGTGACTGCTAGCATCGCGTGTTGTGTGAAGTTAAAAAAATAATGTTAATTTTTTAAAATCACATTCTCTTGCAGAACCCTTAGCGACCTTTCATGGAACTCCAGGGTTCCATGGAACCCCGGTTGAGAAACTCTGGTTTAGACTTTCAACATGAGCTACAGTAGGAACAAGTTGCAGATTTTTATGTAAGAGACTGAAGACAGGCATTGGTAGAAACATTTAAAAAATGACATCACTCCATTCTCTACCATCCCATGGACTGCCACATATTTCTGGAGGAAATTAAATATCCAAATACGGATGACTGAAAGGACACCACAGTTGTATAGCAGCTAGAGAGACACTGTTATAGCTTCCTCCCAATGTCCAAAGACCTACTGGTTACTAGGTTAATTGGTCATTGTAAATTGTCCTGTGATTAAGTTAGTATTAAAGTAGGTGGGTTGCTGGGCAGCATGGTTCGTTCCATGCTGTATCTCTAAAGTAAAAAAAAACAAAACACAAATCCCCTTACCTATTACAGCTGATAAATGAATTACAAATTACCATACACATTATGCCCTCAGAGTGTAATAAGAAAAATTATATGGAACTCCTTGTACACTTTTACTTATGATACCTCATTTTCATTCCATTCCAATAATCTCTCCCATATTCCCTCTGTCCTCTTTAACATAAGAAGAGAATGATTATTTTAACTTACTGCTGATGAACCAACTGAAGTCTTTGCAAGAAAGATCAAGAGACTTCAGAGCCACTGGATTCCTTGTCAAAGGCTGAGTGGGCATGGATTTGAGTTTACAATAACATTCTAAACTTGGGCAAAATGTAAGTATGCATTAAACAGATTTGAGTTTCTAGAAAATATTGTTTCAGAGCTATTAACAATGAGCCTTCAATCTGCTCAAGCTGAGTCACTGATTGGATGATATATACAGTGGATTCTGGTTAATTGGGACACATCAGGATTGGTACATTTTGGCCCAATTAAGCGTCTGTCTTAAATAGCTGTATTTTCTTGGAAATTGTTAAAAAGGTATATAAAAAACAAGCAGCTGTTTAACTGAGTAACAAATTATGTACCAATTAACCAGAATCCACTGTATATACTTCATTTACAAAAATAGTATATATTAAATGAAAATTATTTTATTCTCTGATCTATTACAGTATACTTATACCTAGAGAAAGGAAGGTTACATTCGTAATATTTGATTCCTCTTTTAGTTCTGCTGTGGCAGCCAACTTAACATTGTTTAGTGGATGCCTGATTAGGTATAATCCTGATTATACACGTTTATTCAACACTTCTTTTCAGCCTAAGAAAGAAAAAGTATTGCTGTTTCAATTAATATGTATCTAGCTGTCAACTTGGACGTTTTTCAAATGAGCTCCAGTTTTGATTATTGCCAAAAATTAAGCTTAGAAGTTTATCTGAAAATAGAGATGTTCTCAATATTTTTTTAATCATTCTTGATGAGCAAGTTGTATAAATAGACAATAGACAATAGACAATAGGTGCAGAAGTAGACCATTCGGCCCTTCGAGCCTGCACCGCCATTTTGAGATCATGGCTGATCATCTACTATCAATACCCGGTTCCTGCCTTGTCCCCATATCCCTTGATTCACCTATCCATAAGATACCTTTCTAGCTCCTTCTTGAAAGCATTCAGAGAATTGGCCTCCACTACCTTCTGAGGCATTGCATTCCAGACCCCCACAACTCTCTGGGAGAAGAAGTTTTTCCTTAACTCTGTCCTAAATGACCTACCCCTTATTCTCAAACCATGCCCTCTGGTACTGGACTCTCCCAGCATCTGGAACATATTTCCTGCCTCTATCTTGTCCAATCTCTTAATAATCTTATATGTTTCAATCAGATCCCCTCTCAATCTCCTTAATTCCGATGTAGATGATGTAAATGATGTAGAAGGGTAGGTTGGCAAGTTTGCAGACGACACAAAGGTTGGTGGTGTTGTAGATAGTGTAGAGGATTGTCGAAGATTGCAGAGAGACATTGATAGGATGCAGAAGTGGGCTGAGCAGTGGCAGATAGAGTTCAACCCCAGAGAAGTGTGAGGTGGTACACTTTGGAAGGACAAACTCCAAGGCAGAGTACAAAGTAAATGGCAGGATACTTGGTAGTGTGGAGGAGCAGAGGGATCTGGGGGTACATGTCCACAGATCCCTGAAAGTTGCCTCACAGGTAGATAGGGTAGTTAAGAAAGCTTATGGGGTGTTAGCTTTCATAAGTCGAGGGATAGAGTTTAAGAGACGCAATGTAATGATGCAGCTCTATAAAACTCTAGTTAGGCCACACATGGAGTACTGTGTCCAGTTCTGGTCGCCTCACTATAGGAAGGATGTGGAAGCATTGGAAAGGGTACAGAGGAGATTTACCAGGATGCTGTCTGGTTTAGAGAGTATGGAATATGATCAGAGATTAAGGGAGCTAGGGCTTTACTCTTTGGAGAGAAGGAGGATGAGAGGAGACATGATAGAGGTGTACAAGATATTAAGAGGAATAGATAGAGTGGATAGCCAGTGCCTCTTCCTCAGGGCAACACTGCTCAGTACAAGAGGACATGGCTTTAAGTTAAGGGGAGGGAAGTTCAAGGGGGATATTAGAGGAAGGTTTTTCACTCAGAGAGTGGTTGGTGCATGGAATGCACTGCCTGAGTCAGTGGTGGAGACAGACACACTAGTGAAGTTTAAGAGACTACTAGACAGGTATATGGAGGAATTTAAGGTGGGGGGGTTATATGTGAGGCAGGGTTTGAGGGTCAGCACAACATTGTGGGCCGAAGGGTCTGTAATGTGCTGTACTATTCTATGTTCTATGTTTAAAAGAGTAAGGGGATATTGTACCCATAGATGTAAATACAGTAGTGGGAACTCAAAATAAAATATTGATTTTTGCTCCATTACTTGGTTTCAAATATATGATTTAAAATGACGAGCCAAAATATTATTTTTTCAGTGATAGTTTTATTTTTAAACTGCATTGCTGTCAAAAATACATGCATTCAGTTTAAAAATACGTATATTCTTGGGAATACAGATAGCGTTATTTAGAGTGTAAAATACCCCAATTCTTCTCAGTACAACTTGTTTACATATTCATAGTGGACTCCCAATATACTGACCTTAGTACTTGTACTGACCTCAGGGGACAAGATAACCAATGTTTCTGCACCAGCTGCAGGTCTTGCTACAGGAGATAAAGCAAAAGACTGTACTAAAGGACAACATTTTTAGCAGTGACGGATGCTACATGGATAGAGATGGCTGAGCATGTGAATACAATATTCCAGGCTTATTTTGAACAGAGAACAAGATGTTTAGTTGGATCCAGACACAAGCCTTTATGAACTCACATTTTCTGCAAGCATGGCTATATTTATCCTTTTCATAAGACATTTTCATAGAATGGTGTCCAAGAAAAGTAATACTAACTTAAGCACCATAGAAAGTAATTTGAAAATCTCAGCATAGATAGATAGATAGATAGATAGATAGATACTTTATTCATCCCCATGGGGAAATTCAACTTTTTTTCCAATGTCCCATACACTTGTTGTAGCAAAACTAATTACATACAATACTTAACTCAGTAAAAAATATGATATGCATCTAAATCACTATCTCAAAAAGCATTAATAATAGCTTTTAAAAAGTTCTTAAGTCCTGGCGGTTGAATTGTAAAGCCTAATGGCATTGGGGAGTATTGACCTCTTCATCCTGTCTGAGGAGCATTGCATCGATAGTAACCTGTCGCTGAAACTGCTTCTCTGTCTCTGGATGGTGCTATGTAGAGGATGTTCAGAGTTTTCCATAATTGACCGTAGCCTACTCAGCGCCCTTCGCTCAGCTACCGATGTTAAACTCTCCAGTACTTTGCCCACGACAGAGCCCGCCTTCCTTACCAGCTTATTAAGACGTGAGGCGTCCCTCTTCTTAATGTTTCCTCCCCAACACGCCACCGCAAAGAAGAGGGCGCTCTCCACAACTGACCTATAGAACATCTTCAGCATCTCACTACAGACATTGAATGACGCCAACCTTCTAAGGAAGTACAGTCGACTCTGTGCCTTCCTGCACAAGGCATCTGTGTTGGCAGTCCAGTCTAGCTTCTCGTCTAACTGTACTCCCAGATACTTGTAGGTCTTAACCTGCTCCACACATTCTCCATTAATGATCATTGGCTCCATATGAGGCCTAGATCTCCTAAAGTCCACCACCATCTCCTTGGTCTTGGTGATATTGAGACGCAGGTAGGTAGAGAGCCAAATCTTTTTTTTACTTGGTTGTTTAGATTTGCTTAACATCTTTTTTTATGGATTTTGGATAGCCTGAATTGACTTGACAAATGAGAACTTAACTCTGCCAATTATGCTTCATCTATGGGTAGATTAGCCCTTACTATTTTGTACAACATTTATAGGACTTGTAATCAAATGAACCTATATCAGGCTGCTGTTTATCGATTAAAGCTTGATGTACAACACAATATCCCCACAATGCTATTCAATATGTTTCAAGATCAGGGCCTCTGTACCTCCCTCTGTAACTGGATTCTTGACTTCCTTATCAGGAGACCACACTCAGGATAGATTGGTGATAACATCTACTCCTCACTGACAGCCAACACAGGTACATCTCAAGGATGTGTGCTTAGCCCATTGCTCTGCCCTCTCCATACTCATGACTATGTGGCTAGGCAAGCTCAAATTCCATCTACACATTCTGTCAATGTTGTAGGCAGAATCTCAGATGGTGACAAGGAGGTGTACAGGAGGATAATAGATCACCTGGTTGAGTGATGTCACTACAACAACTTTGCACTCAATGTCAGCAAGACCAAGGAATTGATTGGGGACTTCAGGAAGGGGAAGTCACACAAATCCTTATTGAGGGTCTGTAGTGGCAAGAGTGAGCAGTTTCAAGTTCATGAGCATCAACGTCCTGGGCCTACCATATCAATACAATTGTGATGAAGGCATGCCAGCGGCAATGCTTCATTAAGAGTTTAAGGAGATTTTGTATTTAACCAAACACTCTAGCAAATGTCTACAAATGTACTGTGGAGAGCATTCTGACTGGTTGCATCACCATCTGGTATGGAGGCACCAATTCACAGCTTTATAAGAGGCTTCAGAGGGTTGTAGACTCAGCCAACTCCATCACAGGCACAGGTCTCCCCAGCACTGAGGACAACTTCTAAAGGCAGTGCTTCAAGAAGGTATCATTCATCATTAAGGATCCTCACATCTAGGTCATGCTCTCTTCTCACTACTATCATCAGGGAGGAGGTACAAGAACCTAAAGACCAACACTCAACGTTTTAGGAACCCTCTGCCATCAGATTTCTGAATGGTCCATGAACCCAAGAACACTACCTCTTTTGCACCTATTTTTATAATAACATAGTAATTTGTTATACCTCCACTGTACTGCTGCCACAAAACAACAAATTTCACAACTAAACTTTGTGACCATAAACCTGATTCTGATTTATTTCAGTTAACCCTACAGTATAGAATTGAAATTGCATTGAGATCTAACCAGGCAAGGTGGGAAATACCCTTCTTTGAAATTAGTAAATAACCAATTGGAGTTTTAGTCTGTTGACAATTCATACTGCTAGTTTCAAAACCCTACTTATTGAATTCTGTTTCAAAACTTTTCTCATTTGTATGCATACATGCCCCAGGGTCGAGGTAAAGATGGAAATCAAAACATTTCCCAACATCTGGAAAGATTTTTCTATGTAAGCAAATGCCTGTTCAGGTAATCAAAAGAAAATCAAAGATATGGATGGGTTACTTTGGTAAATCTCTCTATAATCTGTGACTAAACAGGTTTTTAATAAAATCCATTTGTCTAATTGTATAAATTAAATTTAAATCCAATTTGGAATACATATCTACAAAGAACACTTGAGAATTTTACCAATTGATGAAATTTGGTAGTGGGTTGCACAACTCATAATTCTGTCTTTTTTCTGAATGATTAAAATATGTGAACTCAATTTAACTAGTGAAAAGCAATTGAAACAGGAGAAATTGAAATGGGTATTTTTGGGTTTCTTTGTTTTGTGGCTGCCTGCAAGGAGACAAATCTCAATGTTGTACGTAGTATACATACTTTGATAATAAATATACTTTGAACTTTGAGGTGGTGTATTGTTAAAATTAACTATTCCTTTCCTAACTCAATCCAGCCAACTCCCCTCATTCAGAATTAGCTAATCTGTACCATTTCCAGAGAGGCATTCCACTTAGCTACATTCCGATCTGGGTTTTCAAAGGTCCAAAGCTTCAAAGAAATGCATCTCTGAGGTCAGAGAAATGTATACAATATACATCCTGAAATGCTTTTGGGATCAAACCTCTGATTGCTGCAAAGACATTGGGAATCTTCCTCTGTCATAGATGTTTTATGACACCTTAATATAGTAAAACACCAAAAAATAAAATGAAAGGGAATATTGCAACTTTTACAAAACTATCAGAAAAGTTTACCGTTCTGGGATATTGCTTTCAAACCTTACTATTATAACCATATAACAATTACAGCACTGAAACAGGCCATCTTGGCCCTTCTAGTCCGTGCTGAACACTTACTCTCACCTAGTCCCACTGACCCGCACTCAGCCCATAACCCTCCATTCCTTTCCTGTCCATATACCTGTCCAATTTTGCTTTAAATGACAATACCGAACCTGCCTCTACCAGTTTTACTGGAAGCTCATTCCACACAGCTACCACTCTCTGAGTAAAGAAATTCCCCCTCATGTTACCCTTAAACTTTTACCCCCTAAGTCTCAACTCATGTCCTCTTGTTTGAATCTCCCCTACTCTCAATGGAAAAAGCCTATCCACGTCAACTCTATCTATCCCCCTCATAATTTTAAATACCTCTATCAAGTCCCCCCTCAACCTTCTACGCTCCAAAGAATAAAGACCTAACTTGTTCAATCTTTCCCTGTAACTTAGGTGCTGAAACCCAGGTAACATTCTAGTAAATCTTCTCTGTACTCTGAAGAGACTGAACACTTCAATGCAATTACACCTTTAGCTGAGTTGTTTACAGTGTTCATCACTTCCCCTCACATCTCAGATATTGTGGAATATTGCCCTATTTAGCATAGTTTACAGTTTGTCCTGTCTTGCTAAATCTGTGATTTCAGCAGCAATGACTACCACTACCTCACATTCTAATTATATACTGATAGTTATTAGTTTTAGGAAATAGCTTGAAATATTCCAATGTGTTGCAGGTTGATAAGTATAAATGCTTGCTCATATTTTAGCGTTTAATTTTTAATCTATCCTATTGCATAACACTTGACCTTCACAAACAGAATGCTTCTTTTCTGAAGATAATTGAACTGTATGTGATTAAATTATTTGATTTAATTAATGACATTTCTTCTTTCTCAATTCCCCATGCCCTCTAATAGATATGCATTATCAAACCAGTAAAACCCAGCATGAGGTTAAAAAAAGACAGGAAACACAAACAAAATTATAGTGGATGATGAAAATTCAAATGGATACCTGCACAAAAATTGCTAAACTAGAAATTATACCTCATAGCATTTCATTTTTGAGTATTACAGTTTGCTGTAAATGTTTGGACCAACATGTTATAGTGCAAACAAAACGGTTGTCATCCATTGGGTTGCCAATGACTAAAATGGTAATTGAGAGCTGCTGCTGGAAATTTGTGTTGGCACATGGGGCCCAGGGTCTTGGGTGGAACTGAATAGGGTGGCATGTTTTTTTGAACAAAAATTGCAACACGTGATATAGTCAGTCCTAAAGCCAGGTTTGGGAGGGGGAGTGACGGGAGAGATGAATAGTGGAGAATTATGGGGAACTAAATCCTGTATGGATCATGGAGCTGATGATAGTGGACTGGGACTCAGGGGATTGTAGACTTGGCCAATCATTAACCTGTATAAGAACTGAGGTTGTTTCATGTGGTTAGTAATGCCAAACAATTTGAAAGACTCATTTTGATGGTGTTTGCACAAAATTCTACTATGCTTGTCTCTTGCACATCAGGGGAGATCTTTACAAGATGGTTATGGTCAGATGCTGTCCTCAGCTCATTCTGCTCTCTCCAATTTACTCTACACTTCCAATCCCCACTGATTCCCTTAAACTCTATGATCATTTTTTCTCTACAGCCTTTTTCAACCACCCCTCTCCCCTCCCCAGTGATGCTCTCAGACCCTCAGGGTCATCTTCACCTTTCTACTCTTCATTTGTATGCACTGCAAACATCTAGAAACATCTCCTGTTTTACTTCCTCTGCAAACTTAAGCTAACCCTTAAAGGTTGTACACAAAAGAATGACCCAGTTTCATAATGTAAGATTTATTCTTTTATGCTGGTGTCAAAACTGATGCAGGATCCCTTCACAGTTTAACCTATGTTTAAACGTTATCATTTCTGAGCTTGTGTGATGCTGTTGCTGAACTGGGCTACAAAGGAGACATTCTGTAGTAGATATACGAATAATGGAACCTGGTCTCAGAAAGTTGCCAGTAATCCGCAGTGCTCTTGATAAACAATGCAGAGATTCTAGAAAAAAGCCCTATACAGTATGTTAACAAGGAAGAGACTCAGTGACTTAAATGATAGCATGGATAATCATGAATAAGCCTTTCTTTGTACAGGCAGTTGAAAACATTGCACAGAAAGATGCTATTAATGCCAATGCATATTTGCAAGCTCTCCAAAATATTTAATCCTTTCTCAAGGTCAATGGGATAAAAATTCTACAGATAACAGGCTATACTCCACTAGTCTTTGATTTTCCAAACATTCATCTTAATGGAAATGAATTTGTTAGCTGTTGTCCAAGTTTTATTTTTCACTTTTATTGTGCCAGGAGTATTTGCACTATTAACCAAAATCTAAAGCAGATTTAAGAACAGAATAAGCTGGTAAGACACTCCAAGGTCTAGTACTGGTGGAGAGAAAAACAGATTTAACATATCAGGCCGAAGATATTTAATGAAAGTAGATGATCTGGTATTTTATTTTCATGTCGCTTGTGAGAACTTGTTTGCATAAACTGGCTCCAACATTCCTTGCGTTACCACAGTAACAGTTAATTTAAAAAAAATTGAACTTAAAGTATTTGGGACCTCCTGAGATCATTGGAAATTTTGTAACCATTTAAGTCTTGCATTATGTTTCTGTTTCCATGTAAAATTTTACACTCATGAGAGACTGAATATAAGTAATTGAATTGCATGCCATGTAATGCTGGTGAAATCAAGACCAAGTACTGAGACAATGTAATAGAAAGATCTAGAGCAAAAAACAATCTTTTTGAGGAACTCAGCAGGTTGAACCGCAGCTGAAAGGACCTGTCGATGTTTCAGATCTAAACCCTGCAGGTCCTGATGTAGGGTGCTGAACTGAAACATTGACAATTTTTTTCCTCCAATTGATGCTGCTTGACCTGCAGTAGATTGTTTGCTGCATCCAATTCCACCATCTACAGTCTCTTGTGTCTCTAATAGGAGAATCTAACTTTTCAAACAGTCAATAATGTGTTATCTAAAAAAACTGTATTTTTATTATTCTGTAAAATTACTAAAGCCTGTTTAGAATTTAAAAGACCTATAGGTCAGGCAGCATCAATTGGAGGAAAAAAAATTGTCTATGTTTCAGCTCAGCACCCTACATCAGGACCTGCAGGCTGAGACCCTTCTTCATGAAGGGGAAAGTTACCAGAATAAAAACATAGGGGGAGGAAAAGGAGGACTAGCTAGAAGGTGAAGCTAGATAGGTGGAGCCAGATGGGTGGTAAAAGTAATGGGCTGGAGAAGAAAGTATGTAATAGGAGAGGAGAAAGGGAAGAAGGAGGGGAGGTGATAAGCAGGTGAGGAGAAGAGGTAAGAGCCCAGAGTGGGAAATAGAAGAAGAGCGAAGGGGGAGTGGAAAAAAGTTATTGGAAGGAGTAATCAATGTACATACCATCAAGTTGGAACCTATCTAGAGGGAATATGTGTTGCTCCTCCATCCTGACATGTCGGAACAGGAATGAGGATAGCAATTAAAATTGTTGGTCAGTGGGAAATACTGTTCTTGTCAGATGGAGCAGAGGTGCTTGATTAAACAGTCCCCCAAGTTACTCAGGTCTCATCAATGTAGAGGAGGCTGCATTGGGAACACAGATAACACTAACAGATGGGTTACCTCACCTGGATGGACTATTTGGGGTCCTGGATGGAGGTAAAGGAGGAGGTGAATGGGCAGTTGTAGGGAAATGTACCAGGAGGGAGATTAATGGGGATGGACAAATGCACAAGGGAATTGCAGAGATTCAGGGGAGATAAAGTTGTATTTGGTGGTAGAAACGTATTGAAGATGGTGGAAGCTGGGGTACAAACTCATGGGGAACTTGAACCCGTGTCAAAATTGTAAATTATATGAAATTTGCAAAGGCATGTTAACCAACTAAGGGGCTAGTGAGTGACATACTACTGCAAAATTGGAACAGAAAATCAGACAGTTCATAGAACTCACTGTAAGTCCATATTTTTCCTTTGTGGTTAATTTTTAAAGTTGAAATTAGGTTTCATATTGCTCAAAAATAACCCCCTTTGGTTAGTCCTATTTTCAGACTAAAGAGCCCAAACTGACAAAGTTGTCGGACAGAAATTTTTCTTTTACGGGTGATAAAAAGTGGTAAACTTCAATGACCAATCCATACACTCAGTATTATCTGCCCTTGAGTATCAATGTGTTTACAGTCTCATTTCTGAGCCAGAGGTTGGGCTTTAAAATCCTATTTCTAGAATTGAGCACATAGCCAATGCAGAAAGTGCTGTATGAACATAATAGAGGCACTATCCAACTGTTTGAACATTAAACCTAGAACGTATCTGTCCAATCAGAAAAAGAGTTCTCCCAGTGTGCTTTGTCATTCTTAATAGACATCACCACAGCTATTAACTATTCATTAATTTTTGCTGTTTTGGATACAGTGATTTATACAAAATAGAGTTCTTCTCTATGTAACAATTCATTCCACTTGAGATGTTTTGATGATTTTTGAGATCAGTTCTGATATTATATAAATGCATCTATGTATTCTTATAAAATATGGATTGAGTTTTTTTATTCTACATATTCAAGTTTTAGTTAAGTAGCATTTGCAAGAATAAAATTGGGATATAATCCACTTTCATTACTTTGAAATTGCCTTGTGCACAAAACATTAAGAATATCCAATTACTCAAATGGAGCTTTCAACTTACTAGTGATAAAAGAATTAAATTAACATATAATTTCAATGAAATACAAATTTGAAAATATATTAAACTTAATCGCCACAAGGAGGTGTGATATATCAATAAAATGCCACCAACACTTACCAATAGGGATAACGTAAAAATAGAAATCTAAATTTCATTAGAAATTTTAGTTTTTGAAGGTAGATATGCAATAAATTCAACTTGGAAAATTCTTTTAATTCCTTTGAATCGATTTGGAAGCGATATTTGTAACTACAAGCAAAAAAGAATTATGAGCTGGATTATAAATCTGTATTAATTATTCATTGCACCATTAATTAGTGATGATGACATTGCCTACACTGGGGTGCTGAATCTATTGTACGCATGCCCAAGATGGCACATGAAACATTTTGTTGGCATGCAATTCTTTAAACTCCACCCTTAATAAAAAGATACATAATGATTATCTTTACTGCCAAATGAAGTAGCAAATAGTACATCTCCTGCCAACTTGGTACCAGCTAGATGTTTGTGAGAAAATTGTGACATTGGACGATATGGTATGAAATCCTTGCAGACCTGGTGTATACATCAAGCAAATGGTTTGGCTAGTTGACATTGGTTTGACTCTGCTTGTATTTTTTTCTTCTGCCATTGTGTAGTGAACACTGGATATTCAGTGATAACAGCAGTAAGTATCGTATGTAGTTTAGTACCTTCATGAATATTTATCTTTCAATTGTCCTTTTAAAAAAAATAATTTTTGAACAGGTTTTCAAAAATGTTTCATTTATTTCAATCAGTCTCTGTTATACTATTATTAATAGTAAAATAATTAATTATTTGGGGTGGCATTGTAGCATAACGCTTTACAGCATAAGCCATAAAATTGAAGTTCAATTCCCAACGTGCTCTGTAAGGAGTTTACATGTTCTCTTTGTGACCATGTGGGTTTTCAAGTGCTGCAGTTTTGACCCACATTCTAAAAATTTTTTTAGTGAGCTGTGTTAATAAGCTGCAAGCATGCTATGTTAGCACTGGAAGCATGGCAACATTAGTGGGCTGCTCCCAGCATAGCTTCAGACTGTGTTTGGTCATTGATGTAAATGATGCACTTCATTGTATGTTTTAATGTTTTGATTTAAATGAGACAAATAAAACTAAACTTAATCTTCTTTAAACAATGAATACAACTAAATATGTGTCAGGACTCATCAATTTTCCTCTAAAAAAGTCCATAATTATTATTACTAATTCATTGATCAATGATAATCTCTGTTCAAAATAACCCTGACACATGGGATAATTTTTTAAAAGGTTATCAGCAAGTTGAATATACGCTCTCAAAAAGAATCACCGTCCCTACCTTAGAAATTACATTTCCCAGTGCCATCTTGTTTACAGCACAATGCAATTAAAAAGCAATTTAACCTGGAACAATTTGTGTTTCTGAATGATAAATCACACCAGCCTCAAAATTTGATTGGGCATTTCCATTTGAGATCATTGCTTGTATACCATTTTATCGCATTGGAGATGTTAGTTACTATGAAATGCTGTTTTTCAGAACTGCCAACAGAAATGGACATCTCTAGATTTACAAATAAATTGTCATCTGGCAGCAACAAAAAAAGCTTGTCTGTAACTGACTGCCCATCACTAAAATACTGTTTTAATGGATATTCAACAAGGAGCGCATCTGCTGGATTCTGTTTGCACACTTTCCAGATGCTCTTAGTTATCTCAGAAAAGTGTTTCTTCTTGGTAAATTATCTTCAGATTAATATATTGATAGTTATTATCTTAGCAATCATTTGAAAGGATTCTTGAATTTAGGATCAACTAAGGAAAAGTAAAATCCTAAGAGAAGAGGTAAATGTTATTGCCCACAGAATAGGATTGAAATTTTTCAAAGTACCATGCAAGCAAATTCATAGCTGTTTTAAAATATGAATTTCTGGAAATGTTGTGATTTTAAGTTGTATATTAAACATATGGTGCATAATGCTGTGCAAAACTAGTGTGCTAGTGGGACATATAGCACTCAGGAGTCATTGTAAAGAGTTAGGGTTATTCCGTAGTGATTTTTAAAATTTTATTTAGAGATACAGCATTGGAATAGGAAATTCCAGCCCAATGAATCTACCCCATCCAATTACACCCACGTATCCAATTAACCTGCTAACCAGACATCTTTGGAATGTAAGAGGAAAATGGAGCACACTGAGGGATCTTAGGCGGTCATGGGAAGAATGTACAAACTCATTACAGACAGTGGCAGAATAAAACCCAGGTCACTAGTGTTGCAATTAATGTTAGGCTAATTGTCTGTGGCAATGAATTCTACTTTATGGATAAAGAAATTCCTCCTTATCTCTGTTCTAAATGAACATCCCTTCATTCTGAGGCTGTGGCCTCTGGTTCTAGACTCACCCACTATAGGAAAAATCCTCTCCATATGCATTCTATCTAGGCCTTGCAATATTCAATAGGTTTCAATGAGATTCCCCATCATTACATGTCAACAAATCAACAAGAAATAAAGTTTGTTGTCATTTGACTACATACATGTACTAACGTTTGTATATAATGTATATAACCATACAATGTATATAGAAATGAGACAATTTTACTTCAAACAAGGGTATAAAGCACAAAGCACAGGGTGTAATGACAAAATACACAGATGAGTCACACAGAAATAACGAACTATCTTCAGTGAGTAGAGGCCTAGAGCCATCAAGCACTCTTCATACATTCATCCCAAGATCATTCTCGTGAGCCTCCTCTGGACCCTTTCCAATGCCAGCACATCCCTTCTTAGATATGGAGCCCACAACTGCAATATTTATTACTAACAATGAAGAGAGGAAGTGGAAGAGCTCAAGGCCTGGTACCTGGCAAATAACCTCTTCCTTAATGTCAACAAGGCAAAGGAGCTGGTCACTGACTTCAGAAAAACTTACACCACGCTATTCATTCTCCCTTCCCCTCTACATCGGCAGCAAAGCAGTTTCAGACTCCTGGGAGTGCACATCCTCATGGCCCCATAACACACTCTACACACTCAATACAGCTCATCAACACCTCTGCTTTCTGAAGAGGATGAAGGGAACTGTATTTTGCATATCTACAGTTGCGCAGTAGACAGCATCCTGACAAGCTACAACACTGCTTGGTATAGATTCTGCACTGTGGCAGACAGAATGGCTCTACAACAGGTAGCATTGTGGCAGCAGCCTACCTGCCATCAAGGACATATATACAGACAGGTGCTGGAGAAAGGCCAGTAAAATCTTAAAGGATCCCACCCACTCTGCTCATGGACAGCTCCACTCCCTTCAGGGAGGAGGCTATGTACCATCCATGCCAAGGCCACTAGACTTAAAAACAATTACTTTCCCCGTGAAATAAGGCTAATCAACATCTCTACTCATTAACTCCACCAATACTTTATTATTTCCTGCTAGTCACCTTATGTACAGCCTAGCGTCACTTTATGGACATACAATCAATCTACTTATATAAGTTATTTTATGTATTCATATTTATTATGTTTTTAAAATAGTATTGTGTTCTTTATCTTTTGGGATCTTTGGATTTCATCAGATTTGGAGTAACAATTATTTTGCTCTCCTTTACACTGGTGTACAGGAAATGAGATTAAACAATCTTAAACAATAAATCTATTGCTTAATAGCAGTGGTTATTTCTTCCATGCTTTACACATATTGATCTGTTATACCTTGTGGATATTTTAATTTTTCTGTCACTATTTTTGTAAAATGTGTACTCCATGTTAAAGTTAAGAAAGGAACAGAGGAGTTGGAGTCAGTCATTTAGCCTCTCAATTCCCTCCATCATTTTATAAGATAAAACACTGCAGTACTTACGTTTCCCAACATCCCTTAATCCTTTGGCTATTAACTATCAATCTTAGATTTAATTTAATAACTGCAACAGAAATCAGGTTCACAGCATGTGAAAATTGAACTTATGCTTTCTGAATCATTGGTCCAATTCATCAGATTACCAGTAATATTTTTGCTATATTATCAGACCTAATAACCAAATTAGTTGTCTTCAGCATATCAAATGAATGAGTGTCATCATGGGAAGCAATTTCAGGTAGTTTTCAAAATAGGATTCTTAAGAGAGCTTCATTAACACTGATGCAGGATAGACCCACTGGAAATATAGAACATTCTGCTCGCTGTAAATTTCATTTTGTTTTATTAACCTTGCAAAAAAAAATCAGATTTAAGTTAACTGAATAAAATGATATTCAGAAAGAGGAAAACATAATGGTTTCGTAAGCAGGATTTTAAAAAAATCCTACCAAATCTCCGTTCAGAAGTAATGTAAAAGCAGTACGCTTGTTTGTTCCTCTTCAAGCAGACTAATGTTCTAAACAGTGGCTTTGTAGGCAGAGCTAAGTGATATGAAAGGATAAGAACTGGCACATAACATTTTTTAGCATAAAACTAGTATAAATAATTTACGTAAATTTTCTTGCTACAAAAAGAAGCAAAGCTCTCTCTTAGATATTGTTATCTAAACCTTATAGGAAATTCAGGGTCTGCTAAATGAAATAATGGAATCAAAAGAGGGAGTAAGACAATGCTTTTTTAAAATAGGAGGGGATGCCTCAAATTAAAAAGGAAATTACATTTGTGAACAAGAGAAATTTAAAGCTTATATGTCAGCCATACAGAAAATAGTTCTAGGAGAATCCACTGCATGTATGTAGCAGTGGAAAATAATCCAGTTTTTCCTTGTGTAATAGTGCCATGGGATTGTGTTCTATCAGAGTATGAGACATGGTGGCAATTTTAAACATTTATATAAAACAAGTGTGAATTGTCCATTGTGTACAGACAGGTACTGTCAGGCAGCCCTAAACAACTTTGGATCAAGTCTTGCTGAAACCTCATTGGTGAGCTGTGGATATCTCACAGTAGTCAAGAGATGGATGTTGATAAGCTCTCGATTAGTAAGGGCATCAAAGGTTACAGGATGAAGGCAGGAGAAGGGATTGAGAAGGATAATAAGTCAGCCATGATTGAATGGCAAAGCAGGTTCGATGAGCTGAATGACCTAATTTTACTCCCCTGTTTTATGGGTGCACAGCTTGCCAATTAATAGAAGCACCTGTGATTTGCAACATCTCTGTCTTGGCAAAAATGGGAGAGTCTTCACCATCATTTGTTAGTCTGGTCTTATGTTCATATGCCTACATATGAGGTATAAAACAGAACTTTGGTTGAAAATCATTCAAATATAAAAATTACACTGCTTTTAAGCTGTCACAGGAATGTAAATGATGTGATGTGGATAGATACTAATGATCATTGGCCTTTGAAGATTTATGTGTTGCAACATTATAAATTTATTGCTTTTAAATTGCATGGAAAATTAGATCAGCTTAATTTTTTTTTACAAATTATTCAGTTAGAAAGAAATCTTGTAAAAAATACGGGCATAAATATTCAATTGATTTTAAGTTGCTACCACTCTACCAGCTCAGTGCATCTAGCATGCTCAAGGGATACAAAATTACTGCTCCCAATAACATACCATATAAGCAAAAAATTACATGCCCAGAAATTCTCAATTACTCTTTTTGGTGTAAGCTAGGACTTCCTGACCAACATACTGCAATCAGTAAGAATAGGCAGCAACATCTCCCTCCACCATGATTATCCTCAACGCTGGTGCCCTACAAGGCTGCAACCTCAGCCCCCTACTTAACTGCCTATATAGTCAGGACTATGTGGCCAAATTATTTTCGAACTTGCAGATGACACCACTCCATTGTAAATCTCAAATAAAGATGACACATAGTACAGGAGAGAAATAGAGAACCTAGTCAAAGGTGAAATTGCTAACAGTTACTTGTGGAGAGCATGAGTTACTTGTAGAATGAATGTGCCAAATTTAAAAAGTGAGTTGGGCCTGACAGAACTTTCTGCAGAGCTTGAGATTGTTTGTGTTATTAGACACTTGGCAAGGGCCAGTAAAAAGTAGGTTTAAGTAGAACAGCCATTGTTGGAGTGGGGAACTGTACCCCTGTGGCCATTCCCCTCAGTAACAAGTATACTGAGAAGCTGAGCATTGTGGCTCAGAAGGAAAGTGGGGAGAAGAGCAATGCAGTAGTGATGGGTGATACATTAGTTAGGGAAGCATACGGGAGATTCTGTGGACATGAAAGAGAGTCTTGGATGGTATGTCGCCCTCCAGGTGTCAGGGTCAGGAATTGTCAGCTCAGTTCCACATCATTCTAAATGGGGACAGTGAGTAACCAGAAGTCATGGCACATTTTGGTGCCAACAACATAGGTAGAAAAAGGGTTGAGACCCTGAAGAGATAATATAGGGAGTTGGGTAGGAAGCTGAAAAGCAAGACCTCAAGTGTACTAATCTCTGAAATGCTGCCTGTGCCTCATGCCAATGAGAGTAAGAATAGGATGATATAGCAGTTGAATGTGTGGCTGAAGAATTGGTGCAGATTGCAGGGTTTCAGATTTGGGATCTTTGGGATATCTTCTGGGAAGATGTGACCTGTGCAAAAGGGACGGGTTACACCTGAACTTGAGGGGGACCAACATCTTTGTGTTAAGTTTGCTAGAGCTGTTGTGGAGGGTTTAAACTAGTTTGCAGGAGGATGGGATCCAGAATGATAGGTCAGAGGATGGAGCAGTGGGGTGAAGCATTGAGTGAGTATACGAGGAAGGTTAGGCAGTTGATAGGGCAAAATTACAGATAGATGGTTGGGTTTAAATCTGCCCATTTTAATGAAAGGTATCAGGAACAAGAAACGAGTGATGAATGTAGTGCATGGATTAGTACAGAAAGCTTTGCAGTGTGGTCTTTACAGGGAGTTGGCTCTCACAAGGGCAGGAATGGCTGCTGATTAGGGTATAGATGTTTCAGAAGGGACAGGGAGGGAGATAAAAGAGGTAAGGAGTAGCATTGCTAATCAGGAATAGTATCATAATTGCAGAAAGAAAGGATATCTTGGAGGGGTATGACTGAGTCACTCTGGAAGGAAGACAGAACATGAAAGGAGCCATCACTCTACTGGGATTTTGCTATAGACCACCCCCCACCTGCCCAGATAATAACAGAGATACTGAGAAGCAGATCGGGTAGCAGATTTTGGAAAGGTGCAAAAAAGCACTGTTGTCATGGGTAACTTCCCTAATATTGATTGGTACCTTCTTGATGCAAAAGGAATAGATGGGGTGGAATTAGTTAAGTGTGTCCAGGAAGGACAGGCTAATGATTGGAGAGGCCATACTTAATCTAGCACTAGGTAATGAACCTGGTCAAGTAACATCTCTCGGTGAATGAACGTTTTGAGACAATATCTGCAACTGTCTGACTTTTAGCATAGCCTTGGATAAAGATTGGAGCAGACAGAAGGGGAAAGTATTTGACTGGGGAGGGAAAATTATAATGCTATGAGGTGGGAACTTGGGAGCGTAAATTGGGAACAGCTGTACTCAGGGAAATGCACAATGGAAATATAGAGATTGTTCAGGGAGCACTTGCATAGGATTCTGTATAAGTTTGTCCCATTGAGGTAGGGAAAAGATGGTAGGGTGAAGGAACCAAGGTTGACAAGAGTTGTGAAACATCAAATCAAGAGGAAGTAAAAAGCATACTTAAGGTTTAGGAAGTAAAAATTGACAGGGTTCTAGAGTTACAAGGTAGCCAGAAAAGAGCTGAAGAATGGACTTAGGAAAGCTAGAAGGGGACGTAAGAAGACCTTGGTGAGTATGATTAAGAAAAGCCAAAAGGCATTCTACACATATTTGAAGATCAGGAGGATGACAGGACTGAGGGTCAGACCAATCTGGGCTAAAAGAAGAAATGTGCCTGGAGTTGAAGGATGTAGGTGAGGTCCTTAATGAATACTTTGATTCAGTGTTCACAAATGAGAGGGAGTTTGATGAAGACAAAGACTGTGTAAGACAGACCAAGAAGACCATAAGATCATAAGGCGTAGGAGCAGAATTAGGCCATTCAGCCCATCAAGTCTGCTCTGGCATTTCATTATGGCTGATCCAGTTCCCTCTCAACCCCATTCTCCTGCCTTTTCCCCGTATCCTTTCACATTCTGACTAATCGAGAACCTATCAACCTCCAGTTTAAATGCACCCAGTGACCTGGCCTCCACAGCTGCCTATGGCAATGAATTCAACAGATTCACTACCCTTTGGCTAAAGAAATTCCTTCTCATCTTTGTTCTAAATGGGCATCCCTCTATTTTGGGGTTGCACCATCAGGCCCTAGGCTCCCCCACCCAAAGGAAATATCGCCTTCACATTCACTCTATCTAGGCCTTTCAACATTCAAAATGTTTCAATGAGATCCCCCTTCATTCTTCTAAATACAGACACAGAGCCTTTGATCGCTGCTCATTTGATAACTTGTTCATTTCTGGAATCATTCTAGTAAACCTTCTCTGAACCCTCTCCAATGTTAGCAATTAGAGTCCGAAAACTGCTCACAATACTCCAAGTGAGGCCTCATCCTTTTTTTGGTATTCTAGTCCTCTTGAAGTGAATGCTAACATAGTATTTGCCTTCCTCACCAGTGATTCAACTTGCAAATTGACCTTTAGGGAATCCTGCACGAGATCTCCCAAATCCCTTTGCATCTCGAATTTTTGAATTTTCACCCTGTTTTTATTCTTTCTACCAAAGTGCATGACCACTTCCTGACACTGTATTCCATCTGCCACATCTTTGGCCATTCTCCTAATTTGTCTAAGAATTTCTTCAGCCTCTCTGCTTCCTCAACACTACCTGCCCCTCTATCTATGTTCATATCATCTACAAACTTGGCCACAAAACTGTCAAATCTGTCATCTAAACTGTTAACATACAACGTAAAAAGAAGTGGTCCCAACAGAGACCCTGTGGAACAATAGTCACCACCAACCAATCCATAAAGAATCCCACTCTTTGCCTCCTGCCAATTAGCCAATGCTCTATCCATGCTAGTATCTTTCCTGGAATACCCTGGGTTCTTATCTTGTTTAGCAACTTCATCTGTGGCACCTTGTCAAAGGCCTTCTGAAAATCCAAGTACACAACATCCATAGATGTTGTCTGTCTTGCTTGTTATTTCTTCAAAGAACTCCAGCAGATTTGTCAGGCAAGATTTTCCCTCAAGGAAACCATGATAATTTTGTCCTAATTTGTCATAGGCTCCCAAGTACCCTGAAACCACATCCTTAACAATTAACTCCAATGCCTTCCCAACCATTGATGTTAGCCTAACTGGCCTATAATTTCCTTTCTTCTTCTCCCCACCCTCCTTAAAGAGTGAAGTGACATTTGCAATTTTCCAGTCCTCTGGAACTATGGCGGAAACTATTGATTCTTGAAAGATCATTACTAATGCCTCCAAAATCTCTTCAGTTACCTCCTTTAGAACCCTAGGGTTCTGCCCCTTGACACTCTCGAACTTCCAGCATACTGCTGGCGTCTTTCACAGTAAAAACTGATGAAAAATACTTAGTCAGTATATGCAGCATTACTACCTCTCCAGTGTCACTTTGCAGTGATCCAATATCTACTCTTGCCTCTATTTTTTTCTTTATATATCTGAAAAATCTTTTGGTATCATTTTTGATATTATTGGCTAACTTACCCTCAAATTTAATCTCTCCACCCCCCCCCCCCCGCTTTTTAAAAATTTTGTCTTACGTTGGTTTTTAAAAAATCTCTCAATCCTCTAACTTACTACTAATTTTGCCCAAATATACACCTTCTCTTTAGCTTTTATGTTGGCTTTGACTTCCCTTGTCAGCTGGAGTTGTGTCATTCTGCCTTTAGAATACTTCCTCTTCTTTGGGATGTATTTATCCTGTGCCTTCCAAATTGCTCCCAGAAACTCCAGGCATTAATCTGCCATCATCCTTGCTGGTATCCCTTTCCAATCAACTCTGGCCAGCTTCTCTCTCATGCCTCTGTATTTCCTTGGATTCCATTGTAATACTGATACATCTGATATGCTGGAATATGTTGACGTTAAGGAAGAAGATGAGCTGGAACTTTTGAATAACATCAAAGATAAACAAGATCAGCTTTATCTGTCACATGTATATCAAAACATATACAGTAAAATGCGTTGTTTACGTCAAATCAAATTAGTGAACATTGTGCTTGGGGCAGCCCACAAATGGCACCGCATTTCTGGTCAATATACCATGCATACAGGTTACTCACCCCAAATCTAATTATTTATATTTAAAATGTTGGAACAAACCAGCGCACCCGTGTAAATTCCTGGGGCAGGACAGGGTATACTCCAGGTTACTAAAACAAGCAAGGGAAGAGATTACTGTGCTTTTAGCAATGATCTTTGCATCCTCACTGGCCAGAACAATGGAGGATGGAAATGTTATTCCTTTGTTCAAGAAGGTAATAGGGATAATCTTGGGAACTATAAACCAGTGAGTGGTCAGTGGTGGCCACACTGTTGGAGAGGATCCTTAAGAGACAGGATTTATGAGTAGTTGGAGAAGCATAGTCTGATTAGGGATAGTCAGCATGCCTCATGAGCCTGATGAATTCTTCAAGGAGGTGACAAAACAAATTGATGAAGGTGGAGCAGTGGTTGTGGTGTATATGGATTTTATTAGGGCATTTCACAAGGTTCCCCATAGTATGTTCATTCAGAAAGCCAGGAGTTATTGGGCCCAGAGAAACTTAGCTGCTTGGATTCAGAATTGCTGTCTCTACAGAAGACAGAGGGTAGTAGATGGAGCATATTTTGCCTGGAGGTTGGAGTGGTATTCCATAGGAATTGTTGAGATCCCTAAACTTTGTGATTTTTATAAATGACTTGGATGAGGAAGTGGAAGGGTGGAAGTGTAAGTTTGCAGATGGCATGAAGGTTGGTGGTATTGTGGATAGTGTAGAACAGCCCTTCTCAACTTTTTTGCCGTGAGGAACTCTTGAAATAATTTTCAGGTCTCAGAATACCTGCATGAAAATTATTATATCTGCAGCTCACTATACATTAGTGTAACACCTGTGTAGTGCTCGTCTTATCTCCTGTAATTGGTCGCCACGCTCTTTATACAGTACTACACTAGGCGCTAGTCAGCCATCAGAAGCTCTAGATATCAGAAGGAGGCAGTGAATAGAAACCACACACTTCTGGAGGTAAGTTTTGTTTATAAAAGAAAGCACAAGATATATAAGATATTTACATGAGTAAAACATTTCAAAATTCCAACATTCTGTTTAGGTTCCAAATCTCAGATATTAAATAAAAACCAAATTCCTATTTAGTTAGAATCAGTGATATTCATTAGAATAACCTTTGTTACTCCATTTTTTCGAATTAGATCCAGTGTTATTCCCTACTTAAAGGTTTACAGACTAACCTTTCCCTATTATTTATCCCTAGTTAGAAAACTAATTGAATTCCTATTCTTAAGTATTGTGGTTAACTTCAGTTTCAGCTCCAGTCAGTATATCCACAAATTCAAATTCAAAATTTATAATGTCTATACAGATGAACTCTTTTCACAACAATTCTCCAACATAACAATTTTTAAACAAAGTAAATTTTGTTCAGTAACTTATTAAAGTCTTTGCAAAAATAATCAGTTCTTGCAGAAAATCAAATTCAGATCCTTTGAAAGAAAATAAACTTACACAATCAACCGTATTAAATCCAATACATCATGAAACATTTTGTTCCCACTCTGGTTCTTCATCTTAGGTGGCTCGCCACCTTGTTTCTTGTTTTGTTGGGTGAAATAGTAGATCATCCATGGAAAGTTGATTCACAAACTTACACAAAAAAATTTGACCAAATCCCTTAGCAGGATTTAATAGAACTAATTTCCAGTTGCACAGTAGAGATCTTGGACACTGATCTCTGCTGATATTGTCTCATTATAGCTGCTGTTTGTTACAGCTGTAGTTTCATTAGATCGTTTATCACTATCGTCTCTCATCCAGGGGTTTTATCCTGAGGTTTTCAAGTAAGTAGGGTAGAGATACTCAGTACTAATTCCACTTTTAACAGTTTTATGTGTTCTGTGTTTCTCTCACTTTCCCATGCTGCGTCAGCCGCGCCTCGTTCTTGCATAGCTTTTTCTCCCCCTAAGTTCTTTTTTAAAAATTCGGTAAATGTCATATTTATCCCTGCACAGGTGGAGCTTTGTAACATTATATCTTTGGGTTTAATTAACCTGGGTTACATTAGTGTGATCAGTAAGCTGTAGATATAATAATCCAAAAATAAATATCATTGTTGTTTTGAGTAGAGAATGAATTTTTAACTTATATTTCTTGAAATTAATCTTGTTCTTTCCATTTCATAAGTTTTAAAAACTCATAAAGCAAACATAATAAATTTCCCAATTCTGGGTCGAAGTCGAGATAAGCACACACGGTGAGATAATCACCTTCAACTGAAATGAGACAATTTCTATCCTTGCTCTTAATGCTTGTTAAACAAGAAAAAGTTTGCTCACACATGTAAGAAGTTGAAAACTGCAGCAAAATGTTCATTGCTTTCCTGTGAATGGCAGGATACTCTTCTTTCACAGAAATTCAGAACTTGTACGGGGGCAGGTCAGAAAATCTCAGCTTGAATGCATGATCAGAGTGCAGATTACAAAGTTCTTCCTCTTCTCTCAAAATCGAGTTCTGAGGCTGAGCAGGAGATTCATAGAATGGGACCCTCACCCAGTAATATACTTGTTTTGAAAGGGAGGAAAATACTGTTCAAATTTGTTCTGCAGTTCTTCTAGGTGGCTTTCAATAAGACTCGAGACTTTGATATCCTTCCTCACTCTAAAGCTCAAGCAGCAGTGAAAAGTTCAAAGATTTCCTTTTGCAACATGATTTTTCTAAAGTTTCAGTTTCCTTTTAAATCCAAGAATTTTCTCACTTGAAGTCAATACATTTTCTCCAGGCCTTGCAGAAATTTGTTCAACAGGTTTATATGATGACGAATGTCTGTTAAGTAGGCTAGTTTCTGCAGCCATTCTTTATCTTCAAAGCACTTAGTAAAATCTGGCCTACTGCTTTCTTGAAAGTACTCCTGCAATTCACCTTTCAGCTTCAACACCCTGTTGAGAACGCTTCCGCTGCTAAGCACCAGATTTCTGTTCGTAGCAGGACATTAATGTGTTCTTGTCAAAGTTTACACAGTTTTTGAAACATCCTCTCATGAACTGGTTTTAAAGCTACTAAATAACTTGCTTCCTGAGGTTTTTTGAGTTTCCTGAGGTTCCTGAGCTTCCTGATTGTGACTTTATTTTCAAAACCTTTAGTCTGTTCTGAGATTCCAATAATCATTTAAAATAATCAGCGCTTTTACATGTCATATGGCTGTGATTTGTAGTTCAGTGTCTTTTCTATTTTAGTGGATCCATTGCTACATTTGTACATTGCTTGCCACAGACTGGGCACAATGGAATAGGACAACTTGCTTGCTTGCTCCCATAAGTCAATCAGCAGCATGTAAGGGAAAGTTGGAGGAGGTATTTCAGGAGGGAGAAGCTGATGTCACAGCCCAAGTTGGTTGAGCCCATTCAATGCTCGGAAAATGCACTTCACGCTCATCCTCAGCCTACCATCCTCCCCTCTGTGCAATACAGAGAATGTCAAAAACTGAGAATGTACCAACCAAATAAACATTGTCCTACTTTCCACTGCCATACTAGGCTGAGGCTGCTCGGTCACTGCCCACTATTTTAAGTGTTAGAGTCGCACATTGTGTGAAGCTAAAAAATTATGTTTATTTCATTTTAATCACAATCTCTCTTGGAACCCCTAGTAACCTCTCATTGAACCCTAGTGTTCTGCAGAAGCCCGGTTGAGAAACCCTGGTGTAGAAGGTTACAACAGGGCATTGATAAGTTGTGGAGCTGGGCCTAGAAGTGGCAGATGGAGCTCAATCCAGGAAAATGTGATTCACTTTGGAGGGTCATACTTGAAGGCAGAGTACAGGGTTGATGGCAAGATTCTTAGCAGTCTGGAGGAACAGAGGGATCTTGGCTTCCATGTCCATAAATCCATAAAAGTTGCCAGAGAAGCTAATAGAGTCGTTAAGAAGTCTTATGGTGTATTGATCTCAATTAGTTGGGCCATTGAATTCAGGAGCTGCGAGGCAATGTTGCAGCTCTATAAAGACCCTGGTTGGACCTCAATTAAACTATTGTGGTCAGTCTGCTCACCTCATTATAGGAGAATGTTGAAACTTTAGAGAGGGTTAGAGATTTACCAAGATGCTGCCTAGATTAGAAAGCTTGATTTATGAAGACAGGTTAAGAAAGCTGGGGTTTTTCTCTTTGGAGTGAAGAGAGACAACTTGACAGGTTATATAAGAGGATAAGAGGCATAGATGGAGTGGAGAGGCAGATACTTTTTCCTAAGTTGTAAGTGGCCTATAAAAGGGGGCATATTTTTAAGTTAATTGGAGGAAAGTATAGGGGGGATGGCAGAGGTATGTTTTTTACACAGAGAGTGGTGGGTGCATGGTAGTAGAGGCAGATTCTTTAAAAAAAAAATTTTTTTTTATTAGTTTTTCAAAACATTTTACAAATTAAAAACCCAAATCCCAATGAGGAACATTAAAACAGTGCAAAATTAAGCATACAATAACAATATGCTACAAAGGAAGAGAATTTAACAAAAAAGCACCTAAATTAAAGACAAGTAAGCTTAGTATCCTCCCCAAGCCCCACAACACAAGAAAAAACAACAGCAACTCCAGACCAACCACAACACAATATAGAGAGTATAAGTCAGGACAGCCAAACTCCCGGACTGTGAATACACTTAGCAACAGAGGATAATAATGCCTTCTACCAGAAAAAACAAAGGGAGCTGAAAGCAAGGGACCGAAAAGAAAAAAAACCCCCAGTAAAGAGGAAGGTTATGAAAGTACTCGATAAAAGGTCCCCAGACCTTATGGAACTTTAGATCCGAATTGAGAACTGAATAATGAATTTTTTCGAGGTCCAAGCAGACCATGATGTCGTTAAGCCATTGAGCATGAGTGGGCGGGGCAACATCTCTCCATCTAAGGAGGATCAAGCGTCTAGCCAGGAGAGAGGCAAAGGATAATATTCGGCATTTGGTCGGACCCAGACATAAATCTGTCTCGCCCCAAAAACCGAACAGAGCAATTATGGGGTTTGGTTCTAGGTGCTGATTCAGAATACACGATAACGTAGTGAAGACATCTTTCCAGAATTTCTCCAAGCTAGGACAGAACCAGTACATATGGATGAGAGAGGCCACGCCCCTCTTGCATTTATCACAGAGCAGACTAATGCTAGGGTAGAATCGAGGTAGTTTAGATTTAGACATATGGGCTGTATGAACAATCTTAAACAGTAAAAGGCAATGGCGAGCACAGAGAGAGATTGAGTTAACCAATTTGAGAACTGAATCCCAGCTCTCCTCAGATAAGGAGATATTTAAATCCTGCTCCCAGGCCATTTTGATTTTATCCACAGGGGCCCGTCATAAGGCTGCTAGTTTATCTCGGATAATTGATATTAAACCTTTACTTAGTGGATTAATGGAAAGAAATAGGTCCATAGCATTTTTCGCAGGCATTTCAGGAAAGTTAGGAATTAAAAGAGCAATAAAGTGTCGGATTTGGAGATATCTGAAAAAATGAGCGTTAGGCAGATTGAACTTAACAGAGAGCTGCTGAAAAGAAGCAAAGCGATTATCAATGAAAAGATCTTCAAAATGTCTTAATGCCCTTCCTATACCAAACATGGAATGCTGAATCGTATGTAGTAGGTAAAAAAAGGTGATTATATGCAACAGGGCTGGAAACGGAAAACCCCTGGAAACCATAGCATTTCCTGAACTGAGCCCATATACGCAAAGTGTGTCTAACAAGAAGATTAGCTATTGATCTGGGCAGACTACTAGGGAGTGCAGAGCCAAGAAGTGCAGAGATAGATAATTCTTTAGTGGAGCTCAACTCCATTGCCACCCAGTTAGGGCACTCGGGTTGGCTGTTTAAGAAAGACCAAAAGGTAGCACAACGTATATTAGCTGCCCAATAATATAAACGAAAGTTAGGTAAAGCCATGCCACCCTCTTTTTTAGATTTTTGGAGATGGATTTTATTAATTCTAGAGCGCTTATTCTGCCACAGATATGACAAAATAATAGAGTCTAAGGAATCAAAAAAAGATTTAGGAATAAAAATTGGGATAGATTGGAAATAAGTATAAACATTTGGGGAGAACATACATTTTAACAACATTAAAACGACCTACCAAAGACATAGATAGAGGTGACCATTGTACCAGACTCTGTTTTATAGCATATGAAAGATTGGCAAAGTTTTCATGAAAGATTTCTTTAAACTTCCTTGTGACTGTAATTCCAAGATAAGTAAATTGATTATGGACTACTTTAAAAGGGAGATCACGAAATGTTAGTTCTTGTGCTTCTTTATTAATTGGGAAAAGTTCGCTCTTATGTAAATTAAGTTTATAGCCAGAGATCTGGCTAAACTGGTCAAGAAGTGAAAACATTAGAGGTAAGGATGTAGACGGATTTGAGAGAAAGAGTAATAAGTCATCAGCATAGAGAGAAACTTTATGCTCAACACCCCCTCTCCAAATCCCGGTCAATTCAGGACAGTTTCGAAATGCTATCGCCAGAGGTTCTATAGCCAAATTCAAAGAGAAAGGGACTTAAGGGGCATCCCTGACGGGTGCCACGTTTGAGATTAAATACTTGGGATTTCTGAAAATTAGTTAAAACAGAAGCAGTAGGACACAGGTACTGCAATTGGATCCAAGAGATGAAACTTTGGCCGAGGTCAAATGTTTCTAAGACTGCAAAAAGGTAGTTCCACTCTATACGATCAAATGCTTTCTCCGCATCGAGGGAAATAACACATTCAGGAATCCCAGTTGGAGGTGAGTATAAGATATTAAATAAACGCCGAATGTTAAAAAAAGGGAGACGGTTTTTAATAAAGCCTGTTTGGTCATCATAGATAATGGAGGGAAGAACGGTTTCTAATCTATGAGCCAAAACTTTAGCTAAGATCTTTACATCAACATTGAGCAGAGAGATCGGCCTATACGAGGAACACTCTGTTGGGTCTTTGCCCTTTTTTAAAAGAAGAATAATAGATGTCTCATTGAAAGAGGGTGGCAATTTGCCGTAATTAAACGAGTCAGATAATACTGAAAGTAACTGAGGAGAAAGAAGTGAAGAGAATGATTTATAAAATTCTACAGGGAACCTATCAGGTCCAGGAGATTTCCCTGAGGACAGTGCAGAAATTGCAAAAGATATTTCTTCTGATGATATAGGCGCATTGAGTTTGGCTTTGAAATCAGATGAAAGTGAGGGGATATTCAGATTCTGTAAAAATTGATCAACAGAGATATTGTCATTCAGAGATTCAGAGGAATAAAGCCGAGAATAAAATTTTTTAAATGCGTCATTAATTTCTAAATGATCCAATGTAAAGTCTCCGTTCTCCTTTCAGATCTTTGTAATATGTTGTTTGGCTTTGGAACGCCTCAGCTGATTGGCTAGGAATTTACCAGACTTATCCCCATGAATGTAAAAGCGACTCTTGCTTTCAAGAAGTTGGCGTTCGACAGGTTGAGTGGACAGAAGGTTAAATTTAGTTTGGAGTTCAACGCGCTTCTTGTATAATTCAGGGTTCTTAGTTTGGGCATATATTTGATCCAATTCTTTAATCTGGTTAATGAGGTCTAATCGATCTGCACGGGATCTTCTGTTGAGATTTGCTGTGTAAGAGATTATTTGACCCCTCAGATATGCTTTCATGGCATCCCAGACAATCTGGGATGGCACTTCAGGTGATGTATTAGTGTTAAAATAAAAGGTTATCTGATCCTTAATAAATTTTAAAAAATCATCATCCGATAATAAAGTTGAATCAAACCGCCAGTGTTTATTCCTCTGAGGGAGACCAGGAAAGTTTAGAGAGAGAGTAATTGGGGCATGGTCAGAAATCAGTATACTCTGATAGTCACAAGAGTGGGCAAATGGAATAAGTTGGTTATCGAGTAAGAAATAGTCAATTCTAGTGAAGGTATGGTGAACATGTGAGAAAAAAGAATAATCTCTCTCCGTAGGATGAAGGAAACGCCATATATCAGAGATACCAAAATTAGAGAGAAACGATTGGATAGCTAAGGCAGATTTAGTAGGTGATCTGGTAACAGAGGACGATCGATCCAGATTAGGATCCAACCAACAGTTGAAGTCACCACCCAGTATAAGAGAGTATGAGTTTAAGTCTGGTAGTGAGGAAAAAAAACGTTCAAAAAAGTTAACATCATCAAAGTTGGGGGCATACAGGTTTGCTAGTGCAACTTTAGTGTTATATAGTTTACCAGAAACAATAATAAAACGGCCATTTGTATCAGATATTTTATTATGGAGTTCAAAAGGAATATTTGAGTTAATAAGAATGGAGACTCCCCTAGCTTTAGCAGCAAAGGATGAATGAAAATGCTGACCCGCCCACTTTGACAGAAGCCGGGAGTTATCAAAACAACGAATATGAGTTTCTTGAAGGAAAGCAATGTCAGCTTTGAGTTGTTTGATATGTGAGAATACCTTCCTCCTTTTAACAGGGTGATTCAATCCCTTTACATTCCAGCTCACGAATTTAAGTGCACTAGCCATTATCAATTACTAATGCATAAAAGGCAGCAGGCATATAAAAAGTCAAGCAGTACAATAGCAGTCTGGGAGCAGAGATGTAAACATAGATTCGTAAAATCAAAACATATACATGTCCTGAGCAATAAAGAGAAACAATAAATACAGTGAGTGATGTTGGAACTGGAAAACCCACCCCACGCACACAACCCAAAACTAGACGGCTACCAAAACAAGTAGCTAGCTCTACCAAAAAAATTAACCCAAATACAACTTCCATATCTGTGTCATTAACAGCAGTTCCGTATAAATACTATAGCAAATAGTAACTAGTTTATGCACTAGAAAACATAACTACAGATTAGAACACCTTCTGCAAGAATATAAAACTTAATACAGAGAAAATCGGAAGAAAACCAAAACTAACCTACCCGCGAAAAATTATAGAAGAATAAAGTAAGAGAAAGGGAAAAAAAAGGTAAAAAAAAAGGAGAGGAAGGGGAAAATTATAAATTCAAGATGAGTATTTATCAACCATTTACAGAGAGGAGAGAAAAAAATTCAGAGATTAGAAAAAAGGGGTGAAGAAAAGAAAAAAAAATATATAAAAAAAAAGGAAAAATAAATCAGCAATTAAACTGTGAACCAACAAACAGGGAGGCCTTCACTAAAGACTTCAAACCTCCAAAACAAGTTAGAGTCAGTTGTAGAACTCTGTAGATAAAGTTATACAAGAATAAAAATAGATTACACACACACCAAATCCAGGGAGAGATTGTCAACAGCCCTTAGAGTTTCAATGAATAATGTCTGAGTGATTCAAGTAAAGTCTGAGTCCAGAAAAAGTAATTTTACTACAAGAAGTACTTATCCACCATTTTAGGAGGTCCGATCGGGTTCCGAAGATGACTGGATAGCTGTAAGACTTGCCACAAATGCTTCAGCTTCCTTCACTGATTTAAACCACTTGTATTTTCCAGTGTTAAGCTTGATTCATAGATCGGCAGGAGTACGAAGAGAGGGTTTAAAACCACGATCAAAAAGCACTTTCATTGCGCCTTTAAACTCAGTGCGCATCTTTAAGGTCTGGGGTGCAAAATCTTCCACAAAGCGAATGGTTGTATCCTGGAAAGTAAAAGAACCTCTGCGATGTGCCTCCACAATCAGACTGTGTTGTACCTGGTATTGATGGAAGCACAAGATTACTGGTCGTAGAATTCCGGGAGCCCAGAATTCCGGGGGGAACGTAGACCCTGTGTGCCCGTTCGAGCTCAGGCAGGTTCGGAGGCAAATCTTTCCCGAATATCTCACAGAGAAACTCGGCGAGAAACTTCACTGTTTATCCCTGTTCGGTGGCCTCTGGCAATCCAAGAATTCTAAGATTGCAGCGTCTGCTGCGATTTTTGAGATCCACCATTTTGGAAAGGAGTTTGTTACACTTTTCCTCTGAGCTGGAACAGAGAGTCTCCAAGTATCGAACACGACTTTCTAAATCTTCAGAAGTCGAATCGATGCGAGATAAGTGTTCAGCATGTTTGTCCACTTTATCGTTGATCCGATCCAGTTTGTCTTCCAACTGTTTGAAAGCGGTTTTGAATTCCTTTAAAATTTCGTCTCGGAGCTGTCCGAGCGCAGCCAGGGTCTCGTCTGAGAGAGCCGTAGCTTCCTTTCTCCCGGATTTAGAACTCTTGCTAGACATTGTAAGTTAGATGTGTTCACAGGCAAGAAAGAGATACCGAAAAAGTTCCCAACTAAGGTTTAAAAAATGGAGACATTTAGTGCAAAGATAGCGACAGTAACGGAACAAAAGTTCGGAGCAGCTAAGCAATCGCCATCTTACCAGAAGTCCCGAGGCAGATTCATGAGAGACATTTAAGAGGCTCTTCAGCATATGGATAACAGAAAATGGAGGGCAATGTGGGACAGAAGATTAATCTTGGAATAGGTTAAAAAGTTGACAGAACATCAGGAACCAAAGCACCTGTACTATAACAACTTGTCTGTTGGTTTCATTGACTTCTGGAAGCAGTGTGGAGCACATGCTCCTGTTTACATCATCGATGCTGAGGTAGAGAGGGTTGTGAGCTTTAAATTTCTTAGAGTGAAAATCACCAATAGCTGGTCCTGGTCCTACCATACAGATGTCATTGTTAAGAAACTGAACCAGTTTCTCTACTACTTTAGGAGGTTAAAGAAATTCTGCATGTCCCTGACTAACTTTTATAGATAAACTATGGAAAACATCCTATCTGGATGCATCAAGCCTTAGTATGGCAACTGTTCTGCCTGAGACTGTAGAAATAGCAGAAACTTGTGGATGCAGTTCAGCATATCATGAAAACCAGCCTCCCCTCCATGAACTCTTGCCTACACTTATTGCTGCCTTGGTAAAGCAGTCAACATAATCAAAGGCTATACCCATCCCAGACGTTCTCTCTTCTCTCACCTTCCATCAGATTGAAAATACAAAAGCCAGAAAACCCATACTACTGGGCTCAAGGACAGCTCCTATCCCGTTTTTATAATAGTATTGAAATGTTTCCTTATATGATAGAACCCTCTCTTGACTTGATAATTTACTTTGTTAAGACCTTGCAGTTTATTGTATGCAAGGATGGCACCTTGTCTGCATTGTGTTACTGCTTTTCCCTTTTACTACCTCAATGTACTGATGGAATGAAATGACCAATATGAATGGCATGCAAAACAAAGCTTTTCACTGTAAAAATAATAGACCAGTTACCAATTTATATTGCATGTTATCATTATGTGTGTAATATGTTTGCCTAGCCTATAGGTAAACTCAGAAAAAATATGTCCAGAGCTGAAATAAGAGCTATGTGCTTTGTATGTGCACCAATAAGAAGCCTAATGCCTGTAAATAGTCCTGTATGCAAATCTGAGCTGCTCTAAATGCCTGGCATTAGGAAAATGTGATGTGTGATCAAAGTAATGAACTCTTAAAAAAGAAGTGCACTGAGTATTATCGTAAAATTGAAGAAAATAGTTTACTATAATAAGGACAAGGACATGTGGCAAGAACATCGAAGACTATGCTGAACCCTAATTAACCGCATTATTGATTCCTTCCTTCTAAATGTTTCTCCCTCTTTCGCAGTTTCTCCCATCCTCTCATAGTTCCTTTAATTCATCTTCAGTCAACATTGTCTCTTCTAATCAACCAAAATCTCTCCCCAATTAATTCACTTTCCCCTTTCCAACCACTATCCCAGGAACTGCCAGCAATGCTGCAGCCAAAAATTGAGTTTGTTTTCAGGTTTACGCTGCCTGGAAGATTCAATAAGGACGATGTTTTGCAGGCCTCAGAAAATTAGGTCTAAGCCCCAATATCATATCAGTTTGGAGCCTGAACAATCTGCTAGACTGTGGTTGCAAAGAACACATTAGCTCTCTATAATATATCACTGCAGCTACATGCAGATAGTTTCTTTTAGATTGCATAGTTTTCTAATAGTAGGAAATGCTAATCTATTGAGGAGATGCACATTAGAAACATGTAATAAATCTATTTAAAGAATAGACTCGGGAATAAAGTGAAGCTCAGTCAGTCATTAGTAGTCATTCACACAATAGGATTCAAAGTAATCTCAGCAAAGGAAAGCTAATGGAATGTAGAATCCATCAAGTGCAGTTGAAGTGTAGTGTAGTCCAATCAAATAGCCTCAACTCTTCAACTAAAGACTAGAGAAGAGTATTTTGCACATGCCAGTAAAGCTTATCAGACTGAATTATGAATGGTTCTCAGCTCAGTACTAATTACTTCAAAAATAAAAATGCTGACTATTTCAAACGTAGAAATATTTAACATTATATCTAGTCACCAAAACATATTAAAATACATCATCCAATGAGGTACATGGGCAATTGTGACAGTTTGTCTGTCTAAAACCTACAAGCAGCAACAAGAACATGAATGATCTTTTTTTTTCTGCTGTTTATGGAAATCTGTAGTCCAGGATATCAAAGTGCCTATTCTTTTGGAACAGTAGTGTGATATTTATAATGTAGTAGTAGGCCTCGATAGACCATGGATTTGCACCTTGGAAGGTTTCCAGGGCTCAAGCCTGGGCAAGGTTTTTTTTATGCAAGACTGGCAGTTGCCCAAGCTGCAAGTCTTCCCTCTCCACACCACCAATGTTGTCCAAGGGAAGGGCATTAGGACCCTTAGGCATTAGGATATTTATAATATTAGAATATACATGAAGGCCATGAACAACATTTCAATCAGAGAACGGCATTCTTTTGCTTACAGATTGACAGCATAATTTCTAACTATACAATTTTAGATATTATAACTCAGTTCCATACTCAAAATTGTTACAAGTGCATATTGACTCTGAAATATTGTGGCTTCTAATCTGCAGTCTAAAAATGATGCGGTCAATGCTAACTGCAGAATTCAGTGATCCAATAAATATGTTGCTTCTGACTGGCTTTACTAAACAACTAAAATTTGTATATGCAACACACACAAACTGGTGGAGGAACTCAGCAGGCCAGGCAGCATCTATGGAAAAAGGTACAGTTGATGCTGAAACAATGCTGCCTGGCCTACTGAGTTCCTCCAGCATTTTGTAGTGTTGCTTCGATTTCCAGCATCTGCAGATTTCACCTACGCTCTGTCCACCAGAGAAAGCAGGATCTCCCAGTGGCCACACATTTTAATTCCACGTCCCATTCCCATTCTGATATGTCTATCCATGGCCTCCTTTACTGTCAAGATGAAGCCACACTCAGGTTGAAGGATCAACACCTTGTATACCGGCTGGGTAGCTTCCAACCTGATGGCATGAACATTGACTTCTCTAACTTCCGTTAATGCCCCTCCTCCCTTTCTTACCCCATCCCTGCTATATTTAGTTTTTTCCCCCCTGCTCTTTTTTTCTCTCTCTCTGCCCATCACTCTGCCTGTTCTCCATTGACTCTGAAATATTGTGGCTTCTAATCTGCAGTCTAAAAATGATGCGTTCCCCTGCCCCTTTCTTTCTCCCTAGGCCTCCCGTCCCATGATCCTTTCCCTTCTCCAGCTTTGTATCACTTTCGCCAATCACCTTTCCAGCTGTCAGCTTCACCCCACCCCCTCTGGTCTTCTCCTATCATTTTGCATTTCCCCCTTCCCTCTCCTACTTTCAAATCTCTTACTATCTTTCCTTTCAGTTAGTCCTCACGAAGGGTCTCGGTCCGAAACGTCGACAGTGCTTCTCCCTATAGATGCTTCCTGGCCTGCTGCGTTCCACCAGCATTTTGTGTGTGTTGCTTGAATTTCCAGTATCTGCAGATTTTCTCATGTTTGTTAAAGTTTGCATATAAAGGGGATACCCTGTCTTGACAGAAATAACACAATTGAATCAGAATCAGATTTATTATCACCGGTATGTGATGTGATATTTGTTAACTTAGCAGCAGCAGTTCAATGCAATACATAATATAGAAGAGAAAAAATTAAGATAAAATAATAATAAATAAACAAGTAAATTAATTATGTATATTGAATAGTTTAAAAAAGAGGTGCAAAAAACAGAAATATTGTATACTAAAAGAAGTGAGGTAGTGTCCAAGGATTTAATGTCCATTTAGGAATTGAATGGCAGAGGGGAAGAAGCTGTTCTTGAATCGAGTGTGTGCCTTTAGGCTTCTGTACCTCCTACCTGATGGTAACAGTGAGAAAGGGCATGCCCTGGGGTGCTGGAGGTCCTTAATAATGGACCCTGTCTTTCTAAGACACTGCTCCCTGAAGATGCCCTGGGTACTTTGTAGGCTCGTACACAAGATGGAGCTGACTAGATTTACAACTCTCTACAGCTTCTTTAGGTCCTGTGCAGCAGCACCCCCCGCCCCATACCAGACAGTGATGCAGCCTGTCAGAATGCTCTCCATGGTACATCTATAGAGGTTTTTGAGTGTATTTGTTGACGTGCTAAATCTCTTCAAACTTCAAATGAAGTATAGCTGCTGCTAAGATATTCAACTGTTAAAAACATTTTAAAACATTATGCACCCATCACGTAACCTACATATAATCTGGTCCAATCTTCACTCTGCAAATCTACTAACAGTTTCCTCACCTTTCTCAAGTACCACTAGTCTCCTGACTCATTTACCCCTCTCCCCATTATATTGGCAGTCTTAATGCTGCTGGCTACCCTGTTGCTGATCCTGATCCTAAATTTGCAGTATTTGTGAAGAGAAACATAATTAAAGTTCCAGGTTGAAGGCTTGCTCCATCAGAACTGGGAAATTCACTGCAAAAGTGCACCAAAGCTCCATCAACAACAACCTTTATGACAAAGAAGGACAAAGGCAGCAGGTATACACAAGCAGCACCAACTCCAAAGTTCACACAATCGTGACTTGAATATATCTTGCCTTTGCTTCATCAAAGCTAGGTCTAGTGAAACTTATAATGAGCATAAGATGATTCAGGCACAGAAAATTTCCTTTGTCCTTTTAGTAGCATGAGAAATTTTAGGCACAAGTATCTTTATCACTAGGAAAGATTATGGCAGCTGGGACATTGGAACTCCATCCCTTCAAGTTGCCCACCATTCTGACTTCAAAATGTCCTCAGTGATCACTTTATTAGGTACACGTGCATACCTGCTCATTAGTGCAAATATCTAATCAGCCAATCACGTGGCAGCAACTCAATGCATAAACCCATGTAGACATGGTCAAAAGGTTCAGTTGTTGTTCAGACCAAATGCCAGAATGGGGAAAAATGTGATCTTAGTGACTGTGAAATAATTGTTGGTGACAGACGGGGTGGTTTGAGTATCTCAGAAATGCTGATCTCCTGGGATTTTCATGCACAACATGTCTGGAGTTTAAAGAAAATGATACAAAAAACAAAAAAAAAATTCAGTGAGAATGAGTTCACTTTGGTAATGAGAGAGGTTAGAAGAGAATGGCCAAACAAGTTCAAGCTGATAGGAAGGTGGCAGTAACTTAAATAACCATGTATTACAACAGTGGTGTGCAGAAGAGCATGTCTGAATGCACAGCATGTAGATGGACTGCAACAGCAGAACATATACTCAGTGGCCACTTTATTAGGTATAGGAGGTGCCTAATAAAGTCACCACTGAGTGTATGTAGGTACTTCTTACTTTTGGTCACTGAGTTGAAATTGCAGAGGTCCTCTACCCAACAGGATAGTGTGCTTACCTTTACCAGAATGAGAGCAGTGATTTGACCAAGCCAAGATGGCGGCGCGACGCAGCTTGCAGCAGCCACTCCGGAGCTGATATCTGTTATTTGTTAAGCGGGGTGCCGTGCATAATCCTAATCTGATGAAAAACAGACGTGGGAGCATGGAAGGACATCTGGAAATCTCCAGGAAGGCTCTCTTTGTTGCTGCTGCTGTTGTGAGAAGAACAACAGCCCCCAGTCAACAGTCTCTGCTGAGAAGAACAAGCCCCCAGTCCTCGGGGTCACGTTGCTGGTGGCCATTGGTGGGGCTCGGCAGAGGATGGTGCTCGGAGAAGCTGTGCCAGAGGGATGGTTGGAGGCTCGGAGGTTCAACAGACTCGGAGTCCGCTGCGGTTGGGGCGCTTTCACTGTGTGCTGTGTCTGCGAGGCTGGGTTCAATGGAGCTTTCATTGTGTGCTGCGTCTGCGAGGCTGAGTCCGGCGGCGCCGTGGAAGTCCATAGCAGGGGTATTCCCTTCTGCCGCCTGCGTGGGATGACGAGTATATCGGGACCCTGAGGACTTGAGGAAACTGTGTGGTGGTTTCTTTTGAACTTATAGTCTTTTAACATCTTTGGACTATTTTTACTGTGCCCATGGTCTGTTTTTTTATCAATTATGCTATTGTTTGCACTGTTGTAACTATGTGGTTTTGTGCAGGTCTTGTAGCTTTAGTTTTTGGTCTTGTTTTGTCTGGTGGGTTTGGAGCTTGGAGCTCCTTTCCGGGGAACATGCTAAGATATTAATACGCAATATTAATACGCAGCAGCCTCTCCGGACTCTGGATTAGGGATTGCCAAACGTTATGTGGATTTTCTGGTGTAATCTGTTTTGTCATGTGCTTTTGAGGTATCGTTCTGGAGGAATGTTGTCTCAGTTTTTAACTGCATTGCATTTGTGGTTTCTAAATGACAATAAACTGAAACTGAACTGAACTGAACTGAACTCAAAAGAAGTTACAAATGGAAATAAAGGTACCATTGTATAAATACCAAAAGATAAATTACAAAACAACATCTTTAATTTGTCTGTTGAGGCTCAGATTCAGTTGTTTAATTTTTAATTGTTTTTAGGTTCACAAGGATGGTTTGGGGGAAAGACAAGTGAGTTTAGGGGTCAGATTAGGGCTTAGAAACAGGGTTGTGGGGGAATTAGAGATCAGGTTGGAGTCTTAAGTTTCTGCTCTGCATTTGAAGACCAACATCATGATCATTGGACATCTATGATCGAATGTTGGACTTGCAGAGATTGGATGAGCGACCCCCCCCCCCACCCCCACCAAGTCGGAGTTGTTGGTGGGTTCTGAATCTGGAGTTCTCTGTGGTCAAGGAGAATGAGTTCCAGTGACCTCCTGGATTCATGATTCACTGAGACTAGTGTTTGGTGTCCCACCATTGGCAAGTCCGGAGTTCAAGTACTGGTGTTCGGTGATCAGTATGCCCTGGGATTGATGCCAAGGATTGAGGCCCAAGAACAAATCAGAAGTCTGAAAGTCAAGGCCTGTTGGCTGAAGCCAAATATGCAAATCTGTGAGTCTGCTGGGGAAGTCAAAGTCCAGTGTTTGCAAGCTCGATTCCATATCCACTGCAGCCCTGTCGTGGGCTTAAAGGACTGTGTATGTGCATGGGTGGGGGGCAGGAACGGAGTTTGTTTTTGATGTGTTGTTTGCTGCTTGCTGTGTTCTGAGTTGTCCTACTGAGTGAACAATCTGCGGTGATCTCTTGCATGCTTCTCCTAGCACACACTCAGTTGTGTTGGTTGTTTACGCAAATGTTCACTGTATGTTTTGACATACATATGACAATAAACTTGAATCTTAAAAATGAATGATTTGAATCAAGGTTCTGCTGTTTTAAAACATTGAATCAGAGATATGCTGGTCTGCATGTTTCAAAACAACAAATTTTAAACATGTTACAGGTGGCCCCCATTTTTCAAACATTTGCTTTACGACAGCTCGCTGTTACAAAAGACCTACATTAGTACCTGTTTTCGCAAACCAAAGTGGATTTTCGCTTTTACAAAAAAAAGACTCCTGCTTTATACATGTGTTTACCCCAAGAAAGACTACCATGACCGTGAAGCCTTGTACGGGCAGTTGTGTGAGCATGTGTGTACGTGCGTAGGCGTGTACCCGCCAATTTTTTTTTCTCCAAATCGGTTTTGGCTAAATCTTCCCGATTCTGATAAGTGAAACTACAGTGTACATACAATATTTCTACTTTATATTGGCTGTATAGTTATCACATCATTCCTGCTTTTACTATATGTTTGTGTTATTTTAGGTTTTATGTGTTATTTGGTATGATTTGGTAGGTTATTTTTTGGCTCTGGGAACGCTCAAAATTCTTTCCATATATATTAATGGTAATTGCTTCTATGCTTTATGACATTTCGTCTTACAAGCGGTTTCATAGGAACGCTCTACCTTCGGATAGCGGAGGAAACCTGTATCTCCTGCTGTTTAGCTGTGAAACATAGAAAAATAGAAAACCTACAGCACAATACAGGCCCTTCAGCCCACAAAGCTGTACCGAACATGTCCCTACCTTAGAACTACCTAGCCTTTACCCATAGTCCTCTATGTTTCTAAGCTCCATGTAACCATGCAGGAGTCTCTTAAAAGACCCTATCGTTTGCGCCTCCACCGCTGCCGGCAGCCAATTCCATGCACTTACCACTCTCTGTGTAAAAAAACTTACCCCTGACATCTCCTCTGTACCTACTTCCAAGCACCTTAAAACTATGCCCTCTCACACTAGCCACTAGTCACTGGCAGCCAAACAGAAAAGGACCCCTTTATTCCCACTCACTGCCTCCGGCCTGTCAGCCTTTCCTCTATCCGTGCCAGTATATTTCCTGTAACAGCATAGGATTTTATCTTGTTAAGCATCCTCATGTGAGGCGCCTTATCAAATGCCTTCTAAAAATCTAAGTAAATGACATCCACTGCCTCTCCTTTGTCCACCCTGCTTGTTGTTTCCTTGAAGAATTCTAAAAAATATGTCAGGCAAGATTTCCCTTTACAGAAACCATGTCTAAGTACCCCAAAATCTCGTCCTTAATAATGGACTCCAACACACTCCCAATCACTGAGGTTAGGCTAATTGGCCTATAATTTCCTCTCTTTTGTCTTCCTCCCTTTTTAAAGAGTGGAGTGAAGTGAATTTTCCAGTCCTCCGGGAAAGATCATCACCTGTTATCTCTTCAGCAACCTCTTTCAGGACTCTGGGATGTAGTTCATCTGGTCCAGATGACTTATCTACCTTAAGACTTTTCAGTTTGCTTAGCACTTTTTCCTTAGTAATAGCAATGACATTTACTCCTGCTCCCTGACAGTCACGGACTTCTGGCGTACAGCTAGTGTCTTCCACAGTAAAGACTGAAGTATAGTGCTTATTAAAGCTAATCTGCCATTTCTTTGTCCCCCAGTACTACCTCATCAGCATCATTTTCCAGTGGTCCAATATCATCTCTATCCTCCCTTTTTATAACTGAAAAACTTTTAGTATCCTGCTTTATAATATTGGCTAGTGTGCCCTCATATTTCATCTTTTTGCTTCTTGCAGTATTTTTTGTTGCCTTTTTTTGAATTTTAAAAGCTTACCAATCATCGAACTTCCCACTAATTTTTGCTACCTTTGTGCCCTTTCCTTGGCCTTTATGTAGTCCTTAACTTTCCTTGTTAGCCACAGTTGTCTAACCCTTCCATTAGAGAATTGCATCTTCTGTGGAACGTATCTATCCTGTGGTTTGTGAACTGTTCCCAGAAACTTCAGCAACCTCTATTCTGCCATCATCCCTGCCAGTATCCCCCTCCAATCTATGTGCCAAGCTCATCTCTCATGCCTCTGTAATTCCCTTTATTCCATTGCGATACTGATATACGTTACTTGGGCTTCTCCCTCTCAAATTGCAGTATGAATTCAATCATATCTGATCACTGCCTCCTAAGGGTTCCTTTATGTTAAGCTGACTGATAAGATCTGGGTTATTACACAACACACAGCCTAAGATAATCTTTCCCCAATGGTGCTGAAAAGATGTGTTCAGATGTCAAAGATATAGGCTTTAGTCTTTCCAATACTAAGTTCAAGGAAGTTACTGTTCTCCAGTAGTAAATGTTAAAGAAGCAGCCTGACAAATCAAAGACAGTGTTTGGGAGTGGGAGGTTAAAACTGGCAATGTTGAAATAGGGTTTCATGTAATGTTTATTTAGGACAATTTATAATGTCCAATTAACCTACTAACTGGTACATCTTTGGACTGTGGGAGGAAACCAGAGCACCCTGAGGAAACATTCACACTCACAGGAAGGACATATAAATATCTTGCAGAGCACACTGGAACTGAGGTCTGAACTCCAACTTCCCAAGGTGTAATAGTCAACCTAACCGCTACATTACCATGACGTACGTGTGAAATCTGATTTGTTATTAGGCGATATAGCTGATGAGAATAAATTCTTGAAAAAAAGCATATGGTTGATGGGAGAGCCATAAATTGCCAGAAAAATGGGGCCAAGGATGAATTCTTGAGAGTGAATGATGATGGCAGACATGAAGGATATGGGGAAAAGTACCCAGGGATAGGTAACCGTTCACAGTATGAACTAACATTGTTAAGGAGGGAAATTGCATGATTTGGAGTTGGGAGACAAGAGGGTGAAGATGAAAGAAGTGATGCTCATGAGCAAGGAGAATATGGGGAGGCCTAATGTAAGGTGTAGAAAACTAGAGAATGGTGTGGTTTTAGGTTGAGGTAGGTAGTGGGTGTTTAGGGGAAAATAAAAAGAAATGCCACTCAGTTTGAACATGGAAGGAAGCAGAAGAGAATGCTGATCATCATTGTCAGTGACAAAGATGTCCATGAGGTATTTGATTTTTTGGAATGAAGACAGAGAGTACAAGGGAGACAAGTACAGGTGGATGCTTTTTGGGAATTTAACCAGTACATTATATGACACGTTTCTGGGGAGTGTTGTTAAACAAAACGACCAAGGGGTACAAGCATATCATTCCCTGAAAAAGGTGACACAGACAGGATGTGAAAAGGGCATATGGCATGCTTGCCTTCATGACCTTGAGTGCAAGAGTTGGGACATCATGTTGCAGTTGTACAAGATGTTGAAAATTTCACAAATGGAACATGATGTATAGTTCTGGTTGCCACACTACAGGAAGGATGTGATTAAATTAGAGAGGTGCAGAAAAGGTTCACAAGGATATTGCTTGGACTGCAGGGCAAGTGATTTTAGCTCAGGGAGGCACCTTGGTCTTCATGAACAAGTTTGGGCAGAATGGCCTGTTTCTATTGTTACGTTCCCCAGTAACCGGGTAAATTTCCAGCAAAGATAGATGGGTCCACCGAAGTCTGATGCTACTATTTTCAAACGTTTTTATTTATAAAGGGGCACAAACATATGGTTAATACAAAACATTCAGATCACATACGTCGTCACAACTCAATCTAAAGCACAGGTATAGCAATAATCAATCAGAAATAAGCTCTATCGTGGTCTAGGGGTAATGTAGGTATATATTGTTTACTGGATATTTAAAAGTCTTTTTGCGGTCACTGCAGTTCCACCAGCTGCCGTCGTTGTGGTGTCGCGTTGGTGCACTTTTGTTAGACAGAGAGAGAGAGGGGGGATGAAAGAGTTACCCGACAGGTTTTCCAACCTGGAGGAGTTCGGTTTGTCGGAGCCTCGTTGGGGGAATGAACGCTCATCTGTGGCCTCCCCTGTAGCTAAGCCGTTCTTCCGTTGTGGGGTCGCCAATCCCAGGCAAGGAAAAGACGCACACGAACCCCACCACCGGCTGTCGCTCTCTAAACGCTGTCACAGGATCTCAAGCGCGTCTTCTGGTGCGTCTCGTGCCCCGCCTCGGCAGCCCACCTTTTATCTGGACTGGCAGGGTTGTAGATGTCCATCAGGGTGGGGGGCGAGGCAATCCTTCCCCCATCACCCATCTCACATTGCCCTGAGATTTTGCACGTAGGCCAGTTCCTTATCCCACAAAGGTGTCTCCCAAGACAATGGCTATGTCCGAGACTTTTGTCTTGTTGAGCGACCAGCCCACTTTGCCCGAGGGCTTTACACGTGGTCTTCATGAGACAATAGTCAAAGAGTCGCTTTATTCTGCTTCCCGGGGGAACGTGGTCTTCAGCACGTCTCCCTCTCTCTCTTGGGTCATTTGACCCCCCCTTGACTAGGGCTCTTGCGAATCTCACAAAGGCGGGGGCTGGGGTCATAACACTATCCTGTTTTACTCTGTGACTCGAAAGGCTTAATAAAGTGCTTGCAATCAATTCTGAATCTCTGTGAATAGATTATTAGGCTCCTTGTGAAGGATTTGATTGTGAGAATCACACATTCATGTCCAAACTAGAGCAGAGCATGTAAGATGACATCCTCTTTGGTACCTTCCCTCTCTAAGTAGCTCACGCTTACACTACAAACAGTATGAGCCACACAGAGGAAATTAGGACTGAATCTCTCTGCACCAGTCAATTAGTTGCATAGATCTAAGTCATGGAATTGGAGTAGAATTTGTTAAGAATATCTGGATCCCAATTCTAGAGAGCTCTGCCAATAGTAAAGACTTTGTATTCCCCGTAAGTTGTTGATAATGATCCCATTGAGGCTTCATCATAACTAGCAGCAGGAGGAGAAATGCTAAAAGTAAAATCTCATACACAAGGGAAGCAGATGAGGAGGTTGAAAATGGCTATGGAATGGAGGACCTTTCTCCCAAGAACATAACGAGCTCCATTCTTACCATAACTTCTCTGCGGAGCACTGTATCCAAATGCAATGATTTTCAAAAGCAGTGTGACAGGGATCTGCCAACTGTAGCAGACAATCGTCCAGCCAGATTGATAGATAAAAATCACCCTGAACTTAGTCTTGTTCCAGTTAGCAGCAGTTGATGTGAGCCAAGCACTCTACTTTGAAGTATGCCACTGAGTTCATGATGAGTTTGAGACATTCTGCTCAGGGTCTATTGGGTAGCTGTGATGGGTGGGGCCATATTCATCTTATTTGCTTTGAATAGAAACCTTGAGTAGCAAAAGCACATCAATTTGCCTAGACTCTGAGCTTTCTATAGGTGACAGAGTAGACTAGTGATTAGTGCAATCGCTTCACACCGCCAACTATAAGATTAGGATACAATTCCTGACGCTGTCTATACGTTCTCCCTCTGACTGTGTGAGTTTCCTCCAGGTGCTCGAGTTTCCTCTGACATTCTAAAAATATGTGGTTAGGGTTAGTAAGTTATGGGCACCGGAAACATGGCAACATTAGCAGGCTGCTCAGCACAACCCTTACTGACTTGATTTGACACAAATGGTACATTGCACTGTATGTTTTGATGTACACGTGGCAAATAAAGCTAATTTAAAAAATATATTTTCCTGAGACTCAAGCAGGATCTTACTTTACCAAAAAGGGATAAGAGAGCAAGGCAGAAATACCTGGCCTTGTTTCAATTTGAGGATAAGTTGCAAGTTATCATCCCACTCCAGTGCCAATTAATGACCCAGCCTAGCACAGTTCTTAATATTTTCACTTGGCAATGAAAGCTATGATTCCCCATTACTACACCAGCAACAAATTCGAGACCAACATTGATCAGAAACTATACTGAATCAGCTGTCCATCCACTAACTGGCTATAAGGGCACTTGAGATCCTGCACATGCTGCAGTGAAGGACTTTATTCCTGATCTCTCCAAGACTTTCCTTCTTGCTAAAGAAGTTACATATAGAATCAAAAACTATGAAGAATGGCTTCTGTTTGTCTGTATGTGCACTCTTCCAATGACATTGAAGAATGCAGAGTTCCAAAGACATTTGACTGGGTGGTGCTGAAGCTTGCCTGCTGTCTGAACTTGAGGTGCCTGTCTGCCTGGTAGACTGAAGGTAAGTTGGTATGAGCCTGTGGTGTGTGCTAGTATGCAAATGGCTGATTAACACAAATGGGTTAAATTGGTAATGTTAGTGATATAACTGCACTAGTGAGAAATCTAAATTAACTTTGCCCCTGTACCACGGAGTCAGTTTTTTTTTCCAGATGTGGAGGCTTGTAAAATCTGGTCCTCTGTATCTGTATCTGAAGTGTCCTGAGAGGTGGCAATCAGGTCTAAGGTAAAGTATACTGATGGCCTGACTCCAGAACTTCTGATTTTGAATGCCCATGCTTTTGAGCTGCTTTTAAATCTCTTTGATGGCACATTTGCTCAGCAGTTGCTGTTGCTGCCTCAGAGTTTGCTTTTTCTCCCCTTCGATCCCCTGGGTTTCCTTTGGGTCCTCTGGTTTCCCCCTGTATCTCAAAAATCTGTTGGTTGGTAGGTTAATTTGTTGTAAATTACCCCTAATATAGGTGGGTGACAGGAGCATCAGGGGGCATATGGTTGTGCATTGAATGGAGAATGTTTCAGGGAAATAAGTGGGGAATAAGATTGCTGTGAGAGCTGTACGGATGTGAGGGGACAAAGGCTTTCCTTGTTGCGAAAAAATATAAATATGTTTAATAATTGGAAACACATATAACCATACAAATAAAAATTAGTAACTGAAATAAATAGATTTAAATGTCGTAACTTATCTTGCTAGAGAATTTAAACAATTGAAATAAATTTAATTACAGTAAAATGTCAAGAACTTACCTTTTTCAAGGTTATAGTTTATATGCCAGCCCCTCTGTTCAACACACTAGTGCTGCGCCACTGGGCTGAATTAAGATTCTGGTGGTGGATTAGGCGGTCAGATGTGCCAGCATGTAACCTCCAACTCGTTTGCAATTTGTAGTCTAGTATGTGTGGAAATTTGAAATGTGCCAACATTTTTAGAAATTGTTAGCTGTAAGTCAGATGACTGAGGCTCATTGAAGAATGCCACTGTTTTCCTGTATGAACATGGTTCTGAAGACAGTGAAGGATCCATTAATCTTTCAAACAATGCAGTCCACTATTGACTCCATTGCCCTCTTGTCTAGAGTCTACCCCCTCCATTAATCACCATCAACAATTGACATATTAATTCCAATGAGAATTTTGGACAAAGTATTCATCCTTTCAAAAACAAAAGCCTTGAATATGACAATCTAAACAGATGGAGACCTGTTCTTAGGAAATTCAAACAGCAGCAAATTAGAGCCCCAGCATCTTCATTTGGAAATGCAGCTTCCTTGTCTTGCATACTTGTACATTACTTGTTGAAATTGCTAACGTAACAGTACTGTCGGAGTTCTTTCACCATAGGTACTGCAATTGGACAGAAGTTGGCTCCTCACCATGTTAAGTAGTAATTAGGGAAGGTAAATAAATATCGATCTCCATGGTGGGGTGTGAATGAATCACTTGCTACAAGACAGCAAATCTCTGATCGTGGGCAACACGAGTGAATCTGCAGATGCTGGAAATAAATAAAAACACAAAATGCTGGCAGAACTCAGCAGGCCAGACGGCATCTATGGGAGGAGGTAGTGACGATGTTTCGGGCCGAAACCCTTCATCACTTCTGCTGAGTTCTGCCAGCATTTTGTGTTTTTATTAAATCTCTGATCATTTAACCCAAATGTTTCTGTGGCTGGTTTACAGGCGTCCCCCGCTTTACGAATGTTCACTTTACGCCACTTCGCTTTTACAAAAGACCTACATTAGTAACCTGTTTTTGCATTACAAAGAGGATTTTAGCTTTTATGAAAAATTTTCCCATATAAATTAATGGTTCTTCGCTTTACACCATTTCAGCTTAAGTAAGGTTTCATAGGAACACTCTACCTTTGTAAAGGGGCGGATACCTGTATTTACTTTTCTAGTCAATGCAATTTCCGATTTCTCCATGGTGAGTACTTGGCAATGGTAATGCCACTGAATATTATGGATTGATGGTTAAATTCTGCCCTGCTGATGATAGCCATGCCTACATGAAGAGGTTTCAATCTTCCTGCTTTGTTTGCTGAGAAGCAGTGATTGGATCTGAACATTGCACAATTATCAGTGACCGCCCCGATTTTGAGCTTGTGAAAGAATGATTACTGATGGTGCAGATAAAAATGATTGGACCTAATACATAGTCCTGAAGAACAACCGCAGTGATGTTTTGGGTCTGAAGTAATTGACATACAGTCATACAGCATGGAAACAGGCCCTTCAATCCATCTGGTCTATGTCAACCAAGATTCCCACCTAAGCTATTCCAATCTGCTCACATTTGGTCCATATCCCTCTAAATCATTCCTATCCATGTACCTGTAAAATGCCTTTTAAGTGTACCTGCCTTATTCTGGCTGCATATATATGACTGCCCTCAGGGTAAAAACATTGCACCTGAGGTTTCAATGAAATATCTGCTTTCTCACCTTAAACTTGACTTCCAGTCCTTAATTCTTAAAACACAGAAAAAAACTAGACATTAACCCTGTCTATGCTTCTCATGATTTTATCCACATCTATGAGGTGACCCTTCATTCTCCTATACTTGAATGAAAGCAGTCCCAGCCTGTTCAACCTCTCTCTATAACTCAGGACCTCAAGTCCCAACAATACCCTCATGTTCTCCTTTGCACCCTTTCCAGTTTAATAATATATTTCCATTAGCAGAGTGATAAAAACTGAACATGGTATTTCCAAATGTGCTTCACCAATGTACAACTACAGCATAACATCCCAACCAAATTAGACCATAAGACATATACTGAACTTTTAATACTCAGTGCCCTGACTAATAAATGCCAGAATGCAAAAAAAAACCTTCTTCATCACTCATCCATTTGAAAATCACAGCTCGCTTTCTTTCTGTGAGATACAGCTGTAGCCCATAGAAAGTTTTCCCCTTGATTCCCATTGATCTGAGTTTTACCAAGGCTCCTCAATGCCATACTCCATGTCATAATGTCAAGACATCTATTACCTTATGATTCTTATGATTAAAAGTAGCACCCCATGGATCAATGCTTAGATTGATTTGTCCTGCTTTTGGAGGACAGGGTATATCCATGGAAATTTTCCATATGTTAGAGAAGTACCAGTGTTGTAACTACTGGAATAACTTGACTAGTGCAAAAAGCTGGCAAACAGCCTTCAGTGCTATAGTTAGGAAGTCATCTGGTCCGTTGGGTTTTATTGCATCCACTGCTCTCTTTCTTGAGATCCCATGCAGTGAATCAAATTGCTTGTAAATTAACTCATGTGGTGGCAATGACATAAGGACAAAACTTAAAATGAGAGCAAAATCATAAATTTCTGTCTGGGATTATATCCTAAGAGCATCACTGGCTGCAACATGGCAAGCTAGTATCCCTTACTGCTTCTTCATTTCTTTCCTGGAGGACTTTCTGGAATGCTGATTGTCTTTGATCTTGCTCTCAGTGTGCAGGCCTTGCACTGGGATGTCAAGGTCACCTTTGAAGAAAAGGGATTCCCACTCAGCTCAACTGCTGGCATTCTTATCATAATTGCTATTCTTGTCAACCTATATAATGACTTCCATCTGCAATTGTACTCGGTGGTTGTTTCCTTTTTGAAAGGTGCATTTATAATAATAATTTGCATAGATTAATTTCAGCTGGTAATTCTAAATTGATCATGATCACTAAGTGTTATGTGAGAAAGATCATAACACGTGCAGCCTCAACATGCAAATTTGCAAATATTGCACAAAACGCACTGGGGCTGTACACTCAGTGGCACTTTATTAGGTACGGGAGTGGAACCTGGTGTGGTCTTTTGCTGTTATAGCCCACTTATTTCAAGGTTCAATGTGTTGTGCAATCAGAAATGCTCTCCTGCACACTACTGTTGTAATGCATGGTTATTTAAGTTACTGTCACCTTTCTGTCAGCTTGAACCAGTCTGGCCATTTTCTTTTGAATTCTCTCATCAACAAGTCATTTTAGCCCACAGAACTGCCACTCACTAGATGTTGGTTTTGTTTTTTCACACCATTCTCTGAAAACTCTAGAGTTTGAAAATCCCAGGAGATCAGGAATTTCTGAGATACTCAAACCACCCCATCTGGCACCAACAATTATTCCACAAAGTCACTTACATATGCCCTCCAACTCTTGATCCTCAAACTCTCGGAAAATATTGAGTGTGTTTACTCTACCCCTGTCCCTCATGATTTTATATACCTCTATAAGATCGCCTCTCAGTCTCCCATGTTCTAAGGAATAAAGTCCTAGTCTGTCCAACCGCTCCCTAGAACTCAGGGCCTCAAGTCCTGGCACATCATTGTAAATCTTTCCTGCATTCTTTCTAGTTTAACAATATCTTTGTTTACAATGTGAAAATTTCAAAATTTTACAATGGAAAAGGCTCCTCTAGTTCAAAGGAATGATTGCTTAATTATACTATTAATACACTTTCATCTCCTAATCAAAGCCAAAACCTATTTTTGAAAGTGAATATCAACATAAACAACTAGCTGTGTCCCTTCCTGTTAAATCAAACAGTGGAACAGTATGGAAATGATCCTTCTGAAGCCTGTCATAGTAGGTGCAAATGAACCTAGAAATAAAGGTGATGGTAAAATTATATTAGGATTCATTAACATGTTACAATTTAAAAATAACCTATCTGCTAATTTGAAAAATAAATGCCAATATAGTAAGCATCACTAAAATTTAGGTCACTGTTCATTTCAACATGACATGGCCAAGGAAAGAAGCCTTTTGGGAGTGGTGATCTGAAGTTAAGGATTCCCTTCCCCAGTGATATTAAACTGATTCTGATATAATAAGTGCAGTGGATAGAGGGAACAGGTGGATGTTGTATACCTGGATTTCCAGAAAGCATTCAACAAGATGCCACTTAAAAGATGCATCCATTAGATAAGCATGTATGGAGTTGGGGTAGTGGATTAGCATAGACAGGTGGTTGGTTAATGAATAGAATTCAGAGAATTGGGATAAATGTGTGTTTCTTTGGTTGGCAGTCAACGCTGAGTGGAGTGCTGGAGCGACTGGAGCTGGGCCTACAACTGTTCACATTAACGCAACTGTATACATTAACAGTTTGGAAGTGGGTACTGAGTGTAACATATCTAAGTTTGATGATAACACAAAAGTGAGTAGAAAAGCAAATTGTGCAGAGGACATGGAGAGTTTGCAGAGAGATATCAATAGGTTAGGGCAAGAGTATGGCAGATGTAATACAATCTTGGTAAATTCAAGAGCATCCACTTTGGAAGGAAAAAGAAAATCAGATTATTTAAATGGTGAAAGAATGCTGTGGTGTAGAGGGTCTTGGAAAGGCTTGAGCCTGAGTTACAAAAGTTGGTTTGCAGCTGCAACAGGTTATCAAGATAGCAAGTGAAATGTTGGCCTTCATTTCAAGAGCTGTAAGTGAATTTAATTGCAGGGAAGTAATGCTGCAACAGTACAGGGTAATGTACCTGGAGCACAGTGTGCAATTCTGGTTTCCTTACTTGATGTAAGATATACTGGCTTTGAAAGCAGTGCAGAGGAGATTCACCAAGTTCATTCTGGGAATGAGAGTGTAAGCATATAAGGAGAAATTGAGTCACCTGGTACTGTACTCACTGTAAGCCAGAAAAATGAGAAGAGATCTTAGAGAAACATATAAAATTATTGCAGAGATGGATAAGATAGAGGCAGGAAAGTTGTTTCCTCTGGTAAGTGAGACTAGAACTAGAGGACACACGAGGAAATCTGCAGATGCTGGAAATTCAAGCAACACACACAAAACGTTGGTGGAACACAGCAGGCCAGGCAGCATCTATAGGGAGAAGCACTGTTGACGTATCGGGCCAAGACCCTTCGTCAGGTCCGTTAGTCCTGACGAAGGGTCTCGGCCCAAAATGTCGATAGTGCTTCTCCCTATAGATGCTGTCTGGCCTGCTGTGTTCCACCAGCATTTTGTGTGTGTTGCTAGAACTAGAGGACACAGTTTCATGATTTGGGGAAATAGAGTTAGGATGGAATTGTGGAGGAACAACTTTTCCCAGTGATCAGTAAATCTATTGCAGGAAGGGAAGCAATAGAGGCTACCTTATTAAATATTTTAGGATATGGTTGGATAGATTTTTGCATAGCAGTGGAATTAAGGGTTATAGGGAAAAGGCAGGTAAGTGAAGCTGAGTCCATGGCCAGATCTTATCGAATGTTGCAGCAGACTGGATGGGCCAGATGGCCTACTCCTGCTCTTCTTTCTCATGTTCTAATATTACTATTCTATCAATAATAACTGATAAGAATTGAGGGACATCCATTAAGAACAGAGATGAAGAAAACTTTCTTGAGCTAGGGGGTGGTGAATTTGTCGAATTCATTGCCACAGATGGCTGTGCAGGCCAAGTCACTGGGAATATCTAAGACGGAGGTCTTTAAGGTTGTGTCAAAGGTTACAGGGAAAAGGTGGGAGAATAGGGTTTAATGGTATAATAAATCAGGCATGGTGGAATGGTGGAGCAGACTCGATGAGCTGATTGGTCTGATTCTGCTCCTGTGTCTTATGGTATGGTATACTGAGCTGAAGATTGCAGATATCTAAATAAGAACGTGTACTGAAGAAAAGTTAACTCCTGTGGGAATGACATTTGTAAGAGTGAAATACAACAGCCAGAAAGCCACTTTGGGCTTGTATGTGATAAAAACAGGAGGACCAGTGTTTCTCACTATAAACAGTCACAAAGGGCTTTATTGCTATAATAGCTGTATTTTTAGTGTGGCATCTGCACCTGCACTTTGGCAAGAAAGCTATGGACCAGGTGCTGCAAGGCTGCCCAGGCACTCAGTGTTAACTGAATAACATAATTGTTACCTATGAGGATGACAAGGAGCAGCTCCAAAATCTCAAGACAGTGTTAGAAAGATTAAAAGATTATGGCCTCAGAGCTCAATGTGACAAGTGTGAATTCTTTAAACCAAGCATCACTTACTGTGTTCACAAGGATTACACAAGTGTGCTGAGAAAATTCAAACAGTGGTGGATACTCCAAGGCCAAAAGATGTGTCACAGTTGTGATCTTTTTTAGGATTTGTCAATTACAGTAACAGGTTCCTGCCAAGCCTGGTAACTGTGCTTCACCTCTTGAACTCATTGCTACAGATCAAGAAGAAATGGCCTTAGACAAAGCAGTGTTAGGTGGCTTTCCAAAGCATAAAGGACATTGTACTCTAACATTATGATCTACATCATCTATTGAAGCTTGCCTGTGATGCCTTGCCATATGGTTTAGGAGCAGTCATGTCACATGTTTTATGAGTGATGGAAGTGAATGACCCATAGCCTTTGCATCATGTTCTCTTATAGTTGCAGATTAAAATTATACATAGATTGAGAGAGAGGCCTTGAGTTTAGTTTGGTATGTACAGTGATTCAACCAGTAATTGTATGGGAGAGAGTTTACCCTTATTAATGATTATCAACCATTGGTGCCCATTTTCATTCCACAGAAGGGTGTTCTATTTACAGCAGCAGCACGGTAGCATAGTGGTTAGCGCAATGCTTCACAGTACCAGTGACTCGGGTTCAATACCCATTGCTGCCCACGAGGAGTTTGTACATTCTTCCCAGGACAGCATGGTTTTCCTCCGGGTGCTCTAGTTTCCTTCCACAGTCCAAAGATGTACTGGTTGGTAGGTTAGTTGGCCATTGTAAGTTGCCCTGTGATTAGGCTAGGAATAAAATTGGAGTGTTGCTAGGTGGCGTGGCTCGAAGAGACTATTCCACACTATAATAAATGAATAAGTGCAGACAAGGGCTCTATTTCTTGAAGGACACAGTTCAAGAGGACAACTAATCATGGAAATACTAATGGATTGTCCTGTTTACCCTTGGAAAAGAAAGTACCTGTAATAATTGAAAAGAACAGGACACTTCCCTTGTCATGTTCTCCCTAATGCAAATTGTAAGTCTCCATATTACGGCAGAGATGACCTAAAGGCAAACCAGAAAAGACTCCATGCTGTCTCAGGTCGACATGGCAATGCAAAATGGCTGGAATGTGCAGCAGAAATTCCAGTTCACACATTTTTACCAGCACCAGAATTAACTTGCCCTTGAAGAGGGTTGCCTTTTGTGGTAATTAAGAGCTGTACTATCCAAGCTGAGAGCTGAAGTATTGGAGGAGCTATATGCCGATATCTAGATGTGGTCAATATGAAAGTGTTGGTTCGAAGTCTCGTGCCCTGAAATTGATTAGTGCATTGAGCAGCTTGCCATGTTGTAATTGCTGTTTGAGATACCAGCACAACCAGAAGATGCCAACAATAGCGCTTCTCCATCCCTGGGAATGGTCTGCATTGCCCTGCAGAGGATTCATGTGGATTTTGCCGGGCCATTCATGGGTACAGATTTCTTGTTAGTATTGGATGCAGCTACAAAGAGACCAGAATTGTTGCCAATAGCCTCCAATACAGCTTTGCTCACTGTTGATGTGTTGAGAAGCCACTTCTCAAGGACTAGTGTTTAAGAACACTTAGACAGTGACAATCCTAAGAACTTTCTAAAGGGGCACAATTGAGAGCATCCTGACTGGCTACATCACTGCCTGGTATGGGAACTATACCTCCCTTAATCACAGGACTCTGCAGAGAGTGGAGCAGACAGCCCAGTGCACCTGTAGTTGCAAACTCTCCATGTCAGGACATTTACAAGGACAGGTGTGTAAAAAGGGTCTGTAGGATCATTGGGGGCCCGAGACACTCCGGCCACAATCTATTCCAGCTGCTACCATCTGGGAGATGGTACTGCAACATAAAAGCCAGGACCAACAGGCTCCTGGACAGCTTCTTCCACCAGGCCATCAGACTGATGAACTCACGCTGATTTGAGTGTACTCTATATTACATTGACTATTCTATTTATTATAAATGATCATAAATTACTATGATTGTACATTTAGATGGAGATGTAATGTAAAGATTTTTACTCCTCATGTACGTGAAGGATGTAAGAAATAAAGTCAATTCAATTCAATTCAGTGTTTGTTGTGGAATAGTTTCAATCAATACTGAAAATGAATGGAATAAGACATATAACATTTGCACTGTATCACCCAGCTACAAGTAGCATGGTAGAGAGATTTGTCTGGAGTCTAAAGAATGCACTGTGCACAATGTCAGTAGATATCTAGATAGCAGTGATAGGATTGGGTCGAGCCAGCATGGATTTACCAAGGGTAAATCATGCTTGACTAATCTGTTGGAGTTTTTCGAGGATGTAACCAGGAAATTAGACAAGGGAGATCCAGTGGATGTAGTGTACCTCGATTTTCAGAAGGCATTTGATAAGGTCCCACATAGGAGATTGGTGGGTAAAATCAAAGCTCAGGGCATCGGGGGGAAGACATTGACATGGATAGAAAACTGGTTGGCATATAGAAAGCAAAGGGTAGCGGTGAATGGGTGTTTCTCAGAATGGCAGGTGGTGACTAGTGGGGTGCCACAGGGCTCGGTATTGGGACCACAGCTGTTTACAATTTACGTCAACGATGTAGATGAAGGCATTGAGAATAACATCAGCAAATTTGCTGATGCTACTAAGCTGGGTGGCAGTGTGACATATGATGAGGATGTTAGGAGAATTCAGGGTGACTTGGATAGGCTGGATGAGTGGGCAGATACTTGGCGGATGATGTTTAATGTGAATAAGTGTGAGGTTATCCACTTTGGGAGTAAGAACAGGAAGGCAGATTATTATCTGAACGGTGTAGAGTTAGGTAAGGGAGAAATACAAAGAGATCTAGGAGTCCTTGTTCATCAGTCACTGAAGGTGAATGAGCAAGTGCAGCAGGCAGTGAAGAAGGCTAATGGAATGTTGGCCTTTATTACAAAGGGAATTGAGTACAAGAGCAAGGAAATCCTCTTGCATTTGTACAGAGCCCTGGTGAGACCACACCTGGAGTATTGTGTACAGTTTTGGTCTCCAGGATTAAGGAAGGACATCCTGGCTGTAGAGGAAGTGCAGCGTAGATTCACGAGGTTAATTCCTGGGATGTCTGGACTGTCTTACGCAGAGAGGTTAGAGAGACTGGGCTTGTAAACGCTGGAATTAAGGAGATTGAGAGGGGATCTGATTGAAACATATAAGATTATTAAGGGATTGGACAAGATAGAGGCAGGAAATATGTTCCAGATGCTGGGAGAGTCCAGTACCAGAGGGCATGGTTTGAGAATAAGGGGTAGGTCATTTAGGACAGAGTTAAGGAAAAACTTCTTCTCCCAGAGAGTTGTGGGGGTCTGGAATGCACTGCCTCGGAAAGTAGTGGAGGCCAATTCTCTGGATGCTTTCAAGAAGGAGCTAGATAGGTATCTTATGGATAGGGGAATCAAGGCAGGAACCGGGTATTGATAGTAGATGATCAGCCATGATCTCAGAATGGCGGTGCAGGCTCGAAGGGCTGAATGGTCTACTTCTGCACCTATTGTCTATTGTCTATAACACACTACACTAACACTGAATCAGAAGCTCGCCAATTTCCTCCTTGTATATCGCAATGTAGCACATTCTACAGTCAACAACTCACCAGATATGCCATTTCTGGATTGTTCCTTGGATCTCCTCAAACCCTATCTCAGAAGGAGTATGCAGGAAAAACAGCTGAGACAAACTAAAGACTCTTCAAACAAAGAGGTTCAATGTTCTACTCCTGGACAAGCAGAACTAGTGAGGGACTACAGAGATGATTAAAGGTGAATACTTGGAAAGATTAAGGACAGAAATGGACCATTCTCCTACACAATGAAATTTATGTCTGATGTCATCTGGAGATGATAAATTGATCAGTTGAGGAGAGCAGAGTTAATTGCTACAGAAGAAAGGTATCCAGATCTGTCAGAACCACTTTCTGCAGTCCCTGAGTTGACTCATACAGCTATCACAGAGGAGGCCCCAGAACCTGGGATTGTTTCACAGCCACAAGTCTCACCTTATAGGGAAAGATCTAATCCCAAAAGAGTAAGAAATCATTCACAGCAATTAAATCTTTAGGTCCAAATGGGACAACTTTGTTGCCTCCTGGGTGCCAAGGTCCTGGATATCTTGGATCGAGTTCTCAGCATTCTTATGAGGGAGGGTGAACAGCCAGAAGTTATAGATAGATAGATAGATACTTTATTCATCCCCATGGGGAAATTCAACTTTTTTCCAATGTCCCATACACTTGTTGTAGCAAAACTAATTACATACAATACTTAACTCAGTAAAAAATATGATATGCATCTAAATCACTATCTCAAAAAGCATTAATAATAGCTTTTAAAAAGTTCTTAAGTCCTGGTGGTAGAATTGTAAAGCCTAATGGCATTGGGGAGTATTGACCTCTTCATCCTGTCTGAGGAGCATTGCATCGATAGTAACCTGTCGCTGAAACTGCTTCTCTGTCTCTGGATGGTGCTATGTAGAGGATGTTCAGAGTTATCCATAATTGACCGTAGCCTACTCAGCGCCCTTCGCTCAGCTACCGATGTTAAACTCTCCAGTACTTTGCCCACGACAGAGCCCGCCTTCCTTACCAGCTTATTAAGACGTGAGGCGTCCCTCTTCTTAATGCTTCCTCCCCAACACGCCACCACAAAGAAGAGGGCGCTCTCCACAACTGACCTATAGAACATCTTCAGCATCTCACTACAGACATTGAATGACGCCAACCTTCTTAGGAAGTACAGTCGACTCTGTGCCTTCCTGCACAAGGCATCTGTGTTGGCAGTCCAGTCTAGCTTCTCATCTAACTGTACTCCCAGATACTTGTAGGTCTTAACCTGCTCCACACATTCTCCATTAATGATCACTGGCTCCATATGAGGCCTAGATCTCCTAAAGTCCACCACCATCTCCTTGGTCTTGGTGATATTGAGACGCAGGTAGTTTGAGTTGCACCATATCACAAAGTCCTGTATCAGTTTCCTATACTCCTCCTCCTGTCCATTCCTGACACACCCCACTATGGCCGTGTCATCAGCGAACTTCTGCACATGGCAGGACTCCATCTTATATTGGAAGTCTGATGTGTACAGGGTGAACAGGACCGGAGAGAGTACGGAGAGAGTATGGCCCATGTAAGTACCAATGTCGTGTAGAACAAGTGACGAGGTTCTTCATTGGGAGTTCAGGGAGTTAGGTGCTAAATTAAAGGGCAGGACCTTCAGGATTATGACCTCAGGATTGTTACCCATGCCAAGCGCTAGTGAGGCCAGACTAAGAAAATTATGCAGTTTAATACACAGCTAAGGAGTTGGTGTAGGAGGGAAGGCATAAGATTTTTGGATCATTGGGCTCTCTTCCAAGGAATGTGGGACCTGTACACAAGGGATGCACCTGAATTGGAGGGCGACTGATATCCTATTGGGAAGGTTTGATAATGCTGTACAGTGGGGTTTAAACTAGAGTTGCAGGGGAATGGGAACCAGAACAGATAGTGGAGAGGCTATGGAGGCAGATATTAGTAAGACCTCAAACAAAGTTAGGAATCTAAAGGTTGAGCATGGTGCAACTAGTATTCTGAGCTGTGTATATTTCAATGCAAGACATATTGTAGGAAATGTGGATGATAGTGCTGAAGATGAGGTAGCTGGTTTACAAACAGAGGCAATGTGTAGTGAGGAGAGGCTGTAGATAGGGCAAAATTGCAGTCGACTGGATGAGTTGCAACATAAATAGTGGACAAAATCAAAAAGGGTCTGATATATATAGGACTAAAGATGTTATATTTGAATGCGCACAGTATCTGGAATAAGGTAGATGAACTTGTAGTACGGTGGAAGATTGGCAGGTATGATGTTGTAGGCATCATTGAGTCATAGCTGAAAGAAGATTATAACCATATAACCATATAACCATATAACAATCACAGCACGGAAACAGGCCATTCCGGCCCTCCTAGTCCGTGCCGAACTCTTAATCTCACCTAGTCCCACCTACCCGCACTCAGCCCATAACCCTCCACTCCTTTCCTATCCATATACCTATCCAATTTTACCTTAAATGACACAACTGAACTGGCCTCTACTACTTCTACAGGAAGCTCATTCCACACAGCTATCACTCTCTGAGTAAAGAAATACCCCCTCGTGTTTCCCTTAAACTTTTGCCCCCTAACTCTCAAATCATGTCCTCTCGTTTGAATCTCCCCTACTCTCAATGGAAACAGCCTATTCACGTCAACTCTATCTATCCCTCTCAACATTTTAAATACCTCGATCAAATCCCCCCTCAACCTTCTACGCTCCAATGAATAGAGACCTAACTTGTTCAACCTTTCTCTGTAACTTAAGTGCTGAAACCCAGGTAACATCCTAGTAAATCGTCTCTGCACTCTCTCTAATTTATTGATATCTTTCCTATAATTCGGTGACCAGAACTGTACACAATATTCCAAATTTGGCCTTACCAATGCCTTGTACAATTTTAACATTACATCCCAACTTCTGTACTCAATGCTCTGATTTATAAAGGCCAGCGTTCCAAAAGCCTTCTTCACCACCCTATCTACATGAGACTCCACCTTCAGGGAACTATGCACTGTTATTCCTAGATCTCTCTGTTCCACTGCATTCCTCAATGCCCTACCATTTACCCTGTATGTTCTATTTGGATTATTCCTGCCAAAATGTAGAACCTCACACTTCTCAGCATTAAACTCCATCTGCCAACGTTCAGCCCATTCTTCTAACCGGCATAAATCTCCCTGCAAGCTTTGAAAACCCACCTCATTATCCACAACACCTCCTACCTTAGTATCATCAGCATACTTACTAATCCAATTTACCACCCCATCATCCAGATCATTTATGTATATTACAAACAACATTGGGCCCAAAACAGATCCCTGAGGCACCCCGCTAGTCACCGGCCTCCATCCCGATAAACAATTATCCACCACTACTCTCTGGCATCTCCCATCTAGCCACTGTTGAATCCATTTTATTACTCCAGCATTAATACCTAACGACTGAACCTTCTTAACTAACCTTCCATGTGGAACTTTGTCAAAGGCCTTGCTGAAGTCCATATAGACTACATCCACTGCCTTACCCTCGTCAACATTCCTCGTAACTACTTCAAAAAATTCAATAAGGTTTGTCAAACATGACCTTCCACGCACAAATCCATGCTGGCTACTCCTAATCAGATCCTGTCTATCCAGATAATTATAAATACTATCTCTAAGAATACTTTCCATTAATTTACCCACCACTGATGTCAAACTGACAGGTCTATAATTGCCAGGCTTACTTCTAGAACCCTTTTTAAACAATGGAACCACATGAGCAATACGCCAATCCTCCGGCACAATCCCTGTTTCTAATGACATCTGAAAGATCTCCGTCAGAGCTCCTGCTATCTCTACACAAACTTCCCTCAAGGTCCTGGGGAATATCCGGTCAGGACCCGGAGATTTATCCACTTTTAAATTTCTTAAAAGCGCCAGTACTTCCACCTCTTTAATTGTCATAGGTTCCATAACTTCCTTACTTGTTTCCCACACCTTACACCATTCAATATCCTTCTCCTTAGTGAATACCGAAGAGAAGAAATCGTTCAAAATCTCTCCCATCTCCCTCGGCTCCACACATAGCTGACCACCCTGATTCTCTAAGGGACCAATTGTATCCCTCACTATCCTCTTGCTTTTAATATAACTGTAGAAGCCTTTCGGATTTACTTCCACCTTATTTGCCAAACCAAACTCGTAACTTCTTTTAGCTTTTCTAATCTCTTTCTTAAGTTTCCTTTTACATTCTTTATATTCCTCGAGCAATTCCTTTACTCCATGCTGCCTATATCTATTGTAGACATCCCTCTTTTTTCGAACCAAGTTTCTAATATCCCTTGAAAACCATGGCGCTTTCAAACCTTTAACCTTTCCTTTCAACCGAACAGGAACATAAAGATTCTGTACCCTCATAATTTCACCCTTAAATGACCTCCATTTCTCTATTACATCCTTCCCATAAAACAACTTGACCCATTCCACTCTCTCTAAATCCCTGCGCATCTCCTCAAAGTTAGCCTTTCTCCAATCAAAAATCTCAACTCTAGGTCCAGTCCTGTCCTTCTCCATAATTATATTGAAGCTAATGCTATTGTGATCACTGGACCCGAAGTGCTCCCCAACACATACCTCTGTCAGCTGACCTATCGCATTCCCTAACAGGAGATCCAACACTGCCCCATCTCTAGTCGGTACTTCTATGTATTGTTGCAAAAAGCTATCCTGCACACATTTCACAAACTCTAAACCATCCAGCCCTTTTACAGAATGAGCTTCCCAATCTATGTGTGGAAAATTAAAATCTCCCACAATCACCACCTTGTGTTTACTACAAATATCTGCTATCTCCTTACACATTTGCTCTTCCAACTCACGCTCCCCATTAGGTGGCCTATAATACACTCCTATCAGTGTTACTACACCTTTCCCATTCCTCAATTCCACCCAAATAGCCTCCCTAGAGGAGCTCTGTAATCTATCCTTCCAAAGCACCGCCATAAGATTTTCTCGGACAAGCAATGCAACACCTCCTCCTCTGGCCCCTCCTACTCTATCACACCTGAAGCAACTAAATCCAGGAATATTTAGTTGCCAATCACACCCTTCCTGCAACCAATTATAGCTGAGAGCTTAATGTCTAAGGATACACATTGTATTGAATGGATAGGCAGGAAAGCAGAGGGGGTGGTGTTGCTCTGTTGGGAAAAAAATAAATCAAATCATTAGAGAGAGATGACATAGGGTTGGGAGGTGTTTAATCATTGTGGATAGAGCTAAGGAACTGCAAGAGTAAAAAGACGCTGATGGGAGATGTATGCAGACCCCCAAACAGTAGTAAGGATGGGGTCTACAGATAACAACTGGAGATAGAAAAGGCATGCCAAAAGAGCAATGTTACAGTAGTTATGGCGGATTTCAGATGCAGATAGATTGGTGGTGTATTCCAGGAGGGGTAATTTCTAGAATGCCTATGAGATGGCTTTTTAGAGCAGCTCGTGGTTGAGTGCACTAGGGGATCAGCTATTCTGGATTGGGTGTTGTGCAATGAACCAGTATTGATTAGCGAGCTTAAGGTAAAAGAACCCTTAGAGGCAAGTGATCACAATGTGATCAAATTTACCCTGAAATTTGAGGAGATGCTAAAGTCGTGAATCAATATTACAGTGGAGTAAAAGAAATTGCAGAGGCATGAGAGAGGAGTTCCCATCAGCCAAACCTCTTCTAATGGACATTCTCCCTTGCAAAGTAATTCCTCTGTCCTCATCTCACAAATAAGGCTAGCTACCTAATTCAATACACAACGTCCAGTCCTTATACACTTCTATCCCCCATTTCTTTCTCAACAAAAGACCTACCCAGTTCCCCTCCAGCACCACCATGCTCCGTCTGGCAGAACTGGCGCAGACACACTCAACAACTTCTCCTTTGGCTCCTTATACTTTCTACAAACTCAGAGGGTAGCCACGGGCACCAGCATGAGCCCCAGCTATGCCTGCCTTTATGTTGGCTATGTAAAACAGTTCATGTTTCAAGCCTTCCTTGATACTACTCCCCAACTCTTCCTCTGTTGCATTGACAACTGCATTGTTGCTGCTTCATGCACCCATGCTGAGCTCATCAATTTCATCAACTTTGTCTCCAGCTTCTACCTTGTCCTTAAATTTACTTGGTCCATTTATGACACCTCTATCCACTTTCTTGATTTCTATGTCTCCACCTCTGGAGACAAATATCTATCAACATCTTTTATAAGCTTACTGGTTCTCACGGCTATCTTGACTATACCTCTTTCCACTCTGTCTCCTGTAAAAATTATATTCCCTTTTCTCAGTTTCTTCATCTCGGCTGCATCTGGATGAAGCTTTCTGGTCTTGGAAATCTTTAAAGAATAGGGTTTCCCCTCTTCCACCATTGATTCTGCCCTCACCCACATCTGCTCCATTTCTCGGACATCTACGCTTACTCCATCCTCCCACCATCTTAACAGTAACTGAATTCCTCTTGTCCTCACCTACCACCCCATGAATTGTATTGTAATTTAAAGTAAAATTGGATAGGTATATGGACAGGAAAGGAATGGAGGGTTATGGGCTGAGTGCGGGTCAGTGGGACTAGGTGAGAGTAAGCGTTCGGCATGGACTAGAAGGGCCGAGATGGCCTGTTTCTGTGCTGTAATTGTTATATGGTTATATGAACCTCCAAATCTAAACATCATTCTCTGCAACTTCCACCATCTTCAATGGGATCCTACCACCAAACACATCTTTATCTCCCCCTCCCACTCCCCACTCTCTGCTTTGTGCTGGGATCACTCCCTCTATGATTCCCTGGTCCATTTGTTTCTTCCCACTAATTTCCCTTCTGCACATATCCCTGAAAATGACAGAAATGCCACACCAGCCCATTCACCTCCTCACTCCCCCCACCTTCCATTCAGGGCCCCAAATTGTCCTTCTAGGTGAGGCAGCACTTCACCTGCAAAACTGTTGGTGCTTCCGATGCAGCCTCCTCTGTATTGGTGAGACTGACATAAATCCACCAAAAGCAGAATTTCCCAGTGGCCAACTATTGTAATTCCTATTCCCAACCCCGATCCACCATGTTGGTCCATGGCCTCATTTGTTAGCCACAGGGAGGCCACTGTTAGGGTGGAGGAGCAACATTTCATATTTAATCTAGACAGCCTCCAACCTGATGGCATGAACATTGATTTCTCCTTCCCACTAATTCTATTTCCTACTCTGGCCTCTTCACCTCACCTGCCTATCATTTCTCCCAGTGTCCCTCCTTCTTCCCTTTCTCCCATAGTTCACTCTCCTGTCCTATCAGATTCTTTCTTCTCTAGGCCTTTGCCTTTCCCACCCACCTGGCTTCACCTATCACCTTCTACCTAGTCCTTTTTCTCCTCTTCCCACCTTTTTATATTGGTGTCTTCCCTTTCCTTTCCAGTCCTGAATAAGGGTCTTGGCCTGAAATATCGACTGTTTATTTTAATTTCTGTAGATGCTGCCTGACCTGCTGAGTTCCTTCAGCATCTTGTGTGTGTTGCTCTGGATTTTCAGCATCTGCAGAATTTCTTGTGTTTACAATTCAGTACATACCCACCAAGCTTCACTGACATTTTAACTTGAAATATTCACTCTGCTTTCTTTGCTACTGATATGGCCTGACCTGCTAAGTATTTCCAGAATTTTCTGTTTTTATTCATGGCCTTTAAATGCCACAACTGGAATACAGTGTAAGCATGGTTCTCTGAAAGGCTAGCAACTTGTCTAAAACAAGTACTTTTGTGATTATATTGAGACCCAATTTCTGCTGCCAGTGTTTCTGAATAAGTGCTAAAAATAAATAATATTCTTTATTTTGAACCTTGGTTTTGTACAGGTGTGGCTGAGAGTAATAGGTTAAATGATGCAGATTATACAGTTCTTTCAGAGTAACCCTGTGCCTTTAATTGAAAGCACTGAAATTTATTCTTATAACTCAGGAAAAAACAATGCCACAGAATTAAATGTATCCAGAACCACTGAGAGCTGCATGACAATGTAAATGCATTTTTATTTCATTCTTTAGATGTGCCGAAATGTTCACAGGATGAATTTTTTTTAGCAGCCTTGAGCCTTTCTTTCTTCTGTACTCCAGAAATTTGCTTTTTGGAAGAGTAATTTGCAACAAAGCTTGCAGCTTCAGAAACCATCCACGGGCACTGCCTTAGGAGTTCTGTTCTCCACCCTGACTTCAAAATGTTGATCTCAAAGCATGCAGGTTGAGATCTCAATCAGCCAAAGGAAGCTTGATGTACTGGGGCTCTCTGTGCAGTGGAATACATGCAGTATGAGTGAGCCATGGAGGAAAGAAGCCTTTTAAAGAGGAAGGAGAATTTTATTTTTAAATGTTAAACTAGAATTAGCTCCTCATTCCTTGGTTATAAGATTGTCAATTACTTTTGATGTATCGCTGGATATTATTGCCACTTGTTTATGATAGTCTCTTGGACTAGTAAAGCAAATCTGGGAATGAAACAGCTTTTATGATTGCAATGTGGTAGCTACTAGCATTCCTATCTGAAGCAGGGCAGGCCAATTAAGAGCAAGATGGAATTGCCCAAAACACTAACCAACACACATACCTCCTTTTCAGCCCACAACTTTACATCCAGACTTAGCATCTTGAAATTATCTAAATTCAATTATGACTGCTTTAGTACCAATCAGAGCTCTGTTTCTGCTCTGCCTCTTTAAATGTTGTTCTACTCTGGAATTTCAAACTTCCTTTTCCCTACAGTGATGAGCTCAGTATATGTTTATTTTAAAACTCCTGTAAAAAATAAGATAAGACTCCCACTTTTTCTTCTATGTTGAACCATTCCTTAATTTATTAAGCAGTAGTAAATCAAGGTAACTGGACTTGCTATGTTGTCTAGGAGACGTTTTGCCACTCATCCGAGAGGCTTCTTCAGTTCTAATCCATGGTGGGCAGTTTTCTGGCTTATAAACTCTGTGAGTTGTTTCAAGTTATAGCAATCACGTGGGTCGTAGAGGTAATGAGAGGGTTGTTAATCCTATCTTTGCATGAATGGAGGTGTAAACTGTTGTGGAGACACCGGGGTAGAGATGTTAGGACTGCATTGTAAGTAGCTGATAGGTGGTGTCGTACCCCACTCCCTCTGTTCAGGGGTAGGTTTTCCAGTTTGACAAAGATGGCTTCTTTAACCCTTCTTTCTAACCACCTGTCCTCCCTGTCCAAAATGTGCACATTGTTATTATCAAAGGAGTGTCCCTTGTCCTTTAGGTGTAAATATAGAGTAGAGTCTTGACCTGAGGTTTTAGCCCTCCTATGTTGGGCCATCTGGTTGTGAACTGGTTATTTTGTCTTGCCGGTATGCAGATCTGTGCAGTTCTCATTGCATTGGATAGCATACAATATTGCTCTGTTTATGTTTGGGTGTATGATCCTCAGGGTGGACAAGTTTCTGTCTGAGTGTGTAAGTTTAAAAAACACAGGGATTTGGTAGTTGTTGAAAATCCTTCTTCAGTGTTTTTCCGTCTACTTTGCTCCTTACCTCTGTCTGTTGGGCTGATTCCCTGCTGGTTTTTGTTGCTGTCTTGATGAAGGCCTAGTCAGGATAGTCGCAAGCTTTCAAGGCTTCTCTCAAGCACTTGCGCTCCTTGTCTTTAGCTGTAATGCGGTTGGGCACGTTATTGGCACAGTGATAAAGTGTTCTGATAACGCTCAACTTATGTTCTAATGGGTGATGAGAGTCAACTGTAGGCACCAATCTGTGTGAGTTGGTTTCCTATAAACTTCAATATAGAAACATAGAAAATCTACTGCACAATACAGGCCCTTTGGCCCACAAAGTTGTGCCGAACATGTTCCTACCTTAGAAATTGCTAGGCTTACCTATAGCCCTCTATTTTACTAAGCTCCATGTACCTATCTAAAAGCCTCTTAAAAGACCCTATCGTATCCGCCTCCACCACCATTGCCAGCAGCCTATTCCATGCACTCACCACTCTCTGTGTAAAAAAAAATTATCCCTGACATCTTCTTGTACCTACTCCCCAGCACCTTAAACCTGTGTCCTCTTGTGGCAACCATTTCAGCCCTGGGAAAAAGCCTCTGACTATCCACAGGATCAGTGCCCCTCATCATCTTGTACACCTCTATCAGGTCACCTCTCATCCTCCTTCGCTCCAAGGAGAAAGGGCCGTGTTCACTCAACCTATTCTCATAAAGCATGCTCCCCAATTCAGGCAACATCCTTGTAAATCTCCTCTGCACCCTTTCTATGGCTTCCACATCCTTCCTGTAGTGAGGCGACCAGAACTGAGCGCAGTACTCCAAATGGGGTCTGACCAGGGTCCTATATAACTGCAACATTACCTCTCGGCTCCTAAATTCAATTTCATGATTGATGAATGCCAATACACCATACACCTTCTTAACCACAGAGTCAACCTGCGCAGTTGCTTTGAGTGTCCTATGGACTCGGACCCCAAGATCCCTCTGATCCTCTACACTGCCAAGAGTCTTACCATTAATACTATATTAGAACCATAGAACATTACAGCACAAAAACAGGCCTTTTGGCCCTTCTTGGTTGTGCCAAACCATTTTTCTGCCTAGTCCCACTGGCCTGCACCTGGCCCATATCCCTCCATGCACCTCTCATCCATGTACCTGTCCAAGTTTTTCTTAAATGTTAAAAGTAATCCGTATTTACTACTTCATCTGGCAGCTCATTCCACACTGCTATCATATTTGACCTATCAAAATGAACCACTTCACACTTATCTGGGTTGAACTCCATCTGCCACTTCTCAGCCCAGTTTTGCATCCTATCTAGATGTCCATTTTCTTTGATAAGTAAAGGCCAGATTATTTTTCTGAATGTCTTCTCATGTAAATTTCATGTAATTGTCCACTGCATTGATGTGTTCTGTGAAAGCTTGCACCTCGTGGGTTTTGATCTTGACCCTGGAGTCATCCACATACCTGAACCAATGATTGGGTGATGTTCCATGGAAGGTATTCAAGACTGTCCTTTCTACTTCTTTCATGTATAAGTTGGCTACACTAGGAGACATTGGCACAGCAGTGTTTCTTTGTATTTGAAATGGGTAGTTTTGAAACAAAGGTCGAGTAGCGTACACACCTGATCCGAGCTGAGTATGGTTCTGCAGTCCAGGGTACTATCCTGACGTAGTCAGTTTCTTGCTGTCTTGATATAAACAGGGCAATATTGTATATACTATCCAATACAATGAGAACTGCACAGATCTGTATATCAGTTAGACAAACAAACACTTCACAAACAGATGGCCCAACATTGGAGGGCTAACACCTCAGGCTATGACTCGGCCGTATATCAACACCTAAAGGACAAGGGACACTCCTTTAATGATAACAATGTGCACATTTTGGACAGGGAGGACAGGTGGTTTGAAAGAAGGGTTAAAGAAGCCATCTTTGTCAAACTGGAAAACATATTGGAAAACCTATCCCTGAACTGAGGGGATGGGGTATGACACCACTTATCAGCTATTTACAATGTAGTCCTAACATCTTTACCCCAGCGTCTCTGCAACAGTTCACACCTCCATTCCTGACTAATGACCTTCCCATTAGCTCTCACTTGAGGTAATGACAGCATCTTCTAGACAACACAACAAGTCCATTTACCTTGATTTCCTACTGTTTGATATACAATGACCTGGATGACTGAGAGCCTAAATAGTCATTCCTCAATTTAGTTTATTTACTGCAGATTATACCACAGTATGAGATATCTTGCTTCTTTTCTCACTTATGCAGCAAATGAAATTAACATCTATTTTTTCCTTCAAGAATCTCAATTGTTTCTAATATCAGTTTTCTATTACAGTATTGTCATCTTTTTTGTTTTTTATCCTTTGCAAGTTTTATTCATATTTCCTTTTTGAAACAGTGATATCTTGTTTACATTTTGTTTTTCTTTGTATCTTCTAGTCACTAAGATCTATGATATATTTTTGCATTTTATGTATTTTTACTTTTAGCTTGATCTTGTCCCTCACTGTTTTCTTTTGCAGGGTTGGTGCTGGTATTGGAGCTCAAAGTAAGAGAGACTTTGCAATTGTTCAAGGTTTGGTGAGGTCTGAAAAGTTTCAGCTTCAGAGGGATGATAAATCCAAATTTACTGCTTTGATTCCTTGGATGAGGAGCCTATTCTGTTGAAAGATTAGTAACATCGGCCTTTACTCATTGCATTTTAACAGAATGAGAGCTGAACTCTTTGAGATGTAATTAAAGGTACCTAGTTTTAGCAGGAAACTTGATATAGAGGATCACTCATCCAGTTTACCATCAAAAAATTTCTGTCCCATTCCTGATTGTAAGATATATAAATAATATTAATTAAATCTGAATCATTATGTATTACTTAATCCAATATAGGCTGCATCATTTTTGATCTTATGAGCTATTGTTGCAAAAATCTTTATATTTGCTGTCTATATTCTAACTACTCATTGCTTATCTCTCACTGCTTTCCCCTTCATTGTTGAAGTAAATCTGTCCGTAATCGCTAAGGCTAGTCCTTCTCTCTACTATTCTCTCTTGCTTTTTTCATCCTTATAATTCCAAGATCTGATTGTCTTCAAGCCATGTCTCAAGAATAGCAACATGCTGCCATCTCAAAATGGGATTAAGCGCAGTTCATTCAATTTCTTTCATTTATTTCAATTGTTGATTGAAAGGATATATGTTTGGCAATGCACCTTGATTTTGTCCTTATACTATAAGATCTCAATCACACTTATTTTATTTGTCTCTCTTGGTTTAACTATACCTTTTATTTTTCTCTTTTCCAGTATTCTCTTCCTTTTAGTTTACTTTAGCATTAATATTAATACTCACTTTTCTCCCTCTGCCCTATTAGTTTAAAGTGCTTGGACCTTCCTCAATCATGCTTCCTGTTAGGATTTTCATTTTAAGTGGGGTCATATCCAACAATATAGTTCCCTTTTATTCCACATTTTTTCTCTAGCCAGGAGTTTTCTCCAGCCCCTGTAATTTGTTTTGAGCTACTCCATTTGTTCATGTTTAAAAATAAAGGTATCTTAATTCTTCTCTTTTTGTAATCTTCAAGTAACACTTCATGACATTTCTTCTTTCCAGTGTGAATACTCTTAACATGAACAGTTGAATTCTTATCTCTGATAATCTTTTAAGCCAGTCCCGCTTCTTTACTAGGTAGCCTATGAGTGTTTTTGATCCTGTTTATCAACAGAGATATCTGAAACCCCTGAAAGCCCCATATTACACATTTCCCGCTCCATCCTTTGTACAACTTTTTGCTCCAAGGCACTATTTTTAGTAGCAAAACAAAACAACAGACAGCTGGAGGAACTCAGCAGGTCAAGCAGCATCTGTGCAGGCAAAGCCATTTTTGGTCAAGACTCTGCATCAAGATTGAGAGTTTGGAGGGAAGGTAGCCAGAATAAACATTTGAGAGACAGGGGTGAGACAGGGTAATAGGTAGAACCAATTGAGGTAGGGGATGATAAAGCCAGATGGGTGGGGGGAGTGGGAGAGGAATGTTTAGGGAAAGAGGTTGGTGGGTGAAAGGCAGAAACAGATAAGGAACAAAAAATGGGCAGATGGAGCCAGGTGAGGGGAGCGGATAGGAATATGGAGAGAGGCTGGAAGATGGTAGGTGCAGCCAGATCATGGGGGTGGAGTGATGAATATATAGAATCAGCTGGGTGAGGAGAGAGCAAAGAGGAAGGAACCTTGCCGGATAGTTGTGTGGGTGATGGGCAGATGGTGGAGGATAATGAGCTAGGTAAATGGGGGAATGGAGGGATGGAAAAGATTGACAAATGTACGGTAACTAGATCCAGGTTGAACTGGTACACTGGGAAAGGAATACAAAGATTACCTGAAATTGAAAAAAGTCAGCGTTCATACCGTTGAATTAAGGGCTATCCAAGTGACGTATTAGGTTGTGTTTGTCTGCTCAGAGCCAATGGAGAAGGCAGAAGACAGAGGAGTTCATAGTGGAAATGGGAAGGAGAGTTGAAATGACATGCAACTGAAAACTAAAGAAGGTCATTGTGGACAGACTGTAGGTGCTCCACAAAGTGATTGCTAAGTTTATACTTGGTCTTGCCAGTGTAGAAGAGGCCACATTAAGAACACTGAATGGTATAGATAATGTTGAAAGAAGTGTCTCACCTGTTTAGGTCCCTTGATAGTGGTAAGGCAAAAAGTATAGGGAGCAGTTTTGCACCTCCTATGGTTGCAGAGGGTGGGTGGAGAGGGATGAGCAGATGAGGGAATCACAAAGAACGTGGTCCCTGCACAAAGCAGAAAGGAGGGAGAGGTAAAAATGTGACAAGTGTTGAGATTCTGGTACAGCTGATGGGAATGGCAAAGGGTGCATTGCTAGATGTAGAGACTAATGATTAGTACACTGGCAGCATCCTTGTTCTCACATGTAGCAAAATAACTGTAGAACCTGCATGACATCAGTTTCTGCTATCTTCATTCTTTATCCCATTTAAGTGAAGAATGCCAATGCGCAATTGCAGACTCATAACCACAATGTTCCAAAGATACCGTGTTGCGCATGTACTGAATCAGAGATAGGAATATTTTTTATTCAATATTATTTATTTAACTGATTTAAATTCCCCAGCTTGTATAATGAGGTTTGAAATAAAATATCAATGGTGGGGAGAGTTTGCTACTGATTCTTGAGTTGGAGAATCTCAGAATAAAGAGTGACGTGGCGGAGTGTAAATAACATCATAACAGTGACTGTTAGTCTCCCCATTCACTGTGAAATGAGTAACATCTTTCTGTCCCTTGTTAGTGAGAGAGAGAGAGCCTATGACATGTTGAATGGTTGGGTAAATACTAGTTTTTGTTGACGGCAGCTCACGGCATCTCTTTAGGTGTTTTTCTAATGCTTGGTGGGTGGTGAGCACTGATGCTTTTTGCTGAAATAGGTGGGGAGCAGGTTAATTTGTTGATGCTTTGTTGCTGCTTTGGGGTGCTTTGGGGTTCCAATGTTTTTCTGTGGTTCACTTTTTGGGGTTCTTCTGTTTTTCGTGGATGTTTGCAAAGACTAATTATTTCAGGTTGTACACTGTATACATTCTGTGAAAATAAAAGGATCCATTTGAAAATTTCCAAATCATTACTGCAGACCGCCAAATTACTGATCCAGATCTGACATCCATGGAAAATCATCACCATGTTTAAGAGTTTTCAAACAAGTCTGCTAAGAAATATGTGTTTGAATTTCTTATTTTATCAATGTGCCATTGATGTTCCACTTGCCAGTAACGTGTAAAACATTCTCAAATACTTCCACACTATATGACCGTACTACCACCTCATTAATTACCATTGATGCTATTATTAGCATATGGGTTCCAAACAAAAGGAAATAAGAAATAAACATAAAATGACTGTAAAGTTGCTATCTAAATACAGTCAAAAATCAGTCATTCTTCTCAAACTGATAGTGGATAATGAAAAGAAATCTTGGAGGAGGGTCAAATAACATGCTCACAATTTAAATCCATCTTTTCATTTGAGGTGGCAGTTCCATACAATATGCAGAGTAAAATGTACTGCATTAATACAGTACTCAAGCATGATTTTACTTCATGGTGTTGCAGGATATTCTAGTGCTCTATTAATTATCCCTTCAGTATCAGTTACGAAAAACCTAACAGATGGAGAAAATAATGCTATTACAATAGCTCATGCAGAATTGATCATGTCAGGCACTGATACAGCAGGGATTTTGAGCAAAAGTACAACATGTAATATGTTAGCAATACAATTATATCACCTTGCAAAGATAATATTGAATATTTTCAGTGGTATTAGAAACAGACAAGCTTATTGATTCATAATGTGACTGACTGTTAGCTAAATGTTCTTTAACATTTAACATGTTAATTGAAGTTTAGCAATCTTATCACTATTCCACGCAGATAGGAGAGAAAATTGAGATTGAAACAGATTTTGGTGACACACAATAATGCCACTGGCAATTCTATAATTTGGTTTCACTTTTTCTCCACATTTGTTATTGAAAGACTGCACACCATTGAATTTTTAGTACTATTTTGCTTGATTGAAGTAGATGCAGATTCCCTGGGGAGAGGAATGCCAATCAGGAATGCCTGCAATAAGCTCAGACTTAAACTGAAAGCTAATTATTAGCAGTGACATCTGCATCAGGTTGTTATTTTTCCTCATTCACTTTGACATGTTTGTAGTAATACTAAATCTGATAATACAATGGTACACACTGAGTATATAGATTTATGATTCAATGGGATAGTAATCAAATCATTAAATGACAATGCTTCCTCATCACTAGGGATCATCAACATTCTCCCATTCTAACGTCTGAATTCATGCAAACAAACTTAAATGGCAGATTTGGAGACATACAATACTAGTAATGAAGGATATTTCAGACTGTATTTTCAGTAATGGTAAAGAATATGCACAGGAAAGCACAGAAATACATTTGCCATGTACTTCATCTATTTAAAAGCAACAGAAAAATCAGAATTTAACTTCTAGTGAATTATTGATTGTTCTAACTGATGCACTATCAATAACTCTCGGAAACGGGAGGCGAACGATAGGCTTTTATTAGCTGCATGACACCACGATTAGTAGCAAGAGACCACCACATAACATCCTGGAGACTGAGGGAGGAGCAGTGCCTCCAACCGCCTTTATACAGGGGTCTGTGGGAGGAGCCACAGGAGCAGTTAGCAGAGGGGCGTGTCCAGACAGGTATATGTAGTTCACCACACTAACCAAAACTACATAGCTCATTTCATATGTAATAGTATTCTGATGACTGTTGATCAGTGACTGATGTAAAAGAGATAATGTGCTACTATCAGCTGGACAGTTAGCCCAGTGATAGACATGAAAAGACCTGCTGGTCTATCGATCTTTGCCTCATACAGTAAATTTGATATTTTGTCCATCACAATGTAAAACTCCCTCAAAATTAATCAGTCTCTTCATATTGTTTTGCCTTTTAGAAAAATCATGGCATTCTTCATCCAGATGCCTTTGTTCTATGTCTTTTATACACTTGACAACAAAAATCGGTCAATCTCAAATTTAAAGTGTTTAATTAAGTGGCAGGGTATCCAGTCCCTCTCTGATCCAATATCCACAGCATTATGTAGCTGGTTTGTTTGAGTTTTTGGTCATTGGTGATCCTTAGAATAATGAGAGTAGAGACTCAATGTTGGTAATGCTGGACAATGGTTAATAGTTAAACTCTGCCTTTTGGAAATAGTTGTGCCAGAAACTTCTATAGCACAAATCTATAGCCTCTTGTCAATCCATTCCTGAGGGTTTCTTGGGCCTTATGACATTCATGCAGTGATGTCATGAGGCTGGGATGATCAGCCTCAAGTATCACAACCATATTTCTTTATTTAAAGGGTGATGTTGCCATTGAAGGGATTTTCTCTTCTTACGCATTTACTTCATGCTCTTTGAAGTCACACTGGAAATGTGTGGTGGCATGGTGGCTTAGAGGCTAGCATAACAAATTACAGCACCAGCAACTGGAGTTCAGTTCCCGCTGTTGTCTGTAAGAGGTTCTCCTTCTTACCACGTGTTTCTTCTGAGTGCTATGATTTCCACATTTCAAAGACACACGGGTTAGTAAGACTTGTTAAATTGCGAAGCATGACAACACTTGCAAGCTGCCTCCTGCACACTTTTGGATCCTGTTGGGCGTTGATACAAAATGACAAATTTCACTGTATGTTTTGATGTACATGGGACAAATAAAGCTACTAAAGCTAATCTTTAAGTGACCAAACTCTAAATTATCTATATGATTTGTAGGGTGACTGAATACTGTCCACTTGTTTAGATGAGAGCAATTTTAGCAATATTCAAGACTGCTTCTTGTCATTTCCAGTACACAAGTGTAAAGAAGAATGAAATAATTGTTACGCTGGATCCAATGCAGCATATAAAAACAGACTAAGGTAAAGAACACAATTTAAAAAACAACAATAAATATAAATACATAATATAGCCTATATACATAGATTGATTAGATGTACATAAAGTGACACTAGGCATGCACACAAAACGCCGGAGGAACTCAGCAGGTCAGGCAGCATCTATGCAAAAGAGTAAACAGTCGAGATTTTGGGCTGAGACCCTTCAGCAGGACTGGAGAAAAAAAAGATGTCAGATCTAGAAGGACCACACTAGGCGCAAGAGTGTCTGTACATAAGTTGACTGACAAAAAATGATAATGTAGTGGTGGTTGGGGGTGTGGTGGGGTGGGTTAGTGGGTGGAGGTATTGATCAGATCTACTGCTTGGGGAAAGTAATTGTTTTTGAGTCTGGTGGTCTTGCATGGTTGCTACATAGCCTGCTCCCTGATGAGAGTTGGACAAGCACTCCATGAGCAGAGTGGGTGGGTTCCTTCATAATACTGCTGGCCTTTTTCTAGTACCTTTCTGTATATATGTCCTTGATGACTGTTAGGTTGGTTCTGATGGTGCATTGGGCAGTTTTGACTACCTGTTGTAAAGCTTTCCTGTCCGTTGCAGTGCAGTTTCCATTCCATGTTAGGATGCTCTCTACTGTGCATTTGCAGAAGGTCATGACTATTGATGTCATGACTATTGTATAGTCCATCTCTCTTCAGCCTCCTCAGAAAGTAGAGTCATTGGTGAACTTTCCTGATTGTGTAGAATGTGTCCTGGGACCATGAGAGTTTGTGAAAGATGTGCAATCCTAGAAGTTTGAAACTGCTTGGGGATTCCATTGCTGTGCCGCCAATGTAAAGAGGGGTGTAAGTGTGCAACTTCTCTTGAAGTTGATAACCATCTCATTGGTCTTGTTGACCTCGAGGAAGAGGTTATTTGGCTGGCAGCAGGCCTTGAGTTCTTCCACCTTCTCTCTCTGTAGGCTGTCACATTGTTGTTGGTGATGAGTTCCACTTACTGTCGTGTTATCAGCAAACTTGACAATGCGATTACTCAGGTGTTTGGCCATGAGCCATGTGTGAGCAGAGTGTACAGCAGTGTGCTCAGCACACTGCCCTGGGAGGCACCCATGTTGAGGATGATGGGTAGGGAGGAACAGTTGAGCATTCTAACTATCTGAGGTCTGTTGGTTAGGAAGTCCAATACCCAGTAGCATAGTGATATATTTAGATCAAGGAGTAGGAGTTTGATGCCCTTTGACTTTTATAAGGAATTCTTGAAACTACACTTGCGTCAAATGTTATCATGCTAGTAAGTTTAGACATTCTGACCATATTTCTGGAAATGTTGGTATATGCTTTGAGCAAGACTGTTGATATGGAACTGACTCATCAGAACCCATCTAAGCATCATGAGCAGATTGTTTGGTGATTAAGTGCTGCCCGTCGTGACTGCTGACGAGTCTTTGTATCTGTTTGCTGATGACTGATAGGCAGAAAGTTCATTTTCATGTTAGCTTTTTCATCAGTTGCTACAGTTCCAGTTTGATAGTGACTTGCTTCAGGACTGGGCCAGATTGGTAAATGCAATTACTGAACTAATCTTGGTGAATGCATGGTCCTAACAGAAGTATATATCTTATGCTTTTTCTGTTCTAAGTTCTTCTTGCTGGTATTATTCCATGTATTCCATCTGTTTATCTATCTATGTGTGGGCAGATACTATAAGACTTCACGGAATTTCCAGGCACTATTAAGGAGTACTAGGGCTACTCCCACTTTCCTGTATATTCATCTGTTGGTCTTCTGGTGTGTCTTTCATAGAACCATAGAGCCATAAAACACTATTCCACAGAAACATGCCCTTCAGTCCATCTTATCCATGCCAAACTATTACGCAGCCTATTCCCATCAACCTGACCCTGGACTACAGTCTTTCCTATCTCTCCCATCCATGTACCAATCCACATTTCACTTAAATGTTGAAATAGAACCCGCATCCATCACTTCCACTGACAGCTCATTCCACACTCTCACCACCTTCTGAATGAAGAAGTTCTCCTTCAGGTTCCTTTTAAATATTTCACCTTTTACCCTTAACCCAATCTTAGTGGAAAAAGCCTGTCTATACCCTATCCACACCACTCATAATTTTGTACACCTTTATCAAATCTCTCCTTATTCTCCTATGCTCCAGGGAATATAGTCAACCTTTCCCTGTAACTCAGGTCCTCAAATCTTGGCAATATCCTTGTAAATTTTACCTGTATTCTTTCAATCTTATTAATATCTTCCCAGCAGATAGGTGACCACAACTGCACACAACGCTTCAAATTAGTCCTCACCAATGTCTTTGGCAACTCCAACATAACATCTCAATTCCTGTACACAGTACGTTGATTTATGAAGGTAAATGTGTCAAAAGCTCTCTTTATGACCCTATCTACTTGTGATGCCTCTTTCAAAGATTTATGGATCTGTATTCCCAGATCCCTCTATTCCACTGCACTCCTCAATGCCCTGCCGCTCACCATGTAAGTCGGGGTTCCCATCCCAGGATCCACGGACTCCTCAGTTAATGGTAGGGGTCCTTGGCATAAAAAATGTTGGGAACGGTTGGTATAAGTCCAACCCTAGGGTATCCTTTCAAAGTACAACACTTCACACTTGTCTGCATTAAATTCCATCTGCCATTTTTCACTCATTATTCTAGCTGATCCAGATCCTGCTGCAAGCTCTTGACAGCCTTCTTTGCTATCCACTACATCTTCAATCTTGGTGTTGTCTGCATGTTTGCTGACATTTAGTATATTATCATCCAGATCATTGATATAGCTGACAAACAAGAACAAATCCATTATTGATCCCTGCAGCCCACCAGTAGTCATACTTCTCTAGTCAGAGAAGCAACCATCTACTACCTCTCTCTAGTTTCTGTCACAAAGCCAATGTCTAATTCAATTTGCTACCTCTACCCAAATGCCAAGTGACTTAATCTTCTTGACCAGCCTCCGATGTGGAACCTTGTCAAAGGTCTTGTTAACGTCCATGTAGATAATATCCACTACCTTTCCTTCATCAACTTTCCAATAACTTACTTGAAAAACTCTATAAAATTGGTTAGACACGCTCTACTATGGACAAAGCCTTGTTGATTAATCTTAATCAGTCCTTGTCTATCCAAATACTTATACATCTGATGTATTAGAGTACCTTCCAGTCACTTACCCACTACTGATGTCAGACTCAATGACATCTAATATTCCATCCTATTCTTAGATCATTTCTTAAATAATGGAACAACATTAGCTATCGTCCAAACCTCTGGCACCTCATCTGTGGCTGACTAGGACTCCTGCCATTTCTGCATTAGCCTCCCATAAGGTCCGAAGGAGCACCTTGTCAAGCCTTGGGGGTTTATCCACCCTAATTTACTTCAAGACAGCAAACATCACCTCCTCTGTGATCTGTATACACTCTATACTCACTGCTGTGTTGCCTCATTTCTAGAGATCCTATGTCTATCTCCCAAGTAAATGCAGATGCAAAAATTCCATTTAAGATCTCCCACATCTTTGGCTCTGTGAATAGATGACCACTCTGATCTTCAAAAGGACCAATTTTGACCCTTTGTTAACCTTTTTCTGTAATACATCTGTAGAAGCCCTTGGGATTGTCTTTCACCCTGTCTTCTAGAGCAAAACATGCCTTCTTTTAGCCCTCTTGATTTCCTTCTTAAATGTTCTCTTGCATTTCTCATACTCCTCAAGTATTTCAGTTGCTCTTTGATGCCTATATCTGCTATGTACCCCCTTCTTTTTAATATCTCTCGAAAACCAAGGTTCCCTAAGCCTGTTATCCTTGTCTTTTATTCTAACAGGAATATAAAGACTCTAGTCTCAAAATTTTACTCTTGAAGGTCTCCCACTTATCAAGCACACTTCTGCCAAAGGTTGCTAAAGAGATAGCAGATCCATTGGTTATGATCTTTCAAGAATCAGTTGATTCTGGCATGGTTCTTGAAGAATGGAAGATTGCAAATGTCACTCCACTCTTTAAGAAGGGAGGAACACAAATGAAAGGAAATTATAGACCAGTTAGCCTAACCTCAATGGTTGGGAAAGTCTTGAAGTCCATTATTAAGGATGAAGTTTTGGGATACTTGGAGACTAATGATAAAATAAGTCAAAGTCAGCATGGTCTCTGTAAAGGGAGATCTTGCCTGACAAATCTGTTAGAGCTCTTTGAAGAAGTAACAAGTAGGATGGATAAAGGAGAGGTAGTGGATGCCATTTTCAGAAGGTATTTGATAAGGTGCCATACATGAGGCTGCTTAACAAGATTAAATCCCATGGCATTACAGTAAAGATACTGGGAAGGATAGAGGAATGGCTGACAGGCAGAAGGCAGTGAATGGGAATAAAGGGAGCCTTTTCTGGTTGGCTGCCAGTTACTAGTGGTGTTCCTCAGGGGTCAGTATTGGAGTTACTACTTTTCACATTGATTGCAACAAAGCCATCAGTTCCATTAACTAAATCATTGACAAAGTTTGCAGATGATACGAAGAATTTTTTTTAGCCAGAGAGTAGTGAATATGTGGAATGCTTTGCCACTGACAGCTGTAGAGGCCAAGACTGTGTGTAGATTTAAAGTGAAAATTGAAAGTTTCCTAATTGGTCAGGGCATCAGAGGTTATGGTGAGAAGGTAAGTGTATGGGGTTGAGTTGGATCCATGATCAGCCATGATGGAATAGCAGAGCAGACTTGATGGGCTGAATGGCTTGATTCTGCTCCTCTGTGTTATGGTCTTATGATCTAAAAAACAACCTGTCCCAATCCACACTTGCTAGATCCTTTTGATGACCATCAAATTCAGCCTTTCTCCTATTTAGAATCTTAACCCAATGACCAGACCTATCCCTCTCCATAACTATCTTGAAGTTAATGCCATTATGATCACTAGATGCAAAGTGCTTCATCTCGGAGGGCAGCTCAAGATGAAATGTATTCCTATGGGAATGGAATCACATATCAGCTACACCCTGTGCAAGTTGTGAGCCATGCTCCAAATCTTCCAGATGTTCCAGCATAGCAAGATTGCATCAGAAAGTCATGTAGCACAGAAACAGGACTGACCATGCTGCCTTCTGTACCTATCTGCACTAATCCCATTTGCCCACATTAGATCTAAGGTCTTCTGTGTCTTGGTGATTCAAGGTCATGTCTAAATGTTTCTTAAATATTGCGAGAGTATCTGCCTCTATCATCCCTTCAAGCAGTGTAGTCAAAACTTGTTAAAAATTCTCCCTCAGGTCCCCTCTAAACCTTGATATTTCAGTTTAAACCTATGCCTTCATCTTAGACAACCTCACCATGGGAAAGTCTTGGTGAAGAGTCTCAGTCTGAAACATTGACTGTTTATTCCTTTCCATCATGCTGCCTGACCTGGGGAGTTCCTCCACCAGTTTGTATTTGTTGCATGGGAAAAGACATACTATCTATCCTATCTATCATAACCTTGTGAACCTCTATCAGGTCAATCTTTAGCCTCCTTTGCTCCAGGGAAGACAAACCCAGCCTCTTCAGTCTCCCCTTACAACCATAATGCTGTAATCCAGAAGATATCCTGGTGAATGTCCTTTGCACACTGTTCACCGCTATCACATATGGTGCCCAGAACTACACATAATACCCTTGGTGTGACCTAACCAATATTTTATAAAGCTATAACGTGACATCCCTGTTTTGAACTGTATCCCACAGCCAGAGAAGGCAAGCATTCCAAGTGAAACCAGTCCTAATTAGGGGATCCGAGTGGAGAGGATGAGTACTTTAAATACCTTGGTGTAATCATATCTGAGGATCTGTTCTGGCACCTGCACAAAGTGTAATTTCAAAGAAAGCACAGCAGTGCAGTGCCTCTACTTTCTTAGATGTTTGTGCAGATTTGGCATGCCACCTAAAACTCTGACAAATTTTTATAGACGCATAGCTGAAAATATTCTAACTGCATCACAGCCTGGAATGGAAACACAAATGAGCAGGAATGGAAAAGTTTACTGAAAGTGGTGAATACAGCTCAGTCCATCACAGGCAAAACCCTCCCCACCATTATGCACAATTCCAAGGAGCGCTGCTGCAAGAAAGCAGTATCCATCATCAAGGACTTTCATCATCTAGGCCATGCTCTCTTCTCGCTGCTACCATCTGGTAGTACATACAGGAGCCTTGGGTCCCACACATCCAGATTCAGGAACAATTATTACCCTTCAATTATCAGGCTCCTGAACTGGTGTGAATAACTTCACTCACCTCAATAATCACCTCAAATAACTTCACTTGATTGATTCTACAACCTACAGACTCACTTTCAAAGACTCTACAACTCATGTTCTCAGTATTTTTCTATTTGCAGAGTTCGCCTCCTTTTGCATTTTAGTTGTTTGTCAGTTTTTATTTATGAATAGATTTTCTGCCCATCAATTACTGTAGTACTGTACCACCCCAGTGGGTCACATGAACCCATGAGCACCAAATTTCTTGGAGATCACCTGGCGGAGAATCTCACCTGGTCCCTCAACACCAGCTCCATAGCAAAGAAAGCCCTGTGGCGTCTCTACTTTCTACGAAGGCTGAGGAAAGTCCATCTCCCAACCCCCATCCTCATCACATTCTACAGGGGTTGTATTGAGAGCATCCTGAGCAGCTGCATCACTGCCTGGTTTGGGAATTGCGCCGTCTCGGATCGCAAGACCCTGCAGCGGATAGTGAGGTCAACTGTGAAGATCATCGGGGTCTCTCTTCCTGCCATCACAGACATTTACACTACACACTGCATCCGCAAAGCAAACAGCATTATGAAGGACCCCACGCACCTCTCATACAATCACTTCTCCCTCCTGCCATCTGGGAAAAGGCACCGAAGCATTCGGGCTCTCAAGACCAGACTACGTAACAGTTTCTTCCCCAAGCCATCAGACTCCTCAAAAAAAAGTGACTTGACTTGACTTGCTATTGATTTTCAAAAATATAACTTAAAATTGACTGCATTGTCTACAAATGTAAGAATGAAATGGTGTTGTGCAGTTTATTTTTGTAAACTTTTTCTGAATAAAATTTATTTTAGGTAAAAAAAAATAATTTCTGCTATGGATTGTTAGCATTTACAAGGCTGGTGGCGCAGTGACATCGGTGCCGGACTCCGGAACGGAGGTTCCCAGGTTCGAATCCAGTCAGGCCATTCCCAAGTATGCTTTCCATCTGTGCCGAGTTGAGTGTTGAACTCGCAACTCGACCTCGTAAGATAAAGAAAAATACTGCACAATGTTTGTGTAAGGAGTGGCGTGCCACACAGTCTTTCGTTCCACGCCTTGTAATGCATGAAAATGTCTGATGCTAACCTCTCAGGCCTGAGTCGACGTCATCATCATCATCATCATCATTTCATCTATGAATTAGTCAATGCAGCCCAGTCTATTTTTGCCTGGAGCTGTGTGACATCGTCTTCTGTAAGGGTAAAATGACCACTGTAATTGAATAGAGGACAATTATAGAAGCTACAATAGGATCATAATGATTGAGTATTACTTGTGCTACTTGTGCCACATTCTTTCAATTATTCTAAATTCTGCTTGAAAGAGATTGGTATTAGCTGAGTTTGTAGCTTATTGCATGGAGCAATGTGCTGAGCAAGTGGCAGATTTGTGCTTTTCTTGTGATGATCATGTGTTGTGGGGTGACGGAGAGAGACGTTGAGGGTCTTTGTTGTGTTGAGCTGTGGTGGGGATGAATTCACTTGGAGAGGGGACATTGACTGAGAGTGAGTAGAAGTGTGGGTGGGGTTACAGGACTGGAAAATCAGGACTTGGATACCAGGAGGCTGCAGAAATGATTGACATTGGGGAGGAGTTGGTGAAATGAAAGATAAATATGAACTTATCTTATGGGGGTCCTATTTGGGAGTTGTATTGTGTGCATTATTTTGCATTTCTGCAAAAAGGAGCTGTGCACAGAGAATGATTATATCACATTCATCCTAACGTAGAGATGGTGGAGCACACCTAGAGATGCCTGGTCAAGTTTCTGGAATGACATGAAACAACCATGAAAAAGTTGTTATCATGTTGCATTCCAAAACAAAAATCAGGATTCAACCTTATGGAACCTGTTGAGTTTCTAGAAACTACAAAAAGAAGGGGCAGGCAGCATCTATGGAGGGAATTATTATTTTGGAGAGTTTTTAGGAGTGAGGTCTGAGTCCATTTTATAGCACTGCCAAAATTCTCTCTCAAATTCATTTTGATTTCAACCGCTAGAATTTGAATGAAACAACTACCAGCAAATTTGTTTGAAAAAATGCTATCAAATGCAATTATTGATTACAAAACTTTTTTTTCTTAATTACGAAAGAGCGTAGTGTATGCTGTCTCTTGCGTGTTATGGATTTCTTGGATCTCAATGTTGCATGTTCCATGTTTCCTGCAGACAAGATGATTTTGACTTTTTATAACTCATTCAAGCACGATAATTGCAGAAATGACCACATAAGAGTCATTCATCCAGTGATATTTATGCAATTTTCAAAACAGATATAAACACTATTTACACATACACAACATTATTCCTTTATCTTTTTTTTGACTAGGAAATAATTACAGTTATTTATAGTAGCATCTGGGAACTTTAATGAGTGATTAATGAGATGATTTTTTTTGTATGGTTATCTCCCATAGAATAGATAGATATTGTGATTAAATAGATTAAAGTTAGAGAAATAAAGGTTGAATTATTTCCTTGGGATCCTTGAAGCTGCCAGTATTTCACATGTTGCATCTGTTGTTTGAGTGAGTTTCAATAATTTTGAAGCAAGCTCTGTGATGTGAACTATGTAGGGATGTTAACATAAGAACATAAGGTTTGAAACATGATTAGGCTATTTCAACCTTAGGGCTTGCTCCATTATTTAATAAGATTGTTGGCAATCTTTTACCTCAGCATCTGTACTTAACCTCAAAAACTCAATAATTCAAAAATCTCTGACCTCTGACATTAGTGAGCTCAGAGTACTTAGTGAGCTCAGAGTCATTAAATATTCCTCATACAGTAAGCCTTTCATTTCCAGAATCATTTTTGTGTACCTCCTTGGACCCTCTCCAGGGACAGCACATCTTTCCTTTGATACTGGGCTCAAAGTTGTTCATAATATTCCAAATACTGTCTGACCAATGCTCATAAAGGCTCTGCAGTACATCTTTGCTCTTGTAGTCTGGCCTCTTGAAATGAAGGCTACAGTGCATTTGTCTTCCTTATTACCAACTCAGCCAGCAAGTTAACCTTAAATGAATCCTGAATGAGAATGCTTGTCCCCTTTTTTCAACTTCCTGAATTTTCTCTCCATTTAGTTTCTACCCCTCTTCTTTCTATCAATGTGCATATCCTTGCACTTCCCTATGCTGTATTACAGCAACCACTTCTTTGTCCATTCTCCTAACTTGTCTTCTCCATGCTCCATAGCATTACCTAGCCCTCACCCTAACCTTTTCAAGCACTCATGTAGGGCAGTATTACTTATGCTAGCCAGCCATCCCTGTTATAAAGCTGAGGTGCTGGATGTAAAATGCATCTAGCCTCAGAACTCAATGTGACAGTGTTACTTGCTGGACTGCTCCAAAGGCAGAGTCTGTTAGGTGCACCAACATCTAATCTCCTGATTGTCTCTAACTTCATTATGCTTTCAGGTGCTCTGGAAGTGCCAACCAGAGCTGTTTAGCACCTGAGTTATAAAGACTTGCATAAAGCGTTTTGACTCAATACTTCTTCAGTCATGGCTTTACTGAAAAAAATCTCCATTACAATTTAACACTGCTGTTCAGTAATACCATAAAGTTGTAGAGAAAGTTTGGAAACATTAAGTGAAAGTATTAGAGAATGCTTGTTATTAAAGCTAAAAGCTGTTTTCAGCCAGCAATAATTAATCAATTAATTCTAAAGATTTTTTGAAGCAATAATAAATATCTGGGAAACTATTTTGCCTATTTAGTAAAAGAATGCCTGTACTATTTTTTATATTCTGAACTGGAAAGGTCATGGATATAAATGTATTTTGTTTTGCATTTCATTAATAGAAATAATACAAAAATGCCCTCTGGAAACAGAACATAGTGTCGGCTTTCTATTCTGCCTTTGACTGAGAAAGTGGTGATAGAAGGTCTTCTTGTTTGTTGCAGACCATGTGGTGAGAGTTTTCCTGTCATATTGTTTGTAGAAAGTGATTCCTTATTTGTATGTTTGGAAGTGACTGAGTTTCCATACTACTGTAGGGTTAATGAGTAGTGGGAAATTTGTGTTGCATTTCCATAAGACATATGAAAGAGCAGGCTTTCTACCCTAAAAGATATTAGTGATAGTTTTTTTTTCCAAATAGCTTAATTTTCAGAGATAATCAGATTTTTTTTAGATAAACAGATGAAATTCTCCAACTCACATGATGAGATCTAATTCTCTGGGTTAATAGTTCAGGTTCCTTGAATATTCATGGTGAAACAATAATTTAAGTTGCTGTGTTCAAGTAAATGTACAGAAAAATTGTTGAAGATATAAATCAGGCAGTAGACTGTACATAAACTTGTTTTCCATCATTACAGAAAGTCTAGATTTACTGTATGATGAAAATATCTACAACAACAGATTTATACCTCCCAATGATTCAGCATTTCCGATAAATAGAAAAGAAATTGACCAACACAGTATGTGAGATTACAGAGCTACGTATCAGATACTGTGGTTAGCAGCACAGGGGGTATCTCAGGAGCTGTCCTGTCTCCTGTCCTGTTCACTGTCTACACCTTGGACTTCAGATACAACTCAGAACCCTGCCACCTATAAAAGTTTTCAGATGATTCGCCCATTGTGGGCTATATCAGCTGGGGTCAAGAGGCTGAGTACAAAAGAGTGGTGGATAACTTTGTTGAGTGGTGTGGGCTGAATCACCTGCAGCTCAACATCACTAAGACAAAGGAGCTGAGTGTGGACTTCAGGAAGGTGAAAACACCTTGCATACCCATCTCCATCAAGGGAATGGATATGGAAGTTGTTCAGGACTACAAATACCTGGGAACTCACCTGGACAGTAAACTGAACTGGACTAAAAATATAGGGGCTCTGTATGAGAAGGGACAGAGCTGACTGTACTTCCTGAGGAGGCTCTGTTCATTCAATGTCTGCAGTACTATGCTGCAGATGTTCTATGACCTAGTGGTGGCCAGCACACTATTCTACGCTGTATTCTGCTGGGGTAGCAGGGTGAGAGCATCTGATGTTGAGCAGCTCGATAAGCTCCCCTGGAAGATTGGTTTTGTTCTGGGGGTGGAACTGGATTTGTCGGTGGTTGTCTGTAGGAGGAGGATGCTGCAGGAGCATAATGAACAATCCCTCTCACCCCCTCCATGAAAAACTGGATAAGCAGAGGAGAACCTTTAGTAACAGAATGATGCCACTGAGGTGCACCACTGGATGCCGCAGGAGATCCTTTCTCCCTGTGGCTATAAGGCTCTACAAACCCTTCTCCTGATGTATATAAGTATATGGTTTCATTGCACATCTGTATCTTGCACTATTACTTTTTAATGCACAATTTGTATTCTTTTTTGTACCTCAATGCTTACATTTTGTATTACAAATATATATTTCTGATAGCAACCTTGCAACAATAATTTCCTTCCAGATAAATAAAGTTTTATCTTATCTTGTCTTATAATTAGTGCCCATCTGTCTCAAACTGCTATTTGGCCTTTAAATGATCAGAGTCAAATTCATCTGACTAATGAGAATATATTTTGAAACAACCAGTTTGATGTTGATGTTGAGGCCACTGCTGAATGCAGAGACTTATATATCAGTAAACTATGTTCTTTATTTTGAAAAGTTATGGAATTGATTTGCTTTTTGAGCACAAACTTAAAAATGAATCACTTTATCCCAATTCAGAAGAGCCATATTGTTATCCCCCACTAGCGACTATTTATTAGTGTCAAGCATTATTTCGGTAATTTTATGGAATAGAATATGGACTTTTACGAACTTTTACGAACATTTATTAGTGGAAGCAAAGTTAAAGAATGATATGTAATTCACTCAATATTTTAGCGTTAGCTTTTTGTCTTGATGCTGCATGGTCTCTAATCTAAAACTGATATAGATATATATAAAACAGAGAAAAGTACAAATTAGCTGAAAATGTACTCAGGTGGGACTGACAAATGCCAGTTAAATATGGGTATCTTTTGATTATTGCAGATCCTCTCCAGGTTATAGACACTCTACATATAGCTAACTTGTGTTTGCAAATGAATTTTCAGGACAGCTGGATAGTTTTTCTGGTCACTCCTGGGTGGTAGTCATCTTTTGCCATGTGGGAGCTAATTTGTCACAGTATCATTGCATCTTGTAGAGAAATCTGAATGTTTGAGATAAACATCCTGGTTTACCTAAATGTTTTCCTTGGTTACCCCCTAACAGGAATGGAATCCTGCTGTAACCCAGGGAGGATATGTAATTTCTTGGGATCTAGGAGACCAGCATTTATTACTCATCCCTAATTTCTCAGAGAAAGTGGTGGTGAGTCACCTGCTTGCAATTCTTCTGGAGAAGGTATTCCCACAACATTTGGTAGGGAGTTGCATGATTGAGAATCAACAATGGTGATATTTTTCATGCCAGGGCTTTGTGTAATTTGGAGAGAACTGTAGGTGTAGATGCTGCCATACTCCTTTTGCCTTCGTTCTATTTGATATTTAAGATTGGAGAGTTGCTGTGATGAAAGTTGCCACTGTGCGCTTGTGGTGAAGGAAGTCAGGACGTGAGAGACTATGGTTGCCATTCAAGGGGTGTCCATTTGCTTGAGTATTGTTGGTGTATCAACAAGTTTGCTTGAATATCTCTTGGCAAATGGAGACCATATCTTCTCACTCCTAATAGTATGGTTCTGTATCTGGTTCAGTCCCAACTTTGGTTGGTGTCTGTGTAGAATTTGCAAGTTCTCTTTTTGTGACCACTTGGGTTTCGCCTGAGTACTCCAGTTTCTGCCCACAACCTGAAGATGAGCTGGTGGGTTAACTTAGTTACTGTCAATTAGCACTTAGTATAGACTAATGGCAAAAAGAATAGAAGAGGAATTGTGAGAAAGAATACAGCAATAACAAGGAATAGAGAGAGAACAGGGGTAGTGCAATTGCCCCCTCCATCCAAGAGTCAGTCTGGATCTAATGAACCAAATGGCTTCTTTCCAGTCTTGATGCATGGTCTTGACCTCTGTCTTCACAGATGCTGCCTGACCTGATGACTTCTTCCATTAGCTTAATTACTGGTTGAACACCCAGGTTGGGTGGTCTTTCATTCTGTTATGGTTATTAGTCAATGGATTTATTGAGTAGCCCTCAAGAAAATGAATCTTAGGGTTGTATATGGTGACGTATATGAACTTTAATAAAACAATTTGAACTTTGATACTTGCGATGTTGTTTGGATCTACAGTGGCAGGCAAAAGTTTGGGTACCCCTGGTCAAAATTTCTATTACTGTGAATAGCTAAGCGAGTAAAAGATTATCTGATTTCCAAAAGGCATAAGGTTAAAGATGACACATTTCTTTAATATTTTAAGCAAGGTTACTTTTTTATTTCCATCTTTTATAGTTTCAAAATAGCAAAAAAGGAAAAGGGGCCCGAAGCAAAAGGCAAGTATCACAGTTTGTAAACGCTTTCTGTAGCCAGCTAAGAGTCTTTCAATTCTTGTTTGGGGGATTTTCGCCCATTCTTCCTTGCAAAAGGCTTCTAGTTTTGTGAGATTCTTGGGCCATCTTCCATGCACTGCTCTTTTGAGGTCTGTGCACAGATTTTCGATGATGTTTAGGTCAGGGGACTGTGAGGGCCATGGCAAAACCTTCAGCTTGCTCCTCGAGGTAGCCTATTGTGGATTTTGAGGTGTGTTTAGGATCATTATCCTGTTGTAGAAGCCATCCTCTTTTCATCTTCAGCTTTTTTACAGACGGTGTGATGTTTGCTTCCAGAATTTGCTGGTATTTAATTGAATTCATTCTTCCCCCTACCAGTGAAATGTTCCCCATGCCACTGGCTGCAACACAAGCCCAAAACATGATCAATTCACCTCTGTGCTTAACAGTTGGAGAGGTGTTCTTTTCATGAAATTCTACACCCTTTTTTTTCTAAACATACCTATGCTCATTGTGGCCAAAAAGGTCTATTCTAACTTCATCAGTCCACAGGACTTGTTTCTAAAATGCATCAGCCTTGTTTAGATGTTCCTTTGCAAACTTCTGATGCTGAATTTTGTGGTGAGGATGCAGGAAAGGTTTTCTTCTGATGACTCTACTATGAAGGTCATTTTTGTGCAGGTGTCGCTGCACAGTAGAACAGTACACCACCACTCCAGAGTCTGCTAAATCTTCCTGAAGGTCTTTTGCAGTCAAACGGGGGTTTTGATTTGCCTTTTCAGCAATCCTACGAGCAGTTCTCTCGGAAAGTTTTCTTGGTCTTCCAGACCTCAACTTGACCTCCATTGTTCCTGTTAACTGCCATTTCTTAATTACATTACAAACTGAGGAAATGGCTACCTGAAAACACTTTGCTATCTTCTTATAGCCTCCTCCTGCTTTGTGGGCAACATTTATTTTAATTTTCAGAGTGCTAGGCAGCTGCTTAGAGGAGCCCATGGCTGCTGATTGTTGGGACAAGGTTTGAGGAGTCAGGGTATTTATAAATTTTTTTTATTAGTTTTTCAAAACATTTTACAAATTAAAAACCCCAAATCCCAATGAGGAACATTAATACAGTGTAAAATTAAGCATACAATAACAATATGCTACAAAGGAAGAGAATTTAACAAAAAAGCACCTAAATTAAAGACAAGCAAGCTTAGTGTCCTCCCCAAGCCCCACAACACAAGAAAAAACAACTCCAGACTGACCACAACACAATATAGAGAGTATAAGTCAGGACAGTCAAACTCCCAGACTGTGAATACACTTAGCAACAGAGGATAATAATGCCTACTACCAGAAAAAAAAAGGGAGCTGAAAGCAAGGGACCGAAAAGAAGAAGAAAAAAAAACCCTAGTCAAGAGGAAGGTTATGAAAGTACTCGATAAAAGGTCCCCAGACCTTATGGAACTTTAGATCCGAATTAAGAACTGAATAATGAATTTTTTCGAGGTCAAAGCAGGCCATAATGTCGTTAAGCCATTGTGCATGAGTGGGCGGGGCAACATCTCTCCATCTAAGGAGGATCAAGCGTCTAGCCAGGAGAGAAGCAAAGGATAATATTCAGCATTTGGTCGGACCCAGACATAAATCTGTCTCGCCCCAAAAACCGAACAAAGCAATTAAGGGGTTTGGTTCTAGGTGCTGATTCAGAATACACGATAACGTAGTGAAGACATCTTTCCAGAATTTCTCCAAGCTAGGACAGAACCAGTACATATGGATGAGAGAGGCCACGCCCCTCTTGCATTTATCACAGAGCGGACTAATGCTAGGGTAGAATCGAGATAGTTTAGATTTAGACATATGGGCTCTATGAACAATCTTAAACTGTAAAAGGCAATGGCGAACACAAAGAGAGGTTGAGTTAACCGATTTGAGAACTGAGTCCCAGCTCTCCTCGGATAAGGAGATATTTAAATCCTGCTCCCAGGCCATTTTAATTTTATCCACAGGGGCCCGTTGTAAGGCTGCTAGTTTATCTCGGATAGTTGATATTAAACCTTTACCTAGTGGATTAATGGAAAGAAATAGGTCCATAGCATTTTTCGCAGGTGTACAATGTCCTGTCTATGTTACTAAAAAGGGCTTCTTTGGTTTGTTACGAGTAGGAATGCTTCTTTGTTAAAAGTTTCTCTCGCCGTTGTTTCGCTTTAGAATGGCTGATATGGTAATTGTATTCATTTGTTAATCAATGGGGAATGTTATTGTGTTTTGTGAGGCTGGGAACTTGGGGGAGGGGTTGCGCGGGCTTGGGGTGTGAGGAGAGTCGGGAGGAGGGACAGACGAGGAAGGTGGACGGGCGCTGGACGGCTCGTAGGACCAGGTGGTCTCAAGGGTGACGACGTGGCTGTCGGATGATTCGTTGATTGAGCTCCTACGATGTGCACTACACTGACTGAACTTTGATAAGTTGGCGCCTTTTGTTTTTTTCTTTCCTTGTATATATATATTGTATTGCCTAATACTTCTTTAGTTAATGTTAGTAAATTCTATAAAGTGTATTTCATAACGGTATTTGGTGTGAAGTTGATACGGTGAGCGGTGCGAGGCATAAACTCGATTCTCACAGCACCTGCGTGTACGGGAGGTGGGTTGGTGTGTGGCTGGATCTCCTTTTCCCCTAGACATATACCAGCCTGTTGGGTAAGTGTTACATTTGTGGGGTGCTTGCCGGGATTAGGTTGTCAGGGGGCTGTGGAATCGCTCAGGTAGTGAGCGGAGATGGACAGAGATAAAATTGTTCGCTGGTGCGGATTTGAAGGTGTACCGGTACAGTACGCATGCGTAGTGAGCGGAGTGGATTTTTGAGTTTCGGGAGACACGGTAGTGTGGGGGTTAAGTTTGGTGAAGGGTATGGGGCAGGTAGAATTGGTAGCTAGACGGTGTGGTAAAGAGATGGAGTCTAGCTGTGTGTTGGTTAGTACGAGTGCTGACGTCAGGACATTGGAACTGCCGGCGACGGTCAGTGTTCCGGGGGAGGAGGGGCTGTGGGGGCTCCACCCCTTCTCCGAGGATGAGGCTGAGGAGACATCGGAGGAGGAGCTAGAGCTAGAGGAAAACCCCAGAGAGGTGGCAGGCACTAGCAAACGGAGGAGGGAGTCGTGACTAGGCCCCGCCCCCCAGGTAGTGGGGACGCCTTGGAGCTGGCAGCCGCACTTAACTCCCTGGTGGGAGTGGCCGAGAGGCCACGGCTGAAGCTGGGGGTGTTCTCCGGAGCCAATCCAACTCCGGATGGGGAGGTGGACTATGAGACCTGGATCGAGCATGCGTCCTTGATGTTAGAGGAGTGGCCAGGCTCGGAGGAGGAGAAGCGGCAGCGATTGGTGGGAAGTTTGAGGGGTTTAGCAGCCAAAACAGTTCGGGAGTTGAAAGCTGAGAAGCCTGGGGCCTTAGTGGAGGAATGTATAGAAGTTTTGGAGGGAGTGTTTGGGTTGTCAGGGGAACCCTGGCTGCTTTTAGCAGAGTTTCAATGCCTGGAACAATGGAGAGGGGAAAAGCTCTCCGAGTACATATTTAGGATGGAGGGGATGCTCTCGGGGCTGCGGCGCCGGGGAGTAGTGAAGGCGCCTGACGTGGCTAGCGTGAGGATGAGTCAGTTATTCAGTGGCTCTCTGGAGGAGGACAAGGTGGCGTGGACTATTCGGCAGGCTTATAGGAAAGGCCCCCCTCCATCGTTCGGGCAACTGATTAGAGAGGTGCGGGAGGAAGAGAGAGCGTTGGGGCGGAAAAGGGGCGCGGGCCTACGGGAGCGATCCTCAGCGATACAGGAAGTGGTGGTTGGGTGGAGGAATGACAACCCACCGAGGGGTAGAGAATCCCCTCTGGAGGGGAGGGACAGGGGAAGTACCCACTCTCAGGGGCGACCAGTGCAGTGGGTTGGGAGCGGGAGTCGTCCTTGGAGAGGAGGGGCGGCAGGCAGCGTGTGCTTTAACTGTGGGAAAGAGGGGCATTTCAGGCGGGACTGTGGGCGGCCGAGGGTGTGCTATAGCTGTGGAGAGGAGGGACACTTTAGGTGGGATTGTGAGAGACAAGGAGTTCCGTGGAGGACAAGCCCCCCTGCGACTAAGAAGGGGGAGGTGTCGGGAAACTTAGGAGAGGCTCAGCGAGGGAACGGACTGGAGCCTCTGGAGGAACACGTTCCCAGAGATCAGCCAGGGGACCACCGGGTGCCCACGCCTCTATTCCAGATGGGCTGGTAGGACCCCGTGCCAGTGTGGGTCTACGGATAGAGGGAGTTTACGCAAAAGCCATTCTGGATACGGGATCGCAGGTGACCTTATTGTACCAGTCTTTCTACAACCAATATCTAAAACATTTGCCCGTAACCCCATTTGACGCCCTGCAGATTTGGGGTGTGAGCGAGGGTGACTACCCGTACGATGGGTACCTATCGGTGAGATTCGAGTTCTCGGAGGGCGATGTGGGAGTGTCCGAAGCTATTGAGACGTTGGTGTTGGTGTGTCCTGACCCGGTGGAAACTGGTGGTGCTGCCCTCCTGGTGGGGACTAATTCCCCCGTTGTGCGACGGCTCCTGGGAGCTTGTAAGGAGAAAGCGGGGGAAGACTTTCTGGAGACCCTCTCGGTGCATCCAGTGTTTCGAGCAGTGTTCGAAGAAGGGGTTGCCTCCCTAGGACTGGACCCGGAGTGTAAACGAGGGACGGTGTGGTGTACGCAGGCGAGGCCCAAGGTGATCCGACCCGGGGAGGTAGCACTAGTGATGGGGACCCCCAGATTCCCAGGAGTGCCGACGGGCGAAGCCCTGTTAGTAGACGCCCCGGACGATCTTGAAGGGGAGACACGATTTCCGGCGGGGGCGCTGGTGAGGCCCGAAGTGCAGAGACCAGGGGTGGTACATGCGAGGCGTATAGCTATAAGTGTCAGGAACACCACGGCAAGAGAAATCACCTTTAAGAGGGGAATGCCACTGGCACATCTGTTCCCGGTGACGGTAATGTCTAGCGCACCAGTGAGGACCCCTAACGGGGAGGGATCGGAGCATCGAAGGGAGCTGACCGCTGAAGTCTTTAACTTCGGGGATTCCTCTGTGTCGCCAGAGAGGAAACACAGGCTAGTGGAGAAGATGCTGAAGATGGAAGCTGTTTTTTTCTCAGGGCGAGTTTGATGTTGGCTGCTCCAAAAGCACTCGCCACACCATCCGGGTGACGGAGGACACCCTGTTCCGAGAGAGATCCCGGCGGCTGGCTCCGGCAGATGTTGAGGACGTGCGGCAGCACTTGTGCAAGTTGAAGGAGGCCGGAATCATAGCTGAGTCCCGAAGTCCTTATGCGTCCCCAATAGTGGTGGCACGGAAGAAGAATGGGTGAGTGCGCATGTGTGTTGACTACAGGACGTTGAATCGACAAACTGTCCCTGATCAATATACTGTCCCAAGAGTCGAGGATGCGCTGGCCTGCCTGAGCGGTGCGAAGTGGTTCAGTGTGCTGGATTTAAGAAGTGGGTATTACCAGATCCCGATGAGTGCGGGCGATAAAGAGAAGACCGCTTTTATCTGCCCGCTGGGGTTCTTTCAGTTCGAACGAATGCCCCAAGGCATATCGGGAGCCCCAGCCACCTTCCAGAGGCTCATGGAGAGAACTGTGGGGGATATGAATCTGTTAGAGGTGCTGGTGTACCTGGACGATTTGATAGTGTTTGGATCGACTTTGGAGGAACATGAGGAGAGGCTGTTGAAGGTGTTGGGCCGGCTTAATGAAGAAGGGTTGAAGCTTTCCCTGGACAAATGCCAGTTCTGCAAGTCGTCGGTTAGCTACATTGGCCATATCATTTCGCGAGAGGGAGTGGCTACTGATCCAACCAAGATAGAGGCTGTGACCACCTGGCTGAGACCCCAGAAAGTGGGCGCTCTGCGCTCATTTTTGGGGTTCTGTGGGTAATACCGGCGATTTGTGAAAGGATACGCCAAAGTGTGTCACCCGTTGACTCAGCTGTTGTGTGGCTATCCCCCGGTGGGAAAGAAAAGGACGGGGGACCAGAGGCAGGACACTGGAGGATACTGGAACCCGGCGGAACCTTTTGGCTCGAGATGGGATGATCAATGTGAAGAGGCGTTCCGATCTTTGAAAAGGGCACTGACCCAGGCCCTGGTGTTGGCTTTTGCCGATCCCCAGAAGCCATATGTGCTGCACACGGATGCCAGTCGAGAGGGTCTCGGGGCTGTTCTGTACCAGGAGCATGGCAAAGCATTGAGGTCGGTAGCCTTTGTCAGCCGAAGCTTGTCGCCATCGGAGAGAAACTATCCCACTCACAAGTTGGAGTTCCTGGTGCTGAAGTGGGCGGTGGTGGACAAGTTGGGCGATTACCTGTACGGAGCCAAGTTTGAGGTGCGAACGGATAATAATCCTCTCACTTATATTTTGACTTCGGCAAAGCTGGATGCCACAGGACATTGGTGGCTGGCGGCCTTGTCGGTATATGATTTCAGCCTGAGGTACCGGCCCGGAAGCAAGAATGTCGATGCGGATGCTTTGTCTCGTCGGGAGCCGGGGGAACAGGAGAGGGACGAGGAGTGGGAGAGTGTCCCTGCCCCTGGAGTGAAGGCGATGTGTCAGTTTGCTATCACCGTGAAAGCCGAGGGAAGAGGGAGGCTGGAACGAGCCGTGGACCATTTGGGGGGTTTTGACGACGCCATACCCCTAGCTTACTGTGGCCTGACCGCACTGCGGACTAAACAGTTGCCGGAACTGAGTCCGGGGGAAGTGGCAGCTGCTCAGCAAAATGACCCAGGCATTGGCACAGTGTGGAGAGCGGTCGAGAGGGGGGATGGGGCGTTGGCTGAGAAGGCGAAACACCCATTCGTGCCCCTGTTGTTGAAGGAGTGGTCTCGGTTGAAGTTAAAGAACAAAATCTTGTACCGGGTAACGGCGCCTCCAGACCAACCCCACTGTTGGCAACTGGTCCTGCCGGAGGAGTATCGGCAGGCTGTACTCCAGGCCCTACATGATGATTCTGGACACTTGGGGGTGGAAAAGACCTATGGATTACTCAAAGACCGGTTCTACTGGCCCCGGATGAGGGGGGAAGTCGAAGAATACTGTAGGGGCTGCAGTCGTTGCATCCGGAGGAAGACCCTGCCCACGTTGGCGGCTCCACTGTCGCACTTGCAGAGTGTGGGACCTCTGGACCTGGTATGTATGGATTTTCTGTCGATTGAGCCTGACACCAGCAACACCGCGAATGTCTTAGTCATCACCGATCATTACGCTCGCTATGCTCAGGCATTTCCCACTAAGGATCAGAAGGCGAATACAGTGGCGAAGGTGTTATGGGAGAAGTATTTTGTTCATTACGGCCTTCCCAGGCGAATCCATAGCGATCAGGGGCGGGACTTTGAGAGCCGCCTTATCCATGAATTACTGACTATGCTTGGGGTTGAGAAATCCAGGACTACCCCTTATCACCCACAGGGAGATCCGCAGCCAAAGAGGTTCAACCGGACCCTGTTGGATATGCTTGGGACGCTGGAGATTGGGCAGAAAAGCAGGTGGAGTCGTCATATTGGACAATTGGTTCACTGTTACAATTGTACTCGCAATGGTGCTACAGGATATTCGCCCTATTATCTGATGTTCGGGCGGGAAGCGAGGTTGCCCATTGACTTGTGTTTTGGGGGTGAAGTGGGTGAATTACCCGGGAAGTCCCATCTAAAGTATGTGTCCAACATGAAGAGGGAGTTACAGCGGGCGTACGAGTTGGCCGAGGCGGCAGCTACCAAACAAAATCAGAGGAATAAGATGCGGTATGATCGAAAGGTGAAGTTTGTTCAATTATTGCCGGGCGACCGGGTCCTTTTACGGAATTTGGGACTCCCTGGTAAGCACAAGTTGGCAGATTGATGGGCCGCCAGCCCCTATGTAATAGAGAGCCAGATGCCGAACCTGCCAGTTTACTGGATGAAACCTGAGGATGGGAAAGGGCCTATCAAGGTACTCCATCGGAATCACCTGCTGCCGCTGGGTCAAGCGGTGCAGGTGGATACGGAGCCAGAGTGGGAGGTTACGCCTAGTACAAGGACTCTGCGAGGGCGCAAAGAAAGGGAAGAGCCCGCTGCTGAAGAGCGGGGACGGGTCCCTCGCCCGGAAATGGCTACTGATTCGGAAGAGGACGACTCAGATGAGTGGCCCCTGTTCCCATTCGCTGGTGCTCCAGTACCAGGAGAGGAGGCTCCTGGCCCTTCCCATACTGAATGGGTGAGAGGAGGGAAGGTCTTGAGGGTCAGATGGAGAGGCAGCCAACAGTGGTGGGAGAGAGGGTGGAGCCCGAGCGTGAGCCGGAGAGATCTCAGGTGAGGGAGGACCCCCGTGAGGAAGGGGGTGAGGGTCTGTCAGGAAGACCTGGGGTGTCCGAGACAGTGGGTTCGCAGGTGAAGAGGGAGCCCAGTGGGGCAGAAGGGGTATGGAGATCTCAGAGGATTAGGCGCCCCCCCGGAGCGGTTGACATATGTGGTACCAGGAGAACCGAGTGTGATTTCTACTGCTCTGGGTAGTTATGTCACTGCTTTCTGCACCTGGGTTGGGTTTTGTGTGTTGCAAGAAGCTTTGGGGAACTCTAGTAATGCCATGAGGGCATGACATTTGCTGGTGGGGAGAGAATGTACAATGTCCTGTGTATGTTACTAAAAAGGGCTTCTTTAGTTTGTTACGAGTAGGAATTCTTATTTGTTAAAAGTTTCTCTCGCCGTTGTTTCGCTTTAGAATGGCTGATATGGTAATTGTATTCATTTGTTAATCAATGGGGAATGTTATTGTGTTTTGTGAGGCTGGGAACTTGGGGGAGGGGTTGCGCGGGCTTGGGGTGTGAGGAGAGTCGGGAGGAGGGATGGACGAGGAAGGTGGACGGGCGCTGGACGGCTCGTAAGATCACCGGGTGGTCTCAAGGGTGACGATGTGGCTGTCGGATGATTCGTTGATTGAGATCCTACAATGTGCACTACACTGACTGAACTTTGATAAGTTGGCGCCTTTTGTTTTTTTCTTTCCTTGTATATATATATATATATATATATAGTATTGCCTAATACTTCTTTAGTTAATGTTAGTAAATTCTATAAAGTGTATTTCATAACGGTATTTGGTGTGAAGTTGATACGGTGAGCGGCGCGAGGCATAAACTCGATTCTCACAGCACCTGCGTGTACGGGAGGTGGGTTGGTGTGTGGCTGGATCTCCTTTTCCCCTAGACATATACCAGCCTGTTGGGTAAGTGTTACACAGGCATTTCAGGAAAGTTAGGAATTAAAGGAGCAATGAAGTGTCAGATTTGGAGATGTCTGAAAAAATAAGCGTTAGGCAGATTGAACTTAACAGAGAACTGCTGAAAAGAAGCGAAGCGATTATCAATGAAAAGATCTTCAAAATGTCTAATGCCCTTCCTATACCAAACATGGAATGCTGAATCGTACGTAGTAGGTAAAAAAAGGTGATTATGTGCGACAGGGCTGGAAATGGAAAACCCCTGGAAACCATAGCATTTCCTGAACTGAGCCCATATATGCAAAGTGTGTCTAACAAGAGGATTAGCTATTGATCTGGGCAGACTACTAGGGAGTGCAGAGCCAAGAAGTGCAGAGATAGATAATTCTTTAGTGGAGCTCAACTCCATTGCCACCCAGTTAGGGCACTCGGGTTGGCCGTGGAAAAAAGACCAAAAGGTAGCACAACGTATATTAGCTGCCCAATAATATAAACGAAAGTTAGGTAAAGCCATGCCACCCTCTTTTTTAGATTTTTGGAGATGGATTTTATTAATTCTAGAGCGCTTATTCTGCCACAGATATGACAAAATAATAGAGTCTAAGGAATCAAAAAAAGATTTAGGAATAAAAATTGGGATAGATTGAAATAAGTATAAACATTTGGGGAGAACATACATTTTAACAACATTAAAACGACCTACCAAAGACATAGATAGAGGTGACCATTGTACCAGACTCTGTTTTATAGCATATGAAAGATTGGCAAAGTTTTCACGAAAGAGATCTTTAAACTTCCTTGTGACTGTAATTCCAAGATAAGTAAATTGATTATGGACTACTTTAAAAGGGAGATCACAAAATGTTAGTTCTTGTGCTTCTTTATTAATTGGGAACAGTTCACTCTTATGTAAATTAAGTTTATAGCCAGAGATCTGGCTAAACTGGTCAAGAAGTGAAAACATTAGAGGTAAGGATGTAGACGGATTTGAGAGAAAGAGTAATAAGTCATCAGCATAGAGAGAAACTTTATGCTCAATACCCCCTCTCCAAATCCCGGTCAATTCAGGACAGTTTCGAAATGCTATCGCCAGAGGTTCTATAGCCAAATCAAAGAGAAAGGGACTTAAGGGGCATCCCTGACGGGTGCCACGTTTGAGATTAAATACTTGGGATTTCTGAAAATTAGTTAAAACAGAAGCAGTAGGACACAGGTACTGCAATTGGATCCAAGAGATGAAACTTTGGCCGAGGTCAAATGTTTCTAAGACTGCAAAAAGGTAGTTCCACTCTATACGATCAAATGCTTTCTCCGCATCGAGGGAAATAACACATTCAGGAATCCCAGTTAGAGGTGAGTATAAGATATTAAATAAATGCCGAATGTTAAAAAAAGGGAGACGGTTTTTAATAAAGCCTATTTGGTCATCAGAGATAATGGAGGGAAGAACGGTTTCTAATCTATGAGCCAAAACTTTAGCTAAGATCTTTACATCAACATTGAGCAGAGAGATCGGCCTATACGAGGAACACTCTGTTGGGTCTTTGCCCTTTTTTAAAAAGAAGAATAATAGATGCCTCATTGAAAGAGGGTGGCAATTTGCCGTAATTAAACGAGTCAGATAATACTGAAAGTAACTGAGGAGAAAGAAGTGAAGAGAATGATTTATAAAATTCTACAGGGAACCTATCAGGTCCAGGAGATTTCCTTGAGGACAGTGCAGAAATTGCAAAAGATATTTCTTCTGATGATATAGGCGCATTGAGTTTGGCTTTGAAATCAGATGAAAGTGAGGGGATATTGAGATTCTGTAAAAATTGATCAGCAGAGATATTGTCATTCAGAGATTCAGAGGAATAAAGCCGAGAATAAAAATTTTTAAATGCATCATTAATTTCTAAATGATCCGATGTAAAGTCTCCGTTCTCCTTCCGGATCTTTGTAATATGTTGTTTGGCTTTGGAACGCCTCAGCTGATTGACTAGGGATTTACCAGACTTATCCCCATGAATGTAAAAGCGACTCTTGCTTTTGAGAAGTTGGCGTTCGACAGGTTGAGTGGACAGAAGGTTAAATTTAGTTTGGAGTTCAACGTGCTTCTTGTATAATTCAGGGTTCTTAGTTTGGGCATATATTTGATCCAATTCTTTAATCTGGTTAATGAGGTCTAATCGATCTGCACGGGATCTTCTGTTGAGATTTGCTGTGTAAGAGATTATTTGACCCCTCAGATATGCTTTCATGGCATCCCAGACAATCTGGGATGGCACTTCAGGTGATGTATTAGTGTTAAAATAAAAGGTTATCTGATCCTTAATAAATTTTAAAAAATCATCATCCGATAATAAAGTTGAATCAAACCGCCAGTGTTTATTCCTCTGAGGGAGACCAGGAAAGTTCAGAGAGAGAGTAATTGGGGCATGGTCAGAAATCAGTATACTCTGATAGTCACAAGAGCGGGCAAATGGAATAAGTTGGTTATCGAGTAAGAAATAGTCAATTCTAGTGAAGGTGTGGTGAACATGTGAGAAAAAAGAATAATCTCTCTCCGTAGGATGAAGGAAACGCCATATATCAGAGATACCAAAATTAGAGAGAAACGATTGGATAGCTAAGGCAGATTTAGTAGGTGATCTGGTAACAGAGGACGGTCGATCCAGATTAGGATCCAACCAACAGTTGAAGTCACCACCCAGTATAAGAGAGTATGAGTTTAAGTCTGGTAGTGAGGGAAAAAACCGTTCAAAAAAGTTAACATCATCAAAGTTGGGGGCATACAGGTTTGCTAGTGCAACTTTAGTGTTATATAGTTTACCAGAAACAATAATAAAACAGCCATTTGTATCAGATATTTTATTAAGGAGTTCAAAAGGAATATTTGAGTTAATAAGAATGGAGACTCCCCTAGCTTTAGCAGCAAAGGATGAATGAAAATGCTGACCCGCCCACTTTGACAGAAGCCGGGAGTTATCAAAACAACGAATATGAGTTTCTTGAAGGAAAGCAATGTCAGCTTTGAGTTGTTTGATATGTGAGAATACCTTCCTCCTTTTAACAGGGTGATTCAATCCCTTTACATTCCAGCTCACGAATTTAAGTGCACTAGCCATTATCAATTACTAATGCATAAAAGGCAGCAGGCATATAAAAAGTCAAGCAGTACAATAGCAGTCTGGGAGCAGAGATGTAAACATAGATTCGTAAAATCAAAACATATACATGTCCTGAGCAATAAAGAGAAACAATAAATACAGTGAGTGATGTTGGAACTGGAAAACCCAACCCATCCACACAACCTAAAACTAGACGGCTACCAAAACAAGTAGCTAGCTCTACCAAAAAAATTAACCCAAATACAACTTCCATATCTGTGTCATTAACAGCAGTTCCGTATAAATACTATAGCAAATAGTAACTAGTTTATGCACTAGAAAACATAACTACAGATTAGAACACCTTCTGCAGAAATATAAAACTTAATACAGAGAAAATCGGAAGAAAACCAAAACTAACCTACCCGCAAAAAATTATAGAAGAATAAAGTAAGAGAAAGGGGGAAAAAAAGTAAAAAAAAGAGGAAGGGGAAAATTATAAATTCAAGATGAGTATTTATCAACCATTTACAGAGAGGAGAGAAAAAAATTCAGAGATTAGAAAAAGGGGTGGAGAAAAGAATAAATAAATAAATAAATAAATATAAAATAAGGAAAAATAAATCAGCAATTAAACTGTGAACCAACAAACAGGGAGGCCTTCACTAAAGACTTCAAACCTCCAAAATAAGTTAGAGTCAGTTGTAGAACTCTGTAGATAAAGTTATACAAGAATAAAAATAGATTACACACACACCAAATCCAGGGAGAGGTTGTCAACAGCCCTTAGAGTTTCAATGAATAATGTCTGAGTGATTCAAGTAAAGTCTGAGTCCAGAAAAAGTAATTTTACTACGAGAAGTACTTATCCACCATTTTAGGAGGTCCGATCGGGTTCCGAAGATGACTGGATAGCCGTAAGACTTGCCACAAATGCTTCAGCTTCCTTCACTGATTTAAACCACTTGTATTTTCCAGTGTTAAGCTTTATTCGTAGATCGGCAGGAGTATGAAGAGAGGGTTTAAAACCACGATCAAAAAGCACTTTCATTGCGCCTTTAAACTCAGCGCGCATCTTTAAGGTCTGGGGTGCAAAATCTTCCACAAAGCGAATGGTTGTATCCTGGAAAGTAAAAGAACCTTTGCGACGTGCCTCCACAATCAGACTGTGTTGTACCTGGTATTGATGGAAGCACAAGATTACTGGTCGCGGGCGGGAGCCCAGAATTCCGGGGGGAACGTAGACCCTGTGTGCCCCTTCGAGCTCAGGCAGGTTCAGAAGCAAATCTTTCCCAAATATCTCACAGAGAAACTCGGCGAGAAACTTCACTGTTGATCCCTGTTCGGTGGTGGCCTCTGGCAATCCAAGAATTCTAAGATTGCAGCGTCTGCTGCGATTTTCGAGATCCACCATTTTGGAAAGGAGTTTGTTACATTTTTCCTCTAAGCTGGAACAGAGAGTCTCCAAGTATTGAACACGACTTTCTAAATCTTCAGAAGTCGAATCGATGTGAGATAGGTGTTCAGCATGTTTGTCCACTTTATCGTTGATCCGATCCAGTTTGTCTTCCAACTGTTTGAAAGCAGTTTTAAATTCCTTTAAAATTTCGTCTTGGAGCTGTCCGAGCGCAGCCAGGGTCTCGTCTGAGAGAGCCGTAGCTTCCTTTCTGCCGGATTTAGAACTCTTGCTAGACATTGTAAGTTAGATATGTTCACAGGCAAGTAAGAGATACCGAAAATGTTCCTAACTAAGGTTTAAAAAATGGAGACATTTAGTGCAAAGATAGCGACAGTAACGGAACAAAAGTTCGGAGCAGCTAAGCAATCGCCATCTTACCGAAAGTCCGACTCTGAACAAGTTATAGCCCTAACAAGCTAATTAAGGTCTGGGAGCTCAAATCTCTTGGGGTGCCCAAACATTTGCATGGTGCTCCTTTTCTTTTTTTCACTCAAAAATTGTACAATTGTACAACATCTTGCTTAAGATGTTAAAAAGAATGTTTCATCTTTAACTTAATAACTTTTGGAGATCAGTTCATCTTCTACTCACTTAACTATTCACAGTAACAGAAATTTTGACCAGACGTGCCCAAACTTTTCTATGACACTGTATATATTGCTCCTGTTCCTGTGCAAAGTCCCTCTTTTAGGCCTCATTCTATCTTCCACAGAGAAGTGTAAATTCATAAAGAATGAGAAATTTAACATCCAGTGCAGAAATATTTTGCTGAGAAGAGCTAGAAAATGTATAGTACATTGACAAGCCTTTGAGATCAATAAAAAGCTATCATATTGGGATTTGTTCAGCCTTGCATATATGTTAAATAGAATTACATAGAATTTATAGATTGGAGATTCTATTAAGTTCAATGTAATTCTATTTAATATAGAATATATTAGTTACTCAGCCCATCTTGTCAATATTGTTATTTATGCTGCAAACTTCTCCCTGTTCTTCTTCACTTAGCTCTTTCAGCATGGTCTTCTCCAGCTACCTCCGTCATGTAGAGCCTAGTTCCCATTTGATAAATCTAGGCAGTTCCCCTGAACTACATTATCTGATTACATCTTTACAGTGTAACTATTTTTGATATATAATGTACCAGGTTCACAATTAGGAGCTAAGATGGCACCTTAAAGTGACTTCTTTGAGCTTGTCTGTGAAACAGCTTAAATTCTTCTCTTTAATGTCTCTTCTCACTTTTTCTATGTGGCTTTCGTTCAGTCAGAGTCTGTGATCTACACCTGCACTCAAACTGCAGTTCTATACAGCGGTGGGGTCCCATTTCTTGAGCTCGCTGACTGGCAGTTTTCAATATCTCCATGAGTAGCTTGGAAAACATATGCCTTCAGGCTGAGGCCTGTGGACAGCAGACTCTTCACCAGTGTTGTTGACTGAAGCGTCACCGGAGGTCAGAACATTGAGACAGTGGGTACAGCTGTCGGAGGCCTCTGCACTTGAGCGATATCTCTCACTCTCACTCCCTCTCACTCTCTCTTATTCTCTCTCACTCTCTCACACTCTCTGATACACAGAGCTGGTTCTCGGGTAGGATGAGTTTGAATAAGCATCGCTGCAGACTGTAACTTTGAAACAGTGAACAGTCTCCCCTCTCACTGTGGGAGGGATGACACATCTCTCTCCCTTATTAGAGAGAAGGAAAGCTTGTGGCATGTCAAAGTGCGGGTTATGCAGTTTTAGATGGACTTAGATCTTAGTCTCTTTGGGGGCTTTGCTATTGCTGCATGGTGGGTGGTTGGTGGTGGGGGGGGTTCTAGTGCTACCTACTGGAACAAATGGAGGGCAGTGGTAGTGGGGGGAGGGTGATGCTTTGCTGCTGCTTGGGTGTGGGAGGGGTGTTCTAACTTTCTTCTCTCATTCATTCTTTGGGTTTTTCTTCTGTTATATAGATGTTTGTGAACAGTAAGAATTTCAGATTGTATACTGTGTACATTCTCTAATATGAAATGGAACCATTGAACCATTGAATTAAGAAAAGCAGCAAAGTATAAACAAAGTACCTTAAATGGTGAAAATTTGAAATAAAAACAAGAAATACTGGAACACTAAAGGGGTCAGGCAGCATCTGTAGGATACAACCAGAATTAACATTTCAGATCAGAACTGGAAAAAGTGTGTACTGTTGGGAAAGAAGGATGGACCAAAAACTTGGAGCGGCACAGTATTGAAGGGGTTATTACAGCAGTAGTTATCTGGGTTCAGTTCTGCTGCTGTCTGCATGGAATTTGTATTTTCTCCCCATGACCACATGGGTTTCCTCCCACATTCCACAAATTGATTACATGGGTCTGATTGGGCAGCATCGGCTTATTGGACTGGAAGGCCTGTTACCATACTGTATCTTGAAATAAAAATAAATCAAATAAATAAAAAGGTAGGATGGAAAGAAAGAGAGGTAAAATAGCAAAGGGGGATGTCAATGGGACAAACTGATTTGAAAGGGCAGATTTTCTGTGATTTCAGATGAGGGAGGGGTATTGCTTGGGCTCTGTTTGAGAACTGGACATGTCACAGAGGGTCAGTCTCTCTCTTCAGAATTCTGTAAAGGAAGGACATGGCAAGGATGTGTTTGGGGGTGACATTAATTGGAAGAAGCAGAAATATTGAAGGATGAATCATTGAACATGGAGATGAGTGGCAGGAAAAGTGAGGATGAGATCCTTACAAAAAGTTGTTGAGAACAAGCTAGGTGAGATGTGAGAAACGGTTGAGATAGGGAATAAATTGTTCTGCTGCTATGCAACATTTACTCAGCTCTTTGCTGCATTGAGCCTGAGGCTGTGGGCCTCTTCCAGCTGCTCTGGGTTTCGTGTCTGTGTGCTCAATAATGTTTTGCTCTTTTGTGTGATGAACTGACGCTGAGGCCTGCTCCAGCTGCTCCAGCCTTTGTGTCTATGGACTCACTTTCATTCTGAATGCTGTTGCTTGCTTTTATTGTTTGCACGATTTGTGTTTTTTTTCCTCTCTGCACATTGCGTGTTTGCTGGTCCTTTTTTTAAATGGATTTTGTTGGGTTTCTTGTTTTGTGGCTGCCTTTGTAAGGAGATAAATCTGAAGGATGTATAATATATACATACTTTGATAATAAATGTACTTTGAACTTTGAAATTGAGGCAAAGTGAAGGGCAAGGATAGGTATGAAACAAAGCAAATCTGTGCTGTGGAAGAGAAAGGTCAATGATTGTGGTGGCACATGATTTTGATGATGGCTGTGATGACAGAAGTGGATTGAAAACAAATGCACATCTGTCATAAGGGTGGAATTTCTATTGGAATTCACATAGAATAAGTAGAAAAGCTTAATCTGGCTGTTTTAGTATATATAAGGGAAAAAAGTGTATAAAATAAACAGCCATTCCTGAAAGTGGGTGTGAGTTAAACATTAATACTCAACTGAAATATGAATTGTTCTGGAAACCTGAAATAAAGAGTGAAAATCTTTAAGACTTCTAACTTTCATTAGAATTGAATACTGTTAGAGATACGATAGGTGTTGAGCACGTTGATTAGTGCAATGCTATTACAGCTTGGGGCGTTGGAGTTCAATTCTGGCATCCTCTGTGAGGAGTCTGAGAATGTCCTCCCCTTGGAATGTGTGTATTTTTCCCTGGGTGCTTCAGTTTCCTCTCACAGTCCAGAGATGTACCTGATGGGTTAATTGTTCATAGTAAATTGTACTGCAATTAGTTTAGGGTTAAATTGGATTTGTTGGGGGTTGCTGGGCATGAGGCTCAAAGGGCCAGAGGGACCTATTTTGAGTTGTACCTCTACATAAATAGAACAGCAGTGTACATGGGAGGGCAAAGCTGAAATCAGGTGCATGGCAGAATAGATTAAAAGAAGAACTGGATGGGAAATTTGTGTTTTTCTCTACTATAATTTTGCTTGATGTATGCACTCATATACACAGGGAAATTAGTCAAGCAGCTGTGGAAGTAATTGCAATTTATAAATGATATATAGGCCAGGAATTTTTTCCACATCAAGCAAAACTCTTCCTGTATTCATTAACTCTTTTCTTTAAGCAGCAATTTCTTTCCTATTCCAAAATAATGTGTTCATTTTAAGTGAGTAGAACTGTAGATTTTGTCTTACAGCAAAACATGACATATTGAAGCTTGAATGTTTGCTGAATTTCATTAGTTCACATCTGAGCATTTAAGAGAAAAGTTTTATTGTATGTTTAGTAGATTTATTCTCAAATCAACCTGTGTGTGCTTGACTAAGAAGTGGACACTTCATAAAAATCCATTAAGATAGAGATCATTGCACACTTAAGAGAACTAAATAGTGCATTAATGAGTTCCTACCAGCAAGAGAGATCATTAGTATTTAATTACCAAATGATCCTTTTATGCCAGTTATTTTGTGTGTGTGTGTGTGTGTATATATATATATATATATACACACACACACATACAGTAGCAGCATATTATTTTTTAATAGGTGCAAAGCCATTTTTATAATGGAAAATTCTTTTAGTGGGAATTAGAATTACAGCCAGGCTCAGCGCTAGCAACCTTATACATTTTGCATCTTTTTGGAATTGCTTCACATTTCTAACTAGGTTATTAATTTATAGGCATGTTCAGTTTTACTAAATTATAAATTACTGTGTCAGTGTATGATCTTAGTTTACCATCAGTTGAAATGGGCACTTTGCTTTATGAAATTCAAATTTTAAAATGTATTTGTTGTGCTAGCAGGGACAGTTTTAAACCAATCTACCTGTCAAGAAACCAGCAAGATTAGGTACACACAATTTGATTTAAATTTTCCTTGAGGTTACAGAAAGGTAATATTTTGCAGGATGTAACACCATTTTCTTATCTGGCAAGTTAGATGGTGAGTTCCAGAGGTAAGTATTTAGGCTAAAGCATAATGTTATTCAGATACAGATACAGTACCTAAAAGTATTTGCACACTCATGATTTCCCAGAATAGAGCAGATATAATGAGACTACTGGCTCAGCTGGAATCGAGCACTGAGGTCTTACAACCAACTGATGTTACATATTTTCACAGATCAAAATATGTTTGCTGTTTGGCCTTCTGAGGCTGTGAAAGGGTGAAAGGGTGTGTTGTGTTTACCAGTGGAATGGGTGAAGGTGTTCATGATGAATCCAAGTTTTGCCATTTTTTTTGTTGCCGGTGCATCTTGGTGGTTTACCAAAGGGATGAGAGTTTGGAGACGGGACTTGAAACCATTCTTTTATACGGTAGGAAAAGGCAGTAGAGACCAGGAATCGAAGACTGGCAGGGAACAACATCATCACTTGTTCCCTAGACATGAAAATTAGATTGGGGTCACCAGTGTAACTTGTGACAGGAATTCCCAGGTAAGTCCTTCCTAAAAGTGATAAAAATAGATTCTGTACATTAGTAGCTAAAATATATTCAACTGCTTATATCAGGTGTGTAACAGACAGGTTACCTCAGTCAACAGAAGAATAATCTACAATGTAATTTCTGATTTACAAGCTATGTGAATAATTGAATTATGTAGGTTTATAATTAACCGTTATTGTCTGTAAATTATCTAAATTAATTTATAGGAACTGAAGTACAACATTCAGTCCTGCAAGCTTAACCATTACTATTATGTGACAACACTTCATCTTCATTTCATTACATTAACCTACATATTGAGACTATTATTCTCAATGTTTTGGCACTTTCAACTGACCCAGCTTTTTTTTAGAGAAAACATTCCAGAATTCCACTGCCCTTTAAGTTCAAATTGAAGTTTAATTGTCATTCAACCGTACATGAACACCTGTGAATATAACCAAATGAAACAGCATGACTCCAGGGCTGAGGTGTAAAACACAGTACCAACGCAGCACACAGCACATATAAGATAGCAGTAAAATACAGTCACACAACAAAATATAGTCCAAGTCCCTGAGTCCATGAATGTTGCAGCAGTCTGCAGTCAAACATAATACAGCTTGTCTTCTGCCGAAGAAACACTGGGGGGGGGGGGGGGGGGGGAAGTGGGTTGGTGGTGGTGACTGCACCAACTCCAGCATGGACACTGCACCATACTGCTTACAACACTTCGGTGGAGCATCCAACTCCGACATTTCCCCCGGGCGGCTGCAAACAGAGGACACTGCAGTTTGAGGCTTGGTCCTCACTATGATTGAAGCCATGCAGCTATCCCGCTATCTGCCTGATGCTCATCAATAAACCAATGAAATGGACTTGCAGCATTCCACACCACAAATGTCCAACAGGTCCTTGTGATCATAAGAAAAGTGACCGAGACCTCCTTCATGCACTGATGCCTTTCTGTCATAGGCAGCATCATGGTCCACACTGTGCAACTCCTTCAGTTTCTTCAACGAGCAACTCGCTAATGTGGTAGACGCAGTACTTTAAATTCTTAATGTCCAGCAGGGTCTTGCAATCATAAAAAATACATTTAGAAAGATAATACCACCTCTGGTTGACCCCATAGAAGCTGCTGCAACTGAGCGCATCGCCATCTTACAGGAAGCCCCTATACTACATGACAACATAGCCTTGCTGTACCAGCTACTCTTCCAAATCTTTTAATTATCATAAAACACTTAATCAGATCACCCCTTAGTTTTTGTATTCAAGGTAATGCAAGTCTATTTTTGTAATTTAATCTTAGTTTCATTCAAATTAATTTCCGTTTATCTTCTTCTGAGACCGATATGCAGCAGGCACCTGAGGTAAAGTCTAAATGCCCCAATAGTCTTTGTAATTACTTGTCCTATCTGTCTATTAGCTTTTAGCGATTTCTGTATTGAACCCTGGATTCCTTTGCTCCTTCACATCTTTTACATTTCACAACTTCAAAATTACTTGGATCTGTTGTAGGTTCATATTGAAATTCACTCACCACAATTTTGCTGATGGACTTGATCAAACTTGTATGATTTTGCTATTTCAATCTGCTCCATAATGCCACCAACCCTGAATTTTTAGCAACCTTGGAAATAATGTCTTTATATTCCTTCACAAATCTGATGAAAAGATCCTTGGAAAAGCTACTACACCCTATCCTTGTTATATGCGTCTTCAGACTATGCAGATTCACAGTTATGCGACGAACATATTTCTACCAATGTCTCCTTATATGCGTCCAAAACTCAGTTCCCCTGCTTTCCCGCCAATACAAGTCACGTGCGTGCGCCTCACGGTCTCACTCCCGCCAGTCTCGCATTGGTTTTGGCAAGTTGTGGATGCGCGATCTTGCGCTCTTAAACTTTTGTTGGTTTTACCAACGGTACAGTGATTTTGTGCTTGAAATGTTTAACTCTGCCTCCTAAGCATCCGATATCATGTCCTGGGCCATCAGCCGAGCGGCAGAGAACCACTTTAACACTTGAAAAAAAAGTTGGAGATTATAAACATCGCGGCATCAGCTGAAGGTAACACAGCTCTGGGACGCTACTGCTGGGAACAGAATCTTGCCTTTAAAGTTCTTTTGTTGCTTGACAATGCGCCAGCCCATCCTAAACATTTGGACAGCATTCATCCTAACATAACAGAGCGTTTCCTGCCGCCTAACACAACTTCGCTGATTCAACCACTCGACCAAGGCGTATTTTTTTTTAACAACAAACTATCTCTCAGATGCTGCAAGCAACGGACGATTTTGAAAATCCCAGGAGTTTACCAATGGTGAGGGAATGGTGGAAGTCGGAAAACTTGGCACAAATAGCGATGGACATGGACCCAAGTTTAGAACGGAGTCAGCATTTCAGTTGTTCTCTGCCGTCAACCCTTCTTCCCTACAAGCAAATTTATGCTGAAAAACAAAATGTTGCCAGACAACCCTCACCACTTTCTTCAAACCGGTGCCGGCAGTTCTAAAAGTTCTGTGAGTCTTGCTTCACCCTTTGCTGTGCTTGATATGATCCTGACGACCACAACCATCCACCTTATCCACGTAAAGCTGCCCAACACCACAACAACCACTCATCTCCCGGAGCGAACACACCTGCCACCGTTGGTGAATACTGTACACCCTAGTATGTTAACTTTCTATGATTTATTACATTGAATATTACCTTAAATTGATGAAATATAATACGAATGTGCCTTGTGGTACTGCTTTTGTGTTGTATTGGTATGAAAATGTGAATAAATTACAGATAAAACATATTTAGGAAGCCCTCTGGAACACATCCCTATTTTCTCCATTTAATTAATTATTCACATTATACGATTTCACATTATGTGTCGACTGCGAGGAAGGTATCCCCCATGTATAACGAGCATAGGGTGTACTTACATTTTGATAAATGAAATATACACTCAACTTTCTATCTCTTACCTCTTAAACAAGAACATGTTTTTAAAGTTCAGAGAAAGGGGAAGAAGAGAGGAAAAAAATGAAAGAACAAGTTATCAGGTATTTTTCAGATCCTCTTGCCTTTGACCCATTCCAGAGCTTTGATTTCAGTCTGTTATTCCTACTTCCACTGCATCTTAAAATTTGTTTGTCTTTAACTTCTCCCAGGTCTGATGAAAGATTATTGATCTGAAATGCTTTTGTTCCCTAGACAAATGCTGCTCAATCTATTGATTATTCCAGCATTTTCTGTTTTTAGTTTATATTTCTGGTCTTCATGGTGTTTTGTATTTACTTAATTCTCAGATTTATTCTTTTTCAGTGCAAATTCTTCACCATGTAACCCTTTGAGATTCTTGATATTTCTCTGTCTTTGGAATTTAAATTATTCTTTGCACAAGTGTTAATTTTATACTTTTTCTCACTTCAATTGCTGAATAAGGATTCTTGCCCTTTGAGTATTTATAGTCAATGTACTTGATACTTCTTAGAATTCACATTTTTTCCCGTTACTAAATGCTGGATAATTCCTGCTTCATCCTAAAATAACCTGTACATATAATTTTGGTTGGTTATCCATTTATTTCCCTCTTGAGACTAAAATGAATTTCACATTATAATGGTCATTGTTGGCCAGCTATTGTATTGTTGAATATACTCAATACTAGATGCAATTTAGCCCACACTCTTGTTATTTTAAGAACATATGTAAGAAATACAGTGTCAAAAATTGAATTGTTCTCTTTCTTTCAATTTGTCTGAAAATTACTATTCCCAATAATTGGTCTGTTTGCAATAAGAATTATGAAGGTTGATTTGCATGTGTGCTTGGATCATAACTTGGCTATTGATGTCCATCAAGCTTGCACAGTAGATTTTTGAAGAAAGGGTCTGAAAGAGGCACTGGAGGCTATTAATAGGCATGCAATTGGCTTCATAAGCCATAATCTGTGGGGAAATTAGATGAGGAAAAAAAAACTAGAAGGAAACAAAACCTTATAAAATTTCCAAATACATTTAGAGACAAATTATACATATATTTATTCCCTATGGTGTTCAAAGGATCGAAAAGAACAATTTAATTATTTGAAAGTTTTTGCTTGGATTTCCATATCTTGATTGTGAATCTGCTGCAGTATGTAGAAGACAATCTACAGTGAACACTTTCAGATACCCAGGACTACAGTTTAGTTTCCACTGTTCTGCTACTCAGGGTAACTTTACCATCTAGATTTAAGACCATAAGACATAAGAGCAGAATTAGGTCATTTGGCCTGTCAAGTATGCTCCGCTATTTAATCGTGGCTCATCCTTTTTTCCCCTCCTCAGCTGCACTCCCCAGCCTTCTCCCTGTAACCTTTGATGCCGTGTCCAATCAAGAACCTATCAATGCATCCAAAGACCTCGCCTCCACAGCTGCCTGTGGTAATAAATTCACCATCCTCTGGTTGAAGAAATTTCTCTGCATTTCTGTTTTAAATGGGCACCCCTCTATCCTGAGACAGTGCCCTCTTGTCTTAGACTCCCCCCACCCCCCCACCATGGGAAACATCCTTTCCACATCTACTCTGTCTAAGCCTTTCAACATTCGAAAGGTTTCAGTGAGATCCCCCCTCATCCTTCTAAATTCCAGTGAATACAGACCCAGAGCAATTAAATGTTACTTGTATGATAACCCTTTCATTCCTAGAATCATCCTTGTGAACCCCTTCTGGACCTTCTCCAATTGAAGCACATCTTTTTTTAGATAAGGAGCCCAAAACTGTTCACAATACTCAAGGTGAGACCTCACCAGTGCCTATAAAGCCTCAGCATCACATGTCTGCTCTTATATTCTAGACCTCCTGAAATGAATGCTAACATGGCATTTGTCTTCCTCACCACTGACTCAACCCACAAGTTAACCTTTAAGCAGGTAGGACCTCACTGGTATGATGTAGTGTCAATGAAATTACAAAACAATTTTCAACTAGGTAATGCCTCCAGATATATTTGATATGTATTACATAATGTACAAAATAGAATTAGATGTAGGTTAGATAAGCCCATCTATTGCCTGGTTCAATTTTTTTTAATATCAAGGCCGATTTTGTTTTCATCTCGGAATACTTTCATACTTTAATCCCATTTTCCTTGATTCCTTTAGTACCTTAAAATCGATCAATCTGCCTTGAGTGTGGTAATACACAGATAATCCACTGTACTTGGACTTTGATGCCAGCCTAACAGATGTTCCAGACTGTTGGATGTTGTTCATAGTTATACCCAATCAACTTTACATGGTACACAGCAGTAATATGAATTTTTCAGTGTACTTAGTGTGGAACTTTGAAGCACTTTGAAGTTGAGTTGCAGCCACTGACCTACCCACATTCCTGACCCCTGATGTTCTGGAACCCCAACCTTAGCTCCAGCCATACACCTAGGCAAAGCTGGGATCCTGACCCAGCCACACTCTGGATCTCAGGCTCTCCTCACACATCCTACTAACATTTTAACATCTCACAAACCAGTATAACAAGTTGGCCAGGTACCAGACTGTCAGAAGCTGCATGGTCACCTCAAGGTTGTGTACTTAGCCCCCTGCTCTACTCACTTCACACCTGTGTGGCTAAGTACAGCTCCAACACCATATACAAGTTTCCTGATGACACTACACTTGTAGGCAGTATCAGTGGTGGTGATGAGTCAGCATACAGGAAGGAGATTGAAAATTTGGCTGAGTGGTGTAATAATAAAAAAAAAACTCTCACTCAATGTTAATAAGACCAAGGAATTGATAGTATACTTCAGGAGAGGGAACCAGAGATCCATGAACCAGTAATCATTGGAGGATCAGAGGTGGACAGGGTCAGTAACTTTAAATTCCTGTGTGTCACTGTCTCTGAGGACCTGTCCTGGATCCATTATAAAAATATAATTGTGAAGAAAACATGACAGCACCTCTACTTCCTCAGGAGTCTGTGGAGATTCAGCATGTCATCAAAAACCTTGGCAAATTTCTATAGGTGTGTGGTAGAAAGTTTGCTGACTGACTGCGTTATGGCCTGGTATGGGAAAACCAATGCCTTTGATTGGAAGATCCTACAAATGGTAGTGGATGCAGCAGAGTACATCATGAGGAAAACCCTCCCAACTATTGAGCGCATATACATGAAACGTTGCCATGGGAAAGCAGCATCCATTAAAAAAAGATCCTCACCACCCAGACCATGCTCTTTTCTCACTGCTGCCATCAGGTAGAAAGTACAAGTGCCTTAGGACTCACACCAACAGATTCAAGAGCAGTTACTACCCCTCAACCATCAGGCTCTTGAACGAAAGGGGATAACAACACTCATTTAAGGATGTTTTTATCTTGTTCGTTCATGCTTGTTATTTATTGCTATTATTTATTATCTGCATTTGTACAGCTTGTTTACAGTTTACAGATCCTGTTTACAATTACTGTTCTATAGATTTGCTAAATGTGCCTGCAGAAAAAGAATCTTAGGGTTGTATGTGGTGACATGTATGGACTCTGATAATAAATTTTACTTTGAACTTTGGTCTTCTTGGATATCAAATTATGAAGATTCACTGTACTCTTCACTCTACTCTCAGTGAAGAAATTTCTCAGCTCCCTGTCCTGAATGACTAATGCTTCTCAAGATTGTGGTCTCTGTTTCCAGGAGTCCCAGCCAGGAGGAACATCATCATTGCACCGATCTAGTCAAGTCCATAAAAATTCTGCATGTTTCAATTAAATGATATGTAAACCTAAGAGATTATGCCCAATGTGTTATAGCTCTCTTTATATAACAAGCCCACTCTTTGATCTTATACTTGATATTGTAAAACTTTTGGAAAAAAGTTTTTCCATGTCTGAACAGAGTTGGTTATTTAAAATAAGCCTTTCTAGCAACTCACAGCAACTTAAAAACAATGTTATCTTATCCATATGTAGTTGTTTGTGTTACTTTTCTGATTAACGCAGACACTGGAGGATTAGCTCATTGTAACAAAGCAAATAATTTTCTTAACTTTTTAAATTTTCTTTGAGAATTATAATTAATAACAATATAAGTAATATTTAAGTGAGTATTTTGATAGATTTATCGGCTAAGAAAATTCAGATTTTTTTTGTTTTGGGATGCACATATGTCCAAGCACTGGAGTTGCAGGCAACTATGGGGGTTAATCATGGCAGTCTGCCACTAAACAATTTGTTGAATACCAAGTTTGTCTCTTGGGATTAACCTATTGAGAAGTAAAACTGGATTTATATGAGCAAGTTGGTATAAATTAAAACATACATCCTTTCTATATATTATTAATTTAAAATAATTATAATTTAAAATTAAAATATTGGTTTCCAAATGTTAGTCAAAATGGTCAAAATGGAGGATGGTAGTAGCACAAAATATTGCTGTAATATTCAATACACTAAAGGTTTGGGAGGGAGTTCTCCCAGAGTCCCAGCTAGTTTTATCCCTCAATCAATTCCTCAAAATAGATTATTTGGTTATTAATAACTGGAGTTTCTTGGTAACTTGCTGTGGAGATATTGGCAATTATGATTATCCCATCAGAGACTACACTGGAAATGTAACCTCATTGGCCATAGTGTACTTTGTAATGTCCTGTGCTCGTCAAAAAGTCTATGGAAATGCAAAATATTTTCTCCATCCTTTATTTTCAGAAGAAACACACTTAGGAAGCATTGTAAATGAAACCAGTAAAAAAAACTGCCTGAAGACCTCTTGCCTCCTACCATGTGATATATTCATTGTACGAGGTAATAATATGTTGCAGTATGCCTTTGGTACTCTTATGAAATAGCTCAGAATATCTAACAGATGTGTAATAATTCCATAGGTTATACTAACAGAGATTAATCTTACTACAAATTTAAATTTAAAAGAATCCTTTGAGTAATTGCCCCCTGCCTTTTTATTCTCGCTTCTGCCTCCTTCCCTTCCAGTCCTGATTCAGGGTCTTCGTCTGAAACATTGACTGTTCATTTTCTGCCTGACATGCTGAGTTTCACTAGCATTATGTGTGTGTTGCTGAAGATTTTCAGTATCTGCAGAATTTCTTATGTCTAGAGTAAGCATCTGTGCGCATTGATTTAGATAGATTATAGTGTCAATATTTCCCATTCATCAACAAAACGTTATTTAAGAAATATACACTCACTGGTCATGTTATTAAATGCTGCAGGAATAGAACTCAGTGTGGTTTCTGATGCTGTGGTAGCAGAAAAACCACTTCAAAGATTGACATGTAGAGTGCTCAGAGATGCTCTTCTGCACATCGCTGTTGTAACGCGTTGTTATTTGAGTTAATGTTGCCTTCCTGTCAACTTTAACCAGTTTGGCCATTCCCCTCTGACCTCTCTCATTAACAAGGCATTTTCACCCACAGAACTTACACTCCCTGGGTGTTTTTTTGTTTTTCACATCATTCTCCGTAAACTCTAGAGACTGTTTTGTGTGAAAATACCAGGAAAGCAACAATTTCTGAGATACTCAAACCATCCTATTTGGCAACAACAATTATTTCATGGTCAGAGTCACTTAAATCACATAACTTCTCCATTCTGCTGTTCAGTCTGAACAACAACTGAACCTCTTGACTATGTCCGCATGCTTTTATGCATTGAGTTGTTGCCACACGATTAGCTGATTAGATACTTGTATTAATGAACAGGTGTGCAGGTGCACCTAATAAAGTGGCCACTGAATATATGATTTGTCAAATCAAGTTTTCAATACATCCAGGATGCAACTTTTATTTTCCTATATTCAATTGGAAGAGCAGAGCAATTTAGATTACAAGACTGATTCTGTAGATGGTCAACCACAGGCAAATTTGTAATACGGCAATGTGATGATGTCAACTTATATACATGGTACCCAGGATGAAACCTATACATGCTCCTGGTCAACAATTGATATAACTAGGCTACTATTTCCTTGGTAGCCCAAATATTTCAAACCTTTATTCTTTAAATAACTAAAAAGAGATGCTACCATCAGATTTGTTGAACTGTTCTGAAGCCAAACATAAGAGTTAGTAATTACTATTTGTTATTTTTTTTGTAGTTTAGTTTTCATTTACTCTTATAAGTAATGTCTTTTCAGGTTTAGGAAGCTTGATGAACATACAAAAAGCTGCAATAATATTAAATTCAAAAGTCTAATATACCTACATAGATTTGTTCCAACAGCAGAACTAGTTTCCCCTCTCTCTCCACTCTTACTAATTGCTCTTGCCTGTTATACTGGTGTGCTTTTTATGCTGTTCATTATGACACCGTGCAGGTGGGGCTACTGTACCTGGTGAATTAAATTGACTTATTATTATCAAGGTTTGGCTCCAGGTAGTCATAGCTGAAGGGTGGCTCTTCATGGCGTGCGTCTCGAACAGCCTCTGACAACCAAGTCCAATTCCTGGCCTTCACGTGTGGCATAGTTCTTAGACCCGGCAGAGCTGTTCTCACTGACAGGATAAGGGGCAAAGGCGGGCCACTGGCGTCTTAAAATCAGTTGCTCCGGGCAGATGGGGCTCATTAACCATGGATGGTAACTCATCTAGGAGAGGGAAAACTCTGATTCAAACCTCCGCTGTTTTGCGGCTATACCTGCTCACGGGAGAGGCTTGGGGAGTAAACACCAAGGGGAAAAATCTGGAGTTGGAGTCCCAAAGGTGGCTGACTGCTGTACCCAGCACTGGAACATCAACTCCTACGATGCTGCTGGCACCAAACTGCGTCATTCCTTTGGACCTGTCATCAGCATGGAGAGGGGGGGTCCCACTGTATGGGCAACAGACAGATCTCCATATCAACTCTCTCCTGGCTTGCGCCCTGGAGACTCTACCAGAGGTGCACTACCCATGGTCGACCACGACCGACAGAGGCCACACCACACATATCGAGGTATAGTCAAAACTTTGTTTTTCATGCAATCCATACAAATAGTTTGTACACATCAGTATATTGAGCTAGTGTAACAAAAGAACACTAATAGAATCTAGAATAAAGTGTCACAGTTACAGTGCAGTGCAGGCAGACTACTGTTCAAGTCCATAATGAGGTAGATTGTGAGATCAAGAGTCTATCTTATCACACTAGGGAATCATTCAGTAGTCTTATAGCAGGATAGCAGCTCCCCTTGAGCATGGTGGTACGTGCTTTCAGCTTAATGGCTGCCCGATGGAAGGGGTGACTCCTGGATGATTTATGCTGGTTGCTTTGAGACAGCAACTATGCTAACAGTGTCCATGATGTGCTGAGCTGTGTCCATAACTCTCTCAGAGTATTTGTGCAGCCAGTACGCATTACAATATTATTGCCTAAGAATCTAATTATATATTTCTTAAATAGAGTGTGTGCTTCAGAATGTTAAAATAAATATTTGGTACAGTTATCCATAAACCTAAATTTGTGCGCCAATTTATCATCTTTGCAGTTGTCCACAAAATATTTTTTTCCATATTACAAGTCCCTGCAAATGATGTTGGTTCTGATGGCAATATAGACTAATTATTGACCAGGAGAAAGCCCAGTGATAGGCAAGTGACTAGAAGAAAGCTTCTTGAATCGTGCTGTAGGATGTTTTACATCTGAGAACAGTGAAATGTATGGATTTCTTCTGGAGTTTGGCAAGATAGATGTAGAGGTTTTTTCCTCTGGCTGCAATGTCCAATAGCACAGATCTCAAATAAAAGTAGTTGGCCATTTGTAGGAAACCGGAGAGAAATTCCTTTCTCAGGTGAGTGAATCTTTGTGATTCATTACTCAAAGAGGCTGTGGAGTTTCAATTGCTGATTACATTTGAGAAAGAGATCAATATATTTTTAGATATTATGGGAATTAAGGGAGTAAATGCAAGAAAGTGACTCTGAGGTGAAAGACAAACAATAATTTTAGAGCAGGAACATGGAGCTGAATGGCCAAGTCCTCCTTTTCTTATGTTTTCATTAGAAGGGATCTCAGTCTTAGATCTCAGTCAAAAGATAGCATCTCCAAAGTACTTTTGGGGAGCCGAATTGAATAATGTACTAAATCCACAATGGGGCTTGAACTTTCTAACCATGAAATGGGAACGTTGCCAAACTGAATCAAAGTAATAGCATAAAGACTTCACAACACTAGATGCTTCATTAATGGGACATAAGGGTAATTGAAAAATCTAAACTCAAATTAATGGAATCTCTGAAGATTCAAAATATTGATTTTAATCCAGCTGCAATACTTAATTAGGTGGAGTATGTCCAGTGCCAACTAGTGATAATTATGCTTTTTAAATGTTCAGCTCTCATACTGAGATATACCTGAAATTTTAGTTCTGCACCATTCACATCATAAAGGTCAAATTGGAATATATTACATAACTACACTACTTCATAACTGAAGCCACATGAATATCTTTCAGTCATTCAGATTTTGCTGGTTCCTTCTGCCCCCTGTCGGTGTCTCCCTTTTGGTGGTTGTATTCATGCCCTCCTCCAATCTATCTTTGCAGCTTTCAGGAAACTTTTTCCACTAGGATTCAATTTCATACCAAATTCTTCTACCTTAATCATTCAAGTCCAATGAAGCAAAGGAAAATCAAGAGGTCACAGTAAGTTTATGAAGTTTACAAATTTTTCTTCTCAATCTGATATATAAATTCAGAGAAGACTGGACATCTATAGTGTGTATTATATGCTCCAAATGTAGGCACAATAGAGAGTACAAGGCACACATGCAGAAGTTGGCCTCAGAATATTTGTGAGGCCTGCTTTGGTGATGTGTAAGGAAGACTTGACTGCACATTAAGGCACAGGGTAACTTAGGTTCCTTTACTTAAAATTTACTTTTCATCTGGCTGGAATGAATGATTTCACTGTAGACACTCTCTCTAAGCTAAAAGGGTCTGGACCCTTCTTCAGTGAATCAAAACATGGTTTCTGGATCAAAGTAGTACAGAATATCCAGGAAGCTATCATATTCAGAGAATCAACAATCAATGGTGCTAATATCCATGTGGCAAGTGTTATGGGCCATGAACAGCCAACACTTGCTTTTGTAGCCATTGATCTTTCCCTTATGATTTCTGCCCAGCTTCCAAAATATCTTCACTCAGACCCAGACTTACCAGATCTACTTTTGCACTCTACACCTGTAAATCATTGGTGCTTTGAACCTCGTGTTTGAAGTAGCATAATTCAAAGAAATTTCTCATTAGCCTACCACACATAGCCTCATTAATGTGCTTAAATAGGTCTCATCCAATTTCTATAGTTGCTTTTCTCATTGTTACATGGAGTTTACTTACTCTACTGAAAGACTCTCGGGGATTTACGTACACAAGAAATATTGCAGAAATTCACATTGTTCATCTAATCTTAAAAATGGATATTGATAAATGGGTAGAGTTTAATTAGCATGCGCATTTTAACTTTCCAGCCTGGGTAAAAAAAAAAATCACTGCAGGAAAATAAATCAGTGGATTTTAAAGGTTATATCATGAATTAATTGAATTTATGATCTTTAACACTAGCTTAAAAGTACTGTTATCAAAAGTCAAAGGAACTCAAAGCTAGCTGCAGCTCTATGCTGCAATAATGACCTTGGAGTGTTTCTGCTACTTGCACATTTTGCCGTCATTCTTCAAAATATTTCAAATAAAATTTATTTTTGAAGTGCATGGCTACAGGAATTCACGTTCAACATTAAAAACAATTTACTAAGAAAATTGCTGCAATGAAAGTAATATATAGTTCAATGGACCGTTTCAAAGTCATTTTAATTATTTAAAACTGGACTAGTCACTAGTCAAGGATTAGACACTTTAATTAAAAATACTTAAGCCTGTTTGCAGTTACATTAATAAAAGTGTATCAAATTATCACTGAAATGTACCAAGAATTTTTTTTTACTAAGACTATAAGATATAGGAACAGAATTAGATCATTCAGCCCATCTAGTCTGTTCCGCCATTCCTTTATTGCTGATTTATTATCCCTCTCAACCCATTCTCCTGCCTTCTCCCCGTAACCTTTGACACCCTTACTAATCAAGAACCTATCAACCTCCACTTTTAATATACCCAATGTATTGACCTCCACAGTTGTCTGTGGCATTGAATTCCACAGATTCACCTTCTTCTGGCTAAAGAATTTCCTTGTCGTCTCTGTTCTAAAGGGATGTTCTAAAGGCTCTCACGACCAGACTATGTAACAGTTTCTTCCCCCAAGCTATCAGACTCCTCAATACCCGAAGCCTGGACTGACACCTTGCCCTACTGTCCTGTTTATTACTTATTGTAATGCCTGCACTGTTTTTGTGCACTTTATGCAGTCCAGTGTAGGTCTGTAGTCTAGTGTAGCTTTCTCTGTGTTTTTTTTAAATGTAGTTCAGTCTAGTTTTTTGTACTGTGTCATGCAACACCATGGTCCTGAAAAGCGTTGTCTCATTTTTACTATGCACTGTACCAGCAGTCATGGTCGAAATGACAATAAAAGTTGACTTGACTTGACTTGTCTTGATGTCCTTCTGTTCTGAGGCCATGCCCTCTGGTCCTAGACTCCCCCACAACAGAAAACATACTCTGCAAATCCGCACTATTTAGGCCTTTCAATATTTGATAAGTTTTAATGAGATCCCCTATCTTTCTTCTAAACTCCAGCAAGTACAGGCCCAGAGGCCCAGAGAAATGTTCCTTCTACATTAACTGTTTCATTCAAGGGATCATTGTCATGAACCTCCCTGAGTCCCCTCTAATGCTAGCACATCCTTCCTTAGATAATGGGCTCAAAACTGCTTACAATACTTAAAGTGTGCTCTGACAAATTCCTTATAAAGCCTTAGCATTACATCCTTGCTTTTCTATTCTAGTCTTCCTGAAATGAATACTAACATTGCATTTGCCTTCCTTACCACCGACTCAACCTGCAAGTAAACCTTTAGGATATTCCACCTCTGATTTTAGAATTTTCTCCCTATTTAGAAAATTGTATTTGCCTTTATTCATTCTACCAAAGTGCATGACAATACACTTCCCTACACAATATTCCACTTGCTACTTCTTTGCCCATTCTCCCAAGATATTTAAATTCTTCTACAGACTCTCTGCTTCCCCAACACTACCTCGAAACTAATCTAGCATGCTAAAAGATTTTCTATTTTAAATGTTAATTATGCAAATTATTCAGTACAAATTTGAAATATAATTTCAACTACCCCAATTTCTGACTGTTTACACTTCTCTCTGCTGCTCTATGCAATCATTTTGTTCTCGTTTTCAAATTTTTTGTATCTATTCAATGAAAATTTTAGTAAGGCAAACAGGAATAGCTTTTCATCCTGCACCTTTACTCAAAATGTTTGTTTTCAACCCTGTATTTCTGCTTTCAGAACTCATTGTACTCCTGTATATGCTTTTACACCAAACTTATCATTAGTTCTCAATTCCAGCATAGCTGAGCTGATGTCAAGACCTGTAACTTCTGGATTTCACTGCTCACTCACATCTGCCTTACCTACTGACTCCTTGCTATCAGATAAATCTGGATCAAGTTCCTCATTCTAACATCTATATTTGCTACCTATATGGTTAAAAGTGCCACAACTGCTTGGAATTACCCAGATGTTTATTTGAAAATTGGGCACAATTACTTTGGAACTAAATATGGTCTTTTCTATTTTAGATTTTGTTACAACAGTAGCAGAGAGTATAGGTACAATGAGCAGCACAGTTGTCTTCTATGCTGCAATTTCCACTGTTTGATCAAGAATATCAGAAATAATGGAATACATAGGACAATGTATGTCATTCTAGACTATTAAGCTGTTAGTGGTTAAAACTACCACCTCTGCTAGATCATTCATATTAATTTCTTCTCCAACCAGATAATTCCTCATTTCTCTGGAATATAACCACACTATATTCTCCACCATGAATGTTCTGTCTCATATATCCATCACCTTCTGTGCAAACTAATTAAATCAATAAAATCAGTTCTGGGGATGTAGTCTATACAGATGGCTATGAATAATCATTGACAGCATATGGCACTATATGCTGATTTACATGGCATATTGCTAAAACCCAAAAAATAAGTTGAACAGATATGTGACCATTTGCATCCACAATTATTCATTGATTTTTATTTTTGTGTTGGAGGATAATTTATCATGCTTTCTGCAGATTATGTGAACTGGGTGTCAAGGCCATAGAGTCTTCAACATTCATGAAATAATTCCTGAATTTATGTAAGATAGTACAACCACGAACAACGTTTTTTGGTAACCAGGGTTTAAGGGCTGATTAGCTGGTTGCTGGGAAATGGGAGATTGTCACCATGCTGCTCTGAGAAACAGGTGCTATAGCAACCATCTAGATTGGAGCAAGCCAAGGTAAGCGAATGTTAGGGGTTATTGGTGGTGTGGGAAAGGAGAAGGAAAAAGACAAGTGTATGTGGGTGCAGTTAAGATGTTTATTCATAAAGGGAACTGTGTCCTCTAAAGTAGAAACACCAAATTGATCATAGTTTAATCCTTCACCTAGACTTATCCATTTCAGTAACCATGGTAATAGTTACTGTAATGTGTAACAGTAAAACTCAGCAGACTAGGAGTAATCTCTATTCATCTAGCAAATGGTGCATGAAACATTTGATAAGAAACTAAGTGTGCTGCTTAACTCTTTCACGAGCAGAAAGCTCCAGTTTTCACATCCTCCTCTGCACCAACCTTTCACAGTAAAATGCTAAACTGAATTAATCTCATTTAGTGAGTGTTCCCTTACATGATCAATATTTCAGCGCTTATAACAATGGAGTTCATCTGAGAGTGAAGCACTGTAAATAAAATACTTACAAACAATAAAAATACTAAGTGTCTTGTTCAAATGAAAATAAGTAATTTTGAATACCAGTTTTTCATGAATTACTTGTTAAACACCAGAAAATTGATTTTCTGAAAATTTATATATGGAATCTGGAGCACTTTTGCAAATGGAACTAGAACGCATGATAATGATCATTAATACCTAAATTCAAGCACATTGATTTGTTTCAACTATTCAGCTGGCGTAACTTCAGCCAGCATTTCTGAGATTGAATGCTTTCTTTAAACTGAATCCCATCTGTTTAACTTATTCGCCCTTGATGACCATGTATGAAGTTGAACATTCAGTTGCAGTTGGCAGAAAACTACACATTCTTCTAAACTGAGGATAATCGAGGAGACCATCACAAGATACTTGATACACTTGTTACAGTATTACTACATCTATTGATCACGTGCAGCAACTTAAACTTAAGTGACTTAAGGGAAAATTGTAATTGTTCACTATGATTTGGCAAAAGTCAACTTAAACTGAAACACAAGAAAAATTAGTTCAAGTAATCTTAATTAATTGTTTGACTGGCCTTCTTGTTATGTACCTGGATTATTATTAAACTAACATCAAAGTTATAATTAGTTCTAAAACAACACCTGGTGAAACTGATGGTAACCAAATGAAAGATCTGTAAAAAAAGAAAAGAGAGAAGATAATGACTTACTGTTTGGTTATCTTCATACAACTTCAGGTCGTATCCACTCAGCTCCACACAGAAAATTATTGCTGTAACCCCTTCAAAACAGTGAATCCATTTCTTTCGTTCCGATCGCTGCCCTCCCACATCCACCATTTTAAATGTCAGCTCTTTGAAAGTAAACTTGTTTTCCACTATGCCTGTGGTCATGTCTCTTGAACGTAAAATATCTTCTACAGTTGGGATGTAGTCAGCTGCTGCAATTCTGTCAAGATCATTCAGGTAGTAGGCTGCATTGTCTTCCAAGTGATACTCGTTGGACCGGCAGAAGCATTCTTGGACTCCAGGATCACCCCACAAGCGCTTCATTACTCCAAGCAGTTCAGGTGTAATCTCTCCTTTGCTCTCAGCAGGCCCAGTCAGAGCAAAGAGTTGAACAGCATCATAAGCTCTGTCTGGGTTATGGAATTCTATTTTGAGGGTGGCTAGTGCACGGATAATGCGGGTGAGAGAGTCTATAGCATTATAAATAATGAGGGGCTTGTATTCCTTGCATGCCTCCAAGTTGAACCCGCCACTGTGGATAATTTTCATCTGCTTGACAATGGTGCTTTTGCCTGAGTTGCTGGTTCCCAGCAGCAGGAGTTTGATCTCACGGCGCTGACGCTGACTCTCTGAGCGGAGATGCCGATCAATCCTCCTGGAACGCCTTGCTGCCTCCTTCTCCTCAGAGCTTTGACGACATCCCATGTTCCTTGTGATGTGGTTGGCTGAAGGGAGACTGTACTTCTTGAAAGCTGCAGTGGTTGCTGCAGTAGGCTTGTCAGGTATACGGTGCACCTCACACTAAAGTAAAAGCAATGTCAGATGATCAAACAGGCAAGTACCAATTCAGTCAGTCTCAGCAGGGGTGAGCAAAAAAGTGCAGCAACCACTTGCAGGTCCAGAACTCAGTAGATTTCATGGCATTCCCCTCCTTTATGCAAGAAAGATGGCTTATTCCAGTTGATGGAATGCCTTTCCCTTTTCAGCAATGTAGTTTGTGTTAAATTCTTGTTCAAATTGGACATCATTATTCAGTATCCATTCCTTCTAGAGATGACAGGCATGTCCATGTAGCCTCAATTCCCTCTCACTTATTATCTGTCACTGTCTTGGGAGGGTAGCAAGTGCACAGAGGAATTGCACAGTTTTCTGATTTGATTACCTCAAACCTGAACGGCGTTCATAACCACCAGTGACAAATCTATCTGCCAAACAAACAAAAATGAATCATTAGGATACTTTTCCTTTGGATTCTAAACCGAGATGACTAACTGAAGGAGAAAAACAGGCTACAGATTTTCAAATCTCAGAAATGAATGATTTTTAAATGTAAGTTATCGCTTCTTAAAAACAGAATCATATGTTTTTTTATGGCATTGAGAAAACTTCCCTTAAATCTTAAACTACTGAATAGATGCTGGTTTTGTGGTTACTGCAAAAATCGAATTTGCTACAATAAACCTGGACTGTTAATTGAGCCTTGGATTAGTGTATGCAAAATTGCATAGAGACTAAGCTCTTTGAAATGTCTATAATCATTTGAAAGATGTATCTAATATCAATAAATTCTGAGAAAGGTTTGTCAAATGTATTAAAGACCAAGAAAACTTATTTTAGTTGTGACCAGTTTTCAGAGAATTGGATGTTTTCCAACTCCCTTTATTACAATCAGCTGCCCACTTGAAATAGACAATAAGTAGCAATATGTCAGCAAGAGGCAGAAAGTATCTAAGCAGTTGAGGGAACAAAATTGCCACTATAGAAGCTTCTCTGGTTTGGGAAGAGGAAGTCAAGTTTAAATGGCTACTATGTTTTGCATAAGGCCTAGAAGACTGTTCCCTTAATGCAGCACTACATAGGTAAATGTTTTTACTTACTCTTATGCAAATCTCATTTTGTCCAGCAGGAAATTTACAGTGAAATCTACTCAGGCATTAGTAAAATTGGGCTAATAAGATTTCCATTTTCATAAATTCTTAAAACAGGTGGATTATCTTTCCCATCTGCAGAGTTTTGTTGCTTAAAAGAGCAGTGCCTGGGAAGTATTGTGTTCGACTTCCCAATCCCTTCTAGCATGCCTGTCCATGGCCTCTTCTACTGCAGTGATGAGGCCACTCTCAGGTTGGAGGAGCAACACCTCAAATTCTGTCTGGGTAGCTTCCAACCTGATAGCATGAACGTGGATTTTTCTAATTTCCATTAATTTCTCACCTTCCCCTTTCTGTATATTTTTCCATTCCCCATTCTGCCTCTTCTCTTACTTCTCTTCTCACCTACCCATCACCTCCCTCTGATGCTCCTTATCCTTCCCTTTCTTCCAAGGTCTACTCTCCTATCATACTCTTTCCTCCTCAGCCCTTTAACATTTCCATCTAACACCTCCCAGCTTCTCACTTCATCCCCCTACCTAGTTTCACCTATCACTTTCTCCCCTTCCTTTCTAGTCCCAATGTAGGGTCTCAGCCCAAAACATCAACTGTTAATTTTTCTCCATAGATGCTGCCTGACCTGCTAAGTTCCTCTGGCATTTTATTTGTATTACTCTGAATTTTCAGCATGTGCAGGATCTCTTGTGTAATTCATTTTTCTGTTGGTTAGGAAGCATTAAAGTTCCATGATAGTCATGTGCCATTACTCACATTATGGATCTGATGATTGAATGATTTAATAACTCAGTGTATGCATTTTCCTTCTAAATTCACCACATTTCTCATGTGTTAAGTCAATTCATAAGCACCATCCTGCTTCTTAGATGATACAATAGACTTTGTTCTTTCTAACATCAAACATGGGAGAATTTCCGTGCCATGACAGCTGGCAAGATAACCATCGCTAATAAAAACAATTGGCATTCAATATCACAGCAGTTGCCACACGGTCAATTTTCCATGGGAAGGGAAAATCTCTGGGTTTTGCACAAAGACATTTTTAACACCACAGTTTTCAGAAAAAAATTGTTGTACATATTAAGTTACAAATTATTTATGAAGTAATATTGCCATTGTTTTGGAGATGATGCCTGATGCATTTCACTTTACTTGCGATAATATTTTTCATGTTACCTGTGATAATATCTATCAATAACCCACTACTGAAATTTTATAACAGTCAGCTGCACAGCAACCATCCTGTTACCCTGTTAGCCATTGCTTGTAACAATGTAAAGGCAGTTCCATTAGCTCCTAATGTGCTGTCAGCTGACTGTATCCACCAGGCTAGGTTTATCATCAGCACTCTGTTGCTTTCTGAACAGCAGGAGCAGAATAGCACTAAGAAGGAGAATCAGGAATGCAAACAATTGTAGTCTTCCAGCCCTGCTCAAAACCAGAAATAACTAAAACCAAGCAAAATAGCAACTGTTCAACATCGAATTGTTACAGTCTCTAGGGGCAGATGCTGGTAGTAAACCGGTTAAAGATTTGAAAATGATTCTGCATGTATTACTTTGAATTCCAGTGTACTGTATTTGGTCAGTTTGCTCTCTGAGTGTCCTGTTTCTCCTCTGTATCCTTGTTTTGTATGTTGTTAGGTAACTTTGTCCTTGACTCTGCACATGTGCTTCCTTGGACCATCCTCTGGTTGGACAGATGCTCCAAACTAATTTTAATAACTGGTTCAAGCATCAGTAATCCTTAAAACTCATCATTTCATTCCTATACAGCTGAAAAATCACACAATACTTCATTGCTATTTTCCTGCCTAACACAAGATGACACTTCAAAGGGAGTCTCAATCCCAGATCGTGAAAGACGTTAAATGCATACAAGTTCTTCTTTCTTACAAATCTCCATTACAAGTTGTATTTTAATTTGCCCACTGCCCACAATGTGCATAGAAATGTTAGATTAGATCTCTGAGACATCTTAAACAACAGTTTGTTCGGTTAACAATTCTTTTTTGAGTGGTGTAATTCTAAAGATGGTGAGTTAGAACAACTGTTCCAAATATAAAGCTGTCCTTAGATCAAAAAAATCCACCAGTCCTTTAGCAATATCATTGCACCAAATAATGTGCCCACTGGACAAAGATTTACAGCAATGGAAATATCAAAGACTGCTCAGCCAGTTGCTTGTTAAATGATTTAGATTTTTTATTTATTTCATCTTCATTCTTACTATGTTACACATGCAGTTTGAGATTTAGCATACTAGTGCCTGTACTTTACATATTGATTCCTTCATTAAAACTTCAAAGTATGGCATGCTTGCATAACAACAGAAGCAGTATATTTGTCCTTCAAACACTATAAAATTGTCAAATTAAGACAAAATTATGTTTTGAACCATGATGGTGAGAAGATAATTTACCACTTACTAAAAAATAAAAAACTCCATAGTGTAAGTCTCAAGATGGCATGAATATTTGCCAGTACTTTATCCCAATTTAACTTTGTACAGCATCACAAGGACAAACACTGTTAGCTCATCATCACTCTTGCTTCTGAAAGCAATGGGTACAAATGTGATTGAGTGTTGTATTGTAAATCAATGATTCCATCTGTAACCATAAAACAGAACCACCTATATCATCTTTGTCAAAAATTATTATCGTTTTCTCCATTTCTGTAAAATAAGGAATATCCAAAGGGAAGCTCCCACTCCTCCAGGCTATAGCAGCATGAAAATGAGTTTAATTGATAGAAAAACAAACAACACACACAAAATGCTGGTGGAACACAGCAGGCCAGGCAGAGTCTATAAGGAGAAGCACTGTCGACGTTTCGGGCCGAGACCCTTCATCAGGCCTGAAGGGTTTGGTAGAACTTTTACTGCTCGAAAAAGTGCTAATAAAGCTAAACAAAACATGTCTGCAGCACCAAGGGTTAAAGATTGTAATCCAATAATGCTAATTGAGAAGGCTTATATAGCGAGGCAGAGTAGATTTTTTCAACTAGGTGTGCCAATGTCATCATTTGCATTCTGTTCTTTTAATAAAAATACATTTTTATAGTCAATGGAAATGCAGAGAAAATGAGACTAATTCTGGGCTTTTAAAAAAATTGTTGATGATGATGTGCCACCTTTTAAAGTTTACTATGATTTCACAAAAATTATGATTTATTTTCAAAATATTCATTTTAATATTATTTCCTTTAAATTAAACCATTCTCTATTAGTGAAGCAGCAGCTGAGTAAACTTGTATTGAAGTGACTTCAAGGTCATGGTTGACGTCATTATAATTGACAGGAGAACATTTCTTTACCAAATGTTGGTAGCATACGTCAAAAACAGAAACAAAATAATTTTTTCAAAGTTACTCAAATGAGCATTAGCAATGTGAAATTTTTTGGAATGTGTTTAAATGGTTGAGTATTTTATAAATCAGTATTTCAGTACTAATAGAACATTTTATTATCTATCTGTTCTTCCATTTACAATTGGGTTCCCTTGATACTTCATTTAACTTGTAGATTCTTGAGTGGGCATGATGTGTGCACATTATTCTTTACAAGTTGCTACTTTAAAACAGGATGCCAAACCAAAGAGTACTAGCCCATAGGACGAGCTAATTAGTCAGGTTAGGAAGATGGAGATGTTTCCTTCGCTGGTTCTGGAAACTTTCCTTGGCTATTTACAGCCTAATGGTTGGATTATCTTTCCAACAATAGATGGCACAATTTGCTATGATGTGTGCTGTGAGGCAATCCTCATGAAGGGTCTTGGCCTGAATTTCAACTGTTTACTCTTTTCCGTAGATGCGGTGTGGCCTACTGAGTTCATCCAGCATTTTGTGTGTGTTACTATGATATACATTGGAATGCAAGTCATTGTCTTTTATCACCTACATCTTCATCACATTCTTTTATATTTTAGGTTCTTTCTCAATTTCTCTCAATTTTAAGAGATGCAAAGTCTACTAAATGAATCTGGTGATACTCCAAAATATCACTCATACATTGTCTTGTATAAATCTGGGAGATTTTGTATTTCACACTTAAGATCCTCCTCATTGTGGCATGTTTCTGAGTCATTTGATCTGATAAACCATGGATGAGGTTGAGGATTAACCAGTCAGGAGAGATTGATGATGGGAGTGTATATACCACTGGACTAAATATGCCTAGGAATTATCTCTGAAGATGGCAGAGCTTGTCATTGAAATGTCAGTTAAGTTTTATGTCTATACCTGGCTTGAAGCCCAAGAAGAGTTTATTCATCAGATATTTATATGAGCCCATCTAGGTTCTCTACTGTACACAAGACAAGCCCCCAATCTAAGTTGAGTCTCATTGATGTAGAGGAGGTCACACTGGGAACATTGCATTCTGTAGATGACACCAACAGACTTGCAGGTGAAGTGTTACTTCACCTGGAAGGACTGTTTGGGACCATGAATGGTGGCGAGTGAGGAGGTGAATAGGCAGGTATAGTATTTGAGCTACTTGCAGGGATAAGTGCCAGGAGGAAGATCAGTGGAGAGTGATGAATGAACAAGAGAATCATGGAAAGAGCTATCCCTGTAGAAAACGGAGAGTGTGGAGGAGGTAAAGATATTTGGTTGTAGGATGCCATTGAAGATGGCAGAAATTGTGGAGAATGGATGCTGAGGCTCATGGGTTTGCAGGTAAGAACAAGATGAACTCTAAACCCTGTTAAGGTAGCAGGAAGATGGGGTGAGGGCAGATGCTCAGGAAATGGAGGAGATGTGGTGAGGGCAGCATCAACGGTGGAGAAAGGGAAACCCTGTTCTTGGAAGAAGGAGGACAACTCAGATGTTCTGAAAAGGAAAGCCTCATTCTGAGAACTAATGTGGTGGAGAGAGAGGAACTGAGAAATGGAAATGGCATTTTTACAAGTGACAGGTTGGGAAGCGGTATATTTTATTTGTTTAGAGATACGGTGCAGCACCAGCCCCACATGCCCAATGAGCTACATAACCCAGCAACCCACCTATTTAACATTAGCCTAATCACAGGATAATTTACAATCGTCAAGATAGCTATAAAAATCTGTAGATTTATATAAAAAAAAAGAACAGTAGGCTCTCTGTTTGCAAAGATGGAGACAGAGAGATCGAGAAAGCAGAGGAGGGTGTCGGAAATGGACTAAGTGAATTTTAGGCAGGGTGGGAGTTGGCGGCAAAGTTGATGAAATTAATGAGCTCAGCATGACTGCATGAATCAGCACCAGTGCACTTGTCAATGTGTTGCATTTGCCTTTGTATTATTTTGTCACCAGTTCTCTGTGCTCGCAGTACTTCCCATCAGGGTCTGTATACATGAGGCATTTGTCAGTGTTCAATTAATATTGGATTAGTATAAGCTCAAGCACCACAAGAGGAAGGTTAAGGCAAACTGTACAAATTATAGCTGTTTCTTTGCAGTATCATTAAGTTTAATAATGTCAGTCTACTGAAGAAAAGTGATATAAAAATTACTGTCAATACAAGACTGAAATATTTTCATTCCGACTCAGCTAGGTGTTGTTAAGGATTAAGTACTTCGAGCTCTGATATCTTTAGAAAAAAGGATGAAACATGAAATGGATATTAATCAGTGGCAATATTAATTTTTTAAAAATAGGATGATAGAGCCAGAGAGTGAAACAGTATGAAAGCAAGGCCATTGGCCCAACTGGTCCATGCTGACCAAGATGCCCTATCCAGCATTTGACCAAAGGATTTAAATAAGTGGTGGAAATATTGCAGAGGAGTTTCATGCAGGAGATGAAAAAGTGATGTATGGGCACTGTATATATAAGAAATGTCTTTTTGAAAGTGTGCCCTTAGCATTCCACTTCTGGACAAATTGAAACTTGTTTTAAAATCATGATTTACAAACATCTTCAATGATGAAAGTATCAACTACAGGTTTAGTAGTTAGTGGATAAAAATATCCTTAGCATCAATTTTGCTGGAGCCTTCAGTGCTCATTGCTACTAAAACTGTGGAGCAGGCTGGCTGATCTACAGATGCAAGGTTCAGAGCAGGGTATCTTCTTGATGTAGCAGAACTGATGTTATGTATTCACACTGGTAAAAGGATAACAAATTGGCTTCTTTATCCTTCTGGTGCTGTTCTGTCTGATCTCAAGATCATGTCCTTCTTCCACTCCCCTTCAGATCAAGGAGGATCTCATGCAAGATACAATGACCAAGTACTCCCTTTCTCCTGATGACTATTTTAAGATCTCCATTAAAACAATGAAATGGAACAATAATTCCATGAAAAACTTAGAATTTCCAAATTAATACTGGTAAAATGTATTAATGTCAAAAATAAGCCCAAAAAAACTCCTAATGAGTTTTTAAATTTCTCCCCCAGTACCAAATGAGCAGTAAATGCTGACACATACTGAAGTGGTGTGTAAGCTTTGTGCAGTGGCAGTGTAGTAGCAATGCAAGTTGATCTGAGGCATGATTATTGCTAACACAAAATTGAGCCAAAGGACCTGTTTCCAAGCTTTACAGCTGTATGACTTCATGACTGGATGGTATGCTAACTCCCCTGTAGTAACAGCCTGCATGCTGCAGAACAGTTGATCAGCATTGGGAAAGACTATCAGTTGAAGAGCTCACCATCAAAATGTCATGCTTTTTTCTTAGTGAACACTAGCAGGAGTTTATTTACCAGTAAGGCCTTTAATGGCTTTTTTTTTTAAAAAGCAATTATTGGAAATTGAAAATAGAATGATAAAAAATCCTGGAAATACTCAGCAGGTCAGGCTGCAACACTGGATAATGGGTTAATATTTCAGGTTGAAGATCGTTTATCAGAACCTTTTAAAAATCTTTCAATGGCCTTCCTTAGTACATAGCTCAACCCCTTCACTGAATGCAAGCCAAATATCTGCAGAAAGCATCTGAGACTGGTTACTCTCAAAGTGTAAAGTTTTACATCATATGGAATTGTCCACAGATGCCATGATGGTGTTGCCACCTTAAGCAAAGGTAAAGAGTGATGATGAATTTCACCATTGTCTCCCATAGCCCACCACAGCTTTTGATTAACAGTAAGAAAAGCTTGAGGGACGAGGGAGGAGTAGTAAATTATTTTTATTTTTCATATTTGTGTTATATCAGGAGACATTGAAGGTACTTGATACATTTAATTTTTAAAATTTGAACTTCATTAGTATATATGAAAAAATATAAGCAAAGGATATCTGTCATATCAAAAAGTAGGTACTTCACACTGATACATGACAAATGTCCACTGGTGTAGTGGCCCAGTTAAGTAATCCAAAATAAATAGGACAAGATCTCTGTTAAATGAGAAGATGAAGGAATAAAAGTCCTACACATTTAACACCGATACTAGAAAGGACCTGTGGATCAATTAACACAGAAGACTTGTCAAGAAAAACATTAATGTTTTGGGATAAAAGTTACTGCTTTTACCTTTGTGTTTGCAAGTAGGTGGGCAGTAAAAAATTCCAAAGCTTTTTAATGTAAATACTGTGCCCTTTCACCTTGAATTTACTTTTCCCAAGCAGTTTGACTTCATGTACTGAATGATTTCATGATCCTGAATAAATCTGGCAATATACTGATTACTGCATTGCTCATTCTGAATAATTGGAGCGGACCTGGGATTGATGATGACTGGATTATGTTGTAGATTTAATGATGCCAATTTTATTGATGTCTCAATTAGCAGCTTCCAAATTTAGCCGTCAACAGTGTAATTTCACTAAATAATATTGAAATATTTTGTTATTAAGTACATTATGAAATTGATATATTCAGCTTTATGTTTTGGTTGTCTAAATTAAGGAGGAATATTTAGGCTTATAAATAAGTTTCCAAAATGAGGAGCTGACATGATTCTAGCAGTTCTCCCAATGCAGGCATTCTCTTCTAAATCTAATAATTCTCACAATTCTGTTAAGTCCTTTCCCTTCTGCCAATCCCTTCAAATTCTAGCAGCTGTATCCTTTCATGATATTGGTAGTTTATCTCTGTTGCTGTTTGTGGCAACCCTCTCCCTTCCTCAAATACGGTCAACACCTTTCTGAGTCTGGCAACACTCACCTTCTTCCCATCTAGGCAAGTCCCTCCTCCCTTCAGCCATCTCTTTCCTCTCCTCTGGTTCCAGCAACCCTCCCCTTTTACAGATTCTAGCAACTGTGGGGGTGCCATGGTAGTGTAGAGGTTAGGGCAATGCTATTACAGCTTGAGGTGTTCTGGAGTTCACAGTTCAATTCCGGCATCATCTGAGAGGAGATTGTAGGTTCTGTCAGTGAACTGCATGGGTTAATTGGTCATTGTAAAATATTCTGTGATTAGACTAGGGTTAAATGGGTGGATGGCTGGGTGGTGTGGCTCGTTCTGTGCTGTAGCTCTAAATAAATAAATAAACAAACTTTCTGCCTCTTTCCCAGTTTAGGTAATTTTCTTCCATTCTCCCAATTCTGAAGTCGTCTGTTTTCTTAATTATCAGAGTTGATTATTATTGCCAAAAAGCAGTAAGATTGAGGATTATGAAAATTTCAAAATTATGCAAAAGAGGTCCAAATCCTTTATAGGAAAAGTGGAAATGTACTATGTGAAAAGCGTAATGAGAAACATAAAATCAGACTGCAAAATCGGCTGTTGGTGTATAAAAAGAAAAAAATAGTTTTGGTTAATGATGGTCCCTTGTAAACTAAGACAGAAGCTATTATATCGAGGCACAATGAAATAGCAAAGAATTTAAATAAGTATGTAGTGATTTTTCTTTAGAGAACACAGAAAACCTCCCAGACATAATGTAAATAAGAAGCTCAAAGAAATTAGCATGGTAAAACATATTTTTTGGAGTTACTAATGGGATTGAAATGTAGTAAATCACAAGGACCTGATGACTTGCAACCTAGAGTTTGAGGAGTTGTTTGCGGAGGTAGTTGACGCATTTGTATTCATTTTATAAAGTTCTATGGATTGAAGGAGAATTTCCAATGATTGGAAGGTAGTATTGAATTGACTTTATTTCTTACATCCTTCACATACATGACAAGTAAAAATCTTTATGTTATATCTCTGTCTAAATGTGCAATCATAATAATTGATAATAATTTATAATAAATAGAACAGTCAACGTGACATAGAAATACACTCAAATCAGCGTGAGTTAATCAGTCTGATGGCCTGGTGGAAGAAGCTGACCCCGGAGCCTGTTGGTCCTGGCTTTTATGCTGTGGTACCAATTCCCGGATGGTAGCAGTTGGAATAGATTATGGTTGGGGTGACTTGGGTCCCCAATGATCCTTTGGGCCCTTTTTTCACACCTGTCTTTGTAAATGTCCTGAATCATGAGAAGTTCACAACTACAGATGTGCTGGGCTGTCTGCACCACTCTCTGCAGAGTCCTGCAATTAAGGGATGTAGCCCCAGTAATTTAAGAAAGGAATGCAAGATCCTGTCATCAGTGGTGGAGAAAATATTAGAACCTATTATAGAGGAATTTATAATAGGACTGGGAAAAGTCCGCATGGCTCAATGAAAGAGAAATTATGTTTAATGGTTCTATTATGGTGCCCAGCAGGGTGTCACAGGGATCTGTGCCAGGTCTCCAGCTGTTCACGATCAATACCAATGATTTGGTGAAATATATCCAAGTTTGCTGATGATACAAATCTCGGTGGCATGTAGTCAGAAAGATGCAGAGAGGTTTCTTGGATTGTAGAGGTAGGTATAGACAGATAAAATGAATGGGTAGGGAAGTGGCAAATGGAATTTAATGTTGAAAAAAATAGGATCATCCTATTTGGTAAAGAAAGTAGAAAAGGAGTGTATTTACAAAGAGCGAGAATTTTAAGGTGTTCGGTAGGACAGGATGTCTTTATGTTTATTTTTTATTTAGATATATAATGTGGAATAGGCCCTCTGGCCCTTTGAGCTGCACTGCTCAACGACTCCCAACAATCCTGATTTAGCCCTAACCCAATCACAGGACAATTTATAATTACCAATTAGTCTACCTGGTATATCTTTGGACAGTGAGAGGAAACCAGAGCACTGGGTGAAAACCCATGCATGCCACAGGGAAGATGTTGAGACTCCTTACAGATGACACCAGAACTGAACTCTGATCTCTAATGCCCCAAGCTGTAATAGTGACGTGCTAACAGCTATGCTAATGTGGTACTAACACTGTATTTGAATCACTGAAAAGTAGTATGTAGTTACATCAAAAATATTAGGTAGGTAAATGGTATCTGTATGCCTTTTTAAATTATTAAGGGAATCAAGAGATTAAATTGATGCTGAGGTAAAAGATGAGACATGATTTTATTGAATGGCAGAGCAGAGACAAGGGACAAAATAGCCTGGTTTTACTTGTTATGTTCTTAGGATTGTGACAACTCTCCTTTTCCAAATTCTGGCAACTCTCTCCCTTCCTCCTGTTTTCCTGCTTTTGATAACACTTCCCTTCTCCCTATTCTGGCAATTTCTCTTATGATTTTGATAACTCTTTTCCCACCTGATTATGGCAGCTCGCCTTCTCATGGTTTTTTTAACGCTTTCCTTCTCCTGATTCTGACTACAGTCACATATTCTGGCACCCTCATCCATCTTGCATTTCTGATGACTTCCACAACACCACCATCCCCCCACCACCTCTTCTGTTGATTCCAGTAACATCTTCTCTCAACCCCCTTTACTTCATTTGCGCACTACCGGTATTTGATCAACTACATAACAAAGAAGGAAGAACCAGCAGTTAAAATACTCAACAGGAGGGGAGACCATTTTGGGCATTGCAAACAGATGTACCACAAGTAGGTTGCTGGAAGTACTGGTTCTTTCCTTGAAAAAAACAAGGTCAGAAGGTGTATGGGAGCACCACCATGTGCAAGGTCCCCCTCTAGATCAGGTGCTATTCTGATTTGGGAATGTATCTCTTTTGTTTTAAATTATGACACTTCCCATCCCTGGGACTACAGCACTTACAGATGGCTCACCACTACTTTCTGAAGGAAAGCTAAGGATAGGTAAGGAATGCTAGCACTCCATTTCATAAACTAGTACATTTGAAATAGCTCCTCAATAAACCTCTGCCCTTTATTGCTTCTATTATTCACTCTCCTTCTGAGATGCTTTTAAAGCTTCTTTATCTCAACTTGTGGTGTTCTTTTCTAATTTCTCCTTTGGTGGCTCAGTGTTTAGCCATTTGATAATGCATTGGGACGTCTGTTTCACTGAAGGTGATATAGAATGCAACATGAACAATGGATCAAAAAGCAGAATGTAATCTTTAGTCTTTGGAATGGAAGGAATCTTAATGCTTGTACTTCAAGAACCACTTTAAGATTAAGATTACTTTTGAATGCATAACAACACCCTGGAAGTGGTTGAACAGAATATAATTTTAAAGCTTGGATAATATATTAAAATTAGAAATGAAGTTAATAACATGGAAGATTGTTCCAAACTTCAGAAACATGCTGACAGGCTGGTGAAGAGATCAGACTTGTGGTAAATGAAGTATAGTAGAGGGAAGGCTGAAGTGATAAATCTTAGGACAGGAATAAAGAGAGGGGATATAAATTATATTGCACAATTTTCCGGAAGAGGGATACATAATACTTAAAATTGCCAGAACAAATTGAAAAAGTTATGTTCAAACACTGTAAAAATGCATATAAGATCTTTGACTTTATAGAGATGTACCAAGAAATAGGATTATGTATTCCAATTTGTGGCATTGACCTCCCACATCATGAAGGCCTTGGAAAGACTTGTTCTAGAGCAGCTCTGGCCCATGGTTAGGCCACACTTAGACCCCCTCCTGTTCACTTATCAGCCCCGACTAGGAGTTGAGGAAGCCATCATCTACCTGCTGAACCGTGTCTACGCCCACCTGGACAAGCTGGCAAGCACTGTGAGGGTCATGTTTTTTGACTTCTCCAGTGCGTTCAACACCATCCACCCTGCTCTGCTGGGTGAGAAGCTGACAGTGATGCAGGTGGATGCTTCCCTGGTGTCATGGATTATTGATTACCTGACTGGCAGACCACAGTACGTGCGCTTGCAACACTGTGTGTCAGACAGAGTAGTCAGCAGCACTGGGGCTACACAGGGGATTGTCCTGTCTCCCTTTCTCTTCACCTTCTACACCGCAGACTTCAACTACTGCACAGATTCTTGCCATCTTCAGAAATTTTCTGATGACTCTGCCATAGTTGGATGCATCAGCAAGGGAGATGAGGCTGAGTACAGGGCTGTGGTGGGAAACTTTGTCACATGGTATGAGCAGAATCATCTGCAGCTTAATGCGAAAAAGAGCTGGTGATAGACCTGAGGAGGGCTAAGGCACTGGTGACCCCTGTTTCCATCCAAGGGGTCAGTGTGGACATGGTGGAGGATTACAGATACCTGGGGATACGAATTGACAATAAACTGGACTGGTCAAAGAACACTGAGGCTGTCTACAAGAAGGGTCAGAGCCGTCTCTATTTCCTGAGGAGATTGAGGTCCTTTAACATCTGCCGGACAATGCTGAGGATGTTCTATGAGTCTGTGGTGGTCAGTGCTATCATGTTTGCTGTTGTGTGCTGGGGCAGCAGGCTGAGGGTAGCAGACACCAACAGAATCAACAAACTCATTCGTAAGGCCAGTGATGTTGTGGGGGTGGAACTGGACTCTCTGATGGTGGTGTCTGAAAAGAGGATGCTGTCCAAGTTGCATGCCATCTTGGACAATGACTCCCATCCACTCCGTCCACTGGTTAGGCACAGGAGTACATTCAGCCAGAGACTCATTCCACTGAGATGTAACACTGAGCGTCATAGGAAGTCATTCCTACCTGTGGCCATCAAACTTTACAACTCCTCCCTCGGAGTATCAGACACCCTGAGCCAATAGGCTGGTCCTGGACTTATTTCCACTTAGCATAATTTACTTATTATTATTTAATTATTTATGGTTTTATATTGCTATATTTCTACACTATTCTTGGTGTGACTGTAACGAAACCCAATTTCCCTCGGGATCAATAAAGTATGTCTGTCTGTCTGCTTTCCATGCTACTATGTAGAAAGTGGGTTTTACCTAGAGTGGAACTTGATTTAACCATTTCCAGGTCACACTGTTCCACCCCAAAAATTTGACCAGGTACTAAGTAATGATTTCTGTACCTGATGAATTTTAACATCGGTTTCAGCTGATGATGTCACCTCTCAATCATCATTGCTTTTCAATGTTCCTACCATAAATTTCAAATTTTATATCCAAGTTATATCACTGTTTTTTAATAGTCACAAAAAAGCAGCATTCTGTTCTGCTGTGTGTTCTGTTGGAATGCAATCTGAAGGAGCACTCATTACTGAAGGAGATTTAAGCGGGTTACTGAAAAACTCTCTGGGGCTATTTTCACAGGTTGAAAAGTACTGGCAGTCACCACAGACACTTACACATTGACTTTGGTGACTAGTTGCCATGGTTGCTTTCCTAGTGATCCCAGTGACAGCACTTTTTGAGCGGAGACCTCAGGCAAGACATTGGAGGTGCCTGAAAGAAAGATCAGAGACCCCAAGGGATGAGATAGGAGTGCATGTAAACTTGAAGACCCTAGCCCTGTAGAATTTCCTGGAATACATAGTCCTAACTTCATCACTCCAGGATGCATGGTCTTCACAGACTCGCGTTTGTCAAGACAGCCAAACCTGGAATATATATATGTATAGAATAATGGTATATACAAGACATAGAAGGAGGCCATTTGGCCCATCAGGCCAGAGCAGATTGGAGAATTGCTACCCAGTGAAATGCCATCTTAGATCTCTGGTCTAAGTATACCCTAGCACTTACTGTGACATACAGTGGCATGCAAAAGTTTGGGCATCCCTGGTCAAAATTTCTGTTACTGTGAATAGTTAAGATGAACTGATCTCCAAAAGTCATAAAGTTAAAGATGAAACATTCTTTTCAACATTTTAAGCAAGATTAGTGTATTATTTTTGTTTTGTACAATTTTAGAGTGAAAAAAAGGAAAGGAGCACTATGCAAATGTGGTGATGAGAGATTTGAGCTCTCCGATAACTTTTATTAAGGTCTCAGACCTTAATTAGCTTGTTAGGGCTATGGCTTGTTCAGAGTCATTGTTAGGAAAGGCCAGGTGATGCAAATTTCAAAGCTTTATAAATACCCTGACTCCTCAAACCTTGTCCCAACAATCAGCAGCCAAGGGCTCCTCTAAGCAGCTGCCTAACACTCTGAAAATTAAAATAAATGATGCCCACAAAGCAGGGAGAAGGCTATAAGAAGATAGCAAAGTGTTTTCAGGTAGCCATTTCCTCAGTTCGTAATGCAATTAAGAAATGGCAGTTAACAGGAATGGTGGAGGTCAAGTTGAGGTCTGGAAGCCCAAGAAAACTTTTCGAAAGAACTGCTCGTAGGATTGCTGGAAAGGCAAATCAAAACCCCCGTTTGACTGCAAAAGACCTTCAGGAAGCAGACCCTGGAGTGGTGGTGCACTGTTCTACTGTGCAGCGACACCTGCACAAATATGACCTTCATGGAAGAGTCATCAGACGAAAACCTTTGCCCGGTCCTCACCACAAAATTCAGCAACAGAAGTTTGCAAAGGAACATCTAAACAAGCCTGATGCATTTTGGAAACAAATCCTGTGTACTGATGAAGTTAAAATAGACGTTTTTGGCTACAATGAGCAAAGACAGGTATGTTTCAAGAAAAAGGTGCAGAATTTCATGAAAAGAACACTGCTCCAACTGTTAAGCACGAAGGTGGATCGATCATGCTTTAGGCTTCTGTTGCAGCCAGTGGCATGGGGAACATTTCACTGGTAGAGGGAAGAATGAATTCAATTAAATACCAGCAAATTCTGAAAGCAAACATCACACTGTCTGTAAAAAAAAAAAGCTGAAGATGAAAAGAGGATGGCTTCTACAACAGGATAATGATCCTAAACACACCTCAAAATCCACAATGGGCTACCTCAAGAAGTGCAAGCTGAAGGTGTTGCCATGGCCCTCACAGTCCCCCGACCTAAACATCATCGAAAATCTGTGCATAGACCTCAAAAGAGCAGTGCATGCAAGATAGCCCAAGAATCTCACAGAACTAGAAGCCTTTTGCAAGGAAGAATGGGTGAAAATACCCCAAACAAGAATTGAAAGACTCTCAGTTGGCTACAGAAAGCGTTTACAAGCTGTGATATTTGCCAAAGGGGTTTGTACAAAGTACTGATCATGCAGGGTGCCCAAACTTTTGCTTCGGGCCTTTTTCCTTTTTTGTTATTTTGAAACTGTAAAGGATGGAAATAAAAAAGTAATCTTGCTTAAAATATTAAAGAAATGTGTTATCTTTAACTTTATGCCTTTTGGAAATCAGGTCAACTTTTACTTGCTTAGTTATTCAACATAACAGAAATTTTGACTGGGGCGCCCAAACTTTTGCATACCACTGTAGGTTGTAAGTTGTGTGGAACAATACCTGCTCACAGTTAAGAAAAAGAAGGAAAAGTTCTAATTGACTTAGTTCAAATCTGCAAAGAGGAACCATTCCTCTACCCCTGCTTCCACTTGACACAACTGCCACTTTATCCTGGGATTTCAGTGAGCCCTGAATAGGTCTCATGAAAGTAATGTTCTTTTGGTATAGCACAATCTCTTATGAGAAGTGAAAGATGGACACTTCCACGTTTTTAGTCAATGAGGCGTAACAATTTACCTGGTAAGATTGTGGCATGCTTGTTTGCAGAGGCCTCTCTAGGGCCAACAAAACATGCAAATATTTCTCTTAACATTTTTTCTTGTGATCGCAAGACAATGTTGGACATTGGTAATACAAAATTCTGCAAGTCTGCTTCATTGGTTCATCGGAAAAAATTACGGCTGGGAAGCTTTATGTCCAGGCCCTCATTCTGCAGTGTTCCTATTACAGCTACCCAGGAGAGGAGGCATCAGAGAATGTGTGGGAGAGAACAGAAGCACAGGGGGTGTACTAGAGTCCTTGCTGAGTTGGGGGTCAGCTGTCCCATTGGTGCTGCTCTCTAATTTTTGTGCCCTGGAAGACAAGCTGGTTGCCTTTGTCTGCAGCTGACCTAGTGCAAGATGAGGAACTGCTGCATGCTTGTTCTTGTAAAAACATGGTTTGAAGACAACATCCCATGCACCATCAATCTTCAGGCCATGCCACTCAGAGACTTGTGCTAATAATATTTTGTGACTCTGTGGTATTGTAGCTATACAGTATAAGCTGTGTGCTATGTATAACTCTGTTTTGCACCTTGGCCCCAGAGGTGTTTTGTTTAGCTGTATACATGTGTATAGTTGGACATAAGGTATAAGACATAAGAGCAGCTTTAAGCCACTTAGCCCATTGAGTCTGCTCCACCATTCCATCATATTCTAAATGGACATCCCTCTATTCTGAGGCTGTGCCCTCTGGTCCTAGACTTACCCATTATAGGAACCATCCTCTCCACATTCCATCTGTCTAGGCCTTTCAATATTTAATAGGTTTCAATGAGATCCTGTCTTATTCTTCTAAACATGAGGGAGTACAGGCCCAGAGCCATCAAATGCTCCTCATACATTAACTCTTTCATTCCCAGAATCATTCTTGTGAACCTCCTCTGCACTCTCTCCAATGTCAGCACATCCTAGATAAGGGCCCCAAAACTGCTCAAAGTACTCTGAATGTGATCTGACCAATGTCTTATATAGCCTCAGCGTCAAATCCTTGATCTTATATTGTACTGCTTTCGAAATGAATGCTAACATTGCAGTTGCCTTCCTTACCACCAACTTAACCTGCAAGTTAACCTTTAGTCAAGTCAAGTTGCTTTTTATTGTCGTTTCGAGCATAACTGCTGGTACAGTACACAGTAAAAATGAGACAACGTTTTTCAGGACCATGGTGCTACATGTAACAATACAAAAACTACACTGAACTACGTAAACCAACACAAAAACTACACTAGACTACAGAACTACCCAGGACTGCATAAGTACACAGAACAGTGCAAGCATTACATTAAATAATAAACAAGACAATAGGCACAGTGAGGTCAGTAGGTTGGTAGTCCAATGGCTTGGGGGGAAAAACTGTTATATAAATAAGCAGCTGAATGGCGGCGCCCAGGATTCCGCCCGTTTCTGTTCTCCGGCCGAGTATTTTGTTTCCACAGTTGTAGTCAATTTAATGTCCATTTGAGAGCAGAACGGACGGGAGAGCTGGTTGGCTAGGGCTGTCTTTTCTACTGGCACGGACTCCTACCCGCTCACCTCGCTTCCGTTTCCTCACACACCGCTTATGCTGTCCCCACCTCGGCATGAGGTGACTCCGAGGACTGCAGGCCTGATTCCCTCAGCAAGCGGACATTGGAGAGCAGAATGGATGGGAGGGCTGGCTGGCTAGGGCTTGCTTTTTTCCTGCCACAGATCTGCCCGCTCACCTCACGTCCGCTTCCACACACACTGCCTACTACGTCGCCAACTCCGGCTACCGGCATCAAGCGACTCCGAGGACTACAGGCCCAATTCCCTCAGCAAGCCGAGGTTGTGCAATCTACCCAGCAGATTTTTCATGAAGGTTTGTTTTTGGGCGATCTCTGTATTGTAGCAGTATCTGGCGATGGTAGATAGTCGCTCTGTTATCCATTGCCCTAAACCCTAATTGTGCCTTAAAATTAAATTAATAAACTAAATTAAAGTAGCACCAGATCCGAAAGGCCACTGCTGCCGTGTGCCATGCCGCCTACTGGATTTTCCTACAGAGAATCCTGCACAGAGACTCCCAAGCCCCTTTGCACCTCTGATTTTTGAATTTTCTCTCCATTTAGAAAATAGCCTATGCTTTTATTCCTTCTACCAAAGTGTATGATCATACACTTCCCTACATTATATTCCATCTGACACTTCTTTGCCCACTCTCCCAATCTGTCCAAGTTCTTCTCCAAGCTCCCTGCTTCCTCAATACTACTTGCCCCTCCATCTACCTTTGTATCATCTGCAAAGTTGGCTACAAAGCCATCAATTCCATCATCCAAATTGTTGACGTATAACATGAGAGGAATACCAACCCCTGCGGAACACCACTAGTCACTGGCAGCCAAACAGAATATATCCATGTTGCAACTCTATGTCCATATGTCCAAGTTTCATGTTGCAACTCTGCAAATCTTTGGCAAGACCACAGAGTATTGTGTTCAATTCTGGTCACCTCATTATAGGAAGTATGTGGAAGCTATGGAGAGGGTGCAGAGGAGATTTACCAGGATGTTGCCTGGTTTGGAGAACAAGTCATATGAAGCAAAGTTAGCAGAGCTGGGACTTTTCTCTTTGGAGCGTAGAAGAATAAGAGGAGACTTGATAGAGGTCTACAAGATTATGGGAGGCATAGATAGGGTGGATAGTCAGTACCTGTTTCCCAGGGCACCAATAGCAAACACCAGAGGGCATATATACAAAATTAAGGGAGGGAAGTTTAGGGGAGACATCAGGGGTAAGTTTTTTTACACAGAGGGTTGTGAGTGCTTGGAATGACTTGCTAGGGATGGTGGTGGAGGCTAAAACATTAGGGGTATTTAAGAGCCTCTTGGACAGACACATGGAAGAAAGAAAAATGGAGGGTTATGGGGTAGTGTGGGTTTAGTACTTTTTTTAAAGTATTATATGGGTCGGCACAACATGGAGGGCTGAAGGGCCTGTACTGTGCTGTAGTGTTCTATGGTTCTATGTTCTATGGTCCCCTTTATTCTGAATCTTTGCCTGTTTGCAATTAGCCAATCTTCTATCCAGGCTAATAATACCATGGGCCCTTATTTTGTTAAGCAGCCTCATGTGCAGCATCTTGTCAGAGGCCTTCTGAAAATCTAAGTAAACAATGTCAACTGACGCTCCTTTGTCAAACCTGCCTATTATTTCCTCAAAGGATTCCAACAGATTTGTCAGGCAAGAGTTTCCCTTAAGGACATGCATGTGCCTCCAAGTACCCTGAAACCTCATCCTTAGAAATGGACTCCAGCATCTTCCCAACCACTGGAATCAGGCCTACTGGCCTATATTTTCCTTTCTTCTGCCTCCTTCCCTTGTTGAATGACAATTAAACTTGAATTTGAATACTATACCAACCAGCACTGCAACAACTCTTCTGTAAAACTGTCCCTACCACAGCCATCACCTCTAAATCTTCCAAGCCACGACTGCTTTGTGCATTCCCCTGATTCTACAGGAAAATGCACAAATTTGAATCAGTTGCTATCTTAAGGACTGTGAAACACAGGGCTAGTGGCGTAACACCACCATTGAGGAAATGCACCCAGCACTGGCTGAGCCCATGTGGTGTGATCCTTGTGAATGGCAGTGTCACCTTACCCTGCAGAACTGAACTCAACTGCTATGTTGAATCCATTGGGCAGACTGTACTGAAACCACCTGTTCGCCTCCTTAAACTAGAGAGGATTTGTGAAGATTTTATTGAGTTTACCTTGAATGTTGTAAAAGTATGGAGAAACTATTTCTGATGGTGAGAAAGCATCATTTTAGATTCTTTGGGTAAAAGCAGCAGAGAGAAGGCATTTTCACGCCGATAGTAGGCTTCAAAAGTAATTAGTAGAAGAAGAAAGGTTGCAGGTGAATGGGGAAAAGAGAGGAAATAAGACTATGTGGATTACTTAGTGGACTCCTCTGGGCAGTACTTTGACAGAAAGCTAAGGTTGATTTTCTTAGAGCAGACATAAGGAAAATTTAATAGAAATATTCAAAATCATGAACAGTTTTAATGAAATAAATTAAGAGATACTTACTAGAAATTCATCCCTGGTCAATTGCTCTAAATGTATTGCATGTAGATTTCAAAATGTCAAAATTTCAGAAGAGGAGCACTACAGATTCTATAAAGAGAGTTAAGTGCTCCAGATCAAGGATGAATTTGTAAGCAATTGCTTCCAATGGTACAAGTGTCATTAACAGAGGACTTAGGTTACAGACAATTGCAAAAGAACTAAGAATTAAATGGAAGAAATCCTTTATTTTACAGTGTGCTGCTCCTGATGGCCAATGTGAGTGAGGGAAAACAGTTTGATTTAACTTCAAAAGAAAATTGGAACCTTTAAGGGGGAAAGATACAGAGCATGAACAAAGAGCAGGAGGGTGGGTTTAATTGGATGGACCTCGGAAAGAAATGATTCAGATGGAATGAGCATTTGGTCAAGGAGCCTATTTCTTCTTCTAACTTATATACCAATGCATAGGTATATACCTCCTCCTGTGAAAAGCTGTTTTCTTTCTCTTGAATCTGGCATCCAACATGCTCCGTAAATGACTCTGAAAATAAAAAAATAACTGCAGATGCGAGGCTTTGAAAATATAAACAGAAAATGCTAGAAATGCCTAGCAGATCAGGCTGTATCTATTGGGAAAGAAAGTCAGTGATTCAGGTTGAAGACTTACATTAGAACATAAAACATTAATTCCAGTAACTGGGGATTAGTAATTGGTATGGTGATAAACTTTGTTTTGCGTGTCATCCATATGAATCATTCCAAATATAAGTACACCAGAGTAGTATGAAAGAAAAAGCAATAGCAAACAAATGCAGAATCTGGTCTCACAGATGCTGCTTGACTTACTGGGTATTTTCAGAACTTTCTGGTTTATTTTTCCACAAATGCTCCACTTATTTCTGAGATTTGGAATACCTGGACTTTCTCTTTCCTGCATCTGCTCAGACAATTCAATCTAATTAATTAAGCTGACTTTTATGGCTGCTTGTGACAATTCCATTCAAGACATGTTTGATAGTTATGAATTGGTGTGTAGATGGTGGCTGGACAGTCGGTTGGTTGTAACTTGTTTGGTAAGATGCTGCTGCCTGTGGAATTGTATATTAAAGAGTTCTGTGTGTTAATTACTAGTCACATACCAGTAATTAAACTTTTGAAATTGTAATAACTTATCTTTGGGTGAGTAATCCCAAAATACACTATATATGTACATATTAAATAAAAATAAAAAATGCTGGAAACGCTCAACAGGTCAGGCAGCATCAATGGAGAAAGACAACCCATAGATGTTGCCTGACCAGCTGATTATTTCTAGCATGTTCAGTTATTATTTCAGACTGTTTGGCAGTTGGCAATTTTTATTTAAATTTATTCGAACCATTTTGCTCATTTACTAGTATGAAAAGATAAAAAGAAATGGTGTGAGTGGTTTTTGACTGCTGAGAGCTTTACTGCTTTGATTGTGACATAATGGTAGATGTTAAGTCCAGCTAATAGCAAGCTCTGCCATAGTACAAATTATAACTCATTGGAGGATATAAAATAGCTTTTTCCTTATTAATCATTCACAGGTATAAGCAACTCTGAACCAGGCAGAATTAATTATCTACTATGGTTGCCACTGTGCCTATTCATGAGTTTAAGGCATGGAATTCTAGGTTTTCACACTGTGCAAAGAAAGAATATGAATTTACGTGGAGGAAAGCATTGTGGTTGTACAGTTAGCTCGGGTTTATCATAGCTGACTTTGAACCTGTCCTGCAGAATTCACATGTTGTCTCCATGACTGTGTGTGTTTCTGCCAATTTCCTTCTGCATCTCGAAGATGTTCTGGTAAATTAATTTGTTGCTGTTAATCACCCCTTTAATACTCGAGTAGGAAAAAAATCAAAGAAGAGTTGATTAAGAAAGTAAAGAGGGGAATGGGACTGATTGGATTGCTCTTCTGGGGGCAGGGATGGGCTTAATAGACAAATGGTGATCTTCTGTGTCATTATAGGTAAGTAAGAAAGACAGAATGGTGTGTGATTTGGGGGAAACTCCAGTAGATTTGTCATTGTAACAAAGCTCACAAGAGAGCAATTTATATCTTATGTGATCACCACTTAGTTCTATTTGAATGGCACTGCCTCAGCCAATAAAAATCATGTCCCAGTCTTGAGCTGTTTGACAGAAAGGTGGGATTTGTATTGCTGTCCTGTGTTCGGATAGGGAGTTCCAGCACTGATGAAAGAACAGCAAAATATTTTCAAGTGAAGAAGCTGTGTGACTTGGAGGAGATTTGGCAAATGGTAGTATTGTCACATGCTTGCACCCCTTGTCATCCTTGCTGATAAAGATCTGTGTTTGGGAAGTGATGTCTGAGCAGCCTAGATGAATAACGCATCATTTTCTGTAACTCTGCCATCTCCATAGGGATTCTATCACTAAGTACATCTTTACCTCTTTTCCCAACTCTCCGCTTTCCATGGTGATCACTCCCTCTGTAATTCCCTTGTCTATTCATCTCTCTTCACTAATCTCCCTCCCGGCACTTATTGCTGCAAACACCCAAAGGGCTACACCGGCCTATTCATCTCCTCCCTCACCCCTATTCAGTGCCCTAAACAGTCGTGCCAGGTGAGGCAATACTTCACCTGCAAATCTGCAGGGGTCATCTATTGTATCTGGTGCTCCTGATACAGCCTCCTCTATGTTCGTGAGACCCTTTATAAATTGGGGGACTGCTTCATTGAGCACCTCTGCTCCATTTGCCAAAAGTGGAACTTCCTGTTGGCCCAACATTTTAATTCCCATTCCTGTTCCAACATGTTGGTCCAATGGCCTCCTCTTGTGCCACAATGAGGCCACTCTCCAGGTGGAGGAGCAACACCTTATATTCTGTATGGGTAGCCTCCTACCTGATTGGTGGAATATTGATTTCTTTTCCCTCTCCCCTTTTCTTCTATTCCGCACTCTGGCCTCTTGCCTCTTCTCACCTGGCTACCACCTCTCTCTGGTGCCCCTCCTCCTTCCCTTTCTCCAAGGGGCCACTCACTCTCAGGTTCTGCCATCTCCAGCCCTTAACACTTCCCACCCACCTGGGTCCACTATCCTCTTCTAACTATCCTTTTCCCTCCCCCCACTATCATTTTATTCTGGTGTCTTCCCCCATTCTTTCCCAGTCCTGATGGAGGGTCTCAGCCTGAAATGTTGACTGCTCATTTCAACAGGTGCTGCCCAACCTGCTGAGTTCATCCAGCTTGTTTGTACGTGTTGATTTGACCACAGCATCTGCAGTGTACTTTGTGTTGAGTTCATTTGTTGTGTTGTGTTGTTTTGAATAACTTCAGTGCACTTTATTCTACTCAGTCTCAGCCGACTTAGTCATTAGCAAAGTGATGGACTGTATCGTTGTCAGTAGTATAAACTGGAATTTGTTCATCAGTAACCTACTCATCAGCTTTGTCAGGAAAAAACACTGAATTTCAGATATGAAAATGACAATCTTTGGTATCTACGCAGCATTTGTCTGACTGGCTTCAAAGAACCTTAGTTAAAAATAAACAAATTTAATGGAAAACAGTAGTTGGAGTTGTTCATTAGCCAAAGGAAGGTGGTTATATTGTTGGAGATGGCACTTGATGTTTGTAGTGAGGGGCTCTCCCCATCAGGTCCTTTCAGTATTATTGGTGTCTCACTCCTATTGCATGTTGTCCTAGAGATGGCTGCAATGAGGACAGAATGATCATCCACCTCCTTGTGGACTGGGAGTTTATCAAGAAAGTCTGGAAAAGGTTGTAAAGGTCACAGGTGAACAGATACCAAAGGCGGCTTTGATTTATAGGCTGTTTCCAGGGAGACACTCTGAGGTAAAGTACAAAACATACCCAGTGGCAGACAAGTGAAGATGTTCTTGCTACCCAGCCTACATAGAGAGGCCCACTCATCAGGAACCTTTTGGAGGAAAAAGTAGCTTCTACTGTTGCTTTACTAAGAGAGTGCTATTGATCTTGATTCAAATGAGATACTTGGATGTTATGGGTGGGTCAGTTAAAATTAGGCTGCATGGTGGATTTCAATAGATATGTAGCTCGGTACTTGGTGGTGCAGAGCAAATAGAAGTAGTAAATATCTAGTCAGTGAATTATAGCTACATGTAATGTGATTAGAGACCTATTTATATTCCATAACATCTTATACAGTAGCCATTCAGTGATAAAATACACTTTAACATTGAAGAAGATCTGTCTCCAAAAGACTAATTTTAAAAATATCCAGAACAGATATTTTTGCTGTTTTTGATTGTCTTGAAGATAAAGTTTAAAACCTGAGTTATCCTGCTGGCTTTAAACATGCCAGTAGAATTTCAGGGACAAAAATAGCTTTTGTTTGCAAAAAACAAATTAGAGGTTACTGGAATTTACAATATAAGATTGGCTTAATCACAATATACCCTAATGACTTTCAAAACCTTCATATGGTGGAGCCAAAAGAAACCCTTCCCATAGCATTGCCATACTGCAAAGTGTCCTAATATATAATTTTGAAATAGATGCCACCCTAATTGCAGGCAAATTTAAGTCCTCATGTAAAATTGATCTTTTACTTACACCATTAGCCTTGCTATTATTTTGATATCATATTCTGGACTAATGACTTGTGCCATTTAAAATTCCATACCTTATAAGAATTGAATAATGGTGCTGGTGCCCATGGCTTGGAAAAAGCTCTTTATATTTTGTTCTGGGCTAATTAATGCCCATCTGTTGCACTGATGTAGAGTCACAATGCTGAATAACAGCCCAGCTACAGAAAAGTTTCTTAAATAATACAGAACACCAAGCACAGAAATGCCAACTTAAATTATGTACGCAAGACTGGGAATTGTTCTACACGGTCAGTGAAGTTATTGAGAAAAGCTGATATATCAAAGTAAATAGCAGTTGCCTCTTTTCGGTTCACCAGCTGCAGAGATCCAAATGAAAAATTAATAGACATGGAAGCCTATCAGTAATAGTAACATAATGGTTGGCACGATGCTATTACAGATCAGAGAATCAGAGTTTGGCATTCAATTCCTACGCCGTCTATAAGGAGTTAGTGTGTTCTCCCCATGACTGTGTGGGTTTCCTTTGGGTGCTCTTGTTTCTTCCCATAGCCCAAAGATGTACCGGTTGGTATATTAAGTGGTCATTGTAAATAGTCCTGTGATAGGCTGGTGCTAAATAGGTGAGTGGTTGGGCAGTGAAGCTCATTGGGCTAGAAGGGTCTGTTCCACGCTGTATCTCAAAATAAGATAAAATAATAAATATCAGACTCAGGTGTTTGGATTCTCCCCTTTGGACAGCTAATCTGGTGTAGCCAACTAAAATGTATCTTTGCCTCAATTTTTCCAGAGTTTCTTAGTGGTATGTTCTGTCTCATACTCTCTTGGTGGCATAAATGGCCACTCACACCTAAGATAACAATCTTCGGTATCTGCTTTCTGCAGATGCTCGAAATCCAGAGGAACTCAGAAAGTATCTATGAAGAGGAATAAACATTTGACATTTTGGGGTAAGGGTCTTGACATAGAAACATAGAAAACCTACAGCACAATGCAGGCCCTTCGGCCCACAAAGCTGTAGGTTTTACCTAGGTTACCCATAGCCCTCTATTTTTCTAACCTCTATATACCTGTTCAGGAGTCTCTTAAAAAAACCCTATGACCATGCTCCATAAAAAACTTATCCCCTGATACCTGCTTTGTACCTACTTCCAAGCACCTTAAAACTGTGTTCTCTCGTGCTAGCCATTTCAGCTCTGAGAAAAAGCCTCTGACTATCCACACGATCAATGCCTCTTCATCTTATATGCCTCTATCAGGTCACCTCTTGCTCCCAAGGAAAAAAGGCCAAGTTCACTCAACCTATTCTCATAAGGCATGCTCCCCATTCCAGGCAACATCCTTGTAAATCTCCTCTGCAACCTTTATATGGTTTCCACATCCTTCCTGTAATGAGGCGACCAGAACTGAGTACAGTACTCCAAGTGGTGTCTGACCAGGGTCCTATATAGCTACATTACCTGTTGGCTCCTAAACTCAATCCCACGATTGATGATGGCCAATGCACTGTATGGTTTCTTAACCACAGAGTCAACCTGTGCAGCAGCCTTGAGTGTCCTATGGACTCGGACCCCAAGATCCCTCTGATCCTCCACACTACCAGTCTTACCATTAATACTATATTCTGCCATTATATTTGACCTACCAAAATGAACCACCTCACACTTATCTCGGTTGAACTCCATCTGCCACCTCTCAGCCCATTTTTGCATCTTATCAATGTCCCACTGTAACCTCTGACAGCCCTCCACATGATCCACAACACCTGCAACCTTTGTGTCATCAGCAAATTTACTAACCCATCCCTCCACTTCTTCAACCAGGTCATTTATAAAAATCACGAAGAGGAGGGGTCCCAGAACAGATACCTGAGGCATCCACTGGTCACTGACATCCATGCAGAATATGACCCGTCTACAACCACTCTTTGCCTTCTGTGGGCAAGCCAGTTCTGGATCCACAAAGCAATGTTCCCTTGGATCCCATGCCTCCTTACTTTCTCAATAAGCCTTGCATGGGGACCTTATCAAATGCCTTGCTGAAATCCATATACACTACTTCTACTGCTCTACCTTCATCAATGTGTTTAGACACATCCTCAAAAAAATCAATCAGGCTTGTAAGGCACGACCTGCCCCTGACAAAGCCATGCTGACTATTCCTAATCATATTATGCCTCTCCAAATGTTCATAAATCCTACCTCTCAGGATCTTCTCCATCAACTTACCAATCACTAAAGTAAGACTCACTGGTCTATTATTTCCTGGGCCATCTCTACTCCCTTTCTTGAATAAAGGAACAACATCCGCAACCGTCCAATCCTCTGGAACCTCTCCCGTTCCCGTTGATGATGCAAAGATCATTGCCAGAGGCTCAGCAATCTCCTCCCTTGCCTCCCACAGTAGCCTGGGGTACATCTCCTCCAGTTCTGGTGACTTATCCAAATTGATGCTTTCCAAAAACTCCTGCACATCCTCTTTCTTAATATCTACATGCTCAATCTTTACAGTCCGCTGTAAATCATCCCTACAATCGCCAAGATCCTTTTCAGTATGAATACTGAAGCAAAGTATTCATTAAGTACCTCTTATCTCCTCCGGTTCCATACATACTTTTCCTCTGTCACACTTGATTGGTCCTATTTTCTCACGTTTTATCCTCTTGCTTTTAACATACTTGTAGAATGCCTTGGGGTTTTCCTTAATCCTGTCCATAATGATGACCCATAAAACAAAAAAAAGAGCAGAGATTGGCCACTTAGCCCCTACTTTTCCACATTATAACCATATAACAATTACAACACGGAAACAGGCCATCTAGGCCCTTCTAGTCCGTGCGGACGCTTACACTCACCTAGTCCCACTGGCCTGCACTCAGCCCATAACCCTCCATTCCTTTCCTATCCATATACCTATCCAATTTTACTTTAAATAATAATACTGAATCTGCCCCTACCACTTCTACTGGAAGCTCATTCCACACAGCTACGACTCTCTGAGTAAAGAAATTCTCCCTCGTGTTACCCTTAAACTTTTACCTCCTAACTCTTAAATCATTTCTTCTTGTTTGAATCTCCCCTACTGTCAATGGAAAAAGCCTATCACATCAACTCTATCTATCCCCCTCATTATTTTAAATACCTCTACCAAGTTCCCCCTCAACCTTCTACGCTCCAAACAATAAAGACCTAACTTGTTCAACCTTTCCCTGTAACTTAGGTGCTGAAACCCAGGTAACATTCTAGTAAATCTTCTCTGTACTCTATTTTGTTGATATCTTTCCTATAATTCGGTGACCAGAACTGTACACAATACTCCAAATTGGGCCTTACCAATGCCTTGTACAATTTTAACATTACATCCCAACTCCTATACTCAATGCTCTGATTTATAAAGGCCAGAATACCAAAAGCTTTCTTCACCACCTATCCACATCAGATTCCACCTTCAGGGAACTATGCACCATTATTCCTAGATCACTTTGTTCTACTGCATTCCTCAGTGCCCTACCATTTACCATGTATGTCCTATTTTGATTATTCCTACCAAAATGTAGCACCTCATACTTATCAGCATTAAACTCCATCTGCCATCATTCAGCCCACTCTTCTAACTGGCCTAAATCTCTCTGCAAGCTTTGAAAACCTACTTCATTATCCACAATGCCTCCTACCTTAGTATCATCTGCATACTTACTAATCCAATTTACCACCCCATCATCCAGATCATTAATGTATATGACAAACAACATTGGACCCAATACAGATCCCTGAGGCACACCACTAGTCACTGGCCTCCAACCTGACAAACAGTTATCCACCACTACTCTCTGGCATCTCCAATCTAGCCACTGTTGAATCCATTTTACTACTTCAATATTAATACCTAATGATTGAACCTTCCTAACTAACCTTCTGTGCAGAACCTTGTCAAAGGCTTTACTGAAGTCCATATAGACAACATCCACTGCTTTACCCTTGTCAACTTTCCTCGTAACCTCTTCAAAAAATTCAAAAAGATTTGTCGAATATAACCTTCCACGCACAAATCCATGCTGACTATTCCTAATCAGACCCTGTCTATCCAGATAATTATATATACCATCTCTAAGAATACTTTCCATTAATTTACCCACCACTGATGTCAAACTGACAGGCCTATAATTGCTAGGTTTACTCTTAGAACCCTTTTTAAACAATGGAAGCAATATGCCAGTCCTCCGGCACCATCCCTGTCTCTAATGACATTTGAAATATTTCTGTCAGAGCCCCTAGTATTTCTACACCAACTTCCCTCAAGGTCCTAGGGAATATCCTGTCAGGACCCAGAGATTTATCCACTTTTATATTCCTTAAAAGTGCCAGTACTTCCTCCTCTTTAGTTGTCATAGTTTCCATAACTTCCCTACTTGTTTCCCTTACCTTACACAATTCAATATCCTTCTCCTTAGTGAATACTGAAGAAAAGAAATTGTTCAAAATCTCCCCCATCTCTTTCGGCTCCACACATAGCTGTCCACTCTGATTCAATAAGGGGCCAATTTTATCCCTCAATATCCTTTTGCTATTAATATAACTGTAGAAACCCTTTGGATTTATTTTCACCTTACTTGCCAAGCAACCTTGTATCTTCTTTTAGCTTTTCTTATTTCTTTCTTAAGATTCTTTTTACATTCTTTATATTCCTTGAGTACCTCACTTACTCCATGCTGCCTATATTTATTGTAAATCTCCCTCTTTTTCTGAACCAAGCTTCCAATATCCCTTGAAAACCATGGCACTCTCAAACTTTTAACCTTTCCTTTCAACCTAACAGGAACATAAAGATTCTGTACCCTCAAAATTTCACCTTTAAATGACCTCCATTTCTCTGTTACATCCTTCCCATAAAACAAATTGTCCCAATCCGCTCCTTCTAAATCCTTTCACATCTCCTCAAAGTTAGCCTTTCTACAACCAAAAATCTCAACCCTGGGTCCAGTCCTATCCTTCTCCATAATTATATTGAAACTAATGGTATTATGATCACTGGACCCGAAGTGCTCCCCAACACATACGTCCGTCACCTGACCTATCTCATTCCCTAACAGGATATCCAACACTGCCCCTTCTCTAGTCGGTGCCTCTATGTATTGCTGCAAAAAACTATCCTGCACATATTTTACAAACTGCAAACCATCCAGCCCTTTTACAGAATGGGCTTCCCAGTCTATGTGTGGAAAATTAAAATCTCCCACAATCACAACCTTGTGCCTACTACAAATATCTGCTATCTCCTTACAAATTTGCTCCTCCAATTCTTGCTCCCCATTAGGTGGTCTATAATACACCCCTATAAGTGTTACTGCACCTTTCCTATTCCTCAATTCCACCCAAATAGTCTCCCTAGATGAGCCCTCTAATCTATCCTGCCAAAGCACCGCTGTAATATTTTCTCGGACAAGCAATGCAACACCTCTTCCTCTTACCCCTCCATTTCTATTACACCTGAAGCAACAAAATCCAGGAATATTTAGTTGCCAGTCACACCCATCCTGCAACCATGTTTCACTACATGCTACAACACCATATTTCCAGGTATCAACCCATGCTCTAAGCTCATCCACCTTTCTTATGATGCTCCTAGCATTAAAATAGATGCATTTAAGAAACTCTCCACCCACCTCTTCCTCTCTGTTTATTCCTAACGATGCGATCTACTTTATTATCTTTTTCTTCCTTCTTCCCTACATCTTCTGTCTGAGTACTCCCCTTCTCTATCTACTGTCTACTAGCTTTCTCTATTTGTGAACTAACCTCCTCTCCCCTAGTCTCTTCAAATTGATTCCCACCCCCCCCCCATGGTCGATCTGCCCCACACGTCATCTCTTTTTCTGTGCCAGTTCACCAAGATCTGCTTTCTCTTTAATTACCCACAGTGATCTATCCTCCACAGCCCTCCAATGAATTTTAGTGATTTATCATCTTCTGTGAAAGCAAGTTCCTCCTGCACCTTGATATAACTTGTGCTGGGTCTATGTAAACAGAACTTCAATCCTTGGCTTTAGAAAACAACTTTCTCAACCATGTTCTGGCCAACATTTATCCCTCAACCAATACTACTAATCTCCTCATTGCTGAAGGGAGTTTTCTCAATACAAATCATTTGACTTAATTACTTAATCACAACGGTTACAACATTTTAAATTGCATTTCATTGGCGGCAAACACTTTGGGGTAATCGATGATTCAAAGATGTGATATCGCAAATATCTTTGTGATATTTTGCCATGAGCTGTAGAGCAATAAGGTCTAGAAATACTATTTCTAAGGACATGCAGAAGACATTTGATAATCTCCCTTTAATAGACAGTTAACTAAGGTTAAACTTCATGGAACTGAACCTGGCTTAGAAAATGACTGAATGACAAGGAAACAGTGAAGCTACCTAGCAGCCAGTCAAGTTACCGGGCTGTGATTAACGGTATCCTCAAATAACATGTCCTTGGGTTGCAAACATTTGCTATTTTTATAAATCATTTAAGTAATGATTTATAAAGGTGAGGTGCTTGCTGCCTTACAGCGATTAAAGGTAGATAAATCCCCCAGGCCTGACATGATATTTCCTTGGACCTTGAGAGAGACTAGTGTAGAAATTGCAGGGGCCCTGGCAGAAGTATTTAAAATGTCCTTAGCCACGGGTGAGGTGCCAGAGGATTGGAGGGTAGCTCATGTTGTTCCGTTGTTTAAAAAAGGCTCCAAAAGTAAACCAGGTAATTACAGGCTGGTGAGCCTGACATCAGTAGTAGGTAAATTATTGGAAGGTGTTCTGAGAGATCGGATATACAAGTATTTGGACAGCCAAGGGCTGATTAAGAATAGTCAGCATGGCTTTGTGCATGGTAGATTATGTGTAATGAATCTTGTAGAATTTTTCAACGAGGTTACCTAGAAAGTAGATGAAGGAAAGACTGTGGATGTGGTCTACATGGACTTTAGTAAGGCCTTTGACAAGGCCCCACATGGGAGGTTAGTTCAGAAGGTTCAGACACTAGATATCCATGGAAAGGTTGTAAACTGGATTCAGAATTGGCTGTGTGGTAGAAGACAGAGTGGTAGTGGATGATTGCTTCTCAAACTGGAGGCCTGTGACTAGTGGTGTGCTGCAGGGATCTGTGCTGGGACCATATTTGTTTGTTGTCTATATCAGTGATCTAGGTGATAATGTGGCAAATTGGATCAGCAAGTTTGCTGATGACACTAAGATTGAAGGCGTTGAGGACAGCAAGGAAGGTTTTCAAAGCTTGCAGACGGATCTGGACCAACTGGAAAAATGGGCCAGAAAATGGCAGATGGAAATTTAATGTAGACAAGTGTGAGGTGTTTCATTTTGGAAGGACAAATCAAGGTAGGACATACACAGTAAATGGTAGGGCACTGAGGAGTGTGGAGGAACAAAGGGATCTGGGAGTTCAGATACATAATTCCCTGAAAGTGATGTCACAGGTAGACAGGGTTGTAAAGAAGGCTTTTGTCATACTGACATTCATAAATCAAAGTATTGAGTATAGTAGTTGGGATGTTATGGTGAGGTCGTATAAGACATCAGTGAGGCCAAATTTGGAGTATTGTGTGCAGTTCTGGTAACCTAACTAGGAAGGATATCAGTAAGACTGAAAGACGGCAGAGAAGATTTACTAGAATGTTGCCAGGTCTTCAGGAGTTGAGTTACAGGGAAAGGTTGAACAAGTTAGGTCTTTATTCCTTGGAGCATAGAAGAATGAGGGGGGATTTGATAGAGGTTTACAAAATTATGAGGAGTATAGACAATAGACAGTAGGTGCAGGAGTAGGCCATTCAGCCCTTCTAGCCAGCACCGCCATTCACTGTGATCATGGCTGATCATACACAATGTACAGACAGAGTAAGTGCAAGTTGGCTCTTTCCACTTAGATTAGGAGAGATAAATACAAGAGGACATGGCTTTAGGGTGAAAGGGGAAAGGTTTAGGGGGAACATTGCGGGGAACTTCTCCACTCAGAGAGTGGTGGGAGTGTGGACCGAGCTGCCATCTGACGTGGTAAATGCGGGCTCACTCTTAAGTTTTAAGATTGGATTGGATAGATACGTGGATGGGAGAGGTCTGGAGGGTTATGGACTGGGTGCAGGTCAATGGGACTAGCGGAGTAAAGTTTTGGCCCAGACTAGAAGGGCCGAATAGCCTGTTTTCTGTGCTGTAGTGTTCTATGGTTCTATGGTAATGGCATGGAAAGCCAAATATCTGTTTGTTGATAACACAAGATAGATGATTTTGTAGGAAGTCTGATGTACATAATTACAAAGAATAATTTAAAGGTTAAATAAATGGACTGAACTATTGCAAAATGATTTCAGTGTTCATATCTCCATATTTCTTCAGGACATATAATAAAGTAATTTTGGCCTATTTAGATTTTGTTGGCACACAGCAATTCCGTTCCAATCCCAGTCACATATTTCTGTCGGTGAATATGAGGAGGTAAAAATCTGCAAGCCAAGACTAAAGTAAAAGGGTGTCTGCAACACTGATCACCAAAAAAATTATACGCAGGCACAGAAAATTATCAAGTGATTGGTTTAGCAGCTTCATCCAATGGCAGCAGTTGTGGCAGTACAGGATTCCTTTAGCCTGAATTTTGGAATTCAACTAGAACCCACAGCCTTCCACTTCTTTTCTTAATAAGTATATTAATAGATTTGGGTGAGAGATCGGAAACAAGCTGCAGTTTCCGATCTTTCAGATGATAAAACTTGAAGGCTCAGTGAACAATGAGGTGGATAGTCTGTGTGGCTGTGTGTATGGATTGATTCTATCTCTTCAAAGAACATTACTGTGGTCTAGCATACAGATAATACAGAAGAAGGAGATCTTGGCAGAAAGAGGAATCATTTTTGCAGATATTCTGACTATTAAGTTTAACCAAACATGGGCAGTTCAATGAGGTAGGCAAGAGAGAAAATATCCTAAAGGAAAAGAGCATGATACGCTTTCTATCTTTAATATGCTGCTTAGTACTAACATGGTAACTAATCTCTTGTTTGTCTGTTCAAATATCTATGGCTCTGATTAAAATTTTGAAGAACGAAGCTCTGTGAAGAGCTTTGGTTAATTTAACAATGTTAAAGATGCTGTGTAAATACACATTGTGATTGTCGACATGTGATTGGCAAGGGAGCTTTTTGTACTTGTTGAAGATGGGTGTAGAAGGACAGACATGGTGAAAGGAAGACAAGATTTATCTTTGCTCTCCAAGATGATTCTGGAATAGTAAGCAGCTTTGGCAGTTAACAAATGCAATTGCATTAAATGTGACCCAACTGGAGAATTTAGAGTCTATGAGGAAAACCACATAGCTACAAGGAAAAGGTGCAATTATTTGAATTGCTTTTCATTTGAAATTGGGATGACAATAATCAACTGTGAATTGAGTCTCCTGTGAATTAACATTTCTGCTTGAATAACTCCTGATAAAGGGTATGTCTGAAAGGAAAGGACACAAATCAGTGTTACGTTGTAACGCTTATTGATATGTTTCTTCATTGCTCCTTTCACCATGCAAGTTGACTTCTTTGACCTTTTGTATGTGGCTTGGAGAAGAACTGAACCATTGTTTTATTTTTTAATTTCACATAATTTATGAAAACATCTAACCTGTTGACCATTCTCTGAAATAATTTCTTTGGAAAACATGGCAGATTAATCATAATTTCTCTGTTGTGCTTTTGTGGTGCTATATAACCTAACCTATTTTACTTGTAACAACCTCTTGTGCTGTTGTTTAATACTAAGAAGTTATCCACACCATTTTCATAATGTATCTAGTTAGACACACAGGAATGATGTTGTAGGCCACTGCCACATCCACAATGACAGCTAAATTTAACAACCCTGGCACATAGTACATCAACGAACAAGGTCTTACTATATCTGTACCTGCTGGCCTGTAGATAAAACCGGTAGCCAGTGCTGCCTTTCTCACTAATTCCATCTGTTCTGCCAGGAATTTTCCATAAACTCTATTTCCTTTACCGTAGTATTGGAGAGGGATAGGAACAGACAAGTTAGGAAAGTGTTTAATTGGAGTAAAGGGAAATATGAGGCTATCAGGCAGAAAGCATAAATTGGGAACAGATGTTCTCAGGGAAATGTATGGAAGAAACGTGGCAAATGTTCAGGAGATATTTGCATGGAGTTCTGCATAGGTACGTTACAATGAGACAGGGAAAGAAAGACAGGAATCATGGTGTACAAAGGCTGTTGTAAATTTAGTCAAGAAGAAAAGAAGAGCTTACGAAAGGTTCAAAAACTAGGTAATGATAGAGATCTAGAAGATTTTAAAGCTGGCAGGAAGGAGCTTAGGAAAGAAATTAGGAGAGCCAGAAGGGGCCATGAGAAGGCCTTGGCAGACAGGACTAAGGAAAACTCCAAGGCATTCTACAAGTTTTAAGGTGCTTGGAAATAGATACAGATGAGATATCAGGGGTAAGTTTTTTTTTACACAGAGATTGGTGAGTGCATGGAATGGGCTGCCAGTGACGGTGGTGGAGGTGGATACAATAGGGTCTTTTAAGGGACTCCTGGACAGGTACGTGGAGCTCAGAAAAACAAAGGGCTATGGGCAACCCTAGGTAACTTCTAAGGTAAGGACATGTTCAGCACAGCTTTGTGGGCTGAAGGGCCTGTATTGTGCTGTAAGTTTTCTGTTTCTAAACTCATTTCTCAATGCCTTCCATATCATTTTCAATGCAACATACTTAATAAATAGTTCATAGTGGCTGTGTAAAGTGGTTTCATGTCGCCATTCAGATCTGCATTCAAATCAGTGCATCTGCATAATGTGCCTTCATGTACCTGCTTCTGAACTGATTTTGTTCATGCTTCTCGCTGCTTCCATTTCTGTGACAGAGAAATCATAATTTACTATCTGTTTGAATTGAATTGACTTTATTACTTACACCCTTCACTTACATGAGGAGTTAAAAATCTTTGTTATGTCTGTCTAAATGTGCAATGTGCAATTTATATTAATTTATAATAAAGAGCATGTATAACAGGACAGTCAATATAGCATAGAAATACAATTGTATCACTGTGAAATCAGATGGCCTGGTGGAAAAAGCTTTCTTGGAGCCTGTTGGTCTTGGCTTTCATGCTGCAGAACTGTTTCTTAGATGGTAGCAGCTGGAACAGTTTATGGTTGGAGTGACTTGGGTCCCCAGTGATCCTTTGGGCCCTTTTTACACACCTGCCTTTGTAAATGTCCTGAATAGAGGGAAGTTCCCTATTACAGATGCTCTGGGCTGTCCACACCACTCTCTGCAGTGTCCTGCGATTGAGGGAAGTACAGTTCCAGTACCAGGCAGTGATGCAGCCAGTCAGGATGCTCTCAATTGTGCCCCTATAGAAAATTCTTAGGATTTGGGGCCCATACCAAAAGTCTTTAACTGGCTGAGGTGAAAGACGTGCTGTTGTACTTTTTTCATCACACAGCCGGTATGTACAGACCACGTGAGATCCTCGGTTTGGTATAATATTTTTTGTTTGCTATGGCTTCTTCATGAGGTTGAAGTTTTGTTAAAATGCACTATTGTGGCAACCCACTTTCTGCGCAGGTGAACCGGCTCACAAATAGCCAGCACGTGGGGAGAGACTTTGGGAATGCACCTCTGATGTCATTTCCGCCCGGAGAGGGCGGGCGCTAGGGATTAAAGGCCAGGCGAAGTTTGAATAAACTAGTCTCGAAACGGCTTACCGACTGCGTGTCATTATTTCAGCGCTGTGTGTAGCACATCGCTACATTGGTGACCCCGACGGTCCAAACGGGATTTGGACCAAAGATGACCGACTCTTCATCTGTTCACGCAGTTTCGCTAAAACTGCCGACTTTCTGGACGCTGTGACCACGCGTGTGGTTTAGCCAAGTAGAAGCCCAGTTCCAGATTCAGCAGATATCCTCTGATTCCACGCGTTATTACCACGTGGTGAGCGCCCTTGATCAGGAGACCGCTGCCCAGGTTGCGGATTTCATACAGTCGCCCCCGGAAGAAGGCAAATATGAAGCATTCAAAGCGCTGCTCATTGGGACCTTCGACCTCTCTTGGCGTGAGCAGGGTGCCCGCCTGCTTCACCTGGACGGTTTGGGAGACAGGCTGCCGTCAGCATTGATGAACGAGATGCTGGCCCTGGCTGATGGACACAAGCCCTGCCTCATGTTTGAGCAGGCGTTCCTAGAGTAGCTGCCCGAGGACATACATCCGCTGCTGGCCGACGCAGATTTCAGCGACCCCCGGAAGGTGGCGGCCCGGGCAGACGTGCTGTGGAAAGCCAAGAAGGAGAGCGTGGCGTCCGTCGGTTAGATTACCAGGCCACGTGCCCAACAGCGGACCAGACCAGGCCCGGCAGTGGGGCGCACACAACACAGAGGCAGGTGTGAGGAGGACAGTGAACAATGGTGTTTCTACCACCAGCGGTGAGGTACAGAAGCCTGCCGTTGTCGCCCGCCCTGCAAGGGCCAGCTGCCACTAATGACTATGGCAGCTGGGCACCAGGACAGCCTCTTGTACGTCTGGGACAAACAGTCGGGACCCCGCTTCTTGGTCGACACCGGAGCGGAAATCAGCCTCTTGCCCCCGACGGGGTACGACACCCGCAACAGGAAGCCAGGACCCACCCTGAGGGCCGCAAATGGCAGCACGATACGGACCTACGGCACCCGCACAGTGCAGCTGCAGTTTGGCGCCAGCCGGTTCACGTGGGACTTCACACTGGCCGCGGTGGCCCAACCACTCCTGGGGGCGGACTTCTTGCGAGCTCACAGCCTGCTGGTCGACTTGCAAGGGAAAAGACTGGTACATGCTGAGACTTTCCAGATGTTCTCCCTGGGTGAAGCGAAATTGCCGGCCCCACACCTAGACTCCATCACGCTGTCGGACAACAAATTCACCAGAATCCTGGCGGACTTTCCATCGATTCTGGCACCGCAGTTCACGGCAGCCATGCCCAGACACGGGGTACAGCACCACATTGCGACCCAGGGACCACCCCTCCATGCCCGCGCATGAAGGCTCCCCCCAGAAAAGCTCCACCTGGTGAAGGAGGAGTTCAAAAGGATGGAGGAATTGGGGATCGTACGGAGGTCCGACAGCCCATGGGCCTCCCCCCTGCACGTGGTGCCCAAAGCAGCCGGGGATTGGAGACCATGCGGCGACTACCGCAGACTGAACGAGGCTACAACTCCAGACCGCTACCCCGTGCCGCACATACAGGACTTTGCAGCAAACCTGCACGGGGCAAGAATATTTTCCAAAGTAGACCTCGTCCAAGGATACCATCAAATCCCTGTGCATCCTGAAGACATCCCCAAAACAGCACTCATCACCCCGCTCGGCCTGTTCGAGTTCCTCTGAATGCCGTTCGGCCTGAAGAATGCTGCACAGACGTTCCAGCGGCTAATGGATGTGGTGGGACGCGACCTGGACTGTGCGTTCATCTATTTGGACGACATCCTTATAGCCAGCAGTAGTCGCCAGGAGCATCTGTCCCACCTCCACCAGCTCTACTCCCGCCTGAGTGATTTCAGCCTCACGATCAACCCGGCCAAATGCCAGTTGATACCATTGACTTCCTGGGCCACAGGATTACCAAAGACGGGGCAACACCTCTGCCCGCCAAGGTAGACGCGATCCGCCACTTTGCCCGGCCCAACACGGTCAAAGGCCTGCAGGAGTTCGTTGGTATGGTGAACTTCTACCACCGTTTCCTCCCCTCAGCAGCCCGTATCATGCGCCCTTTGTACACCCTGATGTCGGGTAAAGGCAAGGACATTACTTGGGACGAGGAGGCCGCGGCCGCTTTCATTAAAGCCAACGAAGCCTTGGCAGATGCCACGATGCTGGTGCACCCCAGAATGGACGTTCTGACCGCCCTCACAGTGGACGCATCCGACACAGCAGTTGGTGGGGTGCTGGCAACCCCTGGCATTCTTCAGCAAGCACCTACAACCACCCGAACTCAAGTACAGTGCTTTCAACCGGGAGCTGTTGGCACTGTATCTGGCAATCCGGCATTTCAGGTACTTCTTAGAAGGCAGGCCATTCACCGCATTCACGGGCTACAAACCGTTGACCTTCGCATTCACGAAGGTGTCCGATCCCTGGTCGGCTCGCCAGCAGCGACATCTGTCCTACATATCCGAGTACACGACGAACATCCAGCGTGTCTCGGGAAAGGACAACGTTGTGGCGGACGCACTCTCCAGACCAGCTGTCCAGGCCCTGTCCCTGGGGGTGGACTATGCAGCACTGGCGGAGGCGCAGTAGGCAGACGACAAGATGCCCAGCTACAGGACCGCAGTCTCGGGTTTGCAGCTGCAAGACTTCCTCGTAGGCCCAGGTGAGAGGATCCTCTTGTGTGACGTGGCTACCGGCCAACCTCGCCCCATCGTCCCGGCAGCCTGGAGGCGGTGAGTTTTGGACTACATACATGGTTTGGCGCATCCATCTATCAGGACAACCGTCCGGCTGGTCTCCAGCAAGTTCGCGTGGCATGGACTTCGCAAGCAGGTCAGTGAATGGGCCAGAACGTGCGCCCAGTGCCAAACAGCCAAGGTGCAGCGGCACACTAAAGCCCCACCGCAGCAGTTCGAACCCAACCACCGGAGGGTCACTTGAAGTCGGCTCTCATGGCCCGCCTGAGAGGACCTAACTGGGTGGATGAACTTCCTTGGGTCCTGCTTGGAATTCGCACAGCGCCCAAAGAGGATCTGCACGCCTCGTTGGCCGAGTTGGTGTACGGCACACCCCTGGCCATCCCAGGAGAGTTCATACCAGCCCCAAGGGGGCAAGAGGAAGAACCCGCAGCAGTCCTGGACAGACTACATGAAAGGCTCGGCAACCTGGCCCCCATGCCGACTTCACAGCACGGACGGACCCTGACCCATGTACCCAGAGACCTGCAGGACTATAAGTTTGTGTTTGTACGAAGGGGTGGACACCGGGCAATACAGCGGCCATACGTGATCAAGGTGATCAACAACAACGGGTCCACGTACATTCTGGACATTGGGGGGAAAGAGGAGGTTTTCACGGTGGACTGACTCAAACCAGCCCATGTGGACTTGGCGCAGCCGGTCGAGGTTCAGGCACCGCAGCGCAGAGGCAGACCTCCCAAACAGAGGCTGATCCAGACTGTGGACATTGGGGGGTGTATTGCCGGTTCTGGGGGGGGGGGGGGTTATGTGACGACCCACTTTCTGCTCAGGCGAACCGGCTCACAAATAGCCAGTGCGCGGGGAGAGACTTTGGGAATGCACCTCTGACGTCATTTCCACCCAGAGAGGGCGGGCACTAGGGATTAAATGCCAGCGCCGTGAAGTTTGAATAAATTAGTCTCGAAATGACCTACCGACTGCGTGTTGTCTCTAGCTCTGTATGTAGTACATCGCTACACTATCATACACAAAATGCTGGTAGAACACAGCAGGCTAGGCAGCATCTATAGGGAGAAGTGCTCTCGATGTTTCGGGCCGAGACCCTTCGTCAGGACTAACCGAAAGGAAAGATAGTAAGAGATTTGAAAGTATTGGGGGGAGGGGGAAATGTGAAATGATAGGAGAAGACCGGAGGGGGTGGGATGAAGCTAAGAGCTAGAAAGGTGATTGGCGAAAGTGATACAGAGCTGGAGAAGGGAAAGGATCATGGGACGGGAGGCCTCAGGAGAAAGAAAGGGGGGAGCACCAGAGGGAGATGGAGAACAGGCAAACAACTAAATATATCAGGGATGGGGTAAGAAGGGGAGGAGGGGCATTAACGGAAGTTAGAGAAGTCAATGTTCATGCCATCAGATTGAAGGCTACCCAGCCGGTATATAAGGTGTTGTTCCTCCAACCTGAGTTTAGATTCATTTTGACAATAGAGGAGGCCATGGATAGACATATCAGAATGGGAATGGGACGTGGAATTAAAATGTGTGGCCACTGGGAGATCCTGCTTTTTCTGGCGGACCGAGCGTAGGTGTTCAGCAAAATGCTCTCCCAGTCTGTGTCGGGTCTCACCAATATATAAAAGACCACACCGGGAGCACCGGACGCAGTATACCACACCAGCCGACTCACAGGTGAAGTGTTGCCTCACCTGGAAGGACTGTCTGGGGCCCTGAATGGTGGTGAGGGAGGAAGTGTAAGGGCAGCTGTAGTACTTGTTCCGTTTACAAGGATAAGTGCCAGGAGGGAGATCGGTGGGAAGGGATGGGGGGAACGAGTGGACAAGGGAGTTGCGTAGGGAGCGATCCCTGCGAAAAGCAGAAGGGGGGGGAGGGAAAAATGTGTTTGGTAGTGGGATCCCGTTGGAGGTGGCGGAAGTTACGGAGAATTATACGTTGGACCTGGAGGCTGGTGGGGTGGTAGGTAAGGACAAGGGGAACCCTATCCCGAGTGGGGTGGCGGGTGGATGGGGTGAGGGCAGATGTGCGGGAAATGGGAGAGATGCATTTGAGAGCAGAGTTGATGGTGGACGAAGGGAAGCCCCTTTGTTTAAAAAAGGAAGACATCTCCTTCGTCCTGGAAAGAAAAGCCTCACCCTGAGAGCAGATGCGGCAGAGACGGAGGAATTTTGAGAAGGGGATAGCCTTTTTGCAAGAGACAGGTGGGAAGAGGAATAGTCCAGGTAGCTGTGAGAGTCTGTAGGTTTATAGTAGATATAAGTAGATAGGTCGTCTCCAGAGATGGAGACAGAAAGATCAAGAAAGGGGAGGGAGGTGTCGGAAATGGACCAGGTAAATTTGAGGGCAGGGTGAAAGTTGGAGGCAAAGTTAATGAAGTTGACGAGCTCAGCACGCGTGCAAGAGGCAGCGCCAATGCAGTCGTCGATGTAGCGAAGGAAAAGAGGGGGATGGATACCGGTATAGCCTTGGAACATGGACTGTTCCACAAAGCCAACAAAAAGGCAGGCATAACTGGGACCCATACAGGTGCCCATGGCTACACCCTTGGTTTGGAGGAAGTGGGAGGAGCCAAAGGAGAAATTATTGAGCTCCCTCACCACCATTCAGGGCCCCAGACAGTCCTTCCAGGTGAGGCGACACTTCACCTGTGAGTTGGCTGGTGTGGTATACTGCGTCCAGTGCTCCCAGTGTGGCCTTTTATATATTGGTGAGACCCGATGCAGACTGGGAGACCGTTTCGCGGAACACCTACGCTCGGTCCGCCAGAAAAAGCAGGATCTCCCAGTGGCCACACATTTTAATTCCACGTCCCATTCCCATCCTGATATGTCTATCCATGGCCTCCTCTACTGTCAAAATGAATCTAAACTCAGGTTGGAGGAACAACACCTTATATACCAGCTGGGTAGCCTCCAACCTGATGGCATGAACATTGACTTCTCTAACTTCCGTTAATGCCCCTCCTCCCCTTCTTACCCCATCCCTGACATATTTAGTTGTTTGCCTGTTCTCCATCTCTCTCTGGTGCTCCCCCCCCCCCCTTTCCTTCTCCTGAGGCCTCCTGTCCCATGATCCTTTCCCTTCTCCAGCTCTGTATCACTTTCACCAATCACCTTTCCAGCTCTTAGCTTCATCCCACCCCCTCTGGTCTTCTCCTATCATTTTGCATTTCCCCCTCCCCCCACTACTTTCAAATCTCTTACTATCTTTCCTTTTGGTTAGTCCTGACGAAGGGTCTCGGCCCGAAACGTCGACAGCGTTTCTCCCTATAGATGCTGCCTAGACTGCTGTGTTCTATCAGCATTTTGTGTGTGTTGTTGTTTGAATTTCCAGCATCTGCAGATTTCCTTGTGTTTGCTCTTTAGCTACACTATCATATTTTGTTAGAATGCACTATTCTTATGTCATAGCCATGTTGTGATGGAAGGATGGTGCACTTCCACATCCTTGATGCTGCTATTGTGAGTGTAACAGATCTTGCACCCAGTGTCTCCAGCAAAGTCTTGGCATTAGTAATTGGTTTGAATAGTCTTCCCAGAAAGAACTGGTAAAATCTTGTAACTCCAAGTATAAACAGCAATGCATTTTTCTGTTGGATTCCAACTGTTTTTACTTGGTGAGTTGGAGTCTTCCCATGGTTGCTATTCATGACATGGATAACTAGCGCCTTAGTGACACAGTTAGAATAATATTAGAAAATGGTAGTGAGGCCTTGGCTATAGTAAAGTGCACATTTCCGGTTGCAACACTGGAGAACTACAAAAGGACTCACCAGGATGTTGCCTGGGATGGAGTGTTATGGTCTTTTTCCTTGTGCAATATTATGGGAAGTGTAGATAGATGAGATTGAAGGAGCATAGGTGTCATAATGGGAGGGCATAAATTTATGGGAAAGAGTAAGAGATTTAGAGGGAACCTGAGGAAGAATTTTTTCACCCAGGGGATATCTGGAGCATGGAATGCACTGCCTGAGTGTGGGTAGCACCTGGTAGTCTAACAATATTTAACAAGTTTTTTTAACAAGTATTTGAATCACCAAGTGTTGGTAAGTGGGATTAGTATGAATAGATACTGAATGGCCAGCATGGGCATGTGGACTTGCTTCTCTGCTGTGTGGCTGTCCAACTATATGACTATGAAGCACTGCAGAAACAAACAGGTTTTAGCAGGTGGTTGTAGATCCAAAAAAGGGTCTGGCAGATCATATGTATTTTGTTTTTCTTCCTTTCTGCACAGTGTTTTGTCTTTCTTTAATAGTTACTGAAGTGGAGTGAATTCTGTGGCAAGGTTAAGTAGAAATTCAGCTGAGTACTAAATCATGACTCGGTCTCAGAAACATTTTGGGCTCTGATGATGACCTTAGCTTTCACTTTAATTGGCTGCAGCTAGTTTTCATTTACACATTAACTTATATAAATCATTTCTTTCTGCACAAAGGCATTTGCTTTCTTTGACATTATGTTGATGAAGTCTTTTGAATCCTTCCTCTAGTACACAGAACTTTTTCTTTTATGTGTAATTGTAAATAAAATGTCATTGTAATTGCACAGGTAATGATGGACTGACTCCAACAGTCACCTAGAATGTTATCTTGCCTCATATGGTAACTTGGTGTATTGGTGTAACTCTCTGTGTGTTTTAATTGTCAAGAACTGTGGGCTTTGTTTGTGTATGTTGTACAGGATGTAATGGGTGAAACAGGTTTAATTTATTGAAGACCCCTGCCCTAACCAATTCAGTGGTTTAAGTCTTGAGATGCAAGTAGAGGGATTTCTTCATTATGCATGGCTGCATATGACATTCAGAAGGCCAGATTTTTTTTAATCCACCTCAGCTATGACCACAATTGCACTGCTGGATCTCTGTAACACTTTTATCTATCCTCTGTCACTCCAGTTATTTCAGCTGTTTTTTCAGCGTGGGCTTTTAATGCATAAGGTACAGATCGAGGTTTTCTGCTGTAGTTGTTCCCTTTCTGTTGGTACACAGCTTGATTCCCACTACTTTCACTTGCTATTGATTGTTTAGCCCTGTACACTTAGGCTCCGTGTCCTTGCTTTCTACAATTGAAACATCTTACTGCTCTGAACTGACACACTTGTACCAAATGATTCTCTTTGAACAGTAGCAGAGATTTGGATGCAGGACCCTTGGATTTGAGACCGGAGCTCTTGGCTTTGCTTTTGTCATTGCTGTTATTTCAAAGCTTTCAGTCCAAGGGAATAATTAAGTTACAGCATTACAAAAGATGTTTTAGAATATCTGTATAATTGCTTATTATTTCCCCTGACCTCAGATTTCTGATTCCAGCTATATAATTCTCACACTCTCTGAAGGCATTGGATAGAAAGAAGCAACTTGTTTACTTCTATCCAGATGGAGGCCACATAGTCCATCTTGTCCATGCAGGCACCCAGCAGAGTATTGTCATCATTCACATTCAAAAATGCTCAATTTCTCTCAACCCTCCAAGTTACCCCCCCCCCCCCCCCAACTGAATTAAACTCAAGGTTTTTATCTATGGTCAGCATAGTTTTGCATTGTAGGGGAAACTGGAGGATTTGGAAGAAATACACAGAGTTACAGGGAGAACTTATATGTGACCTCATTTGAAACTTTCCCACTCTCACCATATACATCAGTGATGTTATTTGTCCTGGAAATTATTTCCATCTGTTCACTCTATGAATGTAAGGGTTTTTCATGACAATTGAGATTTCCAGTGGAACTGATCTCGAACTGGACTGCCAGAGATTCCTACACCTCAGCACTTAACTTATCTTTTACATATATTTGCAAACAGTTCTGTCTCTTGTTCTGTCACGCTCAAACTGGCACTTCACAATTGTGGATTCTTCAGATTGACTCCAGCAACACAGTTGTGTAGTCCCTCAATACCCCGAAAGTCTCAGTTTTGATGAGCATCCTGTCCTCTGTCCAGTGTTCTCATTCCCCAATGAAATATATCACAGCTTGTACAGACTATATATGAGACCCAAGGAGACCACAGAAAGCGAGTGTATACAAGATCTTCTGTGAACAAGACTGAAGCTCACAGAGAAATAGTGGACAGTGAAGAAGAGTATCTAAGGTCACAACATGATCTTGATGAAATGGGGAAAGTTGGCAAAAAAAAATGGCAGATGGAATTTAACTCAGACACATGCAAATTGATGGACTTTGGAAGTTAAACCAGGCCAGGACGTATACCATGAATGACAGCACCCTGAAGTATAAGCAGGAAAACTGAGATACTGGTGCGTGTATACAATCATTAAAGAGATGTCAATTTAAAATAACAATTATTGTCCACAAATTATATATTACATAACAGGTGCTAATGTTTGCAAGTGAATAAGTGAATGGACATTGTGGAAACCATAAGATATAGGAGCAGAATTAGGCCAATTGGCCCATCGAGTCTGCTCTACCATTTCATCATGGCTGATCCAATTTTCCTCTCAGCTCTAATATTTCTGCCTTCTCTCTGTATCCCTCCATGCCCTGATCAACTAAGAATCTATCAACCTTTGCCTTAAATATACATAAAGACTTGGCCTCCACAGCTGCCTGTGGCAAAAAAATCCACATTCACTATTCTCTGGCTAAAGAAATTCCTCCTCATCTCCATTCTAAAAGGATGCCACTCTATTCTGAGGCTATGTCCTCTGGTCTTAGACTCTCCCACCATAGGAAACATCCTCTTCATGTCCACTCATATCAATTGCATTCACTATTCGATAGGTTTCAATGAGGTCACCCTTCATTGTTCTGAATTCTAGTGAATATAGGCTTAATGCCATCAAAAGCTCTTCATATGACAAGCCATTCAATCCTGGAATAATTTTCTTGAATTTTTTTTTGAATACCCTCCAGTTTCAGCACATCCTTTCTAAGATAAGGAGCCCAAACCTGCTCACAGTACTCCAAATGAGGCCTCACCAGTGCATTATAGAGTTTCAACATTACATCCTTGCTTTTACATCCTAGTCCTCTTGAAATGAATGCAAACATCGCATTTGCCTTCCTCATCACAGACTCAACCTGCTAATTAACCTTGGGGAATCCTACACAAGGACTCCCAAATCCCTTTGCACCTCAGTTTCTTTTTGTATTTTCTCTCCATTTAGAAAATTGTCAACCCTTTCATTTCTTCTGCCAAAGTGCAAGATTGTATTTCATCTTCCATTTCTTAGCCCATTCTTCTAATCTAATGGCCTCTCTACTTCCTCAAAACTACCTGCCCCCAACTTATCTGCATATTGTCTGCAAACATTTCAACAATGTCATCAATTCCATCATCCAAATCATTAACATATAATGTAAAAACATTCGCTCCCATCAGAGACCCCTAAGGAACACCACTCGTCACTGGCAGCCAGCCAGAAAAGGCTCCCTTTATTCCCACTCTTTGCCTCCTGCCAATCAGCCACTGCTTCATCCATGCTAGAATCTTTCCTTTAATACTATGGGCTCATAGCTTGTTAAGCAGCCTTGGGTGTTGAACCTTGTTAAAGGTGTTACAAGAATCACCCCTTGTAATAATGATCAGTGAGGTACAGAGAATCTGTATTTACCAACAAGTAACTTTTATTATTTCTACTAAAAGCATGTGGGTTCACACATTTATCTACCTGTGTGCTCCCTACTAGAACCCCTGACACTTCATTAACAGTCAATGAAGAGAAAAGGTATATTACCCAGGAAAGGAGTCTATGCTGGCAAACGTTCCTCATAGTCCCAATATCCATGTATCCATGGGGTCCTCCTTATCTGCAATGGCTGGTCTCTGGCTGCTGGAGACTTATCACCCCTACATATTTGGAGCTCCTGAGTCTTATACTGTTCCTCATCAATTGAACCATTGGATCTCCATCCCATTGACTCAAGGTCATCCAACCTACCTGGGTCACTTTCTTACTGGTCATCGTACAGGGCTACAACCAACATTGTTTCATTGTTCTTCCCACCCCAGCCCTGTGTATTTGGGCTTGGTCCAAACCAGTTAAATGAGGCAACCCAGACAGAGTTTTATGAGATTACAGATTGCAGGTCTGGCATTTTACATAACAAGTAGGTATTCCTCTGAGAATGGTCTCAGGTTTATTGCTCTGATTAGACTGTCCCAGAGTCAAGAATCAGTTCAGAGTCCACACCCTTTACATAACAAATAGCTACTTGTTTAAGAATGGTCTCAGGTTTAGCAGATCATTACCTGAAGCTTCCTGTGTCCACATTCAGTTGCTCTGATTAGATTAATTGCTTCTCTGAGTGGAGGCCTGTGACTAGTGGTGTTGTTATTTGTCATCTATATCAATGATCTGGATGGTAATATGGTAAATTGGATCAGCAAATTTGCTGATGATACAAAGATTGGAGGTGTAGTGGACAGTGAGGAAGGTTTTCAAAGCTTGCAGAGGGATTTGGATCCGCTGGAAAAATGGGCTGAAAAATGGCAGGTGGAGTTTAATGCAGACAAGTGTGAGGTATTACAATTTGGAAGGACAAACCAAGGTAGAACATACAAGGTAAATGGTAGGACACTGAGGAGTGCAGTAGAACAGAGGGATCTGGGAATACAGATACATAATTCCCTAAAAGTGGCGTCACAGGTAGATAGGGTCGTAAAGAGAGCTTTTGGTACATTGGCCTTTATAAATCAAAGTATTGACTGTAAGAGTTGGCATGTTATGGTGAGGTTGTATTTGGAGTATTGTGAGTAGTTTTGGTCACCAAATTACAAGAAGGATATTAATAAGGTTGAAAGAGTGCAGAGCAGGTTTACAAGGATGTTGCCAGGACTCGAGAAACTGAGTTACAGAGAAAGGTTGAATAGGTTAGGACTTTATTCCCTGGAGCATAGAAGAATGAGGGGAGATTTGATAGAGGTATATAAAATTATGATGGGTATAGAGTGAATGGAAGCAGGCTTTTTCCACTGAGGCTAGGGGAGAAAAAAAGCGGAGGACGTGGGTTAGGGGTGAAGGGGGAAAAGTTTAAAGGGAACATTAGTGGGGGGCTTCTTCAGACAAAGAGTGGTGGGAGTGTGGAATGAGCTGCCAGAAGAAGTGGTAAATGTGGGCTCACTTTTAACATTTAAGAAAAATTTGGACAGGTACATGGATGAGAGGGGTATGAAGGGATATGGTTCAGGTGCAGGTCAGTGGGATTAGGCAGAAAAATGGTTCAGCACAGCCAAGAAGGGCCAAAGGGCCTGTTTCTGTGCTGTAATGTTCTATTATCCAAGAGCAAGAATCAGTGTAGTGTCCATAAAAAGGGGGAAACAAAGACAACTGGCTTGTCTGCTTCCCTTGTCCTTGATTAGACTGCAGTTTCATCTGGCCAAAAAAGGCATTTTGAAAATGCAAGTACACAACATTATCCTTTGTCTATCCTGCTTATTACTTCTTCAAAGAATTCCAACAGATTTGTCAGGCAAGATTTTCCCTTGAGGAAACCATGTTGACTATGGCCTATTTTATCAGGTGCTTCCAAGTACCCTGGGACCTCATCCTTAATAATCGATTCCAACATCTTCCCAACCACTGAAGTCAGACTAACTGGCCTATAGTTTTCTTTCTTCTGCCTCGCTCCCTTCTTTAAGTGTGAAGTGATATTTGCAATTTTCCAGAATCTAGTTTTCTTGAAACATGATTACTAATGCCTCCACGATCTCTTCAGCCACTTCGTTCAGAACTCTTGGGTGTATGCCATCTGGTCCAGGTGGCTTATCTATTTTCAGACTTTTCAGTTTCCCAAGAAGCCTTCTGTCTAGTTATGGTAACTTCATACACTTAATGCCCCCTGACATCTGAAACTTCTACCGTACTGCTAGTGTCTTCCACAGTGAAGACTGCTGCAAACTACTTATTCAGTTAGTCCACCATTTAATTGCCCCCCATTACTACCTCTCCTAACACAAGGAAATCTGCAGATGCTGGAAATTCAAACAACACACACAAAATGCTGGTGGAACACAGCAGGCCAGGCAGCATCTATAAGGAGAAGCACTGTCGACGTTTTGAGCCGAGACCCTTCATCAGGACTAACCTCTCCTATATTGTTTTCCAGTGGTCCGATATCCACTCTTGCCTCTCTTTTACATTTTATGTATCTGAAGAAACTTTTGGTATCCTCTTTAACATTATTGATTAGGTTATTTTCGTATTCCATCCTTTGAATAGACAGAGAGAGATTCCCAACAGGCTGAGTTTTGGGACATGGTAACGAGACACTGCAAATGCTGGAATTAAGACCATTCTGCTGGAGGAATTTAGCAAATTGAGCAGCATCTGTGGAAGAAAAGGAATTATCAAGTTTCAGGTGAAAACTCTGCATCATGATATGATGGATGGGTTCATTAGCACATGAAAAAGATTGGTGAGATTAGTTTCTGGTAGGCACAATAGTTGGGAAGGTTGGCAGGAAAGGAGTAAAGGTGGGATTATTGCTCATGAATAAGCAGTAATTAGTGTTCTAATGTATCATTCAGAGGTCCTGGAGTAAAGCTTGAAGGTAGTTATGGCCTTATCCAATCTCGGTTCATGATTGGAAAAAGTAAAACTGTAGGAATGAGTCTATGAGTTGGGGCTTGGAAGAAGCCACAAGGTGAAGATAAAGTTGGCATAACTGGGACAGCAAAAGGAGGAAAGAATAGGGAGCCCAAAGAAGGGTGCTTTGTGTAATATGTTCAGACAAAAAGGTACATTGGTATGAAAGAACTTCAGGTAAGAGAATAATGGCAAAGATCTGGAAAAGTATCTTTCTTAGAAACTGAATGGGATGATTTAACAGCAATGTCTAAAATCAGAGCTGAATAAACAAAATATACTTAGTGGTTATTGAAGCAACAATAAAGATTAAAGAATATAGTGATGGAAAAAAGATTTTGAAAGCATTTGCAGGTATGAAAGAATCCAGGTAGGTATGTAACTAATTACATTGGCAATGAACTTGGCTCATTACTCTGTAATGAGAAAGTGTATCTGTATTCTCCAACGTGGTCAGGTCTGCAGTTATATAGATTGTTATCCTTTTGTGTTGAAGAATACTTTTACTGCAGGATTTAGTGTATTTTCACATGAAACACTAAGAAGGATTTGTGATGTAGATGTCAGAGAGTGGATAGTGGTTATATTTATCATTCAAAGCTGCAGATAACATTGAATAATCTCTCTGATTGACCCTCAAATATTTATTTTGATATCTATAATCAATGTGGGCAGCAGTGTGAAAAGGAATGTAATGATAACAGGGGACAGAATATGTAAGAGGATGAATCCTGTTCTCTGCTACAAAAGCTGAAATTATGAAAGCTTGTATATCCCTCTCCTGCTTCCATTTCTTTCCATTCCCAGAGATATTTAGGGATAGAGAAAACTTGGCAATGCGAGGGAAAAGATTCAGTTAATGTTGGACCTAGAAGTACAGAAAGGGCAGAGAGGGAGGTTCTGCTAGAAGGATTAGGCAATAAAAGTCCTAATGAAACAGCAGAACCACGAAGGTAATAATTCTGAGTTATTACCTTAACCTTGTATAAATTGCCACAGGTTAAATGAGATCAGAGAACTCAATGCATGGCTCAAAGTGTGGATGTGGGAAAGTGGAGTTCAAATTGGTGACATTGACACCTTGTATAATGACATGGGAAACAGGAGCAAGAGATACCATTCAGCCTGTTGAGTCTCCACCACCATTCAACAAAACTTCTCAACAGGTTTCCTTCCCTATTACACATTCCTTGATTTGACTATGCTCTGTTTTGAATGCAATGACTCTACCATTCTCTTGGATAGTGAATTCTAAAGATTCACTATCCTTTGTGTTAAGACATTTTTTCTTATTTAATTCCCCTTGGGGAAAAGAAGGAGCTTTTCCATTAGGACCGACGTTATTTGACTTGGGCCACGTCCATAAAATTAAATATCTTTGTCTGCAGAGAATACTTCACCCTAAATAGTCAAGGATTTGGAGTGCTGGGGGAGGGTGTAGAGTCCTGCTCAAGAGAATTTTATAAGATCGTGCAGAAGGGACAAGTGATAATGTAGAATAGCGGTGGGTAATGATAACAGGAATCTGCCAGGAAGACACAGTGTGTGCAAACTGAATACATTTCCATTTATCATCAGAGCACAGGAAAAGTGAAGGCACTTTATCTGAATGCAGAGAGCATTCAGTACAATGTCATAGCAATTATAGAGACATGGATTGGGATCAGTATTAACTCTGCCATAGATGATCCCAAGCCCAGCTGCAAAAGGAGGAGGCCATGGGGCATGCAACCACATCCTGTAAATGCCCAGCACTACAGAAATGGCAACAGAAACTCTAAAGGCCTCATCCCTGGGAGAGGAAGGCTCTTCGTAGTCTATGGCCCAGTAGGGGTGACAGGTTTAAGAAGAAGAAGAAGCAGGATTAGGACCAATATTGGGAAGTACATTTTTATGGTGTGTTAAAGAGGTGTTATCCTTGTACTTGGCATAATGACAATAAAGTTGAATCTAATCTAATCAAGTCAAGTTGCTTTTTATTGTCATTTCAACCACCTAATCTAATATTATAGGTTGGGACATAGGTGGTAGAAAGGAAGTACCATAGTTCAGAAAAACAAGAAATAGAATCGATTTCAGTGGAACTACAAAATGGCAAAGGAGAAAAACTTTGATAAGAGTTGTATTGAATCCATCAAAGGTAATGGGAATGCAGGGCATAGTAGAAGTCAATAAAATAAGAAATGTATGTGACAAGGGTAAAATAATAATAAAAGGAAACTTCAGTTATAGATAGATCGGGAACATAAAGGAGCAATAGGAGCCCGAAGGAAGAGTTCATAAATTATATAAAAGCTAGTTTTCTAAATCAGTATATTGATGAACCAGTGATGGGATGGGCTATTTCAAATTTAGTGTTAAGCAGGGTTTAATTGATAATCTAGCAATTGAGGGGTCATTAGGGAACAGCGTTCACAATATGATAAAATTTTATGTAAGAGTTGAACTAGTTTCAATATGAAACTAGGGCACTAAGTCCAAATAAGGCAAACTTTTGAAGGTAAGATATAAGTTGGCCATGGTAGAGTGGAAAACTCCTTTGGAAAAGTTATGACATTAAGCAAGCAATGGATACCACCCAAAGGATTAATACATAGTTTATGTGCAATCAAAACCAATAGGAAAAGTGGTCCAGTTACCTACAGTTAAATAATACAACTAGATGAAAAAGAAAGTTATATAATGTTGCCATTGAAATCAGTAACCCTGAGGAAAGGAAAAATCTCAGAATTCAGCAAGGGAGGGCAAAAACATTGACAAGGAAAGGGAAAATAGAACGCAAGAGTTCTGGCTAGAAATGTCAACAGTTTCTAAGAGCTATCAAAATGCAAGAATGAAAAGATTAGTTAATGTGGGTTCCTTGTAGTCTGAAGCTGGAAAATTTATATAGAGGAGTAAGAAAATGACAGAAATATAAAAAAAAATTAATGCTCGTCTTTAGGAAAGGCACTGAAAATGATGAATGATTGCAAATATTAACAAAGCGTTCAATTTGAAAGTAGCTGCTGGAGAACATTCCACCATGCACACAGACTTGCCTTCATAATTTTTCACCCCTTCTGTCCTTTGTGTATACACAATTATCTTATACCACAGCAAAATAGAAATATTTTGACTTCACCTTAAAAATATAGTTTTATTATAATATGTGTCAGATTTACCGTGTAAATACTTTCTTCTTCTTCCTAAGCGCATCACCCCTATTGGGGCTTAGGCCACTGATAGCAGCTCGCCAGAGTCCCCTGTCCTGAGCAAGTCTTTCACATTATCCCCAGATGTAGTCCATCTTCTTAATTTATTCTTCCTCCCCAGGAATGAGGTTTTAGAGCTTCTATAGCTCTGGGGTTTTATAGGATAGGGTTGCTAGCCCCATGCCCAAAAATGTTTATTTGAGAATATATTTATTTTGGAAAGTTGTTTTCCCTATTTAGTCTACTCTACATGGAGCCTCTTGTGCCTTCAGTCTGGATAGTAAAAGTCTTGCAATCATGGTCATCGTATGAGAGTAAGTATCATGTTAAAATTCTAATAAGTACTTTCCATGATTTTAAAATGTTACTTTCCATCTTCCCCAATGATACTATATGCCATGAAATTCCTCCTGTGCATTATTAGCATTATAGTCAATAAAAGCCATCGGTTGCCTGAATGCTGGATTAGGTTAAGGCAGTCCTGAGTCTGTAGGAATAATTAAATTGCTTCATTATTGCCACATCTCAGTCATGCAAGATGTCAACCCATGAAGTAGATCACTAGTTACATTGCATTCCTGTCCAGATCCCAGGTTAGACCACAATTCTAGTGATGTCTGATGGATAGACCTTTAGTATAGAAGGTTGTGGTAGCAGAGCATGTCATTCTGACAGGATGAGGATGTATTGGTTCATAAAACCTGTCCCACCAATGGAATGATGATGGCAGTGTTTTGAGCCCTAGAGTCATTTGTGGCACATGAACTGTTTGCTCTTACTTACAAATGGAGATACTGGAAGTTGGTGAATGTAAAGAGAAAATTCAATTTTATTTCTAAATTTGGTTACCTTTTTCGCTGGCTTTTAGGTGAGGTTCAGCACCTTTTCAACCATATGCCTGGAACTTTAGTTTATCTTCAATATACTGTATAATACATAGCACAAGCACAGAAGCAGCCGGCTTGATGTATTAATATGAAAGCTGCATTCACTGTACATATTGAAATCATGGCACAAAATGCCTTACAAACCATTGCAGAAAAATCCTCAATTTTGATACCATATAGGTGACATCATTACAGCAGATGAAACAAGAAATGACTACTGGATACTTGTGGGCTGTGTAAAATCACATACATTTGACCAGGGGCTTTTCTTTTTCTTGAGTATGCTACATCTGAAATGGCACTGAGAACAAATGCTGTCCCATCTCTTTTATAACGAAACTGACGTATTAGCAACGTTAGCAAGAAAATTCAATAATATAAATTTTTGCCTTTCTGCAATAATATTTCATTCATCAAAGAAACTTCACAACGGTGAAACATAATTTTCTTCTGTTTATAAATAAAACCAATGGGTGTGAATAAGCATAGCCAGTGATAGCTAAGCAGTCTCAGAATCATTACAGTGAAATTGAATCATTCATGTGCATTGTACTGCAGTCCAGAGGTCCTTGAATAACACGGATACCAAGATAATATTTACTCCCATCAACATCCTCACTGCCAGTCCGTACAACCACTTTTTTTTACACTGTGTAGCAAATTTGTATGGGAAAATGATGGCAGCATGCCAATTTTCACAGAACATTAGAAGGACCTAAACAAAAGCTTTTATTTAAAAGTGCGACAAACCCACAAGAGATCTCAGCGAGGGGGTAATTGTATTGAGCGAAAGAGAGTAGAGCTTCACTTACCCCTGCATGTTCCAGCAGCCAGCTTCTTGTCCTGTCTGGCTGTTTTGTGTACACACACTGTCAGAGTGCTTCCCTGTCCTTCACAGCAGCATCATTGCTTTGCGAGGGAGGAAGCGAGGATCACTGCAGTGCTGTGTGTCGAAGACTGATCCCAGCAGTTAGCAGCACTCCTCCTGTCCCCTGCTTCTCTCTGCTTCCTCCACAATGATGTGTAAGGACGTGATTTAATTTGTGTGCACTGAGCAGGCTGCCATGTGTGTCTGTGCGTTTGGGGGAGTGGGGTGGGGGAGGTTGTGGTGTTGTAGGTGGGTTATAAGGGCTGGGAGTGGGGGCGTAGTTCTACGCCACTGCCAGCCACAGAGTTGATGTTCTTTTTGACAGGAAGGGTTGAGCAGCTCTTGTCAAGACCCACTCACAGCAGCTACAGCAGCACAGCTGATCTGTTTGAGGTGCGCGCTAATAGAAAGCCAGAGTGGTCCCTGATTGGCTGTCAGTAGAAGATGCTGTGTGGACTGCCATTGCTGGCAGCAAATCATCTTGCTCTCTGCCTGCTGCCTGCTCCATAGCTGCTCAGAGAGAAAGGGGGTTTTAGAAATATACTTTATATTATTCTAGCTTTCCTTTATTAATTAGACCCACATTATGAAACAAACACCAATAAAATTATGGAATACATGTTGATCTCTTTTATAATTGAAAACAACAATACATTTAAGCATCATTCTTTGAGCTCAGCTTGTACAGGAATTGTCAGCTCTTTATCTGAATGGTGCAGTGTACAGTAGCATCCTCATACACTGCAAGCAGAGCAGGCATCTCAGTAATGCGGAGAAACACAAAGCTGTGTCTGTTGGAAGCTCATTGCCAGTATGAGGGATATTGTAATCAAATTTTCTATGTATTGGCTTTAGTCCATGCAGTTAATTCATAATATAATGTTCCAGCGTGTTCAGTACTGCCGGTGTAATTCTTGGCTGATGCAACACATTGCGAAAATGGAAAGTTGATGGGAAAATGTTGGTTTTATAAAGCAAAGTGCTGTTCTGAATTATTATTGATATTGTTCTGACTTTCCAACATGATTAACTTACATGACACACAATCACAATGAGGTACAACGGTAGCATTGTAGTTAAAAAAAACTCAGCCAGTACCCAAAGATTAGAGTTCAAATCCCACATTGGCACATTGAATTTAAAGTCTATTGATAATCTAGAGCTCATTATGACCATAAAAGTTCCATATTTTGAATGGACTAGCATCCTCACACTCTACAAACTGTCATCCGTACCTGGTTTGGCCAATATGCAACTTGAGACTCACCAGTGTAGTTTGCTTTCAAATCAATTGTACCATTGTTGCTATGTTGAATCAGAGAAAGAATAAAACTAGATTTACTACCTAGTGTCTGTCAGGGCACTGAGTATGGCAAAGCCTTTTGCATAATTCTTATTTCCTAAACCAAGTGCAATCAGGTTCACTACATGGTTCCACTGATAGTAGTTTTGCCACATGAAAGATTTAATAGACCAGACATGTATTCTCTGAAGTTAAGAATGACTTGGGATCTCACTTAACACAAAAAATTCTTACTGAGCTCAACAATGGAGAATAATTCCCCTGGTTGAGGAATAGAACTACAGGTCACATTCTCAGAATAAGGGATAGGTCATTTAAGAATGAGAAGGTGGCAAATTTTTGGATTTCTCTATCCTTGAGAGCTGTGTCATTAAACACAGAGATCAATAGATATCAAAGGAATTGGGGAATAGTGAGGACAGTGCAGGGAAATAGTACTGAGATCAAAGATCAGCTATGATCATGATGGATAGTGAAGCAGGCAAGAAGGACCAGAAGACCTCATCTTGCTCCTGACTTTTATGTTCTTACATTATTACAAACATCTGAGGTCATTTGTCTATATTGCAAGATGTGTGAACATCTTAGTGAAGCAGTTGGTGAAACAATAGCATTGTATAATTATACTAACCCCGACACGTTCAGACTCACTAGGGGAATGGAATTGCCAGAGCTTCAGGAGGGACTGGCAGCTTATTCTCTGTAATGATTCCAGGTCCCAAGAAGTCTTATGGCATCAAGCCAAACGTAGATAGGAAACTCCCTCCTGATTACTCACCAAGGCAATTCCAACAGTGACCTGACCACCAAGAAGATTAGGACTGCATGAACTTGAAAACACCACCATTTCAGTGTTTCCTTCTAAGTCCCACGCAACGTACTGACTTGGAAATTCTTCACAGTCCCCTTCATCATCTTTGGTTTTAAATGTTGAAATTCCCTCCCAAATAGTTGTACCTTTACCCAGAAAACTGCTGTAGTTCAAAAGGTCACATCACCATTTAAAATTAAAAAATTAGAGATGGGCATTAAATGCTACCTTTGCCCATGATATCCAGGTCCCCAAAAAATCAGTGAATAAGTAAAATATCCTGGAAATAGATTGAGCTCAGAAAAAATGTAGATAGGATCAATAACATGATGTCATTTGTTAATTGCCCCAGTAACTTGGGAGGAAAGTGGAAAGGGCATGGAGCTGTTAAGGCAGAGCGGTTTAAATATTTATCCTTTTTTAATTAGTAAAGTGTCTAATTTTTAATGAATAAACTCTTCTTGGGCTTCCAACTGGAATCAGATATTGATTTCAATTGACATTTCAAAGACAAACTCCACCATCTTCATCTGGAATGATGCCTAGGCACGTCTAGTCCAGTGGTATATATGCCACCATCGTCCTTCCCTCCTTAGTTAGTCCTTAACCAATCAGGTTTCCACTGTTCCACCTTGCTTACAATTGAATTCTCAACCTTACCATTTAAGTCCCTGAAGTCCTGATCTTAATTAAAATTATTATTCTCTAGTCTTATTGCAATGGCTTCCTTCACCAGGTAGTTCAAAAAAACCATTGGTGCAGCACAGTAGTTTTATACCATCGAAGTAAATCCAATGGCCATTGCAAATGCAATGTACTGCTACACCAATTTCTCTGGGTAAACCAAATGGATACACCTCCTGTGCTCCTTGTTTCGAGATTCCACTGTGTCTCTCTTCTGGCCGATATATGCTGCTCCGCATTCACAGGGAATCCTGATAACGCCAGTTGACCTGAGTCCCAGGTCATCTTTGACCCATGTAAGCTGTGATTTGAGCTTCCTTACGGGTTTGTGGATGGTATTAATCTGGCATCTCTTCCAGAAATGTGGAAATATAGGGAAGCCTGGTGGTAGTGATGGTTCCTCCTCATTGTTTGGTTTCCTGTTTAGGAAACCCGAGAATAGTTTATTTGTCATATACGCTTGAAGGCACTAGATCCTTTTTGCACTTAACTGTAAGGGGAGGAAGTTCACTGCAATATTCAACACTTTGAATCATTGCGTAAAACGAAGGCAAGGCTTTTTTGTTCTTTAGCCTTTCTTCTGAGATGCCGGGACAAGGACCTAGTCCCTAAGTTCATTAGGTTGCATTCAGCATTGGTTTCTCTGGTGGCTAAATGCATTCTACGACGTGCTGGCTAAGCGTTGATTACTGAGCACATCCATCACATTAGATCCACTCTGACATCAACACAAATAGAGAACTAAATTCTCTTGGTGATTGGGAGTTTATTGACAGGTCTATTGCTGTCCAAGGAGAACTAGTTTCACAAAGGAATACTGCGATGCAGGTCAGTAAACACAACAAACTATCCCAACAGACTATAGCCACCCCATCATTGGACACAGAAAGGGTTGTCATCAACCAAACTGAGCAAAACATCAATGAGGTGATTAGATTGGTCTTCGGCAAGGTGCTAAACTTCACTCTGGTTCCCTGAGCTATTTCTTATCAGGACTACATTGGCGGAGTAGAACAAGCAATCCGAAAACTACCACTGAATACAATGAAAGAAGTAAGGACAGAGGTCTGTGTGGCCCTCAAAAGGGCTATTTTGCTGAAATTGAACATTACAAGAGGAGAGTGACTGGCCCTCCAGGCACTACAACAAAACCCAGTCATCATGAGTCCTGATCTTCTGGGGGGAATACCAAAGGAAAGTCCAACAGATTCTGGACAAACTTGCCTACAGAGTTCTACAGTGGAATCCCATGGATTCGATTGTGAGGATGTCCTCCACTACCAGCAATCATATGCAAAACACTTCTACCTCAGGTGCTGGTATCACCAAGACCTTACAGGCTCTCCAAGATACACAAAGATGGGTCTCCCCTGAGGCCTATCATCAGTGCAATAGATTCTCTGACTCACTACCTTGCTAAGCATTTAGTGACCATGCTGTCTTCCTTTGTTGCGGGCTATGAGCAAATCATTAATTCAACCAATTCCATAAAAACGATAACCAACATCCAGCTGACCCTGGAGGATGGATGTGTTTCAATATGGTGTCCCTGTTTACAAGAGTTCCCATTAAGGACGCCATGGTCCTCCTGTGGTCAAGGTTTGATAAGGGTACCACTGACCTTTTTGAACACACCCTTATATCAACGTACCTCCTCTAAAGAGGAACGACTATGTTGTGCTGTTGTGCCTTCTTTGTAGTGGCATCAATATGTTGGGCCCAGAATAGATCTTCAGACACATTGAAGCCTAGGAACTTGAAATTACTCACCTTTTTCACTGCTAATCGCTTGATGAGGACTGCTATGTGTTCCCTCAACTTGCTCTTCTTGAGGTCCACAATAAATTCCTTAGTATTACTGACATTGAGTGCAAGGGTTTTCTTGAGAAAATCAGCATTCAACCAGCTGATCTATCTTGCTCCTGTATGCCTCTTCCTCACCATCTGAAATTCTGCCAACAATAGTTGTCATTGGCAAATTTATAGATGGTGTTTGAGCTATGCCTAGCCACACTGTCATGGGTGTAGAGAGAGTAGAGCATGGGCTAAACACAGATCCTTCAGATGTGCCAGTGTTGATTGCCAGTGAGGTGGAGATGTTATTTGTGACCCGCATAGACTGTGGTCTCCCGGTGAGGAAGTCAAGTATCCAGTTGCAGAGGGAGATACAGAGGCTCAGGTTTTGGAGCTTGTTGATTGCAACTGAGGGTTCTATTGTGTTGAATGCTGAGCTGTAGTCAATAAACAGCAGCCTGACTTTTACTATTGTCCAGATGATGCAAGGCTGAGTGGAGAACCATTGAGACTGCATCCACTGTGGACCTATTGTGACAATGGGTAACTTGCTGTGTGTCCAGGTGTTTGCTTCGGCTGGAGTTGATTCTAGCCATGACCAAACTCAAAGCATTTTATCACAGTTACTGTGAGTGCCACTAAGTGATGGTTGTTGAGGCATCTGAGCCTGCTCTTCTTGTCGCTTTTTTCAAGCTGATGGGAACTTCCAACTGCAGCAGTGAGAGATTGAAAATGTCCTTGAATATGCCCACCAACTGGTTGGCACAGGTTTCCAGGGTCATACCAGGTAAACCCAAGAGACCTGGCACCTTGTGAGGGTTCATCATCTTGCAAACTGTTCTGATGCTGGCCTCTGAGACAGAGAACACAGGGTCACCAGATGCTGCAGGAATTCACACAGGTGTGGTTTTATTCCCCATTTCAATGTGCATTAAAGGATTTGAGTTTATCTGGGAGTGAAGCATCACAACTATCCATGATGTTAGGTTTCACTCTGGAGACAATAAGATCTTTGTTGTGTATTTAATATTTCAGTAATATTTTGAGTAATATTGTTTACATAATTCATTATGGGTTATGTCTAAAAGTAAATGAATGACTGACATCATCACATTACCATGTTATAAGCTATGTTCCCTCTTGGCTGTGCGCGTGTGTGCATGCACACATGTTTTTCAACCAACAAACAAAGGAAATTAATGTGCGCACAAAAGGTTAGTTACCTAAAATAATGTAGTAATTGATAGTGTTACGCCTGTGCCCAACTCTGAGGGGTCGAAGATTCCCAAAGTAGCCCCCTCCTTTTTGAGAATCGCAAGATCGCTATTAATTCGGGTCAGGAGACCCAGGAAATGAGAGAGAGACATTTGGAATGTCTTGGCCCCTCGGTGATACAAAGCTACGGGAAACGGCCATTGTCTCTTGGAGACGGAATAGTGTATTGAGTACTGTGCTATTTATTTGAAGCCCTCAGGGAATGACCAAAAGTGGGCTGGTTGAGGGGAGGCATCCCTCCACCCTAATTGACATCTGAGACCCTGTGAGTCAGTATAAAAGAGGGTCTGGGGGAACAGCCCCTTCAGACGCACCAGAAGAAACGCTAGAAATCCTGTAACAACGTAATAGCGAAAGCCGGTGGAAAGCCCATGTGCGTCCTTTTCCATTCGCCTCGGAATTGGTGGGCCTTACCACGGAAGAACGGCTTTAGCTAAACAAAGGAGAAATCAGCCCCAACGACTCTCGAAGGATTGACATCATAAAAGGAATGGGCAAGTTTTAAACTCTCTCTCTTGACTCCAACCAAAGGCTGCAGCCTGCAGCTTGAATGAACTTGAGTGACTTTTATATTTCCATCGGACAATACATTATCCCCTAGACAACAATAGAGCTATTTCTTATTGATTATTATTATACCCGCGCTTTTAGATTTAGTATTGATGACGTATATTATCTGTATGTTTGCATTGATATTATTTTTGTGTATTTTTATCAATAAATACTGTTAAAAATAGTACCATCAGACTTCAACGGACCTCTCTATCTTTGCTGGTAAGTGACCCAGTTACGGGGTACGTAACAATAGTTATACTTATTGAAAATAATCTTTTAGCTAAATGTTTCTGTTAACCAGTTGGTCAGTTTCTCAAATACCACAAAGCACATCACTAATTTACGTCACCTCACTTTTTCTGTTCCAGTTTGTATAGCTGCATCACAGTGACAGCCATCTTTGGCGAACAGTGTTCATATCATAGTTTACAAAGATCAGACTCAAATCCTGTAGATAGCTTACTAAGTTTTTATTGAGAAAAGTATTGATTCACTATGTCGAACTCAAAAGAAGCGAAGGGCTTGAAGCACAAAAGAACTGCAAATTTGTTTAAAGTTAAATGGCTTAACAAAATAGTAGAAACTGCTACACCGAAAATGTCACAATAGATACAAGTTCGCTGTTGACTTTTATAAATAGTCTTTGTGTTCATTTAGAAGAAAGGTTTTCTGAAGATGAGGTACAAGAATGGTCAGCTTTTGATTTCTCAATTGCAGATTGTAACTTCATATTTGACTATGAACAAGGCCTTATGTCTAAAATATCATGATTTTCCAGCTGAAAATACTGTAAAAGTTAGACAGTTTAATGATTTCAAATTTTCCGTGCAAGAAAAAATTAAATCCAAACTGATTTCAAACTTTGCTCAAATGGTGGCATTTGTACTTCAAAATGAACAGTTTTGCGACCTTGCACAGTTGATGGATTTTGGGGGAACCTTTCTTGCATCTAATGTGGACTGTGAGCGAGGTTTTAGCCTAATGAATCAACTCAAAAACAAGCTGAGAAACCGTTTAGGTGAATGTCATTTGGGTATGTTAATGAGAATCAAAAGCTATCAATTGGATGGAAGTTCTATTAGTCTAGACAGAGTTTACAAAGAATGGGTAAATGCCAAAGACAGGAGAGAGAAAAAGTAACTGAGTGACTTAAATATGTATGTTATTTTGTTGTTATTCTGTGCAGTTTTATGTCAAATATTTTGTAAACCTACGTAAACTGTGCCATGTGTGCATTCAGTGCACACATACTTTTGTCACAGGAAAAAAATTTGCACAACATAAGATCTTTGCGCACACTGACTGCTAAAAATTAGAGGGAATATTGATCATAAGTGTATGCCTTGCTAAAACAAAGTAGACATGCATCTCCTGGCTCTGTTTTTCTAATTTATAAAACTAATTTATAGTTGTTGTTTTGAAACTCCAAAAAACAAAAGTTTTAAAATGAACCCAAGACTTACCTGTTGCACAGTGAGACATTTGAGTTTTTAAAAAAGTGTAGCACACTTTCTTTGCTGCACAGAACAGAAAGCAGTCGATGTAAAAAAAAAAGGCAGAAAATGGAAGAAAACAGCAGAAATGGCTGGCTATGTCAGAAAAATAGACACATTCGATTACGCAACAGATTAGCTTATACTGAGTGAATTGAGCAGTATTTTGAAGCAAATGAAATAACCAATTAAAAGTGAGTTCCATCATGTCTGCACTGGGTCGAAAGGCATATGGTTTGCTTTGAAAATTGACTACTCTAACCAAATCAGCTGAAATAAGCTTTGCTACTATCATGAAAATAATACAGGAACATTTAGAATCAAAACCATTATTGATTGCAGAACATTTTAGGTTTCATAAGTAGAATCAAAGGCAAGGGGAGTCAATTTCAGCATACGTGGCTGAATTGTTGTCTGAGCATTGTAAGTTCAATGATGAGGTTAGTGATGCGCTGAGAGATCATTTAGTTTGTGGAATCTTACAAGAAAGCATTCAAAATTGCTTCTAATTGAAGTAGAATTTACATTTAAAAGATCAGTTGAAATAGATGTATCAATGGAAACAGCAGGCAGAAATACAGTTGAGTTGCAGTCAGGAATGAAAGTGAGCATGAACAAAATTGGAATGTCTAGACAGAAACTAGTCTGAAACAAACTGTGTTACCGTTGTGGAAAGGGCTTACATTCACCAGACCACACAGGTTTAAAGATAAAACTATGACATATACAATGAGCATGTTGGGCAGATAAAAGTAAATGGACTGCATAAGGAAAAGAAAAAGCTAAAAAGTCAAGTTGCAGTTTCAAGTAGAGTACTACTCTGCATGCTATTGGTCGAAAATATGATATGAGAGTGACACAGAACTGAGTAGCCTTGAGATTTACAATGTGGAAACTAAAAAAAGACAAGCAATATGGCTTACACCAGAAGTGAACGGCAAATTAAGTAAAATGGAATTGGACACTGGCTTAGCTGTTTCAGTCATTCCATGAAATGACTTCAAATGGCATTTCAAAGATGCTGAACTGAAGCCTGCAGATATCAAAACAAGAACCTATGCTGGAGAAAAGATAACTCCTGTGGGAATGACATCTGTAACAATTAAATACAACAACCAACAAGCCACATTAGGGTTGTATGTGGTAAAATCAGGAGAGACAGCATTGTGGAACCATAATTCCCTGAGACAACTACAACTTGATTGGAGATCCAACCACAATTTGTATGCCACATCCCTGAATGAAGCCATCTGGAAGCAAATTAAGAAAGGTACTGGATGATGCCACACTGTCTCTATGTTGCACACCATGAACCTTTGCCCAACAGTGGGCAAACAGATGTTGATGCCAGCCTCTGCCTCTGGCAGAAAAGCATATTGGACCAAGGAAGGACCATGCAGCTCAGAGGAATCGTGAAAGTGACGAAAACAGTGATCTGACTACAACAGTTCCTGTAGGTAACATATCTGAGAAGGATATTGACTTGCTAATCAGGCATTTACTTGCAAAATAGACAATAGGTGCAGAAGTAGACCATTCGGCCCTTCAAGCCTGCACCGCCACTTTGAGATCATGGCTGATCAATTCCTATCAATACCCGGTTCCTGCCTTGTCCCCATTTCCCTTGATTCCCCTATCCATAAGATACCTATCTAAGCTCCTTCTTGAAAGCATCCAGAGAATTGGCCTCCACTACCTTCCGAGGCAGTGCATTCCAGACCCCCACAACTCTCTGGGAGAAGAAGTTTTTCCTTAACTCTGTCCTAAATGACCTACCCCTTATTCTCAAACCATGCCCTCTGGTACTGGACTCTCCCAGCATCTGGAACATATTTCCTGCCTCTATCTTGTCCAATCCCTTAATAATCTTATATGTTTCAATCAGATCCCCTCTCAATCTCCTTAATTCCAGCGTGTACAAGCCCAGTCTCTCTAACCTCTCTGCGTAAGACAATCCAGACATCCCAGGAATTAACCTCGTGAATCTACGCTGCACTTCCTCTACAGCCAGGATGTCCTTCCTTAACCCTGGAGACCAAAACTGTACACAATACTCCAGGTGTGGTCTCACCAGGGCTCTGTACAAATGGAAGAGGATTTCCTTGCTCTTGTACTCAATTCCCTTTGTAATAAAGGCCAACATTCCATTAGCCTTCTTCACTGCCTGCTGCACTTGCTCATTCACCTTCAGTGACTGATGAACAAGGACTCCTAGATCTCTTTGTATTTCTCCCTTACCTAACTCTACACCGTTCAGATAATAATCTGCCTTCCTGTTCTTACTCCCAAAGTGGATAACCTCACACTTATTCACATTAAACATCATCTGCCAAGTATCTGCCCACTCATCCAGCCTATCCAAGTCACCCTGAATTCTCCTAACATCCTCATCATATGTCACACTGCCACCCAGCTTAGTATCATCAGCAAATTTGCTGATGTTATTCTCAATGCCTTCATCTACATCGTTGACGTAAATTGTAAACAGCTGTGGTCCCAATACCGAGCCCTGTGGCACCCCACTAGTCACCACCTGCCATTCTGAGAAACACCCATTCACCGCTACCCTTTGCTTTCTATCTGCCAACCAGTTTTCTATCCATGTCAATGTCTTCCCCCTGATGCCCTGAGCTTTGATTTTACCCACCAATCTCCTATGTGGGACCTTATCAAATGCCTTCTGAAAATGGAGGTACACTACATCCACTGGATCTCCCCCGTCTAACTTCCTGGTTACATCCTCGAAAAACTCCAATATATAGTAGTTGTATTATATAGCATACTGTGTGTATGTGTATATATATATATATATATATATATATATATATATGTTGAGATGCATTCTATATTGAGTTGGAATTAATAGCTAAGCAGTGAGAAGTATTGTGTACTTACTATATCAGTAATATTTAATATTAATAAGTAATAAGTAATATTGTAAAGGTATTGTTTGATTAAGTATCTTTGTTTAATTACATAATTTATTACAGGTTAAATGTAAAAGTACATGAATGGCATACACAGTTACGCCATCACATCATAAGTGCAAGCCTTGCTAAAGTAAAAAAATGAAGTAGTCGTGCAATTTGGAGTTACAAAATATAACAATCTTCTCAACAAGTCATGAGTTTCAGCCTTATCTTTGGCCCCTTCCTGCACTACACTGAGTTTCACATGATGCAGTTCACTGCAGAAGAGTTCTGAGGTCCGAGCCTTGGTTCCTTGACCAAGTCTTGTCTTAAGATGTCTTGTGCTCCCAACCCTCCAGTGCTCCCAAGTTGCCCAGGATCCAGGTCCTAACCCTCCAGATTACACATCTCCTGTTTATCCTTAGCAATAATACCCAATGCTTCCAGTGGAGACCCCAATCTCAAATCACTTTCCTGCCTCCAATGTGCCAGTGTAATCATTGACCATCTTTCTCATTCCTCATCCAATTACCACATATGACCCCTGACATTTTGCTGCAGTACCTCATCTGAATGCAACTTCAGCAAGTACATAAAAATGGGAACCTGGTCAGTGTTGATGTTTGTAAGGCTTGGATCTCTTTCTAAAATTAAATTTTGTGTTAAAGTTTAACTTAACTTTTAATTATAGTTAACTTTAACTTATGTTTCTTATATAATGCTAGGCAAATAGTAAACAACTGCCTGTTGGTGGTTGTCAGCAGATAATTATAGTCAGCTGCAACTAATTACTAGAATGGAATTAAGCACCATTTGATGAGTTGGTACTTCGGAAATTTGGGAGCGGTTTGAAGATATTTAAAAACTTCTGATGGACCAAGAGCAGTCATAGAAAATATGCATTTATATTTGCATGTTAATTTAACAGAGTGAAGGGTTTTTGAATTGAATGAGCTTGAAAATATGTTGAAATAAGAGGAAAATAGTGATGCATATTATTTTAAAAAGTGTTCAATTACAAAGAAAACAAATAAGTGTCTCAGACTTAATAAGTATTGGTCTGAGGTCAGTTTTACTTACTATTTTATAAACAGAAGAATGGAAGCACCTCTCAGCACTCTTGGATTTTTCTCCTTCTCACAATGTGGATGTTGCTAGAAATTAAGGTACCTATTAAATGAAGGTAATGAAGGTCCATTCTGCTTGCTCCTGAACTGAGAAGGCATTTAACTGTCAGTCTCCTGAATAGTTCAGAACCATACTGGCCAGACTGTGTAAGGGTAGCAGATTTCTTTCCATGAAGCACATGAGTGAACAAGATAGGCTTTTACAACAACTTTGTCACTTCATGATCATCATTGACTTCAATTCCAGATTTATTACTGGAATTTAAATTCACAGCTGCCATGGTGGGATTTGAACTGGCTTCTGGACTCTGTTAGTTCAGTAATCCAGTTGCTATGATCCCATATTACTGAGAGAAATCTAAGATGCTTCAATGTCTTTAATAACTAAGTATGTCATAATTATTGTTAAGTGGAATAGCTCAATATCTGAAATTTGGATTTGGGATCTTGAGCATCAATTGGAATATATCTGCAGTACTCAGCATTGTCTATGTAACCCTCTCACCGTAGGTTTGCAATGAGTTGGCTATTACTGTGAATACAAACTAATAGCAACATAACTCTATGATGCATGGGAATGATAATGAAAGGGCCATTACCAGGAAATAAACAGGTTTACGATGGATATGATTTGGGTAACCACAAAACATAAATGTTTGAATGTTTCTTCTGAAGGAAAATAAGACAATTACCTGTATGAATACTGACAGACACCAATAAAAATTTAATGTTCACCAGGAAGCAATAATTTAGCTCACACCAGTGTAAACAGATGGAAATTGTACTGTATTTTAAACTATAACAAACAAAATAAAGAAAAGAGCCCATCACATATGTATCAGTTTATAGCATGTATACAGTCGTTGGAGCAAATTACCATGTAATAAGTTTAGTTTGCTTCAGTCAGTTTACTCATGGTACCAAAAGAGAACTAGTCCAAGCAAAGGAAATATCCACAACTTCCAAGAAAAAAGGTGTCGAACTTTCTCCAATGTCGTGTGCTAGCTGGCTAACTGAAATTTTATCTATACATTCTCCGTGAAACCATGAGGATTTTCTGACATCTGTATCTGTCCTTCCAGATTTATTTTTCTAAGCGTTTCACCATATTCTTCAGCCATGTTCATTGTCCATTTCATTCCTTCGCCTTTCTCGAAACTCCTTTGATTCTGCGCTGTCTCCAGAAAATGGCTACTTGTTCTTTTCCTGGGCATCTTATTGAGCAAAACACAAGCAAAGACAAATCTTATTGGCTAATTCAACAAGCTTAACTTATTAATCAACTGAAATTTAAATAGCAAAAATGAAATAGCTGATTGTATAATATAATTTAAAACACTTTTTTATATAGATTTTCATTTTGAAGAGATCTGCAAAAAATAAAATGCCCAACAGCAAAACTGTATTAATAAATTAGAGCATGGTCTTAAAACAGGGTATTACACCTTTTTATCAGGAGCTTAAGATAGAGAGGGAATGGATGTCAACCGCACTACCCCTGCAGAGCAGGCAGGTAATTGCAGGGGTCCCCTGAATACCTCATGTTCTTTAACTGTAACTTGGGTCTAAACAATGGTGAAGGTTTCTCACAGGAGAAAAACCAGCATCAGTCTATGGTACTGTACTGTGACTGAATGGCCAACATGCCACATACTGTGGTCTCTGTTGAGGTCGCACCTCAAATGTAGTTGTTTTTGGGTGAGGAAACCAAATGTAATGTTTCTGAGTTGTCTAATTATAGGTCAAGCTTGCAGGGTCCTTATTCATTGTCATTGGCAAGTTCTGGGATTGATACTGAAGACTGATCAGAAGTCAAGACCCGATGGCTGGAGCACTGATTCTGCTAATCTCTGTGAGTTCACTGGAGAAGTTAAGGCTGAGTGTCTGCGAGTCCGAGTCCACTGAAGGTGGAGGCCAAAAACAGCCTGGCATGGGGTTAGAGGACTGTGTATGTGCATGGGTGGATGGGTTTTAGGAAGGGAGGAATGTAGCATGTTTTGCTGTTGTTGTTTAGTCGCTTGTTGTGCTCTATTGTTGTGCCGTTCATGGTGGAGATGCTATGTTGGTGCTGGCAGGTATGGTGGCACTTGCAGGCTGACCATAAGACATAGTACAAACCCCATTTCCAGAAAAGTTGGGATATTTTCCAAAATGCAATAAAAACAAAAATCTGTGATATGTTAATTCACGTGAACCTTTATTTAACTGACAAAAGTACAAAGAAAAGATTTTCAATAGTTTTACTGACCAACGTAATTGTATTTTGTAAATATACACAAATTTAGAATTTGATGGCTGCAACACACTCAACAAAAGTTGGGACAGAGTTAAAATAAGACTGAAAAGTTCACAGGATATTCAAGTAACACTGGTTTGGAAGACTCCACATTAAGCAGGCTAATTGGTAGCAGGTGAGGTATCATGACTAGGTATAAAAGTAGCGTCCATCAAAGGCTCAGTCTTTGCAGGCAAGGATGGGTAGTGGCTCACCCCTTTGTGCCAAAATTCATGAGAGAATTGTTAGTCAGTTCAAAAGGAACATTTCCCAACGCAAGATTGCAGAGAATTTGGGTCTTTCAACATCTACAGTACATAATATTGTGAAAAGATTCAGAGAATTCAGAGACATCTCAGTGCGTAAAGGGCAAGGTCAGAAACCACTGTTGAATGTGCGTGATCTTCGAGCCCTCAGGCGGCACTGCCTAAGAAACCGTCATGCTACTGTGACAATTGTAGCCACCTGGGCTCGGGAGTACTTCAGAAAGCCATTGTCACTTAACACAGTCCGTCGCTGCATCCAGAAATGCAACTTGAAACTGTATTACGCAAGGAGGAAGCCATACATCAACTCTGTGCAGAAATGCCAGTGAGTTCTCTGGGCCCGAGCTCATCTCAGATGGACCGAAAGACTGTGGAACCGTATGCTGTGGTCAGATGAGTCCACATTTCAGCTAGTTTTTGGAAAAAAATGGGCGTCGAGTTCTCCATGTCAAAGGTGAAAACGACCATCCTGATTGTTATCAGCGAAAGGTGCAAAAGCCAGCATCTGTGATGGTATGGGGGTGCATCAGTGCCCACGGCATGGGTGAGTTGCATGTATGTGAAGGTACCGTTGACTCTGAGGCATATATTAGGATTTTAGAGAGACATATGTTGCCATCAAGGCGACGTCTCTTCCCGGGACGTCCATGCTTATTCAGTAGGACAATGCCGGACCACGTTCTGCACGGTCTACAACAGCATGGCTTTGCTTGACAGTGCGTGTGCTTGACTGGCCTGCTGCTAGTCCAGATCTATCTCCTATTGAAAATGTATGGCGCATCATGAAGAGGAGAATCAGACAACGGAGACCACAGACTATTGAGCAGCTGAAGTCTTATATCAAGCAAGAATGGACAAAATTTCCAATTGCAAATCTACTACAATTAGTATCCTCAGTTCCAAAATGATTAAAAAGTGTTATTAAAAGGAAAGGTGATGTAACACAATGGTAAACATGCTTCTGTCCCAACTTTTGTTGAGTGTGTTGCAGCCATCAAATTCTAAATTTGTGTATATTTACAAACTACAATTAAGTTGATCAGTAAAACTATTGAAAATCTGAATTTCCCCATGGGGATGAATAAAGTATCTATCTATCTATCTATCTATCTATCTAATCTGCCATTCCGTCATGGCTGATTTATTATCCCCCTCAACTCCATTCTCCTGCCATTCCCTGTATCCTTCGATACTCTTATAATCAAGAATCCATCAATCTCTTCTTTAAATGATATGACCTCACAACCCTCCGTGGCAATGACACTACCTTCTAGTAAATTCGCTAAATTCTTCCTCCTCATCTCTGTTCTAAAAAGACATTCTTGTATTCTGAGGTTGTGCCCACTGGTCCTAGACTTCCCCACTATATAAAAAAAAAATCCTCTCAGTGTCCACTCTATCTAAGCCTTTTAATATTTGAGAAGTTTCAATGAGATCTCCCCTCGTCCTTCTCAACTGTAGTGAGTACAGGCCCAGAGTCATCAGATGCTCCTCATATGTTAACCTTTTCATTACCAAGATCATTCTCATGGATGTACTCTGGACCCTCTCCAATGGCAACACATCATTTCTTAGACAAGGGACTCAAAACTGCTCAGCATATCGATATAAGGTCTAACCCAGGGTTTCTCGTCTGGGGATCCGTGAGAGGTCACTAGGAGTTCCATGAGAGATCATGATTTTAAAAGTTTTTTGAACTTCACACATTGCTGGCGCTGGCAGTGGTGGGCAGTGACTGAGTAGACCTATTAGCAATCTCGTTAGAGGTCTCATTAGGTCCATGTTTATCTGGTGGAGTCCATTCTCAGTTCTTGATGTGAGATAGGGGAGGCTGCTGACAATTGGTGTGTGCTGTTTTGCACGGAGGGGAGGACAGTAGGCTGATGAGGAGGGTGAAGTGCCTTTTCCAAGCATTGAATGGACTTGCACAACTTGGGCTGTGACATCAACCTCTCCCTACAGAAATTACCTCCCCCATTTTCCCTTTATGCATTGCTGATTGACGTATGGGAGTGAACACACTCTACCAGTGTAACAGAAAATTGGGGGAAAATTTTCATTCTGAAGACAGTCCAGTGTGGTGATTTGTGAAGAGGAGGTGTGAGATGGAAGAGGAGGATTCTAGGCCTAGACCTACGAACAATTCTGATAAGGTTAATGATTAAGAATTACAACCTTCTGGGTCATTTTGCTGCACTAGTGCAACAATGGGCACAAAAAAAGTCTGTCTTTACAATGAAAGCTACTTATCAATTATCAATGAAATTATCAATTTCACTTATCAATGAAAGCAACTTGGACTGGTGACCCAAGTTGTCCTATTCCATTGTGTCTAGTAAAAAAACAACACAGGTTTCACATGCTTGGCCTATACTTGAGCCTGATTATGTAATTTAGTAAGAAAATGTTTTTTCAAAGTCTTGTCAACCCTACTACTAGGATTAAAATCAATGGATATTTATCAAATAGTCTTACCCTAGAAAGGGGCACGAGACAGGGTTGTGCATGGTCACCACTACTCTTCGCGTTATATCTGGAACCATTAGCTCAATACATCAGACAAAATGAAGATATCAGGGGAATTACTATTAAAGGGACAGAGCATAAATTGGCTTGTTATGTGGATGACATTTTGATCTATCTAGGGCAACCAACATACTCTTTACCTAAATTGATGCAATCCTTTGAATGATATGGTCAGTCATCAGGATTCAAGATCAACATAGATAAAACCCAATTACTTTCATATTACTATAGCCCACCAAGAGAAATTGAAAGTCGATACCCCTGGGCATGGCACACAGAGTCTTTCAAATATTTGGGCATCATTATGCCAAACAATTTGGCAAAATCATCAGAATGTAATTATCAGCCTTTATATAAAAAAATTAAGGAAGATGTGGCAAGATGGAACCTGATTCCTTTTTTCAGTCTCAGTTCAATGATTGAGTCTATTAAAATGAATATACTGCCCAGACTGTTATATCTCTTTCAGACCCTACCAATAGAGATTAATCAAAATCAATTCAATGAATGGAACAAGATACTATCAAGTCATATTTGGCAGGGTAAAAGGCCTAGAGTTCGTCTCAATACTTTGCAATTAGCAAAGGAAAAGGGGGGAGGATGGGGCCTACCTTCTCTTAGAGATTATTATTTTGCAGCACAGTTCAGAGCTGTGATATGTTGGTGTAACCCATCATATGACGCTCAATGGAAAAACATTGAGGAGCGGGTACTTCCCATCCCCATACAAGCAATTTTGGCTGATAACAACCTGCAAAGGTACATAAATACTATTGATAACCCATGGGTGAAACTGACTCTTAAAATATGGAAAACTACTATAAAAGAATATACCGTAATCTAGAGGGAGATGTTGCAATTCTTAAATGACTCGGATTTTACACCAAATAAATTGGATGCTAGATTTAAGGTCTGGACAGCTAAAGGAATAACAGTTCTTTGCAAGATAATGAAAGAAGGAACACTATTCAGTTTTGAAATGCTTAAAGAGAAACACTTTAGAAAAACAAGATTTTTTATCGGTATTTACAGATGCGACAGTATGTTAATAAGATGCTTAAAAATGTAACCAAGGCAAATACATGCTTGATAGAGCTCTTTCAGAAAAGCATACAATTCAGATAATGGTAGTAGAATCATTTCAAGCATGTATAAGGGGTTGTCAAATCTTAAAACACATTCGACTTCATACATTAAAACAAAATGGGAGAAGGAAGGAGGGATAATTATAACTGACGAAGAATGGAGATATCAATGGAAGTGTACCAGTTCACAGAAATGGAGGGAGTCCGGATGGAAAAACTTGATAAGATATTTTATTACACCCTCTCAGAAATCCCATTATGATAGTAACCTCCCTGTTTGCTGGAAAGATTGTGGAAATCAAAATGCAAATCATTATCATATTTTTTGGGACTGCCCTGTTATTAAAAACTATTGGAGGGGGATACACAATGCTTTACAAGGCATCTTTAAATGTGAAATACCTTTAGAGAGTAAGACCATATATTTTGGATATATACCTCAAGAATGGTTGAAAAGAGATAAATATTTAATGAATATACTGTTGGTGGCTGGTAAAAAGACTCTTCCTAGAAATGGTTATCACAGGAGAGCCCAACTTTAAATACGTGGATGGAAATTACAACGGACATTTACAAAATGGAGAAGATAACAGCATCTGTTAACCATAAGCTGGAACAATTTGATTCATACTGGGAAAAATGGTTTAACTACATAATGCCTCGTAGGCCTGATTTTATTCTCACAAAGCAATGAAACTGTTGTAAAAAAAGATCACTCCCTACTTGTACATAGTTCTTTCCTTTTGCTTGTTTTTTCTTTCCACTCTTCTATAAGTGTATACCTCAGATAAATACTTTGTGGAGATTTGTGATATATATGATTATATGATATATATGTACAATGTCTAAAATACATCTTATGGAAATGCTTGTTTGATGATGAACTTCAATAAAAAAATAAATTACAAAGTCTTGTATAGAATTGTTTCTCAGGCTTTGTCTTATGGTTTTTAGTAACTTTATCACTGTATTCAACATTGTCAAAAATATTCATATCATAAATAGCATTAATTAAAATTAATTTATAACCTTTATTTAAATTAAATCTACTGAGCCAATATTTAGAAAAATTTAATGCCATTTAGGCTTCAGCCAGTTATTTAACAGAAATTTATTATGCTTGCCTTATGTGTTTATAAAATTTATGAAAGAGAAAGAAAGATGGAGCTTAGAAAAGTAGAGGACTATGGGTAACTCTAGGTAATTTCTAAAGTAAGTACGTGTTTGGCAGGGCATATTGAGCCGAAGGGCCTGTATTGTGCTGTAGGTTTTCTATGTTTCTAAAGATATTAATTTCAACAAATGTAAGTTATGTTTAACTATCTTTTTTTTCCAGAAAGGTTGGCTAAAAGTTCTTCTCTACTCAAAAGAGCATAGCCAATTATTTTTGATTATAACTACAACTTACTGATCATGCTATAGTACCGTGACTTGTAGATATAACCAATGCCTTATAAAGCCTCATCTTTACATCTTTGTTTTTATATTTTAGTCCTCTCAAAGTGAATGCTAACATTTTATTTGCCTTCCTTACTACCAACTTCATCTGCAAATTAACCTTTAGGAACCCTGCACAAGGACTCCCAAGTCCCTTTGCTCCTCTAATTTCTTAATTTCCTCCCTGTTTGGAAAATAATCTATTTCTTTATTCCTTCTACCAAAGAGCATGACCATATACTTCTCACAGTGTGTTCCATCTGCACTTCTCTGCCCATTCTCCTAATCTGTCCAAGTCCTTCTGCAGACTCTCTGCTTTCTGAACACTATCTGCCTCCCCATCTATTTTTGTATTGCTCGCAAACTTGGCCACAAAGCTATCAATTCTGTCATCAGATTATTGACAGATAACATGAAAAGAAATGGTCCCAATATCGATCCCTGTAGAACACCACTAGTGACTGGTAGCCAACCAGCAAAGGCCAACTTTATGCTTACAGTTTGCCTCCTGCCAGTCATCCAATCCATGACCATCTTTTCTGTAATGCAATGGGGTCTTATTTAGCAGCCTCACATTGGACACTTGGTCAAAGGCCTTCTGAAGATCCAGGTAAACAATATCAACTGACTCTCCTTTCTCTATCCTGCCTGTTATTTCCTCAAAAAAAACCAACAGATTTATCAGGCAAGATTTTCTCTTTAAGACTTTAGCCTATTTTGTCATGTGCCTCCAAGTACCCTGAAATCTCACCCTTAATAATAGACTACAACATCTTCCCAACTACTGAAGTCAGTCTAACTGTCTTATAATTTCCTGTATTTTTTTTCCTTCCCTCCCTTCTTGAATAGTGGTGTGACATTTGCAATTTTTCTGTCCTCCAGAACCATTCCAAAATCTAGTGATTCTTGAAAGATCACTACTAATGCCTGCACAATCTCTTCAGTTACCTCTTTCAGAACCCTTTAATCCATCTGCCTTTAGACCTTCCAGCTTTCCAAGCATCTTCTCATTAGTAATGGTCACTAGACTCATTTCTACTCCATGACACAAAATATTCATTCAGTTTGTCTGCCACTGACATTTCTTTGTCTCTCCCCCCCCCAAAACTACACCTCCAGCATAATTTTCCAGTGGCCTGATATCCACTCTTGCCTCTCTTTTACTCTTTTACAACAGAAGTTGCTTTCTGTTGGTTTTTAAAAGCTTCCTAATCCTCTAGCTTCCCACTAATTTTTATGATAATTATGCTCTCTCTTTTGCTTTGATGCTGTCTTTGACTTCTCAGTCATGGTTGGCTCATTCTTCCTTTAGAATCCTTCTTCTTTGGGATGAATCTATCCCGCACCTTCAGAGTTATTCCCTAATACTCCAGACATTGCTAGTCTTCCATCATTCCAACCACTAACCCCAGTGACCCACTGACCACTGATCCTTTGGTGTGTTGGTAGCTAACACAAACAACACACTTCACTGTATGTTTTGATGTACATGTGATAAATAAGCCTGAACCTGAATCCGATGCAGTCTACTGAGGGAGCAGTAGAAAACAAGCAATCAATAGAATGGAAGTTGGGAGGACATGGTGCAAGTAGATGATTCTGTAGCCACAAGTCTGATTTCAGGATTGTATGTAATCTACGTCGATATCAGTGATCCAGATAGAAAGAAGAATGAAATACTGCAGACAGATTACATGGAGTGTTAAAAATTAGGGCCACTGAGGCTCCATTAAGGTCAGAGAATGTACAGGTATGATGACAGCAAAAGAAGCTTAGCACAGGCCTCAGCAGCATGGAAAGAGTGAGAGATATAGAAGATATAGGTGTGGAATTTACAAAGAAAGGCAAAGAAGGAATGAAAAGAATAGCAGATTAAGTCCTGCAAAATTCCTAGATGCATAAATACGTAATGGGAAAAGAAATGCAGTAATGCTACCACTAAACAAACTTCACAACATAAGTCAGTGATAATAAACCCCATTCTGATTCTGAACCAATCTGGTTGATTAAGTTTTGTCAACTATCAATAACTGCATAATTCAGTGTCAAATGTTATTAACTATTACTATTTTGTTGGGTTTGGATGGAAACCCTTCTGAATCCAGTTTAGAGATAATTGGGGTTGTTAAGGGAGACAGTTAGACTTTTACTTAGATTCTTTGTCCTGACTGTTTCATCTCTCTAACTCAACTATGGACTGGATAACTTTAGACATTTCTGAAAGCAATTTGACTATTCCAAGCTTTGAATTTTTAAGCTTTTTCAAATAGAAAATACAGAGACAGAATCCAATCAGTAAAAATCCATTGAGTTTAAGCATAGAAGGAAAAAATATAGGCTCTAAATATAATTTTCCAGTGCTCTTCACTATTAGTATGGTGGCAGGGGACTGGACATTTCTTGATGTACTATTGTTCAAGTAGGTTGTGCCATTCAGTTTGATTGTGGCCGATTTTGTAACTCAATACCATATTTTCTTTTTCTCCCATACCATTTGATGGTATTATTTTTAAAATTTTTAAATTAATTTATGGTATTAATTAATGGCACTGGTGTCTGGAAATCCATGTACACCTTGAACTTATTCAGCGATTTGGTTTCAGCCTTCTGCAATGGAGAATTCCACAAGTTCACAGTGTTTTGAGAGAAGAATTTTCTCTTCATTTCACCCCTAAATTTCTTCCACTTTTCTGAAACTGAGTATTAGCTTGACTTCACCCAGCAGGGGAAATTTCTTTCCTGCATCCAAGCTGTCTAGCTCACAGAATCTTGTACATGTCAATATTATCCCCTATTATTCTTGTGAATGTAGTCTTATCACCCCAAATTCCCAAAAATCAGATGAGTGAGCCTTCTCTGCATTCCCTCTGTGGTGAGTATATTTATTCTTGGCTAAGAAGTCCAAACTGCATGTAAACACTAGATGTGATCACAGTGTGGCCCTATATAATTGTTTGCTTATTTTTGGTTCTGTACTCAAATTCTCTTCCTTTGAAGGCACACATACCACTTTCTACACAAATTATTTGTCAAACCTGCTACTTTACTGGTATAGATACACCCAGTGTGGTGAACTACATATACCTGTCTGGACACGCCCCCTGCTGACTGCTCCTGTGGCCCCTCCCACTGACCTTGGCTCCTCCCACAGACCCCGGTATAAAGGCGATTGAGGCCTGAGCCCAGCCCTCAGTCTCCAGGATGTAGTATGGTGGTCAACTACTACTTGTTCTTTCTTCCAGTCAATAAAAGCCGATATCTCGCCTCACGTCTCAGAGAGTTATTGATGGTGCATCACCCAGGTACCTGTGCACCTCGACATTTTCCAATTAATCACCATTTAAATTGGGGTTCCTAACCTTTTTGATGTCATGGAGCCTTACCATTAATGGAGGGGATCTGTGGACCCTGGTTGAGAATCCCTGATTCAAATAATACTTTGCATTTCTGATTTTTCTACTATAATTTCTCATTTAACTACATGATACAGACCTGTCATTTATTTATGTAGTCACTCAACTTGATAAATCACTTTGAAACCTCTTTGTATTCCTCACAACCCTAATCTTACTCACTTTTGAATCATCAGGAAATTTAGAAACATCACCCAAGTCATGGATCAACAACGTGAACAACTTCGACACGAGCATAGACCCTTTTGGTACCTGTCATTCTGAGAAAGTTCCCATTATTCTACTTTGATGTCTGTCAATCAATTTCCATTCCATTATTTTACCCCTAAACCCATGTGCTTTAAACCATTTATGTAGGTAAGTAGGCCTCCATTAGTCTCGATAGACCATGGATTTGTGCCTTGGAAAATTTCCAGGGCGCGAGCCATGGCAAGGTTTTTTTTTATGGAAGATTGGCAGTTGCCCAAGCTGCAAGTCTCCCTTCTCCACGCCACCAATGTTGTCCAAGGGAAGGGCATTAGGACCCATATAGCTTGGCATCAGTGTCGTCACAGAGCAATGTGTGGTTAAGTGCCTTGCTCAAGGACACACACACAGCCTCAACTAAGGCTCGAACTAGCGACCTTCAGATCACTAGATGAACACCTTAACCATTTGGCCATGCACCACACCATTTATGTAGTAGCACTTCATTAGACCTGAAAATCTAATGTTTAAGGTTTTTCAGGTGTGCTATTTTCAAATCCTTAATGAAAAGTGTCCAACATTTTCACTACTATTAATGTCATAGAGCCATAGAACACTACGGCACAGAAACAGGCCCTACGGACCATCTACGAAACATAAATCTGCCTAGACCAATCCACCTACAGTATGTCCAGATCATAGCCCTCCATACTCCTCTCATCCATGTACCTAATCCAAATTTCTCTTAAATGTTGAAATCAACCTCGTATCCACCACTTGCGATGGCAGCTCGTTCCACACTCACACTCTGAGTGAAGAAGTTCCCCCTCATGCTTCACTTAAACATTTTACTTTTCACCCTAAATCCATGACCTCTAGTTCTAGTCTCACCCAACCTCAGTGGAAAAAGCCAGCTTGCATTTACCCTTTCTTTACCCCTCGTAATTTTGTATACCTCTGTCAAATCTCCCCTCAGACTTCCATGTTCAGTGGAATAAAGTCCCAACCTATTTAACCTTTCCTTATAACTCATGTCCTCAAGTCCCAGCAAAATTCTTGTAGGTTTTCCCTATACTTTTTCAATCTTGTTTACATCACAGAGAGTGGTGGGAGTGTGGAATGAGCTGCCAGATGGTGGTAAATGCAGACTCACTTTTAACATTTAAGAAAAACTTGGACAGGTATATAGATGAGAGGTGTATGGAGGGATATGGGCCTAGGCAGGTCAGTGGGACTAGGCAGAAAAATGGTTTGGCACAGCCAAGAAGGGCCAAAATGCCTGTTTCTGTGCTGTAATGTTCTACGGTTCCAAGGTTCTATCTTTCCTGTAGGTAGGTGACCAAAAACTGCACACAATACGCCAGATTAGGTCTTACCAATGTCTTATTCAACTTCACTATAACATCCCAACTCCTGTACTCAATACGTTAATTGAAGGCCAATGTGCCAAAAGTTTTCTTTATGACCCTATTTGTGATGCCACTTTCAAGGAATTATAGATCTGTATTCCCAGATCCATCTGTTCTACTGTACTCCTCAATGCTCTATCACTCACCATGTTAGACCTATCCAGGTTGGTCCTCCCAAATTGCAATACTTCACATTTGTTTGCATTAAATTCCATAAGCCATTTTTCAACCCATTTTGACAGCTGATCCAGATCCTGCTGTGAGCTTTGATATTTTTCCTCGCTGTCTACTACACCTCCAATCCTGGTGTCATCCTCAAGTTCGCTGATCCAGTATACCACACTATCATCCAGATCTTTGATAGGGATGACAGATGACTACGGACCTAGCACCAATCCCTGTGGCACACCACTAGTCACAGGCCTCTAGTCAGAGAGACAACCATCTACAACTACTCTGTGGCTTCTTCCATGAAGCCACTATCAAATCCAATTTATTACCTTATCTTGATGCAGAGTGACTGAACTTTTTTGATCAACCTCCCATGAGGGACTTTGTCAAAGGCCTTGCTAAAGTCGATGTAGACAACATCCACTGCCTTGCCTTCATCAGCTTTCCTAGTAACTTCCTAAAAAATCTATAAGATTGGTTAAACATGACTTACCATGCACAAAGCCATGCCTATCAGTCCCCCTCTATCCAAATACTTATATATCTGGTCCCTTAGAATACCTTCCAACAGCTTTCCCACTAATGATGTCAGGCTCATGCGCCTATAATTTCCTGGTTTATTCTTGGAGCCTTTCTTAAACAACAGAACAACATTAGCTATCCTCCAAACCTCCGGCACCTTACCCATGGCTAAGGACGTTTTAAATACCTCTGCAATTTCTGCACTAGCCTCCCACAAAGTTCAAGGAAACGCCTTGTCAGGCCCTGGGGATTTTCCACCCTACGCCAACAAACACCACCTCCTCTGTATCCTATATAGGATCCATGACCTCACTGCTGTTTTGCCTCACATCAGAGTCTATAGACACTGTGTCCATCTCCTCAGGAAATAAAGATGCAAAAGTTCATTTAAGATCTCTTTAGGCTCTGCGCAGAGATTTGGCTCTGCTCTTCCAAAGGGTAATTTTTGCTCCTTGCTATCTTTTTGCTCTTAATATATCTGTAGAAGCCCTTAGGATTCTCCTTCATCTTGTCTGCTAGAACAACTTCATATCTTCTCTTACCCCCCTGTTCTCTTGCATTTCTTATACTCCTTAAGTACCTCATTTGTTCCTGGCTGTCTATACATGTTGTGCACCTTCTTTTTCTTAACCAAGGCGTCAATACCTTTGGAAAAGCAAGGTTCCATAAATCTGTTATCCTTGCCTTTTATTCTGGCAGGAAAATACAAACTCTGTACTCCCAAATTTCACTTTTGAAGGCCTCCCATTTACCAAGTATCCCTTTGCTAGCCAACAGCCTGTCCCAATCCACGCTTGCCAGATCATTTCTGATCCCATCAAAATTGGCCTTTCTCCAATTTAGAATCTCAACCTGAGGATTAGAGCTACCCTTTTCCATAATTACCTTGAAACTAATGGCATTATGATCATTATATGTAAAGTGTCCCACTACACAAACTTATGTTAGCTGTCCTGTCTCATTCCCTCTGCCTAATTGGCACCTCTATGTACTGATTAAGGAAACTTCCCTGAATACATTTGACAAACTCTTTCCCATCCAGCCCTTTTACAGTATGGGAGTCCCAGTCAATATTGGAAAGTTGTAATCACCTACTTTCATAACCTTATGATTCTTGCAACAGTCTAGGATCTCTGTACAGATTTGCCCCTCTAAATCCCACTGACTGTTGGGTGTCCTATAATATAATCCCATTAATATGGTTATGCCTTTTTTATTCTTCAGTTCTACCATTAAAGCATCTCTAGATGAGCTCTCCAGTCTGTACAGACTGGGCACTGCTGTGATATTTTCCCTTATTAGTAAGGCCACCCTTACAGTTAATCCCTCCCACTCTATCACATCTAAAAAAAAGTGGAACACCAGTATATTGAGCTGCCAGTCCTGCCCCTTCTGTAATCATGTCTCACTAATGATTATAATGTCATAATTACATGTGCTGATCCATGCCCTAAGCTTATCTGCCCTTCCTACAATGCTCCTTGTATTGAAATATACACAGCCCAGAACATCAGTCCCATCCTGCTTAACATTTTGATTCCTGACCTTGACACAGATGTGGACCATGACCTCTGGCTACACACCCTCCCACTTAAGAATGATATGGACTTGATCCAAGATTCTCCTGACCCTGCCACATGGGAGGCAACAAATCATCTGGAAATCTCGTTCTTGTATACAGAACCTCATTTCTGTTCCCTGGACCAATGAATCCCCAATCACTACAGCATACCACTTCTCCCTTCCCTTCTGAGCCACATGGACAAACACAGTGCCAAAGACCTGCTTGCTGCAGTTTCTCCCTGGTAGATCATTTTCCTCCAACTGTATATTCATTATTGAAGGAAATGGCCACAGGGTGCTCTGAACTGGGTGCCTATTCCATTTCTCTCTCCAGATAGTAACCCTGGTACCTGCCTCCTACAACTTAGGGGTGACTACCTCCCTGTATCTCCTATCTATCACTTCCTCATTGCCCTGTATGAGCTAAAGGTCATCATGCTGTAGCTTTAGTTCCTTAACACAGTTTCCAAGGAGCTGCAGCTCAGTGCACCTCGTGCAGATGTAGTTATCAGGGAAACTGGAGGTCTCCAAAGTTTCCACATTTCACACGTGGAATATAGCATTAACTGTGGACTCATTGTCAATGGACTGGCTATGTACTAACAGAAAAATTAACTTGCTGGAAACCTACTTAGAGCCTGTGTCTGTGCTTGTCCAAGCTTGTTCTCCCCCAAGCTTATTGAGCCAAAGCTGGACTACTCTAACATTGCTCCACTCACACAATGACCACTATGCTTATACCTCCTTTCTTTTTACTGGCTCAAATAATGACTCATTCTTGATACATGCAGTTTTGAAATAGCTCCCATCCAGCAAAATGTCGCTGCCTTACTCACTTCAGTGACTCACTCCCAATGACACTTGCAGTTTTCAAATGGCTCCCTCCCTGCAAGATATCACTTTCTCAGTCACTACTTCAAACAGTACTTCAAACTCCCAACAAGACTTACAGATTTCAAATGATGTAATGCCAATTATTCTGTAGTTTCTGTTTTCTTTCTCCCTTTTTTAAAAAATGGTAGTTATATATTTGCCACTCTCCAACCTGCATCTTGACTGTAGATCAGGGCCTGGGGATACATAGATTTTTAGACACATTGATCTGTCCAGCAATCTTTTTGTTAACAAATGCTAATTTACTTTATTTACTCTTGTTTATTGGATCTTTGATTCTCTGCCATTTCTGGCAAGTTATTTATTTGTTTCCCAGCATAAATTCTCCTTCTAAGTGGGAGGTACCTACATTTGTCTTCTCTAATCTTTGATTTTTACATTCTCTTAAAGCTCTTACAGTCCACATTTGCTGACCTAGCAAGTTTTTTTCATGTTCAATTTTCCTCTCTCTATCAAATTCTTGGGTCTTCTTGTTTTGCTGCACATTAAACTGCTCTTAAACCTCATGCTTGTTACCATTTCTGGTAATTCACTAAAGCTTCAGTTCTTGTGCTCCCCTGGTTCCCACGCTCTCCTGAAATTCACAAGATTCTTTATTAAAAAACTCTAACATTTTTTGAAAAGTGAATTTAAAGTGTGCTTGGATCTGGTAAATCTGCCATTCCAGCTCCACTGAGCTTCTGAACAGGCTGAATTATCAGAAGTTTTGCTGAAAACCAGCAACATTACCTTGCTGGGCTTTTACTGTATGTAACGGCCACATGTGTTGCAAACCAAGTAAGAATAGCAGGTTTATTTTCATAAAGGACAGGAACAAACTGAAAGATTTTTGTTATAATCCAGTGGTTTCATGATCATCATTGCAGACACATTTTTTAGTTCAGGATTTTTTAATTAATTGATTTGAAACTCTTCAGCTCATTTATCAGTATATGGAACACATTAAGACCATAAGGCCATAAGACATAGGAGCAGAATTAGGCCATTCAGCCCAACACATATGACCAGATCAATAACCCACGTTTCTGGATTACCATTTGAGTACCTACACTGTCATCTTCACAACCATGTGGTGAATGAGAGATGGAGAAGCGGTTAAGAGACGATGGGCATCTTTAACATACGGTGGAACATGACATCCTGTTTCTGGGTGATACTGCAAAGGGGGAACCCAACAATAAACCATGGGAGGAGGATGTGAGGTACAAGGCAATGGTGTAGGTGTGGTCAGAGATCCCACTGAGAGGGTTCTCTGATTCTCACTGGACAAATTAATACTTTTATTCTTTACAAATGTGGGTGTGGGCTGTTTTAAGAAGATCAACTATTTACTGCTGTTTATACCAAAACATTGTTTTGTTTCTGTCCTACTTTTTAAATTTTCTGTAAATCAATTTATTTGGTTAAGTAACTACAGATCCAGCAATGTATGCCTAATCCTGTTTGCTCGATTACTCCGAGCAGACACCAAAGGTGAAATGTTCCATTGATGTTGTTCCTGAGTTCCAGCTGTAATACACTGGTTGGATACAATTGCTGTAGCTGTAAGAGTCTCCTTTACTTTTCAGCTAGATTGTGAAATAGCTATTCATAACTTTCCAAATGTAAACCATGTTCAGTTACATCCCAGTTGGTTCATGGCACCACTGTCTCCATGTTAGACAGCAGGAATTCCGTGGTGTCTGTGAAACGCTGGAATGTTCTGTTTGACTATCTGCAAGAATATTGGCAGAATGCCAAATGCACCTGGTATTTTCTGGTGTGTGCCCATTGGCTTCATATAGTCAGGTTACAGTCTACAACAGTGTTTCTGTAATCTCATGCTCTGGCAATTTGGCTCTATTCTGTCCTTCTGCCTTTTAATCCACTGCAAGGTGGCTCCGCTTATTTTACCCAGTAAACTGTGTCAGTCAGTGGGATGGTGTATAAACAGTAAGTATAATTCCTGGCCTTAAAACATCATTGTCAATGGGAGTGTTGCTACAAGAATATCAATGTCACAATTCTGAAGGATCCCACAAGGATTCTGTTAGACAGTGCCCCAGAGACAGACCCATCAGCTCCCAGTCTGCAGGAACCACAAACCGCCTTAAAATCTGTAGTGTTAGTATTTTAGGGAGACTTTTGTCTGCTCTCCCAAGAAGAACCAGGAACAACTAAGATATTGAATTGCTAATTAACTGCAAGTGCAAGGCATTCTTGTAATGGAACTTCTGCCCTTTTGTAGAGGAAACATAACAGCTTTACAGGTACCTGAACATGGATTCCAGCAGAAAACCCAAGACCTAAAGAACAGATGGTGAATAGGATGTCCAGCAGCTCACTAAGAGCCATAGTAAAGCTGAGTTCTTCAGTATTGCTGAAGCACCAATAAGAGCCAAGGCCTTATCCTGTAAAGTACCAAGAATGGTGAAAAACTCACAAGGGACATGAAAGCAATCAACATCCATTGGAAGAAATATTTCAAAGACTTCTCAACCTTGACTCTGTCAGTGTCATAAGTGTCATTGATTTCATCTCACAGTAACTATTCATTCCAGTCTTTCCACCACCTTTGATACCACCAGTCTTGACCAACAAAAGAATTGAAAAGGCCACAGCCCAACTAAAATAGGACCTCAGAAGCAGACAATATAACCAATGAAGATATAAAACCAGGTAGGTGAAAATCTTAAGTCATACAGCCCCAATCTTCTGTCTACATCCTAGAACAGGAGAATATTCTAGAGGAGCTCGGAGATGTTGTAATCATGAGCATCTTAATAAAAGGGAGACAAGTCCAATTGCATTTACCACAGAGGGGTTCTCCTTGGAGTCTAACAAAGGGAAAGTAATCATTCAAATCCTCAATCTCCCCCTCCTAGTGGCTGAAGAGCTGCTTCCAGTAGTTTTCATCCATCTGAAGTATATGGATGCAATCTTCACCAAATGGAATCTTCATGAAAAATGCAAGGAGCAGCATCAACTACTGTACATGATGTTTTTCAACCTCACTAAACCATTGACTTCATCAGGAGCTTGAGAGGCAGCAGTGGGTAATATGGAACTCAAATTTGCCTGTCCATCTTGCGAGTCATGATAGAACTAATAGCAGTACAACAGAGATGGCTTAGGTGAGAACTGGTGTCAGATAAGGCTATGCCAGTGCCATATTTTCACTATTTTCCCCACTGCAATGCTGCACCTCACATCCAACAAATATTCCATGGAAATGGATGTGATCTTCAGCATTAATTGGAAACTTCACAATCTACTGCCCTCCTAAACCAAGAATACTGGAACTTCAGTTGCTGAGTTGCAGAATACAGGCAATGTATTTGCACATTAGAAACACAGAAAACCTACAGCACAATACGGGCCCTTCGGCCCACAAAGCTGTGCCGAACATGTCCTTACCTTAGAAATTACCTAGGGTTATCCATAGCCCTCTACTTTTCTATGCTCCATGCTTCTATCCAGGAGTCTCTTAAAGGACCCTATCGTATCTGCCCCCACCACCGTCGCCGGCAGTCCATTCCATGCACTCACTCTGCTTAAAAAACTTACCCCTGACATCTCCTCTGTACCTATTTCCAAGCACCTTAAAACTGTGCCCTCTTGTGCTAGCCATTTCAGCCCTGGGGAAAAACCCCTGACTACCCACACGATCAATGCCTCTCATCATCTTGTACACCGCTATCAGTTCACCTCTCATTCTCCATTGCTCCAAGGAAAAAGGCCGAGTTCACTCAACCTATTCTCATAAGGCATGCTCCCCAATCCAGACAACATCCTTGTAAATCTCCTCTGCACCCTTTCTACAGTTTCCACATCCTGTAGTGAGATGACCAGAACTGAGCACAGTACTCCGAGTGGGGTCTGACCAGGGTCCTATATAGCTGCAACATTACCTCTCAACTTCTAAAATCAATCTCACGATTGATGAAGGCCAATGCACCGTATGCTTTTTAACCCACAGAGTCAACCTGTGCAGCTGCTTTGAGTGTCCTATGCCCTCTCTTCCCAAGATCCCTCTGATCCTCCACACTGCCAAGAGTCTTACCCATTAATACTATATTCTGCCATCATATTTGACCTACCAAAATGAACCACCTCACACTTATCTGGGTTGAACTCCATCTGCCACTTCTCAGCCCAATTTTGCATCCTATCAATGTCCCGCTGAAACCTCTGACAACCCTTCACACTATCCACAACACCTCCAACATTTGTGTCATCAACAAACTTACTAACCCATCCCTCCACTTCCTCATCCAGGTCATTTATAAAAATCATGAAGAGTAAGGGTCCCAGAAGAGATCCCTGAGGCACACCACTGGTCACTGACATCCATGCAGAATATGACCTATCTACAACCACTCTTTGCCTTCTGTGGGCAAGCCAGTTCTGGATCCACAAAGTAATGTCCCCTTGGATCCCATGCCTCCTTACTTTGTCAATAAGCCTTGCATGGGGTAGCACGTTAAATGCCTTGCAGAAATCCATATATATTACATCTACTGCTCAACCTTCATCAATGTGTTTGGTCACATCCTCAAAAAAATTCAGTCAGGCTCGTATGGCCGGACCTGCCTTTCACAAAGCCATGCTGACTATTCCTAATCATATTATGCCTCTCCAAATTTTCATAATTCCTGCCTCTCAGGGTCTTCTCCTTTCTTAGTATCTACATTCTTAGTTTCCAAGTCCCAAAGTATTGCCAAATTATTTATTGAAACATACACTTAACATCTGCAAACCAAACATTCTCTTAGAGCTTTCCCTACTGTGTTATCCTGCCCTATGTCAATAAAAACTTATAGCTAGACCCTGTAAGACAAACATTGATAGTGAAATTCACCATATTTTCAGTATGCCTGTGAAGCAGTTTTTGGTTGATTGAGAAGAGTATTTGAAGATCATGCTGGAAGTAATACTTTTCATGGGGGAATCTGAAAAACAGGCATAAAATAGGCATAAAAACAGGCATAAAATAAAGGAACTTAGACGTCTGGCAGCAATGCAGCTTGAATTGGAAATGGTTTATTATTGTCACATATATCAAGGTATAGTGCATTGAGGTAATGTAAGATAAAACAATAAAAGAATGCGGAATAAAGTGTAACTGCAACAGAGAAAGGTAGGCAATAAAGTGCAAAATCATAGAGCAAATATCTGTGGCACTGGGTCTATAGAAGGGTGGCTGGTGTAGATGAGTATGCAGTCATGGATGTCGACAGGACATTCCAAAGATCTCAATCAAGGTCCCAGTAATCTCCTCTCTTGCCTCTCTCATTAACTTTGGATAGATCTCATCAGGTCCTAGGAACTTGTCCACCTTAATACTCTTCAAAAAAAAAGCAACATCTCCTCGTCCTTACCATGAACATGCCTTATTACATCATTATACCCCTTCCTGATCTCACTACCTTCCAGGTTATCTTTGGTGAACACCAGAGTGTGGTATTTTTTTTAGTAACTCACCCACTTCCTCTGGCTCTGAGCATAAATTCCCTCCTTTGTCCTTGAGTTGCCCTTCTCTCTCCCTAGTTACCCCTGTTGTGTCTTAAATATATACAGTGCCTATAAAAAGTATTCACCCACCTTAGAAGTTTTTATGTTTTATTGTTTTACAGCTTTGAATTACAATAGATTTAATTTGGCTTTTTTGACACTGATCAACAGAAAAAAAGACTTTCATGTCAAAATGAAAATAGATCTCTACAAAGTGATTTAAATCAATTACAAGTATAAAACACAACATAATTGATTGCATAAATATTACTCCTTTAATATGACACACTAAATTTCCATAGCCTTACCTTGTTGCTCCTCACCAAAGCTTGCCATTCACTAAAACCCACGCTCCAGTATGTCTATTGGATAGAATCTTTTTACCTTGGAGCAAAGGAGGATGAGAGGTAACTTGATAGATGTGTATAAAATGATAAGATGCACAGATTGAGTGGATATCTTGAGACATTTTCCTAGAGTGAGATAGCTAACAGCAGTTCAAAATTCAAAGGTCAAGTAAATTTTTTAAATCAAAGTACATATATGCCACCATATACAACCCTGAGATTTGTTTTTGAGGGGATTCACAGTAAATACAAAGAAAAGAAATAGAATTACCAAAAAACCACAGACAATAAGACAAACAAATAACAATGTGCAAAAGACAACAAACTGCAAATACAAAAAGAAATAATAATAATAATAAATAATTAAGAGTCCTTAGATTGTGGGAACAGTTCAGTATTGGGTGAGTGTAGTTATCCCCTCTGGTTCAAGAGCCTGATGGTTGAGGAGTGTTAACAATTCCTGAACCTAGTGGCCCCTACATCCCCTTCCTGATGACAGCAGTGAGAAGAGAGCATGGCCTGAATGGTGGGGGTCCTTGATGATTGATGCTGCTATCCTACAACAGCTTTTCTTGTAGATGTGCTCAATGAGCCAGACAGTATACGTTCCACCATGCATCTATAGAAGTTTGTCAGAGTTTTAGATGACACGCCAGACTTTCACAAACTTCCGAGAAAGCAGAGGCACTGCTGTACTTTCTTTACAATGGCACTTATGTGCTGGACCCAGGACAGATCTTCTGAAATGATAATGCTGAGGAAATTTAAGTTGCTGACACACCCCACCTCAATGAAGACTGGCTCAAGGAACTCTAGCTTCATCCTCTTGTCGTCAATAATCATCTCCTTGGTCTTGCGGACATTGAATGAGAGGTTTGTTGTTGTGGCACCACTCAACCAAATTTTCAGTCTTCCTCCTATACCCTTTGTCACTATATTTCATTTGGCCAATGACTGTGGTTTCATCAGCAAACTTAAATATGGGATTGGAGCTATGAGCTTCACAGACATTAAGTATACAGAAGTATAAACTTAAAGTGATTGGAGGGAAGTATAGAGGGGGGATGTCAGAGGTAGGCTTTTTTTTACACATAGAGTGGTGGGTGCACAGAACACACTTCCAGGGGCAGATACATTCAGGATATTTTAGAAACTGTTAGATAGGCAAATGAATGATAGAAAAAATGTAGGAGGAAAGGGTTGGGTTGATCTTAGAGTAGGTTAAAAGGTCAGCAAAACATCATGGACTAAACAAATATTGTGCTGTACTGTTCTATGTTGTACCTGACGGCTGCCCTTTTTAAACTCTGCTGAATCTTAATTCCTTTTTAAGACTTTTCCTTTTTATTCACTGCTTGGCTTCACAATAAACAAACAACTTTTCCTTTTTATTCACTGCTCAGCTTCACAATAAACAAACAACTCCTTGCATGATCCACTCATTTTCAATGGTCACTCGTTCATTGTAGGATAATGGGAAAAGATCGGGGTAGTAGAACTACCTTTTCAAGGGTAGAGTCAATGAGTAATACTGAGCAAGTGGGACAAATGGCTTCCATGCTGTATCATTCAATGATTTTTGAATATTAGACATAACTTAACCAGGATTTTCACTAACACACACAGTTTCTACTGTTTTCCCCACACTGTTTTTATTGAGAATCTTTAAAATGAATGCTTTCAGGCAATTGTGGATTATTCCAGCCAAATGCAACCCTGTCTCTCCCAAGTTTCACATGATCTTACAACAGATGTCATTGATACCAATTGGGAAGAGAAATTCTTTCTTATTCATGCCTTTAGAAACACTGCTCAGAAGAAACAGAACTCTGTTGCTTGCAGTAATCATAGCTATCACCTTTTATATGATGCAAGCCTGTGATATGGTCTTGTGCTTACTTGTTCAATTAGCTCTGCCTGACAGAACATAGCACTTCTTTGTTGTGCTTTTGTGTCTCTCCCAGAAATAACCTCCTCCGCTGAAAATGCAGTGAAACACTATTAATGTTAATTTAACAAAACAAAATGTCAAATAGACAAAGTAAACTCTGCATAAACTATTGATGCATACATTTAAACAACTAGATATATTTCCCAAGGATAGGGAATGAATTCTCTGTTGTGACAATAAAATGAAGTCATTGGCCTCAGTGAGAATTGAAGTACTTGGTGTAGTACCTCCACTTATCCTACCCCTGGTTACAGTGGGGAGGGATTGTCCTAAATGGTGGTGTAGCAGACAATGCTGATACTTCACAGCTGTGGGACCCATGTTCAATCTGCCCTCAGGTGCTGTCTGTATGGAGACTGCACGTTCTTCCTGTGACATTGTCAATTTCTGCCAGGTAGCTCAGTTTCCTCCCACCTGCTAAAGGCATGGTGGTAGGTAGCTGGCTGTTACAAAGTATTTACTAGTGTATGCAATTGCAACAGTAATCAAAGTGGCTTGATGGGCATGCAGAAAACAATAGGTTATGGTTGCCATAGAACCATAGAACACTACAGCTCAGTACAGGCCCTTCAGCCCTCCATGTTGTGCCGACCCATATAATCCTTAAAAAAAGTACTAAACCCATACTACCCCATAACCCTCCATTTTTCTTTCAACCATGTGCCTGTCCAAGAGGCTCTTAAATACCCCTAATGTTTTAGCCTCCACCACCATCCCTGGCAAGTCATTCCAGGCACTCACAACCCTCTGTGTAAAAAACTTATCCCTGATATCTCCCCTAAACTTCCCTCCCTTAACTTTGTACTTATGCCCTTTGGTGTTTGCTGTTGGTGCCCTGAGAAACAGGTACTGACTATCCACCCTATCTATGCCTCTCATAATCTTGTAGACCTCTATCAAGTCCCCTCTCATTCTTCTACGCTCCAAAGAGAAAAGTCCCAGCTCTGCTGACCTTACTTCATATGACTTGTTCTCCAATCCAGGCAACATCCTGGTAAATCTCCTCTGCACCCTCTCCATAGCTTCCACATCCTTCCTATAATGAGGTGACCAGAACTGAACACAATACAAGTTACAAGCGTGCATAGAAGAACACAGGTTACAAGCCTGCAGCAAAATAAGCAGAGGGAGTGATAGGATTGCTCTCTTGAGAATCATGGAGTAGATGAGCTGAATGGCTTCCTTCTGTGTTAGAACATCCTTCGATACTGTAACAAGCAAAGCTGAAAGTGAGAATCTGTACATGCAGTGTATTGGAATTTCCAGACAATTATTTGACAAGGTGCCACAAAAGACTGATGCACAAGATAAGAGTTTATTCTATTGATGGAACCACGCGTGGAATAAAGGCTGGTTATCACATTGACTACAGGAGGTAAGAATAAATGGTTCTTTTCAGGCTAGAAGGATGTAACTGGTAGAATAGTACAGGGATAATTTCTTGGCCCTCAAATATGTACTATTCATAGTAAAGATGACATAGTGTAAGTTATAAACTCAAGAGATTCTGTAGATGCTGGAAATCCAGAGCAACACACACAAAATATTGGAGAAAGCCAGCAGGTCAGGCAGTATCTATGGATAGGAATAAACAGTTGTCATTTCGGATTGAGACACTTGGTCAGAACTGGAAAGAAAGGGGGAAGAAACCAGACTAAGTAGGAGGGGTGAGAGGCAGGTGATAGTGCAACCAGGTGAGAGGGGGAGGTGGAAGGAAGTGAGAAGCTAGAAGGTAAGTGTAAGTTATCTAAATTTGCTGATGACTTTGCAAAAGTAATTACAGTTTGGAAAGTGTGAGTTTGAGCACTGCACAAAGAGGAATCTAAAAGCAGACTGTTAGCTCAATGGGGAAAGATTGCAGATGAGTGATGTACAGAGAGATCTTAGTGATTACACTGCAAAAAGTTGGCAGACAGATGCAGCAAGTGGTAAGATGCCAAATGGAATCTTGTCCTTTATTGCAAGAGGGTTTGACTTCAGAAATAGTGAAATATTGTTCCACATCTACATGGTTTTGGTGAGGCCACCATTTGAGGACTGGGCACAGTATTGCTTTCCTTATGGAAGGAAGTACCAAAGGTCCATTAGAGATTCTCTGCACTAATTCCTGGAATGAGTTAGCCAGGCTATTTTATGAGTAGCTAAAGAAATTACATCCATATTCTTGGGAGGTTGGAAGAATAAACGTTGATATTATTAAATCATACAAGGTCCTTGGGCATGACAAGATATATGACAAGGTGGTTCAATTAAGACCATAAGATATAGGAACAGAAGTAGGCCTTTTGGCCCATTGAGTCTGCTCCACCATTCATTCATGGGCTGAACTAATTCTTCCAGTCAACCCCACTCCCCTGCCTTCTCCCCATACCCTTTGATGCCCTGGCAAATCAAGAACCTATCTATCTCTGCCTTAAATGCACCCAGTGACTTGGCCTCCACAGCTGCTCATGGCAGCAGATTCCACAGATTTACCACTCTCTGACTAAAATAATTTCTCTGCATCTCTATTCTAAATGGATGCCCTTCAATCCTGAAGTTGTGCCCTCTTGTCCTAGACTCCCCTGCCACGGGAAATAACTTTGCCATATCTAAACCTGTTCAGGCCATTTCACATTCAGAATGTTTCTGTGAGATCTCCCCTCATTCCCCTGAACTCCAGGGGATACAGCCCAAGAGCTGCCAGACATTCCTCATACGGTAACCCTTTCATTCCTGGAATTATTTTCGTGAATCTTCTCTGAACCCTCTCCAATGTTAGTATATCCTTTCTAAAATAGGGAGCCCAAAACTGCACACAATACTCCAAGCTGGTCTCACGAGTGCCTTATAGAGCCTCAACATCACATCCCTGCTCTTATATTCTATACCTCTAGAAATGAATGCCAACATTGCATTTGCCTTCTGCACGACCGACTCAACCTTTAGGGTATCCTTCGCAATGACTCCCAAGTCCCTTTGCATCTCTGCATTTTGAATTCTCTCCCCACCTAAATAATAGTCTGCCCGTTTGTTTCTTCCACCAAAGTGCATGACCATACACTTTCCAACATTGTATTTCATTTGCCACTTCTTTGCTCATTCCCCTAAACTATCTAAGTCTCTCTGCAGGCTCTCTGTTTCCTCAACACTACCTGCTCCTCCACCTATCTTTGTATCATTGGCAAATTTAGCCACAAATACAGCCACAAATCCATTAATCCTATAGTCCAAATCATTGACATTGAGAATCTTAATCAAGGGTATATAATTACCAGATAAAGAGTTGCAGGGATATCGCCTTGTAGAGGTGGGAATCTCTGGAACTCTTTACTCCAGAGGGTTGTAGTGGCTAAATCATTTAAAGAAGTGGTAGATAAATTTTTGAAAGGTCAAGGAACTGAAGACTAGAAGAAACTGGCACAGAGGCCTGGGCACATTAGCAATAATCATATGAATTGCAGAGCAGGATTGAGAGGCCAGTTGGCCTACTCCTGTTCCTATGTTCTTAGATTCTCATAATAAGTATGTTGTAAATTGTTGGTTTTGTGTCAGCTCTACATTTGCCTTACAACAAATTCAAAGGATTGTGGTACTTACTTATTTACTGCCCATTATGCCTACTGGCATGTAGGGCAGCAACTAAGATCCTCCACTCATGTTTGATCTGGGCTAGCTTTGGAATGGTACCCCAGGTGTAGTTCAGGGCCTTTAGCTCTCCCTCTACAGTTCGACGCCAGGTATTCTTGGGTCTTCTTCTTTTCCACTTTCCTTCTGGTGTCCAATGGAGGGCTATACGTGTGATGTTATCAGGTTCCCATCTAAGCACATGCCGGATGTAGTTCCATCGCCTTCTCATGAGGATAGTTTCAATGCTCTCTTGATGGCATTGAGCAAGTATTTTGTCATTTGAGATTATGTTTGGCCAGAATATTCTTAAGATTCTTCTCAGGTTCTTTGTGTGGAAGACTGACAACTTAGTGAGGTCGCTTCCTGTCATTCACCAGCATTCTGATCCATAGGGGAGGGTAGAAAGAACACAGCTCTGATACAATTTTAGCTTTGTCCTGATGTTGTACTGTTGGGACCTCCATACATTGCTGAGCATTCTGAAGGCATTTTTGGCCTTGCTTAGATGGTTCTTGATGTCATTGCGTGCTCCTCCATCGTGTCGGTGACAGTGTCACTCAGGTAGGTGAACTCCTCTGTTGTAGAAAGGTCTTCTCCATTCACTTGGATTGTTGAGGGGTTTGAGATGTTCAAAGTCATCACCTCCATTTTCTTCAGACTAATCTTCAGGCCAATCTGCTGAGCAAAATCACTGAGGCGGGATGTTTTTTCTTGCATGTGCTGGTGAGTGTGGGAGACCAGAACCAGATCATCAGCAAAGTCGAGGTCTTCCGATGCTGAGAAGAGGGTCCATCGTATGCCTCTTGCCTGATCTCCAGTTGTCCGCCGCATCACCCAATCAATGGCAACGTTAAAAAGGAGTGCTGACATCACACATCCTTGTCTCACTCCTGTCTTCACTTCAAAGCTGTAATCACTGTTTCCAACTCTACATTTAAAATGGGCACAAAAACTCTTAATGAGAAGAACTATCTGTTGCGGGATCCCATACTGTCTCTGTGGATGCTATTGAAGGCTTTCTCGAAATCCATGAAGTTGATGTAGAGCTGTCTCTGCCACTTTGTACACTGCTCAATGATGTTATGCAGTGCAAATATCTGGTCAATGTGTCCCCTACCTTTCCAAAATCCTGCCTGCTCCTTTCTGAGTTGTTGATCTACTGCGTCTGATGTATATTGAATGATGATCTTTGCCAAGATCTTGCTTGGAATTGACAAAAGTGTGATACCACGCCAGTTGCTACAATTTCTCAGGGTGCCTTTCTTTGGAATCTTCACAATGACTCCCTCTGACCAGTTGTCTGGTATCTTCTTTTCCCATATGGCTATAAAGAGTGGCAGGAGTATTTTGGTTGCAAGTTCTGGGCCTGCCTTGAACAGTTCTGCACTGTGTTTATCTTAGCCAGGGGCTTTTCCATTTCTGAGAGATCTAATGGTTGCAATGATTTCTTTGGTTGGTGGTTCAACACTAATGTCAAGATCAACCTCTTGGATGTCAGCCTCTATTGTTGGCGGTAGTCTGTTCAATACTTCACTGAAGTGCTCTGCCCATCGAACTTCTTGTTCTGCTTCTGTTGTTAGAAGCCACCCCTGCTTGTCTGCGATTGGTGCATCGGTGGTTCCTTGGTACTTGCCACAGATTATCTTGGTTATCTTGTACACCGTTCCTTGCTCCCCTTTATTAGCTGCATCTTCTGCTTGATTTGCAAGGTTTTCCATGAATGCCTGTTTGTCTGCTCTTGACTTCCTCTTCACTATTTGGTTCACTTCCTGGTACTGCAATTTGTATCTTTCTTTCAGCCTATTAGATTTTGCTTCCATTACCTGCTTCTTTAGGGCTCTCCATTTTTTCATAGCTTGCCATGTATCTGCTGTTATCCATTTTTCCCTTTTCTTTTGCTTAATACCCAGGTGGGTTTCACTGGTTTTCAGGTAGGCTGTCTTAGCATGTTTCTATGGGTTGTGGATATACAGATATACAGTTAAATAACCATGCATGTTAGACAGTAACGTGTGTGACTCTACACACAACTGTATTTGTTGTTCACCTAACTCCCCATCGATTATTCTATCTTTATTCTGCTTGTTGCAAGTCCATAAATTAGTCTATTGTCTTTAAGGAAAAGTCATTCCATTTGAAAATTGACCAGACATGTTTTGATGGGTTTATTGGCATTTTGAAGAATGCAACAAATACCTGAGAATGAGCATTTACAATTTTTGCTGCATATGAATCCACACCTGCTGGAGGCAAATTGCCTTGATTCTGTGAATTGTACATTGTCCCTGGGTAATGACTGAGTTCTGTTTTTTCCCCCAGATGTTTGTAAGTCAGCTTACTCTGTAAGTCAGAGAATACACAAAAATCACTGGATATGGTAACCATACTTACAATGAATGGCATCAAAAGCACAGAAAACTGATAAAAAGAATGATTTCTAGAGAGAGGGAGAGGGAGGGAAAGAAAAGAAAACAGGCCAGACTTAAATTACACAAGTACATTTAAGTTACTCCCAGATTTCTTTCAGCTCACAGTCTTTTTTTGTCAGTATAAACAGAAAATCTGGAAATATTCAACAGGTCAGAAGGCATGTGACAGAGGAAAACAGAGCTAACATGCCTGCTTGCTGTCCTTTTATCAGCTCATTAGAGAACCAGTTTATTTCTCCGGGCAGGCTGGGTAGTTGGGTTCGGTCGATGGTTATGGATGGAAGTCTTTATGATATAGCTGCCTGGCCCCTTTAATGTCAGAATAATGACAGAATAATGATATTTGCTGTAGTTTTGGCTAAATTATTCCTAATGCACTGACTGAAATGGTGGTGAGAGAAAGTTTGAAAGCAGCTTTCAACACGGAATTGCACAATATTTAAAGAAAAGTTTCCAGGACACTGGGAAGAAGAACAAGAATGGGACCAAGTAGATTCTGACTTGGAACCTGACTGTGAGCCACAGCTGACTCATGTTAGATACTCAGCTCACAGATCTCTTGGACCTCTGATCAGCAGGAACTGAGACCTTGGGAAAAGGTCATCTGTCCCATCCAATAAGCTGTTAGGATAGGATAAAACTGAAATCTATTGAAATATCTATGCAGCAAAATATATCCCTAGATACCCTATTTTCCTTGTTCAGGTGTACAAATAGATGTTTTTCTAATAAGGTGGGCAAATATATTCTTAAGAGAGTACCTCAGAAATTGGGATAACATTTTCCCTGCCTCAATGTAAAAGCAAAAGCAAGGGCACACAACAAAGCAAAAATTATTGGGAAGACAGAGGATTGGGAAACTTTTAAAACCCTACAGAGAGCAACTAAAAGATTCATTAGGAGGGAAAAGATGAAATATGAAAGCATGCTAGCAAACAATATCAATGTGGATAGTAAAAACTTTTTCAAGTATGTAAAAAAATAAAAGAGAGATGAGGGTGGATATATATTTCTATATCAGGCTGGAGAAATAGTAACGGGGACAAGGAGATGGTGGATGATCTAAATGAGTATTCTGCATCAGTTTTCACTGTGGAAAACACTAGCAGTGTGCTAAATGTTGAAGGATATGAGGGAAGAGAAGTGAGTGCAGTTACTATTACAAGGGAGTAAGTGCTCAAAAAGCTGGAAGACCTAAAGGTACATAAGCCACCCAAACCAGATGAACTGCACCCTAGGGTGAAAGAGGTAGCGGTAGAGATTGGGGAGACATTAGTAATGATCTTTCAAAATTCATTGGACTGTGACATGGTGCCAGAGGACTGGAAAACTGCAAATGTCATTCCACTCTTTAAGAAAGAAGGAAGGCAGAGAAAAGAAAGTAAATTATAGATCAGTTAGCCTGACATCAGGTTGGGAAGATGTTGGAGTCAATTGTCAAGGATGAGATTATGGATTTCTTGGAGACACATGACAAGATAGGACAAAGTCAGCATAGTTTCCTTAAGGGAAAACCTTGCCTGATGAACCTGTTGGAATTCTTTGAGGAGATTGCAAGTAGGATAGTTAAAGGGATGCAGTGAACGTTGTATATTTGAACTTTCAGAACGCCTTTGACAAGGTGTCACTCATGAGACTGCATACTAAGTTAAGAGCCTATGGTATTACAGGAAAGTTACTGGCATGGTTACAGCATTGGTAAGAGGCAGCCAGTGGGAATAAAAAGATCCTTTTCTGGTTGGCTGTCAGTGACTAGTTGTGGTCCACAGGGGTTGGTATTGGGACCACTTCTTTTTATGCTGTATATCAATGATTTAGATGATGGAATAGGTGGCTTTGTTGCCAGTTTTGCAGATGATACAAAGATGGGTGGAGGGGCAAGTAGTGTTGAGGAAACAGGTAGGCTGCAGGAAGGACTCAGATAGTTTAGGGGAATGGGCAAGAGAGTGGCAAATGAAATACAGTTTTGGAAAATACAGTGTTGGAAAATACATGGTCATGCACTTCAGTAGTAGAAATAAATGTGCAGACTATTTTCTAAACAGGGAGAAAATCCAAAAATCTGAGAGGCAAAGGAACTAAAGGTTAACTTGCAGACAGAGTCGGTGGTGAGGAAGGCAAATACAATGTTAACGTTCATTTTAAGAGGTCTAAAATACAAGAGCAGGGATGTGATGCTGAGGCTTTATAAGGCACTGGTGAGGCCTCACATCGAGTATTGTGAACAATTTTGGGCTCCTCATCTCATTGGAGTGGGTTCAGAGGAGGTTCACAAGGATTATTCCGGGAATGAAAGGGTTATCATACGAGGAATGTTTGATGGCTCTGGGTCTGTCCTTGCTCTAAGTTAGAAGGATGAGGGGGGATCCCATTGAAACCTTTCAAATGTTGAAAGTCCTAGATGGAGTAGATGTAGTGAGGGAGTCTAGGGCAATAGATCACAGCCTCAGGATAGAGGGGTATCCATTTAAAACAGAGATGTGGTGAAATCATATTGTATGTCAACGATTTGGATTATGGAATAGATGGCTTTGTGGCTAAGTTTGCTGATGATACAAAGATAGGTGAAGGGGCCAGTAGTGTTGAGGAAACACAGAGTCTGCAGAGAGACTTGAATAGATTGGGAGAATGGGCAAAGAAGTGGCAAATAAAATACAATGTTAGAAAGTGTATGGTCATGCACTTTGGTAGAAGAAATAAACAGGCAGACTATTATTTAAATGGGGAGAGAATTCAAAGTTCTGAGATGTAACAGGACTTGGGAGTTAACCTCCAGGTTGAGTCGGTGGTGAAGAAGGTGAATGCAATGTTGGCATTCATTTCTAGAGGAATAGAGTATAGGAGCAGGGATGTGATGTTGAGTCTCTATAAGGCACTGGTAAGACCTCACTTGGAGTACTGTGTACAGTTTTGGGCTCCTTATTTAAGAAAGAATGTGCTGACGTTGGAGAGGGTTCAGAGAAGATTCACTGGAATGATTCCGGGAATGAGAGGGTTAACATATGAGGGGCGTTTGACTGCTCTTGGACTGTACTCCTTGGAGTTTAGAAGAATGAGGGGGGACCTCATAGAAACATTTTGAATGCTGAAGGGCATGGACAGAGTGGATGTGGCAAACTTGTTTCCCATGGTGAGGGAGTCTAGTACAAGAGGGCATGACTTAAGGATTGAGGGTTGCCATTCAGAACAGAGATGTGAAGAAATTTTTTTAGCCAAAGGGTGGGAAATCTGTGGAATTTGTTGCCACAGGCAGCAGTGTAGGCCAAGTCATTGGGTGTATTTAAGGCAGAGATTGATAGCTATCTGAGTAGCCAGGGCATCAAAGGTTATGGTGAGAAGGCGTGGGAGTGGGACTAAATGGAAAAATGGATTAGCTCATGATAAAATGGTAGAGCAGACTCAATGGGCCGAATGGCTGACTTCTGCTCCTTTCTCTTATGGTCTAAATTTCTTTAACCAGAGGGTGGCAAATTAGTGGAATTTATTACGACAGGCAGCTGTGGAGGCCAGGTCTTTTGGTGTATTTAAGGCAGAGCTTGATAGGTTTTTGATTGGACATGGCATCAAAGGTTACAGGGGGAAGGCCAGGGAGTGGGGCTGAGGAAGGGGAAAAATGACCAGCCATGATTGAATGGCAGAGCAGACTCGATTGGACAAATGGCCTCATTCTGCTCCTGTGTCTTGTGGTCTTAAGTGTTCAGAACCAGATGTCTCAGTTTGAAGTTAAGAGGCTAGCCATTCAGCACTGAGATGAAAAGAAATTGCATCTTATGGAGAGTTGTGACTCTGGAATTCTCTACCAGACTTATGGAGGTTTAGCCACCACTGATTCTGTTCAAGACAGATCTCAGTAGATAAAAAGAAAATGAAAGTTTAGTTAAGTAAAGTGGTGCTGAGGTAAAAGATCTGCTGTGATCTTACTAAATGGCACATCAGGTACAAAGGCCAAATGGCTTATTCGTACTATTATTTCAAAGCCGAGCATACATTTTGTTCAGTTAATCTCTTGGCCTCGTGGACTTAAAATTGTGTTTTATGCATTAAATGAATTAAAACATTGAACAAAAAGCAGCTAAAATATTTAAACAAAGCCAATTACCTGGGAATCAGGGAAGAATCAACTACTGTAAATTGGGAAATGAAACAAAGAGTAATGATAATAGATAAGCAAAATTGAACATTTAAAAACACATCATATTTTTCTCAACAAATGCACCATCCTGATGGATTAACTGCTCATTTGGAAGTATAGCCAACTGGAGAAGTTGAGAATGATATTGGATCAGAGAGGATTATAATGACAGCAAAAAAGAGCTATATGTGCGAGGATTGTTAAGGTTTAAGAATCCTGTAAAGAACCAAGAAATTGTTAAGTAGGTAGAAAATGCAATGTGTGCTTATATTTGTAAGAATTATAAAGTAAGCTTTTAAGGCCTTTTACAAATGTGTCAAAAGGGAGAGATTACAAAATAGCTTGCATGGTATTCCTAGAGACAGGAAAAGAAATTATGATCTTAAATAAGAAAATGGAAACCCTCTGTAAACACATATGAAAGCCAAAAAGTGTCGTGGTAGCTTAGCAGTTAGTGCAATGCAATTACATCACGGGGCTTCAGAGTTCAGTTCCATCGTCCTCTGTAATAAAGTTTGTATGTTCTTCCCGAGCAGCTAATTGGGCCGGAAGGGCCTTTTCCATGCTGTATCTCTAAATAAATAAAATAAATATTGGTGAGTGGAACAAATGATTTTCAGCTATTGAAACCTCTTCCATTCATGTGTTGTTGTATACAATAATTGAAAACTTATTGAATAACAGATGTCAGTGTATCTGCCTGCACTGGAATACAACAGTGTTTCTGGGATTTCCCAGTGTTATATTGGAAATCACAATCAATCTCACCCAAGGTCAGAACAGGCATAGAATCTGAGACCCAACTCATTTCAAAGGGGTCTGTAGATTGAGGCAAAGGGAATGTAAATAATATTATTCGAATTTAATATTTTTCAACTATTTGTGTTCTCTTTTTAGTTTAAAAAGTAAGTAACTGCAGTTTTAGTCATTTTTAAATGGCTCTGAATGTCACAGACCAGACAAGAAACAAAACTGCCTTCTGTCAAAGTTAATCTGGGCCATTCTTTTGTTGGGGGCTCAGCATTTCCTCATTAACCTAACACTGTTGGATTCCATCCTTTAAGGCAGTGTAATATAGATGCCCACCATTTGCAGGGGTGCCAACATATTTAACCAGCAATTTGTTAAAAATTTGCCTTGTCCCCTGGCTTTGTAGCTGCTCTGTTAGGTACAGTAATTCCTATTTACCTCTGACCAGTGCTGCTATATTTAAAGATCTGAAATACACTCCAAGATGCCTCTGTTCCTCCACTTTACTCCAGTCCTGGAGAGTGATTCAGATCTGAAACACTCTAACTGAATGGATCATGCAGGTCGGTACTCCCACAACATTTAAGGAGTATTGAGATGAAGACTTGAGTTGTCAAGACAGGGAAGGCTTCAGACCAATTTCTGGTAAATAGGCTTTATATGAATGAGCATTTAATAGTTGGTAAGGATATGATGGATAAAAAGTTATAATTCTATGACTCTTTCTCCTTTTTTTTTTGTACCTGACCCTCTGAGTACTTCCTGCATTGTTGCATTTTTATTTTAGGGAACTTTTAATAGGTAGCCAGCTGGTTCCAGCCTGTTTAACCCTTCATTAGCACTCCAAATCAACTTTTAAGTATTAATGGAAAGAACATGACTAAAGGGTTGCACAAAGGGATGCTCCCCTTCACAGACATCACTTGGAGTTGTTTTACAATGATTCACCAATTTACACTTGCCTGGCATTAATTATAAAGCAACATTTGCTTGTTCTTATCTCAATATTAAGTGTGCCAACAAGGAGCTGATTAAGGATATTCATGTAGAAAAAACAAACTTAGAGGATCGGATGGAGAGCAGATGTAAAATTCAGGTTGGCAACTAGTGTGTTATGAAAGAAGTTTTATAATATTGGTACTGTTATTGTTTGAATGAGATGTTAAACCATGGGTTTTTGTCTGTCTTACCAAATGAATGTAAACTATACAGGAACAACAAACTGTCAATGTTTCGGGCAAAGACCCTGAATCAGGATTCAGTTTCTCCAGCAGTTTGTGTGCATTGCTCTGGATTTCCAGCATCTGCAGATACTCTTGTGTGTAAAATATACAATTAGTATTTTGCTTCAAAAAACAGAATTTTCTCCAGTACCCTCAACAATACTGACATCTCAGTCAAGAACTCTAAACAGGTCATTTAATCAACATTTTACTGGATATAGAAATTTGCTCAGCATAACTTTGTGCATGTTTCCACAACAGTGTCTACAATTCGAAAGTATGCAGCTGGCTCTATAGCACATTGGTCATCCTGAGGTTGTGAGTTCTGCTGTCTAAATGTGTAATTTGCCTGACTGTTGTGAGCTCACATGTTTGTACATGGTTCAGCAGTTCTCATTTGAGAGTGGTGCTCTTGAAAGTCTCTGAATTATTTGGAACACTGCATTTATTTTACACTCTGTCTATGGCAAGATGCTGGACAGAGGCTATTGCAGTTGGTGAGAAATAATACTAATTTGTTTCAGGTGGCTCATATTTGGACATTTTAGTTGCCAGTATTGATGTCAATGGGGGCCTGAGACCACAGTGCAAGGGGAGAACAACACACATTAAAATGACTTATTTTTCTTTGTAGAGCAGAGTCTGAATCTAAGAGGTGGAGAAAAATGAAGCCCCTCTTCTCCATGTCTTGCATCACATTACCAGAGTGGACAGTGGACAGAATTGCATCTCCTCAAGGAGCAGATGACAAACTGGCTTAGAGTTAACACAAACTAAATGTGCATTCCCAGGAATAAGTTTAAGCTGTGAATCCATCTTACTGTGTCTCAAAGGAGAAAGCATTATCCTTCCTTAACAACAACTTTCAATAAAGTTTGTTTATGGATCCGTTGAAGATGGTCACAATTGCAGTGTCCAAAGTCTCCTTGCAAAAGGTGAAGCTGTGAGTTTGTGTCTGAAATTTCTATCTGTCATTACAGTATTGTGTATGCAAAGAGCAGAAGAGCTTTATCTATTGAATAATAAACAATAACCTAATAGGTTTCTTTGCCCAAAATTATCAAAGCCTGCATTACTAGCATGTGGTTCTCCTTAACTATATGTAGCATTTGATCAAAGAAAACAAATCCTATTACAGAAAATACAAAAAGATCTTCCTGCTGTCGGCTGCAGGGAACTTCATTGCCAAGATCCTCCTAACACTAACCACGGAGATGCTCCCTGAATCGCAGTGTGCATTCTGTCAATTAAGAGGCACAATTGACTTGATCTTCACTCTGCGATGACGCCAAGAAAACTGCAGGCAGCGTCATTAACCAGGACAATGCACATCATTGCACAATGAAGAGAAGTTATAAAAGGTTGACTATTTCTTTTTGGGTCTTGTCATTCTTTTCCTTGTGAAATGATCAAGTCTTGGGCAGGAAACAGTTTGAGATTTACTTTTAAATGTCTGTGGGTCAAGAACGGCAATCACAGCACAAGTTCTGTGACTCAGCAAATCAGAAATTAAAGCAGGTGTTACACTCATAATGGCTGCGCTCAAAAGTTGCTCAGTGAATTGAATCCTTTCCTATGGGGCCCCATTGATCCAACTAGTGACCTGTACAAACAATAGCATCTCACCATAGGAAGAATCCCAAATTTCTGCAGCATTGTTTTTAAAGAGGATTTTTGCAGTTTTTGATATTAATTAGAAAGAGTTAGTGTGCACATTTGCTGATTATTCACTTTGTAGACTGCTGCAGCTGCAGAGGCTCCAACAAGGTAGAAGCTGGTTTTATTCAGACCTACAGCCCTATCAGGCTCAGGAGCCCTTAATGACCAAACCTTCAGGAAGGGAGAGAGATGGAGAAGAAGGGCCACACTATAACCATATAACAATTACAGCACGGAAACAGGCCATCTCGGCCCTTCTAGTCTTACTCTCACCTAGTCCCACTGACCTGCACTCAGCCCATAACCCTCCATTCTTTTCCTGTCCATATACCTATCCAATTTTTTTTAAATGACAAAATTGAACTTGCCTCTACCACTTCTACTGGAAGCTCGTTCCACAGCTACCACTCTTTGAATAAAGAAGTACTCCTCGTGTTACTCCTAAACTTTTGCCCCCTAACTCTCAACTCATATCCTGTTTGAATCGCCCCTACTCTCAATGGAAAAAGCCTATTCACGTCAACTCTATCTATCCCCCTCATAATGGTAAATACCTCTATCAAGTCCCCCCTCAACCTTCTACGCTCCAAAGAATAAAGACCTAACTTGTTCAACCTTTCTCTGTAACTTAGGTGCTGAAACCCAGGTAATATTCTGGTAAATCTCCTCTGTACTCTCTCTATTTTGTTGACACCTTCCCTACAATTCGGTGACCAGAACTGTACACAATACTCCAAATTTGGCCTTACCAATGCCTTGTACAATTTTAACATTACATCCCAACTCCAATATTCAATGCTCTGATTTATAAAGGCCAGCATTCCAAAAGCTTTCTTCACCACCCTATCCACATGAGATTCCACCTTCAGGGAACTATGCACCATTATTCCTAGATCACTCTGTTCCACTGCATTCCTCAATGCCCTACCATTTACCATGTATGTCCTATTTTGATTAGTCCTACCAAAATGTAGCACCTCACACTTATCAGCATTAAACTCCATCTGCATCTTTCAGCCCACTTTTCTAACTAGCCTAAATCTCTCTGCAAGCTTTGAAAACCTACTTCATTATCCACAACGCCACCTATCTTAGTATTTTCTGCATACTTACTAATCCAATTTACCACCCCATCATCCAGATCATTAACGTATATGACAAACAACATTGGACCCAGTACAGATCCCTGAGTCACACCACTAGTCACTGGCCTCCAATCTGACAAACGGTTATCAACCACTACTCTCTGGCATCTCCCATCCAGCCACTGTTGAATCCATTTCATTACTTCAATATGAATACCTAACGATTGAACCTTCCTAACTAACCTTCCGTGTGGAACCTTGTCAAAGGCTTTACTTAAGTCCATATAGACAACATCCACTGCTTTACCCTGGTCAACTTTCCTAGTAACCTCTTCAAAAAATTCAATAAGATTTGTCAAACATGACCTTACACACACAAATCCATGTTGACTGCTCCTAATCAAACCCTGTCTATCCAGATAATTATATATACCATCTCTAAGAATACTTTCTGTTAATTTACCCACCACTGACGTCAAACTTACTAGGTTTACTCTTAGAACCCTTTTTAAACAATGGAACCACATGAGCAATATGCCAATCCTCCAGCACCATCCCCATCTAATGACATTTGAAATATTTCTGTCAGAGTCCCTGCTATTTCTACACTAACTTCCTGTAAGGTCCTAGGGAATATCCTGTCAGAACCCAGAGATTTATCCACTTTTATATTCTTTAAAAATGCTAGTACTTCCTCTTCTTTAATCATTAGGGTTAGGGTAACTACCCTACTTGTTTCCCTTACCTTACACAATTCAATATTTTTCTCCTTAATGAATACCGATGAAAAGAAGTTGTTCAAAATCTCCCCCATCTCTTTTGGCTTCGCACATAGCTGTCCACTCTGATTCTCTAAGGGACCAATTTTATCCCTCACTATTCTTTTGCTATTAATATAACTGTAGAAACCCTTTAGATTTAATTTTACCTTACTTGACAAAGCAACCTCATATCTTCTTGTAGCTTTTATAATTTCTTTCTTAAGATTCTTTTTACATTCTTTATATTCTTCGAGCACCTCATTTACTCCATACTGCCTATATTTATTGCAGATCTCCCTTTTTACCAAACCAAGTTTCCAATATCCCTTGAAAACCATGGCCCCCTCAAACTTTTAACCTTTCCTTTCAATCTAACAGGAACATAAGGATTCCGTACCCTCAAAATTTCACCTTTAAAGGACCTCCATTTCTCTATTACATCCTTCCCATAAAACAAATTGTCCCAATCCACTCCTTCTAACTCCTTTCGCATCTCCTCAAAGTTAGCCTTTCTCCAATCAAAAATCTCAACCCTGGGTCCAGTCCTATCCTTCTCCATAATTATATTGAAACTAATGCCTCATTATTTCAGAGATGCCTTTGCCATAGTATGACCAAACATTTGAGTCTATGCTCCCTCCCCCTCTCCCTTTTCCCTCACGCGTCTTTCATGTTTCAATAAATCAAAGGTGCAAGGCATGTCATGTGTATGTTTTGTCCAATCTTAATAATTGCCCTCTTCCTAAGAACAGGATTTAATAATAGTCATTAATCAATCTACCTTAGACCAGTTCTAGTATCAGTCTAACTGAAATGCTTTCCACCAGGGAATAGCTATAAGTTACTGACCTGGATAATTTATGGTCCCTGTGATTCTTTCTCCTGCTCTCCACCATGCCCTTCAAGGCATCCTGAGCTATGCCAGGGAATCTTATTGCAGATCATTGTTGTGGAATTAACCTTGACAGGATCAACCCTGCCATACTTCTCCATCTAACAGATAAGTAACAGCTTTGCTGGCATTAATATCACGTGCTTAGTAGTCCTGAAGGAGGTGGTGGTGAGCCTCCTACTCACACTGCTGCAGAGCGTGCAGTGAGAATACTCTTATTGTAGTGGAGTGCTAAAGGATAGGGGGTTCCAAGGCTTTGATCCATTTGCCACAAAAAATACATATCAGGTGGTGTCCTTGTCTTTCCTGCAATTCAGAGCTACATTTTGCAAAAAACTTTGGTGTGTTGTTGCAATGCACCTTGTAATTTGTACAGACTGTAGAAATGATTCACTGCTGCTGGACGGAGCAAATGTTTGTATGGTAAGCTTGCTTGTCCTGGTCAAGTTTTTAAGTTTTGTGAAGCTCTATATAGGGTTTATGTGGAAAACCACAAGCATGTGGAGTGTTTTGCATTTCACACCCAACTGCAACTTGTAGATGGTGGAATGTCAGGAGCTGAGTCACCACAAGATACGTAGCTTCTGAACAACACACACAAAATGCTGGAGAAACTCAGCAGGTCAGGCAGCATGGGAACATAGAAAACCTACAGCACAATACAGGCCCATTTGGCCCACAACGCTGTGCTGAACATGTACTTACTTTAGAAATTACCTAGGGTAATTACATAGCCCTCTATTTTTCTAAGCTCTACGTACCTATACAGGAGTCTCTTAAAAGATACTATCGTATCCGCCTCCACCACCATCACCAGCAGCCTATTCCACACACTCACCACTCTCTGCGTAAAAAAACTTAACCCCTGATATCTCCCTCTGTACCTACTTCCAAGCACCTTAAACCTGTGTCCTTTCGTGTTAGCTATTTCAGCCCTAGGAAAAAGTCTCTGACTATCCACATGATCAATGCCTCTCATCATCTTACACATCTCTATCAGGTCACCTCTCATCCTCCATCACTCCAAGGAGAAAAGGCTGAGTTCACTCAACCTATTCTCATAAAGCATGCTCTCCAATCCAGGCAACATCCTCATAAATCTCACCTGCACCCTTTCTATAGTTACCACATCCTTCCTGTAGTGTGGTGACCAGAAGTAAGCACAGTACTCCAAGTGGGGTCTGACCAGGGTCCTATATAGCTGTAACATTACCTCTGAGCTCTTAAACTCAATCCCACGGTTGATGAAGGCCAATGCACTGTATGCCTTCTTAACCACAGAGTCAACCCGCACAGCTGCTTTGAGTGTCCTATGGATTCGGACCCCAAGATTTCTCTGATCCTCCAAACTGCCAAGAGTCTTACCATTAATAACCATATAACCATATAACCATATAACAATCACAGCACGGAAACAGGCCATTCCGGCCCTCCTAGTCCGTGCCGAACTCCTAATCTCACCTAGTCCCACCTACCCGCACTCAGCCCATAACCCTCCACTCCTTTCCTATCCATATACCTATCCAATTTTACCTTAAATGACACAACTGATCTGGCCTCTACTACTTCTACAGGAAGCTCATTCCACACAGCTATCACTCTCTGAGTAAAGAAATACCCCCTCGTGTTTCCCTTAAACTTTTGCCCCCTAACTCTCAAATCATGTCCTCTCGTTTGAATCTCCCCTACTCTCAATGGAAACAGCCTATTCACGTCAACTCTATCTATCCCTCTCAACATTTTAAATACCTCGATCAAATCCCCCCTCAACCTTCTACGCTCCAATGAATAGAGACCTAACTTGTTCAACCTTTCTCTGTAACTTAAGTGCTGAAACCCTGGTAACATCCTAGTAAATCGTCTCTGCACTCTCTCTAATTTATTGATATCTTTCCTATAATTCGGTGACCAGAACTGTACACAATATTCCAAATTTGGCCTTACCAATGCCTTGTACAATTTTAACATTACATCCCAACTTCTGTACTCAATGCTCTGATTTATAAAGGCCAGCGTTCCAAAAGCCTTCTTCACCACCCTATCTACATGAGACTCCACCTTCAGGGAACTATGCACTGTTATTCCTAGATCTCTCTGTTCCACTGCATTCCTCAATGCCCTACCATTTACCCTGTATGTTCTATTTGGATTATTCCTGCCAAAATGTAGAACCTCACACTTCTCAGCATTAAACTCCATCTGCCAACGTTCAGCCCATTCTTCTAACCGGCATAAATCTCCCTGCAAGCTTTGAAAACCCACCTCATTATCCACAACACCTCCTACCTTAGTATCATCAGCATACTTACTAATCCAATTTACCACCCCATCATCCAGATCATTTATGTATATTACAAACAACATCGGGCCCAAAACAGATCCCTGAGGCACCCCGCTAGTCACCGGCCTCCATCCCGATAAACAATTATCCACCACTACTCTCTGGCATCTCCCATCTAGCCACTGTTGAATCCATTTTATTACTCCAGCACTAATACCTAACGACTGAACCTTCTTAACTAACCTTCCATGTGGAACTTTGTCAAAGGCCTTGCTGAAGTCCATATAGACTACATCCACTGCCTTACCCTCGTCAACATTCCTCGTAACTACTTCAAAAAATTCAATAAGGTTTGTCAAACATGACCTTCCACGCACAAATCCATGCTGGCTACTCCTAATCAGATCCTGTCTATCCAGATAATTATAAATACTATCTCTAAGAATACTTTCCATTAATTTACCCACCACTGATGTCAAACTGACAGGTCTATAATTGCCAGGCTTACTTCTAGAACCCTTTTTAAACAATGGAACCACATGAGCAATACGCCAATCCTCCGGCACAATCCCCGTTTCTAATGACATCTGAAAGATCTCCGTCAGAGCTCCTGCTATCTCTACACAAACTTCCCTCAAGGTCCTGGGGAATATCCGGTCAGGACCCGGAGATTTATCCACTTTTAAATTTCTTAAAAGCGCCAGTACTTCCACCTCTTTAATTGTCATAGGTTCCATAACTTCCTTACTTGTTTCCCACACCTTACACCATTCGATATCCTTCTCCTTAGTGAATACCGAAGAGAAGAAATCGTTCAAAATCTCTCCCATCTCCCTCGGCTCCACACATAGCTGACCACCCTGATTCTCTAAGGGACCAATTTTATCCCTCACTATCCTCTTGCTTTTAATATAACTGTAGAAGCCTTTCGGATTTACTTCCACCTTATTTGCCAAACCAAACTCGTAACTTCTTTTAGCTTTTCTAATCTCTTTCTTAAGTTTCCTTTTACATTCTTTATATTCCTCGAGCAATTCCTTTACTCCATGCTGCCTATATCTATTGTAGACATCCCTCTTTTTTCGAACCAAGTTTCTAATATCCCTTGAAAACCATGGCGCTTTCAAACCTTTAATCTTTCCTTTCAACCGAACAGGAACATAAAGATTCTGTACCCTCATAATTTCACCCTTAAATGACCTCCATTTCTCTATTACATCCTTCCCATAAAACAACTTGACCCATTCCACTCTCTCTAAATCCCTGCGCATCTCCTCAAAGTTAGCCTTTCTCCAATCAAAAATCTCAACTCTAGGTCCAGTCCTGTCCTTCTCCATAATTATATTGAAGCTAATGCTATTGTGATCACTGGACCCGAAGTGCTCCCCAACACATACATCTGTCAGCTGACCTATCGCATTCCCTAACAGGAGATCCAACACTGCCCCATCTCTAGTCGGTACTTCTATGTATTGTTGCAAAAAGCTATCCTGCACACATTTCACAAACTCTAAACCATCCAGCCCTTTTACAGAATGAGCTTCCCAATCTATGTGTGGAAAATTAAAATCTCCCACAATCACCACCTTGTGTTTACTACAAATATCTGCTATCTCCTTACACATTTGCTCTTCCAACTCACGCTCCCCATTAGGTGGCCTATAATACACTCCTATCAGTGTTACTACACCTTTCCCATTCCTCAATTCCACCCAAATAGCCTCCCTAGAGGAGCTCTGTAATCTATCCTTCCAAAGCACCGCCATAAGATTTTCTCGGACAAGCAATGCAACACCTCCTCCTCTGGCCCCTCCTACTCTATCACACCTGAAGCAACTAAATCCAGGAATATTTAGTTGCCAATCACACCCTTCCTGCAACCATGTTTCACTAATAGCTACAACATCATAATTCCATGTATCAATCCACACTTTAAGCTCATCCACCTTTCTTACAATATTATATTCTGCCATCATATTTGACCTATCAAAATGAACCACCTCACACTTATCTGGGTTGAACTCCGTCTGTCACGTCTCAGCCCAGTTTTGCATCCTATCAATGTTCCGCTGTAACCTCTGACAGCCTTCCACACTATCCACAATGCCCCCAACCTTTGTGTCATCAGCAAATTTACTAACCCATCCCTCACTTCCTCATCCAGGTCATTTATAAAAATCACGAAGAGTAAGGGTCCCAGAACAGATCCCTGAGGCATACCGCTGGTGACCACCTTCATGCAGAATATCACCCGTCTGCAACCACTCTTTGCCTTCTGTGGGCAAGCCAATTCTAGATCCACAAAGCAATGTTCCCTTGGATCCCATGCCTCCTTACTTTCTCAGTAAGTCTTGCATGGGGTACCTTGTCAAATGCCTTGCTGAAATCCATATACACTACATCTACTGCTCTACATTCATCAGTGTGTTCAGTCACAGCCTGAAAAAATGTAATCAGGTTCATAAGGCACGACCTGCCTTTGACAAAACCATGCTGACTATTCCTAATCATATAATGCCTCTCCAAATGTTCATAAATCCTGCCTCTTGGGATCTTCTCCATCAATTTAACAACCACTGAAGTAAGACTCACTGGTCTATAATTTCCTGGGCTATCTCTCCTCCCTTGCTTGAATAAGAGAACAACATCTGCAACCCTCCAATTCTCCCAAACCTCTTCCATCCCAATTGATGATGCAAAGATCATTGCCAGAGGCTCAGCAATCTCCATCCACCCTTGTCTCCCGCAGCAGCCTGGGGTACATCCCGTCTGGTCCCGCTGACTTATCCAATTTGATGCTTTTCAAAAGCTCCAGTACATCCTCTTTCTTAAAATCTACATACTCAAACTTTTCAGTCCACTGCAAGTCATCCCTACAATCACCAAGATCCTTTTCTGTAGTGAATACTGAAGCAAAGGACTCATTAAGTACATCTGCTATCTTCTCCGGTTCCATACACACTTTTCCACTGTCACACTTGATTAGTCCTATTTTGTCATGTATAAGACATGCTGTTCACAGACTTGTAGAATGCCTTGGGGTTTTCCTTAATCCTGTCTGCCAAGGCTTCTCATGGACCCTTCTGGTTCTCCTAATTTCATTCTTAAGCTCCTTCCTGCTGGCCTTATAATCTTCTGGATCTCTATCATTACCTAGTTTTTTGAACCTTTCGTAAACTCTTCTTCTTGACTAGATTTACAACAGACTTTGTACACCACAGTTCCTGTACCCTACCATCCTTTCCCTGTCTTATTGAGATGTATCTATGTGGAACTCCGCACAAATATCCCCCAAACATTTGCCACATTTCTTCCATACATTTCCCTGAGAATATCTGTTCTCAATTTATGCTTCCAAGTTCCTGCCTGATAGCCTCATATTTTTCCTAACTTTCCTAACTTGTCTGTTCCTATCCCTCTCCAATGCTATGGTAAAGGAGATAGAATTGTGATTACTATCTCCAAAATGCTCTCCCACTAAGAGATCTGACACCTGACCAGATTAATTTCCCAATACCAGATCAAGTACAGCCTCGCCTCTTGTAGGCCTATCTACATATTGTGTCAAGAAACCTTTTTGAACACACCTAACAAACTCCACCCCATCTAAACCTCTCGCTCTAGGGAGATGCCAATCAATATTTGGGAGGTTAACATCTCCCACCGCGACAACCCATTATTGTTGCACCTTTCCAGAATCTGTCTCCCTATCTGCTCCTCAATGTCCCTGTTACTATTGGGTGGTCTATCAACAACACCCAGTAGAGTTATTGACCCCTTCCTGTTACTAACTTCCACCCACAGACTCCATAGACAATCCCTCCATGTTTTCCTCCTTTTCTGCAGCCATGACACTATCTCTGATCAACATTGCCACACCCCCACCTCTTTCACCTCCCTCCCTGTCCTTTCTGAAATATCTAAAGCTTGGCACTCGACGTAACCATTCCTACCTCTGAGCCATCCAAGTCGCTGTAACGGCCACAACATCATAGCTCCAAGTACTGATACACGCTCTAAGCTCATCCACTTTGTTCATAATACTCCTTGCATTAAATTAGACACATCTCAAACCATCAGTCTGAGCACGTCCCTTCTCTTTCATCTGCCTATCCTCCCTCTCGCACTGTGTCCAAGCTTTCTTTATTTGTGAGCCAACTGCCTCTTTTTCCGTCACTTCAGTTTGGTTCCCATCCCCCAGCAATTCTAGTTTAAATCCTCCCCAATAGCCTTAGCAAACGTCCCCGCCAGGATATCAGTCCCCCTTGGATTCAAGTACAACCCATCCTTTTTGTACAGGTCACTCCTGCCGCAAAAGAGGTCCCAATGATCCAGAAATCTGAATCCCTGGCCCCTGCTCCAATCCTTTAGCCATGCATTTATCCTCCACCTCACTCTGTTCCTATACTCCCTGTCACGTGGCACAGAGTTATCCCGAGATGACTACCTTTGTGGTCCTGCTTCTCAATTTCCTTCCTAACTCCCTGTAGTCTGTTTTTAGGACCACCCCCCTTTTCTTGCCCATGTTGTTGTTACCAATATGTAACATGACCTCTGGCTGTTCTCTTTCCCATTTCCAGATATCATGGATGCCATCAGAAACATCCAAGACCCTGGCACCTGGGAGGCAAACTACCATCTGTGCATCTTTCCTGCATCCACAGAGTTGCTTGTCTCACCCCCTAACTATAGAGTCCCCTATCACTGCTGCCATCCTCTTCCTTTCCCTACCCTTCTGAGCCACAGGGCCAGACTCTGTGCCAGAGGCATGACCACTGTTGATTCCATCAGGTAGGCTCCCCCCCGCCCACCCCCCACCAACAGTACTCAAGCAGGAGTGCTTATTGTCAAGGGGTACAGCCACAGGGATGCTCTCTAGACTCTGACTTCTTCCCTTCCCTCTCCTGACTGTTACCCACTTAATTGTCTCCCGAGGCCCCAGTGTGACTACCTGCCTACAGCTCCTTTCTATCACCTCCTCACTCCCCCTGACCAGACGAAGGTCATTGACCTGCATCTCCAGTTCCCTAACGTGGTCCCTAAGGAACTGCAGCTCGACGCATCTGACGTAGATGTGGCTGTTTGGGAGGCTGGGAGTCTCCCGGATTTCTCACATCTGACACCGAGCACAGAACACCGGCCTCACACTCATTCTTCCTGTCTGTATTTTACACAGACAACTTATCTCGCTTTGACCCATTATTGCCAAGGCCTTCCTACTCTGTCTCCCTCTGCACTGTCATCCGCTCCTCTGGCTCCTGCTCTATAAAACTGTCTCCTTTTGAACTTTTCTCGCTGTTCTAACGGGCTGATGCCAATGCACTTGCACAGTCGTGCCCCGATTTGCCACTTCTCTGCCCTGAGAACTTCTGTTCTCAATTCATGCTTCCAAGTTCCTGCCTGATAGCTTCATCTTTCCCCTTACTCCAATTGAACGCTTTCCTGACTTGTTTGTTCCTATCCCTCACCAATGCTAAGGTAAAGGAGATAATACTGTGATCACAATCTTCAAAATGCTCTCCCACTGAGACATCTGACACCTGACCAGATTAATTTCCAATACCTGATCAAGTACAGCCTCTCCTCGTGTAGGTTTATCTACATATTGTGTCAAGAAACCTTCCTGAACACACCTAACAAACTCCACTCCATCTAAACCCCTTCCTCTAGGGAGTTGCCAATCAATATTTGGGAAATTAAAATCTCCCACCACAACAACCCTGTTATTATTACACTTTTCCAGAATCTGTCTCCCTATCTGCTCCTCGATGTCTCTGTTACTATTGGGTGGTCCATCAACAACACCCAGTAGAGTTATTAACCCCTTCCTGTTCCTAACCTCTACCCACAGAGACTCCGTAGACAATCCCTCCATGTCTTCCTCTTTTTCTGCAGCCGTGACACTCTCTCTTATCAACAGTACCACACTCCCACCTCTTTTGTCTCCCTTCCTGTCCTTTCTGAAATATCTAAAGCCTGGCACTGTAAGTAACCATTCCTACCCCTGAGCTATTCAAGTCTCTGTAATGGCCATCACATCATAGCTCCAAGTACTGATCCACACTCTAAGCTCATCCGCTTTGTCATGATACATAAAATAGACACATGTCAAACCATCTGTCTGAGCATATCCTTTCTCTATCACATGCCTGCCCTCCCTCTCACAGTGCCTACAAGCTTTCTGTATTTGTCAGCCAACCCGCCCCTTCCTCCGTCACTTCAGTTTGGTTCCTACCCCCCAGCAATTTTAGTTTAAACTCTCCCCAAGAGCCTTACCAAATCTCCCTGCCAGGATATTGGTCCCCCTCGGATTCAAGTGCAGCCCATCCTTTTTGTATAGGTCACTTCTGCCCCATAAGATGTCCCAGTGATCCAGAAATCTGAATCCCTGCCCCTTGCTCCAGTCCCTCAGCCATGCATTTATCCTCCACCTCACTCCATTCCTATAATCACTGTTGCATGGCACAGGCAGTAATCCCAAGATTACTACCTTTATAATCATTTGTTTGTTTCCTTCTATTGATGCTGCCTGACTTGCTGAGTTCCTTGAGCACAATCTCTAGCATCTACACAATCTCTTGTGTTTACGATTTGTATTGTATTATTTCATCATCTTTGGTGCTAGTTTTAATTGAACATTATTTTAAATTTCATTATGTTATCCAGATTAAATGGAAATGAAGTTTAATTTTGGATTCATAGAGTACATAAATAAAATTGCAGTAATTTTAATGCTTTCGCTTTGTTTAAATGGGAAGTAGAATTTAAGTCTCAGTATCTCGATTCTTTATTCATTAGCACTCTACTATACATGTGAATCACTTCCATGGAGTATATGATCTCGGCACTTCCATGAACAATTCATCTTTGTGCACTTGGCATTTTATTTTTTCTGTGTCAAAGCCAATGACATCAGTCATTTAGCATCACCCTCTTTGCTGATGTAAATTGGAACTCGTGCAAATTACAACAAGGGGATGAAGGGAGATTTGATACAATACAAAATTATGAGGGGTAAATGCAAGCAGTCATTTTCTACTGACGTTTGGTGAGACAAGACCTAGAGGTCATAGGTTAAGGATGAAAGGTGAAATATTTAAGGGGAACCTAAGGGGGAGGTTCTCCACTCAGGGAGTGGCAAGTGTGGAACAGGCTGCCAGTAGAGGTGGTGGATTTGGATTTGATTTCCACTCTTAAGAGATGTTTGGACAAGTACATGGATGGGATTTGATTAGGTTCTCCATCCAAGGCTTATTCAGAAAGTAAGGAGGTATGGGATATAAGGAGACCTTGCTTTGTGGATCCAGAATAGTCTTGCCCACAGAAGGGAAAGAGTGGTTGTAGATGGTTTGTCTTTGGCAAGGCAGTCGGTGACCAGTGGTGTTCCGCAGGGATCTGTTCTGGGACCCCTTCTCTTTGTGATTTTTGTAAATGACCTGGATGAAGAAGTAGAAGGGTAGGTTAGTAAGTTTGCTGATGACACAAAGGTTAGGGGTGTTGTGGATAGTCTGGAGGATTGTCAGAAGTTACAGCGGGACATTGATAGGATGCAGAATTAGCAGATGGAATTCAATCCAGATAAGTGTGAAGTGGTTCATTTTGGTAGGTCAAATTTGAAGACAGAATATAATACTGATGTTAAGACACTTGGCAGGGTGAAGGATCAGAGAAATCTTGGGGTCCAAGTCCATAGGACACTCATACAGACAGTGTTGTTAAGAAGTTGTATGCTTTGTTGGCCTTCATCAACTGTGGGACAGAGTTCAGGAGCCGTGAGGTAATATTACAGCTATATACGACCTTGGTCAGACCTGTGGAAGCTTCCTGGAGAGAAGCCCCAGCTCTAAAGGTGTTACGGGTATTAATCTCTACCTCAGCAATTTCTGTTGTTTTACTACTCCTAAATTTTCCTCTTTCTGCATCCTTGAGCTACAGCTGTGTGGGGCACTACCAGCAACTCAAATATATCTTGTAAATAATAAAGATTCACAAAGGAAATTTTGTATCTGTGCTCAAAATCATTATGTAAGAAGTTAAAAATACAGTTTTAAAGAAACTCCAGTAAATTCCCTGCTGAGGAAGTACTAGCCATACATTAATGTCAAAACCAGATCCAAGTTGTAACTTGGAGCCTTGCTTTGGATAAGCAGTTCTTCTGGTATTGCTGGTATTGTCTTTTTTAAATATCAGCTACAATAAATACTAACACAAGAGATTCTGCAGATGCTGGAAATCCAGAGCAATACAGGCAAAATGCTGGAAGAAATCAGCAGGTCAGGCAAACGAACAAACTGCTGATGTTTCAGCCCGAGATCGTTCTTCAGGATCAGAAAGGAAGGAGGAAGATGCCAGAATAAAAAGGTGGGATGAGGGGAAGGAGGACTATCTAGAAGGTGATAGGTGAAGCCAGATTGGTAGGAAAGGTAAAGGGATGAAGAGGAAAGAATCTGTTTGGAGAGGAGAATGGACCGTGGGAGAAAGGGAAAAATAAGGGGGAGGTGAGAAGAGGTGAAGAGGCCAGAGTGGGGAAGAGAAGAAGAGGGAAGGGGGAGGGGAGAAAAATTACTGGATTGAGAAATTGATATTCATGTCATCAGGTTGGAGGCTACCTAGACAGAACATGAGGTGTTGTTTCTCCACCCTGAGAGTGGTCTCCTTGTGTAAAAGAGGAAGCCATGAAAGGGAATGGGGAGAGGAATTAAAATAGTTGGCCACCAGGAAATTCCATTTCTGGTGGATGGAGCGGAGGCGCTCAATAAAGTCGTCCACCAGTTGAGGCTGCTTCGGAAGCACTGGATACAAAAGGCGACCCCAACAGGTTTGCAAGTGAAGTGTTGCCTCACTTGGAAGGACCGTTTGGGGCCCTAGGGGAGATGGTGCATTTCTGTTACTGGCAGGAATATGTGCCTGGGGGAGGGGGGGTGTGAGATTAGCAGGGAGGTACTCCTGGTACGGCTTTATGTAAATTGGGGGACCACTTTCTGAGCACCTCTGCTCCATCTGCCAAATGTGGAATTTCCTGGTGGCCAACCATTTTAATTCCTCTCCCCATTCCTGTTCTCTCATTCCAACATGTCAGTTCACGGTCTCCTGTTTTGCCATGATGAGGCTACTCTCAGGGTGGAGGAACAACACCTCATATTCCATCTGGATAACTTCCAACCTGATAGCATGAGCATTGATTTCTCATCTGGTAATTATTTCCCTCTCCATTGTTGCTTCTTGACCTACTGAGTTCCTCCAGCATTTTGTGTGTGTTGCAATATACACAAAATGCTGTGCATTTCTTTCTTCTTATGCTTAGGAATACTTTAAAATATTATATAAGGGGCAGAAAGTAGAGTAAGTTAAAAGGTACACAATTGGGATGTTCTTACATCAATTAAACAAGAAATGAATGTCTACGTAAACCACTGAGTTTTAATATTAGTTAATTAAGCCAATACTACCCCAAAATGAACACAGCAAGATGACGGTTTCCCCAGAAGCTGTAGGTATAGCTGTACTTTCAGAGCTGAATAGTTCAAAGGCGTTATATCTTTAAACAATATATGCTTCCAAATTTAGCATTGCCTTGAAACCTGTGTTGAGTCACAAATCAGATTTAGTTGTTTTTAAATTGGGTTCAGAGAGGGAGTTAGGGTTCAGGTTAAGTTTTAGGAACAGAGATGTAGGGGAATTAGAAGTCAGGCTGGAGTTTACAGTCAGTTGCCACTTTATTAGGTACACCTGCTCATTAGTGCAAATATCTAATCAGCCAATCATGTAGCAACAATTCAAGGCATAAAACCTTGCAGATATGGTAAAAAGCAACACAAAATACTGGGGGAACTCAGCAGGCCAGGCAACATCTATGGGAAAAAAAGTACAGTTGACGTTTTGGCCCTATCTGCAGATATTCTCCTGTTTGACACATGGTAAAGAGGTTGAGTTGTTGTTCAGATCGAAAATCAGAGTGGGGAATAAATGTGATCCAAGTGACTTTGACACTGAATGATTGGTTGGTGCTGTACAGGGTGGTTAGAGTGTCTGAGAAACCACTGATCTGGGATTTTCACACACAGCAATCTCTAGAATAAACAGAGAATGTTGTAAAAAAACAAAAAAAAAACACTTTCGGTTAGCAGCAAAAACACTTTGTTAATGAGACAGGTCAGAGGAGATTAGCCAGACAGGAAGCTGACTGGAAGGCAACAGTAACTGAAATAACCGCACATTGTAACAGTGGTGTCCAGAAGAGCATCTCTGAATGCTCAGCACATTAAATCTTGAAGCGGATGGGCTATAGGATGATACATTTAGTGGCCACTTTATTAGGTAGGTACAGGAGGTACCTAATAAAGTGGCCATTGAGTATGAGTCTCCACTCTGCATTCAAACACTAGCAATGTGGACGTGTGAAATTGGACCATCCCTAATTCAGTGAGTTGTCAGTGGCTTCTGGAGTAGGAGTTCCATGTGAGCAAGAGGAATGAGTTCCAATGATCGCTGTTCATGAGTCGGTAAAACCAGAGTTCAAGGCCTAATTGTTGGGAGTCCCACCTTCTGCAAGTCTGCAGTTCGAGGCCTAATATTCAGTGATCGGTGTGTCCTAGGATCAATGCTGAGGATCAAAGTCCGAGGACAGGGGGACGTCACATGATGACGTAGGATCAAGACGTGGAAATCCAGCTCTCCCGTAAAAAATCAGTAAAGTAATGTTTAAGTGAAGAAAAGTTAGTAAATACTTTTTAAAAATTACTTATAAACTACTCAGGATTGTCTTAAGATATGTCTCCTAAACAGAAACAGAAGAAAATGACTACTTTGAAGACAACACATGTTGGAAAAGAATCAAGGCTGGCTGCCATGAAAGAGTCTCGGGCTCAAGTGCATTTTACCTCCGGCGATACAGAACAGGAAACTGCAGCAACATCAACTGTTTCCAAAAAAAAAGAGCAACAGGAATTGTGCATGTGTGAAGGAAGGGGCATGCGCAAACACGAGCAACCCAAACTACAAATCCCAGCTATGATCGGAACTGAAAGTGAAAATGAATATGAGGTGGAATCAGATTCTCTGGATAAATCAGACGAAGATGAAGAGACAAAGAAGAGCAACAGGAAGAGGTTGGAGGTGATATTGGAGACATGAAAAAATCTTTGGTGCAAATAATGCATGAATTAAAAGCATTAAAAGTAATAAAAAAAGATATTAAATATGAAGATTATGTTTGATAAAATGTTGAAAAGACAGGACAAAATGGAAAAGAAAATTAAAAACTTGGAAGAAACAACGAGAGACACCATTGATAGAGTGAATAAAATGGAAGCTAATATTTCTGCCTGGACATCAGAAAGAAAATGGTTTTTGGAAAAAGTGGATGTACTTGAAAATTTTAGTAGATGAAATAATATTAAGATTGTTGGACTTAAAGAAGGTATAGAGGGAGAGGATCCAATAAATCTTTTTCAAAAATGGATTCCGGAAATTTTGGAAATGGAAGAAGGAACCCAGTTAATTGAAATTGAAAGGGCTCACAGAGCCTTAAGATCAAGACCTCAAGTTGACCAAAACCCATGATCAATCTTGATAAAATGCTTAAAATATCAAAATAAAGAAAAGATCCTGAAGGCAGCTGCCCAACGTGCCAGAAAGAGAAACGAGCCATTGATGATAGAAGGGAAAACAGTTCTTTTCTATCCTGATATAAGTTATGACCTTTTGAAGAGAAAGAAGGAATTTAACCCAGCACAAAAAAAGTTTTATGGGAAAAGGGTTATAAATTTATATTGCACCACCTGGCAACCCTGATAATTTTTTTGGATGACGGAAAAAGAAGATCTTTTACTGATTATCAGGATGCGGAAGAATTTGCACAAGAACTCCCAAATATTCGCTAACCACAGCCAAAGATTTAAAAGTGAAACGGATTAAAGATGAAGACAGGGACAGGGAATGGAGTTGATGGATGTTTAAGGACAGAAGAATATTTAAATATATTCTTAATTATATGATACAGGGGGAGAAAGGTAAAAAATTGAGAAATAATAATCGAGAGTAGTGATATTATTTTTTCTTCTCTTATATATACTTTTTTATGTTACGGGGTAGCTGGGGGAACTTCGAATTGATTGCTACAGGATTCACGTGTGTAATCATGGCGATTGCCATGACCTGTACAACGGAGGGGGGAAATATTGTGTTTTTTTTATTCACAACATTAGCAGGGGGATATTTTGTTATTTTTTTCTTTATAATCTACTTTTCTTTAATCTTTCTTTCTTTGCCTGGACAATCGGGGGGGGGGGGGGAACACATAGCAACACGGAGAATTTTAAAAAGATTCCCCAAGGTACTACGAAAGTTGACAAGTTAGGTATTACTATAGACTGGAGTAACCCTGTTAAAAATAATGACTAATTCACTGAATTTTTAAAGTTTTAATGTTAATGGGTTTAATGGACCGGTGAAAAGAAAAAGAATTTTAACATACATTAAGAAAGTGAAAATAGATATAGCTTTTAGCTGCATTCCATTTGAAAAAATTACTTATAATTTAAGAGATAAATATGAAATATTTCTGAAACTTTGGCGCCCTTATTTACAAAAGATAGGATTAAGTATATAGGTGCTCAGAAGATAAAATTATTGGTTATTTGGGGAAAGAAATAAATATATATACTAAAGCTATTATGAACTCCATGGAGCATGTGGGGATCTTCCGATATCCAGGCATTCTTTCTTTCTTTCTTTTTTTTTCTCTTTCTACAGGGATATGTTTGGGGGGAGGGGTTAAGGGGAGGGGGGAAGGGTTGATATGTTTTTTTTTCCTTCTGTTACCATTTGAAAATTCAATAAAAATAAATTTATAAAGTCCGAGGACAAACCTGAAGTCCAGAAGTTGAGGCCCATTGCCCAGGTCTGAGTCTGCAAGTTTGCTGGAGAGCTCAAAGCCCAGTATTTGCAGGCCCAAGTCCACGTATGTTGGAGGCTGGAGACTTGCCCTGGGGTTAAAGGACTGTGCGGGTGGGAGGGAGTAACCAGGCTTATTTTGCTGTTGTTTTTTGCTTGTTGTGTATTGTGTTCATCTGCCAAACTATGTTCATGTCGGAATGTGTGTTGACACTTACTTGTGGGCAGCCTCCACAAGTGTGTTGGTTGTTAACACAAATGATGCATTTCACTGTATATTTTGATGTATACATGACAAATGAACTTAAATCTTGAAATCCAGCTTTCCAGAAGTTTACAGGGAATCTTGAATTCAGGGTTCAGGGATATACGTTGGGTATATCAACTTACAGTTATCTAGAAATTTTCAGCGCTGCAACTTCTGGTTACCAAAAGATTCTGCTTAATCCAGCTTAAAAATGTGGGTCAAACCGGTCTCCTGTTCCATCAAAGAGCTCAGAGTGCTCAATGCTCTGCTTTGCTCAGCATTTTTTTTTCATTTCTCTTAATATTTACAGCTTTTACTTACCATTCTCCTCCATTCTCCAAAAATTCAACCATTCCTGCGTTTTACAATATTCACACAAATGTTCGTGTTTTCTGTTTTATTTGCAAAACTATCAAAAAACTGTACAGTGACACAGTAATAGAGCCACAGCCTCACAGACCAGCATCCTGGGTTCGATCCTGACCTCAGGTGCTGTCTCTGTGGTGTTTGCACATTCTCTGTGACTGCTTGGATTTCCATCAGATTCTCCATTTTCCCTCCACATCCCAAAGACACAATGGCGGGTTATTTGGCTACAGTAAATTACCCTTGTGTAGGTAGATGGCAAGAGAATCGCTGGGGATGTGGGGTGGTTGAGGGGTATGTGAGACAGAATAAGTTACAGGGAAGTAAATAGGGATGACATTGAGCTGGAATTGCTCTGTGAGCTGTCTTATGGTCATAGGTCAAATGGCTTCTGCATTACAAAGTGCTTGTTCTATAAATATTTAGACTGTAGGATAAAACAAGGAAAAACTGCTTTCTTAACAATGTCAAGCGAGGCCTTCCTCACCTGACAGTTCTGTCTGTGCTTGTAGCTATGTTCAGCTCTGTTCTGTCTTGCTAGCTCTATTTACAGGAAGTTAATTAGTACATTCACTCACCTCTTGTAAGAAGCAGCATACAGTAAAATGCAGATATAAGAGTTTCAAATGAAAATATTCTGTAAGGAACATTTATATTTTGTAATTTTTGTCTTTATTTTGCAGTAAGCTTTATTTTGATTAGTAACCGCTCTACATACTGGAAAACTCGAGAACAAGGAAGGGTTTCCAAAATATATTTGGAACATTTTATTAGCATATTCCTTCTGTTAAGTGATTTAAAAAATCAAAATATATTTTGTTCATAAAAAGTCCTAATGTTTAAAAGATTTTTTTTAAATCACCATTTCGATCATAAGTCAAGATATTCCCTTGAAGTCAGTAAGGCATTTATATACAACCCTTGAGCAAATGGCTCACACATTTGATGATGATGCTTTGAAGCTTGAATCTTCTTGTCTCAGTCCATGACCGAGCTCAGAAGGTAGAGTCTGATTCTGATGTCTGCTGTGGATATGTGAAACTTGATGTTGTTGAACTGAGAGTAACTGGAGCCCTTGTGCTAGGGAGAAGATATTGATGGCGGGGTGGGTTTGGTTTCCTTGGGGACAGCTTGTACAGCACAGACTCTATGCTATGTAACAAACCTTGAGCAGTATCCCCTGTATCTTTTCCCAGAGTTTTCTGGCAAAGGCACCTGTGCTAAGTGGATGGGAATGGTTCCAATGAAGTTGTCACGGGGGCGGCTTGTAGTGTGGTCAATAGTCCGATAGTACTGAACAATCTGACATAAAGGGTCTGTCTCATCATCATCCAAGGAAGGCCTTTCAGCTTGTTTCAACATTTGGTAATGAGGCATCCTGACAGATGACTTTGACAGTCTGTCCACGGAACCACCCCACACTATCTGCTGTCTACCTTTGCTTAGGTCTCTGACAACAGTTCATCCAGACCACTGATTTGTAATCAAATGTATTATTTTGTTCTACTTGGGAGAGGTGGTGTGGAGCAGAACTACAAGGAAAATTCAATGTAACTTGGCAATACCTGTCCTTCACAACAGTGGGGACAGACAGAATTCCATCTTGTAGTATTTGCATAACCAGGATCTAAACACAGACATACAATGGTAGGCTTCAGAATGAGGGCAACATTGAGTATATATTTTCCTCTGGAGTCTTATACATCCCGATTCTGTAACCTCACTCTGTTTTTCATTTCTAAGTGAATTGTTAACTGGGCTATGGTCTGTGTCTGCACCATATCACAACACGAAGAGCACCTTACAGCTAATGACAAGATTTTATTCCTACGATTGACAGTGAGTGTTTTGACCAGTATAACAGATTTTTATTTATCTTATTTGTATTCTCTGTCTAGTTCTGCCCAGCTCCAGTGAGCTTTACTCCTAGTATTTTCCGATAATTGGAGCTGACAGTGAAAGGAAGAAAGGATCAGTCAGACCAACTGCAAAAGATATTGCTTCACCGTTTCTGTGATTGACTTTGGCTCTAGAGATCAGTTTGAATTGGTTGCAGATACTGATCAATTAGTGGGTCTGAGCAGAAGACAATGATGTAACCTGTGTATGGGAGGCTTTGACCTGAGAGCTTCTGCTGCCTGGGATTATTATCCCTGTGAAACCCATGTCTTCTGTGATAGACTTGAGAAAGCACTCTATGCAACTAACTAACAAGACAGTGGGGAGAGTGTACGTACCTTGCTGAACTCTGGATTGATCAAGATTTTTCTGTTTTCCACCATTGATTTGGACTGTGATACTGATGACTATGTGAAGCATTTGTATCCTATTACAGATTCCCTGCTCAAACTCTTAATTTAGTGCTGGATTTCTGCTTCCTTTTTTATATGACTGATCATTTTAATAGCCCTTAAATAGATGCTCATTGAGAGATTATCTATCCGTCCATCATTTCATGAATGTAAAGGTTCACCTAATGAAATGCAGGGGCATGATATCAGTCAGATTTAGCAATTAAACTTGGAAGAGGAAAGCAGTTTGCTTTTAAAGTTGGAAGTTATGTAACAGTTCTCATTATACTTGACATCATTGCACATGCAATGGTGAATCAGTGTCTAACTCAGACTCTCAACATATTGAATACCTCCAGTCCTTAAAGGAGCAAAATAACAGTTACACATCTGTAAATCACACTAATGTATTATGCAGACTCAAAAGTATTTCCTAATTTTTAAAAATTAAATAAAGATTTGTCAAATCTTACTTTCTTCTGAATTTGCCTTTAAAGCCTATTATAATGTAATAAGAACATATAATGCACTGGACCATGAAAAGCCATAAAAGATCAGTTGGTTCCTAATGAATTTGTGATCCAAAGGTTCTTTAGAATTCAAGAATGAGGCAATAAACTCGTTGCTTACAATTGTTTTATTAAATGTTAAATGAATGAAAAATGGACAAGAGAGACCCGAGAGGACAAAGACAAAGGAGAAAGCAGCTGTGGTCATCTCATATTCATACTAGAGATGACAAAACCCCCGTGATAACAACTAACCAATAAAATAGCCAGATTGGAAAAAGCGTGATGCCTACTAGTGAAAAACTAAGAAGTTTCTTGAAAAACAGAAGCAATTATGCCATAGTTACTGGAAAATTCACTGAACAGTTGCATTATATACAAATGCAAACAATCATAGGAAAGTTAAACTGTAAGAAAATAACAATTCAACACCCCATTTCAACAGGTCCATCTGGCTAGTGCCTGAGCAGTAACTATTATACAGTAGTTCTCACGCCCATTTATAAAATTCTTCTTCAGTTACTCATCCAGTTCTCTACAACTTGCTAGTAATTTAATTGCCCACTCCCTCTCTGCAATTGGCAGTTCACTCCACATGTTTGCCACTTTCTGTATTCAGTAGTTGCATCTAAATCATATTGTAATGAAATGCAATGAGTAATGTTCCATAAACATTTGTACTGCAGTAAGTGGCAAATTACCTGATGTGGATTGCAGAAAGTGACAAGATAACCTATAACAACTAAATTAAAGAGACCAAAACTGTACTGAAAAGTCAGTAAGTGTAAAGTTACCCATTTCTGAAAAGATGGGAGTAATTTCTCTATGGGGAACTCAGAGCCAGGGAAGGAAAAGGGATTACATATGTATTATATCCTTGAGAGTCTTGAACTTCCTTAAGATCACTTGTGATTTGTGTGCAATGTTCCTCCAAATCTGGTACAGCTACAAAAACAAAGCATATAATTCATATGTGAGAAAGCAATAGTACAGTGTCCAGAGTTCAGTTGGACCCTTCCTGTGTACAGTTTTGTTTTGGGCACCAAACCCCAGGAAGAAACAATTGGCCTTAGTTACCCAAAAAGGTTTATATAGCTTGGTCAGAAATATAAACTCAAGGGCAGGGACAGGGGCAACAGGATGAAAACTGGAAGTGAGTGACTTGTAATGCCAATTTTAACATTGGGTGGCAATTTCAAAGAAGTCTAATTATGTATGTCTTTATGCTATATACTCTGATGTGATTGTTAGTACAATATGTCTGTATTGTTTGCCTTTTGCAGTAGTAGTATTTTAAGAGTTCACTTTATGCCATTTCTTAATACAACCATGGTAAAATGGATCAAGAAAACCAAATACCTATACAGATGTGAACAACAACACTAAAGGGAGGGGTTGTGGCGACCCACTTCCCAACGCACTCGAACCGGCTCACAAAGCGGCACGCGCCGGCATTGAGGCAGGTGTCCCAAAGAGGGCGCCAAGCCTGCTTCACCAGCACGGGGAAAAGCCCGCGTGCAGGACGGGACTGTGAATACCCAGGGAGGGCGGGACCAGGAAGGCTTTAAAGCGAGGCCACGAAGTTTGAATAAATCTTTTTTGTAACTGCAGCTCACCGACTCCGTGTCGTTATTTTAGCGCTGCGTGTAGCACACCGCTACAATTGGTGACCCCGACGGCCCAAACGATATTTGGACCGGAGAAGAACGACGCCGCATCTGTTCATGCAGTTTTGTTAAAACTGCCAAGCTTCTGGATGCTGCGACCTCACCTATGGTTCCAGCAAGCAGAAGCCCAATTCCACATTCGGCAGATAACCTCGGATGCCACACGTTACTACTACGTGGTGAGCTCCCTCAACCAGGAGACAGCCACCCAGGTTGAGGAGTTGATACAATCGCCCCCAGCGGATGGCAAATACACAGAATTCAAAGCCCTGCTCATAAGGACTTTTGGACTCTCACAGTGCGAGCGAGCTGCCTGCTTACTGCACCTGGATGGTTTGGGGGACAGGCCACCGTCGGCTTTGATGAACGAGATGCTGTCCCTGGTCGGAGGTCACAAGCCCTGCCTCACGGTTGAGCAGGCATTCCTGGAGCAGCTGCCTGAGGACATACGCCTGCTGCTGTCCGACGCGGATTTCAGCGACCCCCGGAAGGTGGCGGCCCGGGCTGACGTGCAGTGGAAAGCCAAGAAGGAGAGTGGGGCGTTCGTTGCACAGATCACCAGGCCACGCTCCCAGCAGCAAACCAGACCAGGCCCGGCCGCAGAGCCCGCTAACCCCAGAGGCAGGGGTGAGGAGACCAATGAACAATGGTGCTTCTACCACCAGCGGTGGGGCGCAGAAGCCCACCGCTGTAGACCGCCCTGCAAGTTCCCGGGAAACGCCAGGGCCAGCCGCCGCTGATGGCTACGGTGGCTGGCCATCGGGATAGCCTCCTGTATGTCTGGGACAAGCAGTCGGGACACCGCTTTTTGGTCGACACAGAGAACCAGGTCCCACCCTGAGGGCCACGAACGGCAGCACAGTAAGGACCTACGTCACCCGTATGGTGCAGCTACAGTTCGGCTCCAGCTGGTTCATGTGGGACTTCACACTGGCCGCCGTAGCCCAACCGCTCCTGGGAGCGGATTTTTTGCGAGCTCACAGCCTACTGGTCGACCTGCCCAGGAAGAGACTGGTCCACGCCGAGAGCTTTCAAACGTTCTCCCTGGGTGAAGCCCAGTTGCCAGCCCCTCACCTCGACTCCATCACGCTGTCCGACAAGGACTTCACCAGAGTCCTGGCAGATTTCCCATTGGTTCTGGCACCAGAGTTCACGGCAGCCATGCCCTGACACGGCTTACAGCACCACATCCTGACACAAGGACCACCCCTCCACACCCGTGCTCGAAGGCTTCCCCCGGACAAGCTCTGGCTGGCAAAGGAAGAGTTCAAGAGGTTGGAGGAATTGGGGATCATACGGCGGTCCGACAGCCCATGGGCCTCCCCCCTGCACATGGTGCCCAAAGCAACAGGGGGCTGGAGACCATGCGGCGACTACCGCAGGCTGAACGAGGCTACAACACCGGACCGCTACCCTGTGCCGCACATTCAAGACTTTGCAACAAACCTGCACAGCACACAGATCTTCTCCAAGGTAGACCTCATCCGGGGATACCATCAAATCCCAAAGCATTGGAACGATGCCCCCAAAACGGCACTCATCACCCCTTTCAGCCTTTTTGAGTTCCTCTGCATGCTGTTCGGCCTAAAGAATGCTGAACAGACGTTTCAGCGGTTAATAGACACAGTGGGACGCGACCTGGACTTCGCTTTCATCTATTTAGATGACATCCTCATAGCCAGCAGCAGTCGTCAGGAGCATCTGTCCCACCTCCGTCAACTCTACGCCCGACTGAGTGAATATGGCCTAACAATCAACCCGGCCAAATGCCAGTTTGGGCTTGACACCATCGACTTCCTGGGACACAGGATTACTAAAGATGGGGCAACCCCTCTGCCCGCCAAGGTAGACGCGGTCCGCCATTTCTCCCGACCCAACACAATCAAAGGCCTTCAGGAATTCGTTGGTATGGTGAATTTCTACCACCACTTCCTCCCTTCAGCTGCCCAAATCATGTGCCCCCTGTTCGCCCTGATGTTGGGTAAGGGCAAGTACATTACCTGGGACGAGGAGTCCGCCGCCGCTTTCATTAAAACCAAAGAAGCCTTGGCAAATGCCACGATGCTAGTGCACCTCAGAACGGACGTCCCTACCGCCCTCACAGTGGACGCATCCAACACGGCAGTCGGTGGAGTGCTGGAACAACTCATCGAGGGTCGCTGGCAACCCCTGGCATTTTTCAGCAAACACCTGCGGCCACCCGAACTCAAATACAGTGCTTTCGACCGGGAACTGTTGGCGCTATACCTGGCAATCCGGCATTTCAGGTACTTCTTAGAAGGTAGGTCCTTCACCGCGTTCACGGACCACAAACCGCTTACCTTTGTGTTCACGAAAGCATCCGACACCTGGTCGTCTCACCAGCAGCGACACCTGTCCTACATCTCCGAATACACGATGGATGTCTCGGGAAAGGACGATGTCATGGCGGACGCCCTCTCCCGCCCTAACATCCAAGCCCTGTCTATGAAGCACTGGCGGAGGCACAACAGGCAGACGAGGAGATCCCTAGTTACAGGACTGCAGTCTCCGGTTTGCAGCTCCAGGACCTCTCCGTAGGCTCAGGTGAGAGGACCCTACTCTGTGATGTCACCACCGGCCAACCCCACCCCGTCGTTCCGGCAGCCTGGCGGCGGCGCGTTTTCAACTCCATTCACAACTTAGTGCACCCCTCCATCAGGACAACCGTCCGGATGGTAGCCAACAGGTTTGTTTGGCACGGACTCCGCAAGCAGGTCAGTGAACGTGCATGCACTGCCAAACAGCCAAGGTGCAGCAGCACACCAAAGCTCTGCCGCAGCAGTTCCACCCCACCCACCGGCGTTTCAACCACATTCATGTGGATATCGTGGGCCCCCTGCCAGTGTCGCGAGGAGCGCAGCACCTCCTGACTATCGTGGACCGGTTCACAAGATGGCCAGAGGCGGTCCCACTCACCGACACCACCTCCGAATCTTGCGCCTGGGCACTGATTGCCACCTGGGTGTCCCGCTTTGGTGTACCGGCCCACATTACCTCCGACAGAGGCGCCCAGTTCACCTCCAGCCTGTGGTCAGCTATGGCCAGCCTTTTGGGGACACAGCTGCACCACACAACTGCCTACCACTCACAGTCGAACGGATTAGTGGAGCGTTTCCACCGTCACCTGAAGTTGGCTCTCATGGCCCGCCTGAGAGGGCCTAACTGGGTGAACGAGCTCCCCTGGGTCCTGCTCGGAATCCGCACGGCGCCCAAAGAGGATCTGCACACCTCGTCAGCCAAGTTGGTGTACGGCGCACCCCTGGTCGTCCCAGGGGAGTTCATACCAGCCCCAAGGGGGCAAGAGGAAGAACCCGCAGCAGTCCTGGGCAGAGTACGCGAGAGGCTTGGTAACCTGGCCCCCATACCCACTTCACAGCATGGGCAGAACCCAACCTGCGTACCCAAAGACCTGCAAAACTGTAAGTTCGTTTTTGTACGACGGGGTGGACATCGGGCACCGCTACAGCAGCCCTACGAGGGGCCATTTACGCTGATCAGAAACAACGGGTCCACATTCGTGCTGGACATTGGGGGGAAGGAGGAGGTTTTCACAGTAGACCGACTCAAACTGGCCCATGTGGACTTGGCGCAGCCGGTCGAGATTCAGGCGCCACGGCACAGAGGCAGACCTCCCAAACAGAGTCCGATACAGACTGCGGACATTGGGGGGTGTATCGCCGGTTCTAGGGCTGCAGCTCACTGACTCTGTGTCGTTATTGCAGTGCTGCGTGTAGCACACCGCTACAAGGTAATTGTTGAGCTGTTACACCTGTTACACTGAGGTGCACAAGAATATTCAGGAGGAGGCAGTCAAAAGCATGTGGGAATGAAAGGGAAAAGCATAAGTAGGGTAATAGGTACAGTTTTCTGTGGAATTGAATGTATGCAATTCACTTATTTTTACATACTGCCTATAATGAATTATTTAAAAGAACAAGAATGCTTAATCAAGCAATATATTTACAATATTACTGAAATGCTGTTGAAATATTAAAAACAACACTGTGGTTATGTGCCTTCATTACTACCCACCTAGGCCTCCCATCCCATGATCCTTTCCCTTCTCCAGCTGTGTATCCCTTTTGCCAATCACCTTTCCAGCTCTTAGCTTCACCTCACCCCCTCCTGCCTTCTCCTATCATTTCGGATTTCCCCCTCCCCCTCCTACTTTTAAATCTCTTACTATCTTTTCTTTCAGTTAGTCCTGATGAAGGGTCTCGGCCCGAAACATCGACAGTGCTTCTCCTATAGATGCTGCCTGACCTGCTGTGTTCCACCAGCATTTTGTGTGCGTTGCTTGAATTTCCAGCATCTGCAGATTTCCTCGTGTTACTACCCATCTGTCTGGTTATTCATGAAGATAGGTAGAGATGAGTATCACCATTGGCAACCCTGGTTTCACCCCTTTTCACCCCTTATCCTAGCCATCCCTCCCCCGTACTCTCTGCAACTTGAAACTAACTTTTCTCTTTCCCATTTCTGTTCAAGTTTTGACCTAAAATGTTAATTGTTTCTGGTCAGATCCCACCTGACCTTTCCCAGGTTTTCTAGGTGTTTTCCAGGTTTGTGTTTTCATTTCAGATTTCCAGCATCTGCAGTTTTTTTTTATAATTGTCAGTCTTTGAAAGTCTCTGTACTGAAACAACATCCAGAAAGCAGGTGGTCACAGACTACAAATACTACTGTTACTAAACAATATTACATTTGTCACCTCAGATCAACACAGCTCACTGTTAGGCATGCCACCATTTAACAAGACACAAGTACAGTTTCTATGGCAACATCCACAACAATCTCTCAAGTCATCAAGTCAAGGAATTTGATTTAACTAAGAGTACATTAGAATTGTGTTCACTGGAGGTACTTCTGAAATATGGGAGTTGATGTATATTCTATAGACCTTTTTGTGAACCTGTGTTGATGGAAAGTAGAATGTGACTATGAGAGCAAATTGGTAGAGGAAGGCAAGCAAACAGAGACATCAATAGTGAAATTCACCACAGCGTTCACTGGCTAAAACAGACAGTGGTCAGTTGAGGAAAAGAGAGTCTCATGATCAAGATCTCAGACCTGGCATAAAGCTCATGGTCCACTAGGCAGCAGTGATCCCTTCTTCTGAAACCTGGACTGCACACAGCAGGCATCAAAGGTTCAAAGTACATTTTTATCTAAGTATGTATACATTATACAACCTTGAGAGTCATCTCCTAAGAGGCATCCATGAAACAAAGAAACCCAAAAAAAAATTTAAGACCCAGTGCGCAGAGAGAAAAAAAAGCAAATCATGCAAACAATAAATGCAAGCAAATGACGTTCTGAACTGAAGTCCACAGAGAGAGTACTGTCCATAAACCCTTAGTTCAACGCAGGGCGGAGCAGTGAGCTGAACTGGCCTCCCCCCTGCCTCGGACCCTGACACCCTATCCTTTTCAATCTGGCCTGGCACCTAAATCGTACAAACATTAGCTTCAGCTCGCTGACAGTCAACACTGGTGTGCCTCAGTGCTTAGCCCACTGCTCAGAGTATAAACATGACTGCATGGCTAGGCATAGCTCAAATACCATCTATACGTTTGCTGACAATACAACCGTTGTTGGTAGAATCTCAGGTGGTGATGAGAGGCTGTACAGGAGTGAGATATGCCAACTAGTGGAGTGGTGTTGCAACAACAACTTGGCACTCAATGTCAGTAAGACGAAAGAGCTGATTGTGGACTTCTGGAAGGGTAAGACGAAGGAACACATACCAATACTCATAGAGGGATCAGAAGTGGAGAGAGTGAGCAGCTTCAAGTTCCTGGGTGTCAAGATATCTGAGGATCTAACCTGGTCCCAACATATCTACGTAGTTATAAAGAAGGCAAGACAGCGGCTATACTTTATTAGGAGTTTGAAGAGATTTGGCATGTTAACAAATACACTCAAAAACTTCTATGGATGTACTGTGGAGAGCATTCTGACTGGTATGGAGGGGCTACTGCAAAGGACTGAAAGAAGCTGCAGAAGGTTATAAATTTAGTCGGCTCCATCTTGGGTACTAGCCTACAAAGTACCCAGGACATCTTTAGGGAGCGGTGTCACAGAAAGGCAGAGTCCATTATTAAGGACCTCTAGCACCCAGGGCATGCTCTTTTCTCACTGTTACCATCAAGTAGGAGATACAGAAGCCTGAAGGCACACACTCAGTGAATCAGGAACAGCTTCTTCCCCTCTACTATCTGATTCCTAAATGAACGTTGAACCCTTGGACACTATCTCACTTTTTTAATATACAGTAGTTCTGGTTTTTTTTGCACAATTTTTAATCTATTATTTTTTTTCTTCTGCATTATGTATTGCATTGAACTGCTGCTAAGTTAACAAATTTCACGTCACATGCCAGTGATAATAAACCTGATTCTGATCTGATATGTTCTTGGTCCTGGATCCCACTGCCTCGATTCGGCTTGTACCCAACCTCTCCGACTTGACCTGCCATTTAAATTGTCATCCAAACATTAGGTTCAGTCCTTCAATACGCTCTGGGGTCTGGATTCAGCCTGTACCTGACCTTTCCAATTCAACCCATTATATAATCAATGTTTTTTATGCAAAATTCTCCACTAGAAGGAATGAGAACCAATATCAATTCTTTACTCAAATCACACCCCTAGAATTGAGATTCCTGTTATACATTGGGCAGGTTACAACATTTGGGTGCCAGACTGCTGATACAGACACTGTTGTGGCAGGAGATTAACAGAGGGCAGAAAGAGGCATTTGGATTTCCATCAAGTTTATTACATATTCTGAACTAAGTGGTTCCATTAATAAACTAAAGATGAAGAATAAGTGACATTCGTGTCCAATAACACTGCCTGGTTTTGTTGGCTTGCACTATTCAGGAGGATTAGAATATCTACTCCAGGGTCGCTTTGAATCACGGAAAATACACAGTGTAGCAAAGACTGTGTGTAACAACACCCTGTGCCTTCTGAGTAATGACTACTCAAAACTAAAGCAAACTGAATAAAAGATTGGCCACAATGTTTACGCAGCAGTTGTAGGTAATATTCTTGTTCAGAATATTGTGTTATTTAACACTGTTGTGTTATTTAAATAAAAACATGTATACAATTTAACTTCAGAAATAACCTGTACTGTACAGATTGAACACTAAAATATATCACTTTTAAGAAGTACCAGTGTACCAGTTTTGTTTACCTCAGTGATTTCTGAAGGAATAATTCTTGTTTTAGTTCAAAGTCATGGCGCAGATAGGTTATATAGCTGACATCACTTACAGAGCTGTTATTTATTGGCATATCATACATGTGTGGAATATTGATGTGGCAAAATGTCAACAGCTGTAAATTGATTGTAAGAGCAAACTATTAGTCACAATATCTAACAATGGGACCTCTCTCTCTGAATGCCAAGGCCAGTTATCAATTTAATCTTCTAAATGATAGAGGACTACCTTTGGGTTATGATTTTGTAACTGAAAAGCAAGATGAATACTCAGATGATTAGATTAGATTCTCATGGGTGTATGTGGAAAAGTTAACTTTCAAAGCAGGCTTTCTTAAGGCTCGGATAGAGAGCTTGGAAAGATCTTGCATCTATCTAGAAACTTTCAGTACCTCCAAAAATGGTTCATAATCAGTGAAGTATCTTAAAAGGGTAGTCATTGTCATAACTTAGGTTAATAATGTTGCAATATGGAACAGCAAGTTCCCACAAATGAAACAAATGCCCAGATAATTTGTTGAATTGGGTAATAAAAGGGTAAACTTTAATAACACTTAACATTTGATCTCATGTGAGGGGTCAATGACTCACTCTGATAACTATCTGGTTAAGATCTATTTGTCTACATAATGTAAATACCATAAGATATAGAAACAGAATTAGTTTATTCAATCCATAAGGTCTGCTTGCCATTCCATCATTGCTGATTTATTAAAACTGGTCACAATACTCCCAAGTGTGAGCTGACCAATGCCTTATAAAGTCTCAGCATTACATCCTTGTTCTTATGTTCTAGTCCCCTTGAAATGAATGCTAACATTCAATTTGCCTTTCTAACTACCAACTAAGCCTGTAAATTAACCTTTGGGGAATCCTTCATGAGGACTCCTAAATCCCTTTACACCTCTGACTTTAGAATTTTCGCCTCATTTAGGAAATACTCTATGTCTTTATTCCTTCTATCAAAGTGCATGACCATGCACTTCTCTACACTATATTCCATCTGCCACTTCTTTGCTCATTCTCCCAATCTGTTTAAGTCTTCTGCAGGTTCCCTGCTTCCTCAACACTACCTGCCCTTCCATCTATCTTTATATTGTCTGCAAATATATTAATATAAAGGCAAAGGAATGCAGATGCTGGAATCTGGAGTTATAGCAGTTAACTGCTGGAGGAACTCATTGGATCAGGTAGCATCTGTGGAGGGAAGTGGACAGTTAACATTTGAGGTGGAGGCCATTCATCTGAACTGGCTAAGGCAATGGTTATCAACTCTTAAACAGACTATATTAGGTGTATCCATTGTTGTTTGATAGTGCATTTACCACCCATGGTGTGATTGGGATTGAGTGCTGTGAATTTATCCTGACTGAACTCTATCCATTAAACCAAATTAAAGTATGGCTTCTACTCAATAGCCTTAGATTGTAAACTTCTACCACACGTTTTTGGCATTTTCCAGATCATAACAACTTCCTGAAATTTTAAAAAAAGTTCGTATCATTATCCCCCCTGGTACATTTGTGAATTATTTTGAAGCTGTGCCTTCTTGTTGTTGAACAACCTGTGAGTTGGTCCTTATCTACCAGAGGTTTAGAGTTAGAGTGAGTTAGTTTTGGATGGTAGTACTCCCCCCCCCCCATATGCAAATAAATTGTTCCCAAAGCATAAAGAAAACCACTGGTAGATTTCAAATATATAATTGTAACTTCTTTCCTTTTTCTTGCAATGGGGAAATTCTGTCTGCAGAAAGAATGCAGTTAAAACCTCTTGTGATTTTACGTAATCTATTGGCAGGGGCTTGTATCAACCGGCGGGCTCAGATTAATGGAAAGTCACACGGGCAGAAAGTTATGTGTGTGTCAAGGTTGCAAAAAATCAACTGGCTTCAACTGGTCATGAAATTAGAGCTATGTGATGTAGTTCAGTGACAATCAAATTGATTAATGCATTGTCACTTAACAAAACGAACTAAAAACTTAGCACCTCAGTCTGAAGTTATACTTGGCATAGATTTACTTATTGCATAAGTAAATCACATGCTTGTCACACTCAGTGCCCACTTTATTAGGTACCTTGCTAATACAAATATCTGATAAGCCAATCATGGGGCAACTCAATGTATAACGGTCATTAGGTCAGGTGAATTACCACAGCACTCAACTGTATTTGTCTATTATGCCAGATGACCCTAAGGCTCTAAGCCTTTGGTCTGGAGGTTTACTAGCATTACAGAATGGATGAGTTCGAATTTCCTAAAGGAAAAAAACTGGCATTTTATTTATTGGTAGCAATAAAAAAGTGTGAAAAAACAATCACATGGCCTTATAAATCAAGCCAGAAGTAAAAATATTTTGGCATTATTATTGAACTTGAGTTAAACTTCAAATCATTTATTAACTATATTATTACGATGGTTCTTTCATTAAAAGAACATTGCAAGAGTTAGATCTCTCATAACATTTCAAGATGCAGAAAAATTGATAATCTCTTTTGTTTTTAGTCAATTAGACTACTGTAATGCACTCTTTTCAGGACTGCCTAAGAAAGATATAAGTTGGCTGCAATTTGTTCAAAATGCTGCAGCAAGAATCTTAGCTAAAGAAAGAAAATCTGAGCACATTTCACTGGTTTTAGCATTATTACACTGGCAACGTGGGCCCTTTAGGATCAATTTTAAAATACTCTTAATTGTAAAAGAAAAAATTGGATAGGTATATGGGCAGGAAAGGAATGGAGGGTTATGGAAAGGAGTGCAGGTAGGTGGGACTAGGTGAGAGTAAGCGTACTAGGTGAGATGGCCTGTTTCTGTGATGTAATTGTTATATGGTTATATGGTATATAGGCTGTGACAAATCTAGCTCCTCTGTATATTTTTATGTGTCTATCCCCGTACATCCCTAATTGTAATTTTAGATCCATGAATACAGGTTTGCTTAGTGTTCCTAAAGCCAAACATATAAGAACTGGTGATGTAGCCTTTTGCTCTTATGCACCAAAAATCTGCAGTACTCTACTGACGAGATACCGATTGTGGAGCATTTGAAAACACTTCTTAAAAAGCTACTTTTTAAATTTGGCCTATTTATAGGATTACTTAATGCCCATTGATGTTGATTACATTTATATAATCTAGTACATTTAATTAAATTCTGTTCGATTAAATGTTTGTCTTTACTTATGGTTTTTAATTTTGACTTGTATTTTTATAACTATATTGATTTATCTTTAAAATCTGTGTAAATCATCGAGCCTGCATCTTAATGTATGAAAGGTGCTACATAAATAAAGTTACTATATTATTATCATATATTCTTAGTAGTGTTTTTCACTTATTAATTTCTGGAAGTTGTGTGTTTGGAATGACTATTAAGTAAGTCAGGCCTATGAGGTGTTACGTAGTTAAACCATTTTTCCCAGTATGAATCAAATTGTTCCAACTTATGATTAACAGTGTCAGGGGAAAACCTAGCTTGAAACGGGGTCCAGAATAGACCCTATGAACTGTGCTGCTATTAAGAGAGAGAGAGAGGGGGAGGCGTCCAGCGCAATGAGAGAGAGAGAGAGAGAGAAACTGCTCGGAAGATTGATGTTATGGTTTCTCTGCCAGTTTGTTTACCTTTTCCCTGAGGTCACTTGCCTGCTTGTAAAGCTCCTGCAGAAAGTGGAGGACGGAGCAGGTTGATGGACAGCTGGTGTCCAACATGGAGAGATAGAAGCCAGGTCCACTGTTACACAGACAGACACACAGAGACAGACCATGAGACACACAGTTCAGACACTGAACGAGCCTTGCTGCACCCACAGGAAGGTGGGGGTTTTGGAGGATCAATTCGGGGAAATAGATCAGTGGTTCACAGTGTGAAAAGGTGCAACCGGTGGGGAATTATTCGTGTGTCCATCCTTGCCTGGGTGATCCTTGTCCATCCTTGTCTTCCACCACTGAAGAACAGTCGTACGTACCCTGGTCACAGTCGGTGACCACAGTAGAACTTCGGAAGACAATGGGAAGATCGCCGGCATTCATTCATTCATTTATTCTCTCTCTGTCTCTCTCCCCTCCCCCCAACATTACTCAACTAACTACCTCGAACTGATCTGAACTCTCTTCATCATATCGTAAGACTATATCCATTTACCCCTAGGATTGAAAAAGCCTGGTTTTGTTCCTATTTATATGTATATATCATTGCTAACCTGTTCAATATATTTGCATTTATATTACTGTATTGCTTAGTTACTAATAAACATTATTAGTTTATAGCAATACCAGACTCCAGAGTGTTTTCCATTTCTGCTGATTCTTTAACCCAGTCACGGGGTATGTGGCAACAGATGCTGTTATCTTCTCCATTTTGTAAATGTCCATTGTAATTTCCATCCATGCATTTAAAGTTGGGCTCTCCTGTGATAACTATTTGCTAGTAAGAGTCTTTTTACCAGCCACCAACAGTATATTCATTAAATATTTATCTCTTTTCAACCATTCTTGAGGTATATACCTAATATATGGTCTTACTTTCTAAGGGTATTTCACATTTAAAGATGGCTTGTAGGGCATTCTGTATCCCACTCCAACAGTCTTTGATAACGGGGCATTCCCAGAAAATATGATAATGGTTTGCATTTTGATTTCCACAATTTCTCCAGAAAACAGGGAGGTTACTATCATAATGGGATTTCTGAGAGGATGTAATAAAATATCTTATCAAGTTTTTCCATCCAAACTCCCTCCATTTCTGTGAACAGGTGCACTTCCATTGATACCTCCACATTACTGTCCATTCTTCCTCAGATATAATTATCCCTCCTTCCTTCTCCCATTTTGTTTTAATGTATGAAGTCGAATGTGTTTTAAGATTTGACAACCCCTTATACATGCTTGAAATGATTCTACTACCGTTATCTGAATTATATGCTTTTCTAAATAGCTCTATCAAACACGTTCTTGCCTTGGTTACATTTTTACCCGTCCTATTAACATATTGTCGCATCTGTAAGTACCGATAAAAGTCTTGTTTTTCTAATAAGTGTTGCTCTTTAAGCATTTCAAAACTGAACAGTGTTCCTTCTTTCATTATATTGCAAAGAACTGTTATTCCTTTAGCTGTCCAGTCCTTAAATCTAGCATCCAGTTTATTTGGCGTAAAATCCGAGTCATATGTACACCATTTAAAAATTGCAATATCTCCCTCTAGTTTATATTCTTTTATAATAGTTCTCCATATTTTAAGAGCCCATTTCACCCATGGGTTATCAATAGTATCTATGCACCTTTGTAGGTTGTTATCAGCCAAAATTGCCTGTATGGGGTTGGGAAGTATCCCCTCCTCAATGTTTTTCCATTGAGTGTCATATGATGGGCTGCACCAACATATCACAGCTCTCAACTGTGCTGCAAAGCAGTAATCTCTAAGAGAAGGTAGGCCCCATCCCCCCTTTTCCTTGGCCAATTGCAAAGTTTTAAGACGAACTCTAGGCCTTTTACCTTGCCAAATATATCTTGAGAACATTTTGTTCCATTCATTGAATTGATTTTGATTAATCTCTATTGGTAGGGTCTGAAAGATATATAATAGTCTAGGCAGTATATTCATTTTAATGGATTCAATCCTTGAACTGAGTCTAAAAAACGGAATTAGGTTTCATTTTGTTATATCTTCCTTAATTTTTTACATTTAGGCTGATAATTGCATTCTGATAATTTTGCCAAATCTTTTGGCATAATGATGCCCAAATATTTGAAAGACTCTGTTTGCCATGCCCAGGGATATCTATTTTCAATTTCTCTTGGTGGGCTATAGTAATATGAAAGTAATTGGGTTTTATTTATGTTGATCTCGTATCCTGATAATTGACCATATTGTTCAAAGGACTGCATCAATTTAGGTAAAGAGTATGTTGGTTGCCCTAGATAGACCAAAATGTCATCTGCGTAACAGGCCAATTTATGCTCAGTCCCTTTAACAGTAATTCCCCTGATATCTTCATTTTGTCTGATGTACTGAGCTAATGGTTCCAGATATAATGCGAATAGTAGTGGTGACCATGCACAACCCTGTCTTGTGACCCTTTCTAGGATAAAACTATTTGATAAATATCCATTGATTTTAATCCTAGCAGTAGGGTTGTCATATAGTGCCTGTATAGTTTTAATAGTTGTGTCATGGAAACCAAATCTATGTAAAACTCTGTAAAGAAAATTCCAATTATCCGAATCAAATGCCTTTTCAGTGTCCACGCTTATCACTATTGCTTTGATTTTTTTTTTGTATATGATCCATAATGTGAAATGTCCTTGTATAAAACCTGTCTGATCGTTATGCATCAATATGGGTAGAAACTCTTCTAATCATTTGGCCAAGATGTAGGTAAATAATATATAATCTACTTTAAGAGCAGATATAAATGACCCACACTCCATTTTACCCTTGCCTTATTTCGGTATAGCTGAGATCATTTCCTTCCAGCTGGGTGGCATTTGTGCCTTTTTTAGAGCCCAGTTCTGTGTGGGAAGTAAGACAGGAATTGACTCATTTTTAAATTCTTTGCACCACTCTGCTGTATACCCATCTGATCCTGGTGACTTGCTTAATTTAAGCCTACTTTTAGTTCAACTTCAGTTATCTCAGAAGTCATCGTTCTATTTTGTTCTTTGCTTAAAGTGGGTAACTCTGGAGAATTCAGTAAGGTGTCAGTTTGGGTAATGCTTCCCCCTGGAACTTTGGAATATAGAGTTTTGTAAAACACTTCAAAAGGTTCTTTTATCTAATATCACTTCCTGGGGGTGCGTATATATTCAATAGAGTAACTGAATTTCTGTCTATATTCCCTCTTACCAGAATGTATCTGCCCTTCTTATCTCCCATTTCGAATACTTTTTCAAAATTTAGCTTGCTTGAGATAAGAATAACAACTCCTCTCCTATGTCCTGATTTATATGAGGAGAAAAACAACTTAGCGAAGACCGTTCTCTTTAGTTTTCCATGCTCCTTATCACTTAAGTGAGTTTCCTATAAATATACTACATGGGCTTGTTCTTTTTTCATTTTGGATAGAATTCTACTATGTTTGATTGGATTTAACAACCCATTGACATTAAAAGAAACAAATTTTACTTTGTCCTTACCCATGTGTATTTATCTGTCAATATATCATTGAAATTAGCAGAATAAAACTGCATCGATCTACTCCCTGAACAAATAAGAACCAAGAAACGCGAATAATAAAAAATAGGCAACGAAAGTGTGATTCCAAGGCAGATGTCTCTAGTAGATGACCCTAGGTTGAGCTAGCGAAAACATCTAGCTGTGAGTTGAGGGCCCCCATTGCAGGACTCATAAAAGTAAGTGAACAAATCTATATCCAGTACACAGAAAAGATCTCCTTGTGTATTCCTCCCATATATATATTCTCATTTAGGTGAGGAGAAAGGAGTGGATGAATGAATAAAAAAGTATAACTGAATAATATAAAATCCATATTATAATAAGTATTTCTTGAGATAGGTATAGTACCGTCTATTTTTGCTTCTGTTTAGCTTATCAACATTTTTAAAGTTAGCCAAACCTTATGGCTCTTCTGTAGGGGGTGAGGGCTGTCTTCAGAAAACTCACAGTCTCTTCCTGATATATTTCTCTTGCCCTCCTCCCGTCCCCTGCTTTCTCGATTCTCTCACTATTTCCCAAGTAGAGCAGGATAACAGCTCAGCCAGGCTTTCCCTCGGTTTGATCAGGCTGATGGGCAACCCTGTGGCTTTCATGTCTGTAGTCGCCCCTTCTACTGTCTGATATATTTGCAATCCATCTACATAAAACACCTGCAGTTTAGCAGGGTATGGAGTCTGGAATCTAATCCTTCCTTGCTTTAATATTCGCTTTACTTTAGAGTATTCTTTACATTACTGCAAGACCGCGGGGGATAACCTTGATCAAAATTTTCCATCCAAAAACACCCTTTTCTTTCCCCAATCCCTTTGTAGAATCTCTGTCTTGCTATTGTATCAAAGAAATCTAATTACTATTGAGCATGGCTTATCTTCTTTGTCTCCAGTAGGCTGCAGGGCAAGTGCACAATGCACCCTCTCAATTTCAAGCTCCATAGTCGAAGGACTCTCTAACGCGTTCTGCAGCAACTTTCGTACAAACTCCATCATAGACAAACCCTCCGCTCCTTTGCAAACATTGTATATTCTGATATATTTTTCTGCCGTGATCTTCCCTTCTGGTCAAGCAGTTTACTTTCTTGTTGATGTAATATTTTTATCGTCTTACTTAGTATCCGTTCCACGTTTCGCACGTGATCTTCCATCTTCTCAATTTGTGTGTCTGCCACCACTATTTTTTGATTGACGTTGACAAGCTCTGTCTTGATATCATTTAGTTGCTGTTTTATATCTTTTTGGAATCCCTGTATTTCTTCCAGAATTTTGATCATATTTTGGACGAGGCCCATCTTCAGCCTCGCTACCACGTGTTCAGATAGGAGAGCTGCTCGCTGCACCCCTCTTATCCATAGGCTCTGCAGTGATGCTTTTTTAATTCTCCATTCTTTTTCCCCATTCTTACTCCCCTTATCAATTCAGATATTTTCAAAAGATCTTATATTTGATGGATTAATGAGGCAAAAGATGCATTTTTCTGGAGGAGCTATTGACCTAAGCTGCCATTCTGGATGATGATGTCACCGGAACCTCCAATTTGTGGGATTCTAATTCTAAATCTGGATCAGACTTGTATTTATAGTTAAGTATGTTTTTTCTATAAGTTTGTATTTTATAGCAAGATTTTAGTGAATGTTTTTCCACCTGATTGTGCCTGTGTAATTAATCAGTTTGAATTAAACTGCTGCAGGATCCTGTAATGTTTTATTTGAGTGTTGTGCAAATTTTTTATGTCTGTTTTTCCTCTTCTTCCTTCCATCCTAGGTAGTGTTAATCTAAGTATATTTGAGTGTACATAGTGTTTTCTAAAATTTGTCATTTCAGATCTTATTTCCCTTTATAAATATTCCAGATTGGTTTTGGACCAAGATATTATGCCAAAAGAGTATGGGTATAGTGATAGTGTTTATATGTTACATTTTTACAATCGAGCTCTGTTGGGCAGATTTTCTTAAGCCTTGAAGTAAGTTCTGCCAAAGGTTTTTCCTTCATCACATTATGATCTCTTTTCTTTGCTTGTTGATATCCCAGATACTTATATGTTTCATGATCATCCATCGGTTGTATTGTATCCTGCTGTTCTGTTTTATATTCTATTAGCTCTATTTACCCTTTCTTTATGTTTAATGTTCTGCACTTATACAGTCCAAAGTTCATGTTTATATCATTACAAAATAGTTCTACTCTTTAAATTAATTCCTTTAGCCTCACTAATGGAGCATGTGATTTCAAATCGCCCATATATAGGTGTGCCAAGATATAACTTGTTTGGTTGTTACTGATTTAATACCCAATTTTCATTTAATTCAGTAAATTAGAGAGTGGGTTTGGCTTAGAGAGTCATCCTGGAAAATACCTTGGATTTATTTTCAGATTCTGATTCAGTTTATTGTCATTTAGAAACCACAAATACAATGCAATTAAAAAATGAGACTACGTTCCTCCAGAATGCTATCACAAAAGCACATGACAAAACAGACTACACTGGAAAATCCAAAGTCCAAAAATAGTCCAAAGATGTTAAAAGACTATAAGTTTGAAAGAAACCACCACACAGTTTCCAGAAGTCCTCAGGGTCCTGATAGACTCGTCATTCCACACCGGCGGCAGAAGGGAATACCCCCACTATGGACTTCCAAGGTGCCGCCCGACTCAGCCTCGCAGACGCAGCACACAATGAAAGCTCCGGTGATTGTTTTGTGTTTGATTGTTAATACAAAGGGTGATTATAGTATGCTAGTGTTTCATTAGATGTTGGAGGAATTTCACAAGTATTGGGTGTAGTTTATATATATTAAGAACATCTATTAACCATGAGTATGGGACAGGATCAAATGGTTTTGGTAGTCAATATAACATGAAAAATTTGTGGTTTTCCACTGGGTTTGATTTAGAATTACAGAATCTATTAACAGTTGTTCTTTGCATCTTTTCAGCTCTTCTGTAAGTATATTGTGAATGGTGATAGATGATGTTACAATTTTATATATAGTTTGTAAACAAGTAATAGGGCGATGGGTCATTTATGACTTCTCTTTTAGGTAAGAGATATGTTTTACCTTCTGTCAAAATTTCAGGCAATTTTTCATGATTTTTAAGAAAACTTTTGATATGCATTAATAGATATGGATGAAGGCAAGTACATTATTATACCAATAAGTTATGAATATTGTCACTGCCAGTACTTTTCCAGTTGTGGATATTTTTATAACCGCTTTAGGCATATCCATTGTAATTTCAGGTATTTGCATTTCTTATAATGTATGAGTATGTTCTTTTTCCTCCTTAATCCAGCTTTCTTCTTGATTCTGTGCCATCCTGTTTGACCAGATACGAGGCCAAAAACTCATTATTGCTTTCTTTGTTGGTAGTTCTGTGTTAGGGTTAGTGGCATTTTGGCATGTCAAATTTAGTTTCAATGTCCTGTATAAACCTTTTTCATTGTTTCTGAACTGATAATTCTGTTTCCTTCATCGGGCACATTTCATGTCTCCATTTAGTCTGGCCTTGTATGTAGCAAGTTTTGTTTCAGTGTATCTGTAAATTCTACAGTCCTTTTATTAGGTTGATCGAATCTTGTATAGACTTTATATTTCCTTAACATTTTTCTTAATTTTCTTGCTCAAATTATCCATTTCTACTCCATAAGGCAGGTAATTTCTGTGCTTAAGATTTCTATTTTGTTTCTTAATCTCTTCCGTCATGTTGATGGTTGATGTTCTCATTTCATTACTCAGTTGTGGGTTTCTATTAATGAATGCCTCTATTTTGGAACCATTATACTGCACTGCTGTTAATGTTGTGCTGTATGTTATTATGTGTAGTTCTTCAAATGTTTCAAGTTTTCCTAAATATTGTGGTAATATGTTGTATTAAAATGTTTGCAGATTCTAATGACATATTTTGTTTTAGTGTGTAGTATCTTTTTGTTGGGTCATTGCCCATATATTCTGTTGGTATGGTGTTAAATATTAGGATAATTTTGTCTCTAAGCTCAGCTTCATCATCAGCATCAGCATTCTACAGAGTCTCTAAATCACTTTTGCTGCTGCTACCATTAGGTTGTGAAGCAGTTGAAATAATTGCATTTTCAGCAGTGCTTGGGTAGGTTGCGTCTTAATTATTTAGCGTTTTTGTGGTCTTTCTAGCTCTTGTGCAACTTCATATTTTGTCTGATTTAACATGTCTATAGGGATTAAGTTCATTTTTACTATCACTCTTCATTGATCTGCTGTTTGTTGTGCATTTGATTGCATGAAGGGATATATGCTATAAACCGTTGATGAAATTTGTCCCTGTATGTTGTCATGTCAGTCTCGTTCTATTACTCAATAATACATATGCATTATGAATCCATTTACTTCTAATGTCCATTTCACACATATACTTGAGTAGCCTCAGTTGTAAGTAGACTGCTTCCCTGAGAAACACCTGCATCACTCGCTGCCTGTAGTGGTAGTGGGCTACTTTGAATGCTGGCTATCATACCCAGTGCTAGCACCAGCCATGCCCTGGTGAACCCAGGCAGCAGCTGTATTGCTCTACCTGTAGACATCTCTCCATTTCTAAACTGAATGGGTGTTGCTTTTTATACCTACAACCAGGTTTTGGTTTCAGCTGCCCAATGTGGGTGCAGCTATGCTTTGATTTGTTTCTGCTTCAGTCTGTGGGTGGTATTTTATTTCCTACTTCCCATGCAGAGCTTTCTCCAAGCTGCTACCTGGGGACACGCACAATGGGAGACAGAACAACCCTTGGGTTATTTTTTTCTCAGCTCAAGCTGATAAAACCTGAGGTACAGGCACACACATTTCTCAATTGCTAGGACTACATAATTGCAATTATTATTATAAAAGCATGCAGACATGGTCAAGAGATTCAGTTGTTCAGACGAAACATCAGAATGGGGGGAGAAATGAGACTTTGACCGTAGGATGATTGTTAGTGCTAGACAGAGTGGTTAGAGCATTTCAGAAACTGCTGACCTCTTGGGATTTTCATGAACAGTCTCTAGAGTTTAATCGAGAATGGTGCAAGAAACACTAGTTTGCAGTTCAGTAGGTGAAAACGCCAGGCTGGTTCCAAGCTGAGAGGAAGACAGCAGGAACTCAAATAACCATGTGTTATAACACTGGTATGCACAACATGTCAAACCTAGAAGTGATAGGCAACAGCAGCTGACGAACAGAAGGTACAGGAGTTACCTAATAAAGTGGCCACTAGGTGTGTTATTAATGATTTTCCACCCAAATAAAGCTCCAACTTTATACTAAATCCACTGTTCTTCCCACATCTTCATCAACATGCCCCTAGATTTTACAACACACATGTATACACTAAGAGGCAATTTACAGTGGTCAATTAACCTTACAACCTGCACATTTACAGAATGTGGGAGGAAATCAGAACACCCAAAGGAAGCCAATTGGTCACAGGAAGAACCTGCAACTTCCCACCACCCAATATCAGGATTGAACCCAAAACTCTGAAGTTTTGTGGGAGGGAGTTCTACCAGCTCTGTCACCAGTACTGAAATTGTGGAGGAACTGAGATCAAAAACTGTTCAAAAGACTTGTAAAAATTGAAAATATTTTACATGCCAGGTGTGATTTGGGTCCCACTGGAGTTAATCAACTTTTTGAAATATTTCAGTATTCAAATTAATGATTCAGTGCATTACCAGTTTTAGATGAGCAGCAGGGAATCTTGAAACAAAGAGGTCATTGTATCAAGCTGGACATACAGGTATTTCAGATTCAGTTTATTGTCATTTAGAAATCACAAATGCAATGCAGTTAAAAAAATGAGACAACATTCCCCCCAGAATGATATCACAAAAGCATATGACAAAACGGACTACACCAGAAAATCCACGCAACATTTGGCAATCCCCAATCTAGAGTCCGGAGAGGCTGCTACTTATTAATATCGCGCCACGGTATAGCACGTTCCCGGAAAGGAGCTCCAAATCCACCAGACAAAAACAAGACCAAAAACTAAAGCTACAAGACCTGCTCAAAACCACATAATTACAACATAGTTACAACAGTGCAGACAATAGCATAATTGATTTTAAAAAAAACAGACTATGGGCACAGTAAAAATAGTTCAAGATGTTAAAGGACTGTAAATTCAAAAGAAATCACCACAGTTTCCACAAAGCCCCAGGGTCCCGACAGACTCGCCAACCCATGGCAGTGGCAGAAGGAAGTACCCCCACTATGGACTTCCAAGGCGCCACCCGACTCAGCCTCACTGACGCAGCACACACTAAAAGCAACCCGAGTCCGTCGAACCTCCGAGCCGATGACCATCCCCTCCGGCACAGCTTCTCCAAGCACCATCCTCTGCCAAGTGTATTAAGATGGCCCCGCCAACGGCCATCGGCAACGTGACCCCGAGGACTGGGGGCTTGTTCTTCCCAGCAGAGTCCCGGACCTCACAGCAGCAGCAACGAAGAAGGTCTTCCTGGAATTTCCTGATGTTTCTCCGTGCTTCCATGTCTGTTTTCAATCGATTATGATTGCGCACGGCACCCCACTTCACAAATAACAGATGATCAGTTCCGGAGTGGCTGCTGCAAGCTGCATCGCATCATCATCTTGGATATTTTTAAACATTTTTAGGCGTACAAGGTAAAACAAATGCAATAGTGCAAGTTCTGACATTGTCTGTCTTGCAGAAGATGTGACTGTGCCATCTGTCACCTCACATTCTGATTGATCTGATTAGTCCTCCAGATTAAAGTCATGATGGATGGGTGATAGATAATATGGGAGCCAAGCTGCATTAAGCATGCTTTCTCTAGCCATCTGCTCTTGCTTTACATTTATGCTAATCATGGAATCCTTTCCAGCTCTTGAGCAGGCTTTGACATTATTGCCTGGCTATGCCCAGTTCCATTAACAAGTCTTTGGCTTTGGGCTTTTCCAAATCCTTTATTTTACAACCTTGGGTTATATTAGGCTGCTCTCAGCTCTGGGCTGTGTGGGGATTATGTCCCTGCTTTGGGCTACTAGAGAATCCATTCCTCCTCATTTGAACTTTCATTATGCTTTCAGTACAGATGACTCCTGCAATATGGAGTGACTTAATTTCTTGAAAATTATCCACATTGTTATTTTCCCATAACAAAACATCATAATTCCCATTGAATCCTATTATATAAATGGAGAAACATTCTTATGGGATGTTCTCTCAACAGCATTGTTAGTATGACAGCTGCTGGTTCACTACGAGGACCACTTAAGAAGTTGCCTTGTCATTTAAAAAAACAAATTTCATAAGTGTCCCCACCCTAGCTGTGTTTAGAGATGCAAGTGACTGTAGATGCTGTAATCTGGAGCAGAAAGTAAAGGGAAGGCCGAGAGGTGATGGTGTTAGGAGCGATGAAGAAAAAGCAGATGGAGCCAGGAGGAAGGAGTTAAGAGTGGAAGTAGGTGGTAGCTCCTGTGAATTAATTTATTATGTTTGAATCGAGACATGTATTATTAAGTGCATACAAATTAAGCTAAGATGATTTAATAATGTAACTTACAACAATATAGTGATCATATAGACCAGATGGGACTCTCTCAGGGACACTATCCACAGCACTGCACTCAAGGCCTTTGGGAAGAAAAGGGGCCAGACGCAGGACTGGTTTGAAGCAAGCTCAAGTAAGTTCACTGCTGTCATTGAGGTAAAGCACTATTTGCACTACGAGAGCACAAATGCCACCCCACCCAGGCAACACTGCAAGCGCTAAGGACAGCAAGAAGCAAGGCCCAGGAAGCAGCCAGGCGTTGTGCAAATGACTACTGGCTACAGCTATGTGGAAGCATTCAGTTATCATTTGACACAAGCAACATCCGTGGAGTGTACAAGGGGATCAAGAAAGCCATCGGTCTAACCCAGAGCAAGATAGCTCCACTGAAAACCATAACAGGCGAGACCATCAAAGACAATGTCAAGCAGATGGAGAGGTGGGTGGAGATTATTCTGAACTCTTCTCCAGAGAAAACAGCATCTCAGACAGCACGATAGACACCGTGGAATGTCTGCCTGTCATGGAGGAACTGGATACTTCGCTGACGGCCGAAGAGCTGAGTAGAGCCATTGACAGCCTGCCCATTGGGAAGGCACCAGGATTGGATGGCATTCCACCAGAGATCATGGTGGCCTCTGCACAAACCACCTGCATGAGCTACTGTGCCAGTGCTGGATAAAGGGAGCAGTGCTGCAAGACATGAGAGACTGCCTCATTGTCAGCCTTTATAAGAGCAAAAGGGACAGAAACAACTGTAACTATAGGGGAATCTCCTTGCTGAGCATCGTTGGGAAGGTCTTCGCCCACATGGTCCTGAACAGACGGCAGAAAGTAGCCAAAAGGGTATATCCCGAGTCTCAGTGCGGTCTCGGGTCAGAACGCTCCACAATTAACATGATCTTTTCCCTTCGACAGCTACAAGAGAAATGCAGAGAGCAAAGGCAGCCACTCTGTGTTGCTTTCATTGACCTCACGAAAGCCTTCGACCTTGTGAGCAGAGACAGCCTGTTCAAAATCCTTGCCAGGATTGGTTGTCCCCCAAGTCTCCTCAGGATAGTTCAGTCATTCCACACAGACCTGAAGGGTATCGTTCAGTTCGACGGCTCTTCAACATCCACAGCGGTGTGAAGCAGGGCTGTGTGCTTGCCCCCACCCTGTTTGGCATCTTCTTCACCGTCATGCTGAAGCACGCCTTTGGAACGTCAACTGATGGTGTCTCCCTCCACACCAGATCGGACAGGAGGCTGTTCAGTCTGTGCCAACTGAGGGTGAAAACCAAGGTTCGTGAAGTACTCATCAGGGACATGTTGTTTGCAGATGACGCAGCACTGGCACCACACACTGAGGAGCAACAGCAGTGCCTCATGGACAGCTTCTCACGAGCCTGTCAGGACTTCAGCCTGAAGAAGACCAACATGTTGGGCCAAGGCATTGAGCAACCCCTGCTATTACCATCAACAACTACGGGCTGGAGCTAGTTCATGAGTTTACATACCTTGGCTCCACCATCATGGACAGTCTCTCCCTAGACCCTGAGATCAACAGACGAATTGGACGAGCAGCCTCAACATTTGCCAGACTGACAAAGAATCTGGGAGAACAGAAAGCTGACAATGCACACCAAGGTTGCAGTCTACAGGGCTACAGCACACTGCTTTATGGCAGAGAGACCTGGAGCCTCTACTTCAGACAAGAGTGGCATCTCAACATCTTCCACCTTCGCAGCCTGAGATGCATCCTGGACATCAAGTGAACTGACTGAGTCACCAACAATGAGGTCCTGGCCCGCACCCAGATACCCAGCCTCTTCACCCTGCTCCAACAACGCCATCTCCGCTGGCTAGGCCACGTACACTGCATGTCAGATGGGAGGATCCGGAAAGACTTGCTGTATGGGGAACTGGCCTCCGGCAAGAGAGCACAAGGGCAGCCCCATCTTCGTTTCAAAGATGTCTGCAAGTGAGACATGAAGTCACTGAACATGAACGTCGAGAGGTGGGAGGACATTGCAAGAGATCGCTCTTGCTGGAGGCTGGAACTACGCAGATGTCTAAAAAGAGAAGAGAAGCTGAGGCTTGCTGCTGAAGAAAAGCACACTCGCCAAAAAAAAGCACCAACACTGGAGGACAGCACCTTCAAGTGCAGTCGCTAAGCCAAGACTGTCACTCCCATGTGGGCCTCTACAGCCACAACAGACGCTGCTCTACCAGCACAGATTGAAGCAAGACTTTGCAGGCGCAGATCCATGATCTCACAAGACCATGGATGGTAATTAACCATTGTGGTAATGTAACTAATGTGGTATCTAGTTACAAACATGACAGACATTTGCCCCCAGACAACAGGAACAGGTGTAGTAGATTATTTTGCCCTCTGACTCTGCTCTAATAATCAATATATTGATGACCAATACTCTATCTCAATATCATGTTCTTGCATTCTCCCTGTCTGACTGCCTTTGTATTTAGAAATGCACAATTTTCTTTCCCAAAAATGTTCAGAATTTGGTTTCCAACATCTACAGCTAGCAAGATATAGTAAATTTCAATTTTCATTTTTAGCATCCACTCTAATCAACTCAATTTATCTTTCCAGGAGTCAGTCTGATGAATCTGTGTTGCACCCTCTGGCAGGCCAGAGGACAAAACTGTTCATAACACTCCAGGTGTGGTCTCAACAACGCCATGTATAACTGCAACAAGATATCCTCGCTCCTATCTGCAAACCTCCTTCTTATAAAGGCCAACATTCTGTTTGCCTTCTTGAATGCTTACCTCACTTGCATGTCTGCTTTCAGAGATATTTCAGTTGAAGATGACCAAAACAACAATAGCAAATTATCTACCTTATATATAACATTATGGAATATTGCCCTGAAAATTGATCTTGCAAAATGTCTTTTTAAACCACAATCTGACTGGAAAATCATTACTTTCTGGGATGAAATTTTAAGGGCAAGTTTGGGATATTTCAAACTAAACTTATTATCAAAGTACTTAAATGTTACAATATACAGTACTACCTTAAGATTCATTTTCTTGCAGATATTTACAGAAAAAAATGCAATAGAACTTATGAAAAACGTTACATAAGGACTAACAAACATCCAAAGTGCTAAAGAGGATAAATCATGCAAATAATAAAAAAGTAAATAAATAATACTGTGAACATGAGTCTGTAGCTTGTGGAGTCAGTTCAGAGGTGGAGTAAAACTTATCCACTCTGGTTCAGAGTAGTAGCTGTTCCTGAATCTGGTGGTGTGGGACCGGAGGCTCCTGTATCTGCTGCCTGATGGTAGCAGTGTGAAGAGAGCATAACTTGGATGGTGGGGGTTCTTGATGATGGATGCTGTTTTCTTGTGGCAGTGTTCCTTATAAGTGTGTTCAATGGCTTGGCATTCAAAGGCAAGCCAGCCAAACACCCTTCGCTACCATACCTACCTCCATCATGATTTTCAGGGAGCTACAAACATGCATCATGAAGCCTCTCTGTACATTGTTTCTAATGTCACTGAGGTCTAGTCAGTATTAGATGACCTATAAGGCATTATGTCATACTAGTCTGAATTAAATTCCATCTGCTGCTGCTCTGCCCAACTTTCCAGCTGATCTATGCCTTTCTTTATCCTTTGGCAGCCAAGCCATCTCCCTTTCTATAACTCCACCAATCTATATCTTCTCAGAAAATTGACTTATCAGACCACAACATTCTCATCTAAGTCATATATAACTTCCAGAGGAAGTTCCAGCACTGGAAGATTACAAATGTTAAATCCTTATTCAAAAATAATGCTGTGTAAAACTCAGTAACCACAGGTTAGTCTATCTAACCTTAGCATTGGGAAAAGTTGTTGCAACAATAATTAGGGTCAGAGTTAGCCACACTTGGACAAATGTGTATTGATGAAAGAAAATCAGCACTATTCTCTTAAAGCAAATCATTTCAACCAAACATGCTACAATTTTTCAATGAAGTAACAAAGAGGTTTGATTATGGAGACTGCAACTGATAACTTCCAAAAGGCATCTGACCAGGCCCCACATAATAGACATCACCAGGATTAAAGTGAGCTGTGTGAACATAGAATATAGCAAAGTACCAGGAAACAGATTGATAATACAAGGGCATATACTGTATAGGACTGGGAGGGAGTGTTCAGTCGTGTTCTGTTGAGGTTAGCATGGTTTAATACACATTGATGATTTTCTATTGGGTGTAAAGGGCAGTGTTTTCAAATTTATGTCCTTGTAGAACTTTGAGGAAGATTACAAGAGATTTTAAAGGGATAAAGACAAGCAGGTGGATTCCAATAAAACTCAGGGCTGGCTGAGAAATGTGAATGTGGAAAGGCATAAATGATGATCCATTCTGTGTATGTACATTATTCATTGAAAGTGGCAGGATAGGTTGAGAAAACTTACGAGCCTGGATTTTTATAAACAGACACGCAAGATACATGAGCAAAGAAGTCACAATGAACCTATAGAACACAATGGTTTTGTTAGTCTTTCACAATTCTGTTGAAGGATTTTCAACTTGAAACTTACCTGTTTCCATTTTTCACAGAAGCTGTATGAGTATTTCCAGCATGTTCTGTTTTAATTTCAGATTTCCAGCATCTGCAGCATTTTGATTTCCATTTCTTGGTTTCACCACACCTGGAGTAGTCTAGTTCTAGATGCCATGTTTTAGGAAACATGGAGACAGTGCAGAAAAGATGTACCAAAGTGATTCCAGGAATGAGGGATTTTTGGCAATAAACTGAAGAATCAGAGGAGTATGTAAGGAGATTTTATCAAGGTATCTGGAATAATCAAGGCTTAAAAAGAGTGGTTAGAGGCAAATTGTTCCATTGACAGAATAGATTTAAATATCTCTTTCACATCCCAAGCACTTTGTAATTCACAAATACTCTCACCTCCTGAGTAAGTTGCAATAGAATATGAGGAGAAACTTATTGTCAACATTGTGTATCTGGGGAATTTACATGAGTCTTTCAATCGTGGTCAGCCTGCATTACCTGCTATTTTCTGGCTGCCCCAAAGAGTGCATGAAGGAATGGACACAGAATGTGGCAAACGAGGAACTTGGCAGTCAAGGTCAAAGGGAGGCTGGATGGTTAGGACTACTAAGATTACCTAGACCCTACTCTATGGGTTGTGTGTCCAGACTGTGGAAATAAAAAACCCTAACCTCACCAGCAGCTGTTGGTGTTCAGTTGTTAATTTTCTGTTACTTCTACCTTCCTTTTTGATTGCTGTAGATTCTGAAAGTTAAAAAAAAAATCACTTATCTGCTTTGAAACCTGCAACAAGCTTATGTTCGCAGTTGCCAACTTTGACAACTGACCATCTTCTGCTGAGGGACTGAGTCTTCATTGGCTATCTGTGCAGTGTAACAACTTTCTAACCTTAAACTGATTTTCAGCCTGAAGTACTCCCACTGGTTTATCATTCTGAGGTACAACTAATGTGCCAGAGAGGACTTTTCTGCATCCCAAGAGGAATAACTCATTCCAGTCAAGTGAACTTAATAAGAATCCCAACAGAGAGGTGGTATGATTAAAGGCCGCACAATTGAGAAGGCAATGCTGCACTATGATTGTCAAACTCATTTTGTGTGTGAAGTCTAGAAAACTCTAATCTGTGACTCACCACAAACATCTGCCTTTGAAGCTGGGATGCAATGGCATCCAATCCTGAGGATACAATTTGGAATCCAGAGGCATCTCTTATTGGAAGGTCTGATGAAACAAGTATGGATCTATGCTAATGAGTGACCTTGGAAAATAACTGTTGCCATATGGAGCACTTTAAAAAACAAATAACATATCCAAAACCATGACCCTGAGCAATGCAAGCTGTTGAGTTAATACAGATAGCAAGGCATTGGACACACTCATCCACCTTGACTGTCAGCCTTCCAAATGCTGATCTGAGGTGACAATTTGGTGGGGTATGTGTTAGTACTGTTACATACCCCGTGGGTATCTTGCGACTGTCTCATGACCATGATGTAATTGAGTATCTGGTGAGCATGATGTAATGGTTTGGTGATGGTGGGCTGATGTATTTTCTTGCCAGCGTGAAGTCACATGATGTATTTTCCCACCAGTGAGGCCACCTGTTCCAACAGGTATAAAATGAGGAAAGCCTGCTGTGACCCAGCAGTTTTTGTTGGGATGTCATTTAAGTCGTCTGTTATGCTGCATATTTGGTTTCATGATGCAGTTTTGTTTTAAGTGGAGTTTTAATTCTTAATGCAAGGTACATTGTCGTTGTGCTGGCAGTTTTGAAAATCGCTGCCAGTTATGTTTGATGTATCTTCGATTTAATTTTAAAGTCTAAGTATTGGAGAGTGAAGATTGACCATAGTACAGAAACCCGAAGGATGGAGTAAAGTTGGTGTCGTCAGCGGTAATACAGGATCGACCTCTTATTGGATCTTCATTCAAGAAATAGTAACCTACTTTTCTTTTAAAGAAAACATACTTTGCAAAGTAACCTACTTTTCTTTTAAAGTAGTAATCTACTTTTGGTACTTTTTTACATTCTACTTGGTCTTGTTTTAAAATTCAACCATTTTGGATAAATCCAAGACTTTTATTGGAACAAATTACCAGAGTACAATTCCCACATAGTCCAGTATTATTTTTATTAGGGGACATTGAAGGGACAATACCGAAACTTAAATTAAGTATCAGAAAAAAATTATAAAAATTGCATTGGCAGTAGCCAAAAAAGTTATCGCAGTTACTTGGAAATCTGATTTATATTTAACTATGGATTGTTGGAATAATGAAATACATAGTTGTATTCCACTTGAAAAAATTACATACAATCTAAGAAATGAATATGATATATTTTTGAAAATTTGGCTCCCATACTTACAAAAGATAGGATTAAATACATAGGTCCTTTGAAGATAAAATTATAAAGTAATTGGGGAAAGTAAAAATAAATATTAAAATTATTTTGAACTCCATGGAGCATGTGGGGATCCTCCGATATCCAGGCAATCTTTCTCTTCTTTTTTTTCTTTCTTTAGATAAGGGTTAAAGGGGGGGAGGGTTAATATTATTTTTCTCACTATTTCATCATCTCTTTTATTCTTGTAATTTTCTAAAATTTAATAAATAAGTAAAAATAAAAAATAAAAGAAATAGTAACCTGCATCCGAGATAACCCATCTTGTAAGGGCAGAAAGGGTTGGAGCAGTGTTGTTCACCAAGGAGAAGGTCAGTTGCTTCAAGCCATTTTTATTTCCTTCATTGTGAGTCTTTGCTGGGATCAGCAGTAACGTCACGTCGTTGAGGAATGTATTACTTCAGGAAAGTCTCTCCTAATTGACTGTATAAATCATTTGGACTTCCGCATTTATCGCTTTAAGAACTGTTCAAGTTGCCGTATAGCAGTTAACTTCCAGTTAAGTTAGTCGTTTGTTTACTTTTCATTTTTATTGAGCAGAGTTTAAATGTTTATTTGTTTATAAAAGAAAAACTGTCTCGTTTCTATATTCATTGTTGCCATATCGTAACAGTACATGGTTAAATTTTTGTCAGCAGCAGTGCAGAAGGTTGGCTATGCTGTCCAAACCATTTCATCTCCTAGTTGGCTGGTGAATTTCAATAATTTGTCTCCCATGTGCAAAGGGGCCATCTTACCATCAACCATTCTGAAAGTCTCAAGATTGGAGTACAGCATAATAGAAACAAATGTCTTCACTATTCAAATCATTGGATTCTATCTGGAAATAATGGCAATTCAGGTAATATTCTGAATGCCTTAATTTTGTGCAATTATTGCTCCCATAAGATCTTTTGGCAAATCCTCAGTAACAGATCAGGACCAAGGGAGGTGCATCCAGCAAATGCACCTTTGACTGAATCCATGAGTAAATCTGCACCAACGGAATAAAGAACAAGAAATTATGTAGATCTGAATATTTAAGTCACTCCGGGTGCTAAAGCTGCAAATCACAGATTGCCTTATACACAAGTGCTAGATTTTTAGCTGAAATGTACGGGGAAGGTTCCCATAGAGGAGCAAAGGATTACTACCAAAATTATGCTCATTCAGTAAATTAAATAATGATAATTACAAAGATAATGACTTCCGTAAGCTGCATTGCCAAATCTTTTGGAGCCTTCCAAGTTCCTCTATACTGTGAACCTCTGATCATAGATTGAGTTGAAGAATGTGTCTAAAGAACAAAATGCTAAAGCAGCAGCCACAGAGGTAATTTACTTACCATACACTGATATTAACCTCTCATCACTCTACACTTCCCTACATGAGAACCTTCCAAGTTAGCGTAAATTTCCTTGTTCTGCACCTCCCTTCATTCACTGTGGATGCATCGTGGTAAAAGTCTAACATTCCATTTTGGTGAACTATACACTATGAATGAGTATAAATATCACCATCTCTGGCTAATTAGCTATAATCTTAGATAGCTGGGTGTAGGAACATAGTCTGAAAAACAGTAGTTGAAGGAAGGATGCTGATAACATAGAACAGTACAGCACAGTACTGGCCCTTTGGCCCACAATGTTGTGCTGACCCTTAAACTCTGCCTCCTATATATCCCCCCCCCCACCTTAAATTCCTCCATATACCTGTCTAGTAGTCCCTTAAATTTCACTAGTGTATCTGCCTCCACCCCAGACTCAGGCAGTGCATTCCACGCACCAACAACTGAGTAAAAAACCTTCCTCTAATATCCCCCTTGAACCTCTCACCCCTTACCTTAAAGCCATGTCCTCTTGCATTGAGCAGTGGTGCCCTGGGGAAGAGGCACTGGCTGTCCATTCTGTCTATTCCTGTTAATATCTTGTATACCTCTATCATATCTCCTCTCGTCCTCCTTCTCTCCAAAGAGTAAAGCCCTAGCTCCCTTAATCTCTGATCATAATGCATACTCTCTAAACCAGGCAGCATCCTGGTAAATCTCCTCTGTACCCTTTCCAATCCTTCCACATCCTTCCTTTAGTGAGGTGACCAGAACTGGACACAGTACTCCAAGTGTGGCCTAACCAGAGCTTTATAGAACTGCATCATTAACTTTGCGACTCCTAAACTCTGTCCCTCAACTTATGAAAGTTAACACCCCATAAGTTTTCTTAACTACCCTATCTACCTGTGAGGCAACTTTCAGGGATCTGTGGACATGTACCTCCAGATCCCTCTGCTCCTCCACACTACCAAGTATCCTGCCATTTACTTTGTACTCTGCCTTGGAGTTTGTCCTTCCAAAGTGTACCACCTCACACTTCTCTGGGTTGAACTCCATTTGCCACTTCTCAGCCCACTTCTGCATCCTATCAATGTCTCTCTGCAATCTTCGACAATCCTCCACATTATCCACAACACCACCAACCTTTGTGTTGTCTGCAAACTTGCCAACTCACCCTTCTACCCCCACATCCAGGTGGTTAATAAAAATCACGAGAAGTAGAGGTCCCAGAACCGATCCTTGTGGGTTACCACTAGTCACAACCCTCCAATCCAAATGTACTCCACAACCTTCTGCTTTCTGCAGGCAAAACAATCCTGAATCCACCTGGCTAAACTTGCCTTCTGACCTACTGAATAAGCCTACCATGGGGAACCTTATCAAATGCCTTACTAAAATCCATGTAGATCACATCCACTGCACTACCTTCACTCCGGTCATCCTTTTGTTCTTCACAGAATTGAATGCCTTAGTGTTTTCCTTTACCCTACTCGTCAAGGCCTTCTCATGCCCCCTTCTTGTTCTCCTCAACCCCTTCTTAAGCTCCTTTCTTGCTACCCTATATTTCTCAATAGCCCCATCTGATCCTTGCTTCCTAAGCCTCATGTATGCCGTCTTCTTCCACCTGACTAGATTTTCCACCTCACTTGTCACCCACGGTTCCTTCACCCTACCATTCTTTATCTTCCTCACAGGGAAGAATTTATCCCTAACATCCTGCAAGAGATCCCTAAGCATCTATTTCCCTGCAAAAACATCATCCCAATTCACACCCACAAGCTCTAGCCTTATAGCCTCATAATTTGCCCTTCCCCAATTAAAAATTTTCCTGTCCTCTCTGATTCAATCCTTTTCCATGATAATGCTAAAGGCCAGGGAGTGGTGGTCGCTGTCCCCCAGATGCTCACCCACTGGGAGTTCTGTGACCTGACGGTCTTAACTTGAGAGTGGTCTGGACAGACTGTGGGATTTTATCTGTTGAAACGCAAACCTATCAGATATTAAAAGGCCTAGGTAGAGCGGATACGGGGAGGATGTTTCCCATAGTGTGGAAGTCTAGGACCGGAGGGCACAGCTTCAGAATACAAGGACATCTGTTTAGAACAGAGATGAGAATGAAATTGTTTAGACAAAGGGTAGCAAATCTGTAGAATTCATTGCACGGGCAACTGTGGAAGTCAAGTCATTGAGTATATTTAAAAGGGAGGTTGATGGTTCTTGATTAGTAAGGCTGTCAAAGGCTATGGGGAGAATGTTGTGCATTTAATATTTCAGTAATTTGAAAAATATTACAAATGTTGCTTGATTAAGCATTCTTTGTTTACATAATTCATATGTAGAAGTACGTGAATAGCATACGTCATTACACCACCGCGTCATATGTGCATGCATCACTGAAGAAAGAATGAAGACGACACGTTAACCCTGGCTCCATGTTTTTCTTTTGATTAGTTTTATGTTTTGGAGTTAGAAAATATAACAGTGGTGATGAGGAAGTTTTAAAAGAAATCCAAGATGACCACCGACCTGTAGAAGTACAGTGAGACAGTCAAGTTAAGAAAAAAAGTGCAGTATGTTTTTGCTTCAGAGGCAAATTAAGCTTTGCTGATATTGTGAAAGTTAGAACCAAAACCATTGCTGATTGTAGAATGCTTTAGTTTTCATGTGGAATCAAAAGGAAGAGGAGTCCATTTTAGCCTATGTGGCTGAACTAGAGATTGAGCATTGTCAGTTCAATAATGGGCTTACTGATGCACTGAGAGATCATTTAGTATGTGAAATCAATCAAAAACACTTCCTGACAGAAGCATAACTCACATTTAAAAGAGCAGTTGAAATTGCTGTATCTATAGAAACTGCAGCTAGAGATGCAATTGAGTTAGTCAGGAATGAAAATAAGCATGTACAAAAATTGAAACATCTAAGCATGAACTTAGATACATGCAAATCAAAGTCTCACTATTAGGGCAGAGATGATCCAAAGGGAAACCAGAAAAGACCCCATGTTGTCTCAGGCCTACATGGCCACTTAAAATGGCTGGAATGTGCAGCAGAATTTCCCTGACTTTTACCAGCATGGGATGAACTTGCCCTTGATGAGGTTGCCTTTTGTGAGTGCTGAGAGTTGTTGTACCCTCCATGCTGAGAGCTGAAGTGTTAGAAGACCTACATGCCAGTCATCCAGGCATGGTTAAAATGAAAGCATTGGCTCAAAGCTTTGTCAGGTAGGCTGGGATAGATCAGCAGTTCAAGTAGCTTGCCGTGCACTGTTTGGATGCCAACATGTCCAGAAGATGACAAGAGCAGTGCCTTGCCATCCCTAGGAATGGTCTGCATTGCCCTAGCAGAGGATTCATGTGCCGGACCATTCACGGGCACAAGTTTCTAGCTAGTAATGGATGCAACTACAAAGTGGCCAGAAGTGCCCCCAATAGCCTCCTCTACAGCCTCCCTTGCTCACAGTTAATGTGTTGAGAAGCTACTTCTCAAGAACTGGTGTTCAAGACCACTTAGTCAGTGACAATGGACCATAGTTTGTTGTGGAACAGTTTCAGTTATTCCTGAAAATGTATGGAATAAGACATAATACCGCCATACTGCCCAGATACAAATGGTTTAGTGAAGAAATGTGTCCAGAGCAATGTCAGTAGAACACAATACACTATTACTGAATCAGAAGCTCACCAATTTCTTCTTTGCATATGGCAGTACAGCACACTCCACAATCAACAACTCACCAGCTATGTTGTTCTTGGGCTCCTTTTGGCTTGGATGTCGTTAAACCCCATCTCAGAAGGACAAACAGCTGAGACAAATTGACCGCCCCTCAAACAAGGAGGTTTGATGTTTCACTTGTTGGCTAGTAGTCAAACTACCAGGGACTACAGAGGTGATCAAAAGTTGGTACTTGGGAAGATTAAGGACAGATCTGGACTACTCTCTTACACAGTGGAGATTGTGTCTGATGTCAGTTGGAGACAACAGTTGAGGAGAGCAGAGTCAATTGTTGGAAAAGAAAGGTGACCAGAGCTGTCAGAACTATTTCCCACAATCCCAGAGACAACTCCTACAACCACAATGGTGGAGGAGCCAGAACTCAAAAACTGAGATTGTTTCACAGCCACAAGGCCCTCCTGCTGTCAGAAAAGACTCATCTCACACTAGTAAATCCTCCATAATGATTAAATCTTCAGGCCTGTGGATTTCCACATTGTAGTTGTATTATACAGTATACTGTGCTTACAATGTACTGTATAAATATAAAAATATTATATATACACACACACAAAAGGTGATGAGAGAGAAAAATAAGAAAAATAGTACAAGTCATTGCACCACCATATCATATGTGCACGCCTTACTAAAGTAAGAATGCAGAAGGCACCTCATCACCAGCTTCCTGTTTTCTTTCAAATAGTTTAATGTTTTGGAGTTGCAAAACATAATGGGGATGATAGGAGAATGAGGTTGAGAGGGGCAGTAAATCAGCCATGATGGAATGGCAAGTGGACTCGATGGAGTGAATACCTAATGTACATCGTTACTATTTGATTAAGGAGAGACTGTCTAAAATGCTTCCTAATGTTGATAGTCAGTGTGATAGATGTAAAACTGAGACAGCTACATTGACACATATGTTTTGGTCGTGTTCTGTATTGAAACGTTTTTTGGAAATCTATTTTCTCTACAATTTCTAAACTTTTAAAAATTAATTTACAACCTAATAAATTGACAGTTTTATTTGATAGATAGATAGATACTTTATTCATCCCCATGGGGAAATTCAACTTTTTTTCCAATGTCCCATACACTTGTTGTAGCAAAACTAATTACATACAATACTTAACTCAGTAAAAAATATGATATGCATCTAAATCACTATCTCAAAAAGCATTAATAATAGCTTTTAAAAAGTTCTTAAGTCCTGGCGGTTGAATTGTAAAGCCTAATGGCATTGGGGAGTATTGACCTCTTCATCCTGTCTGAGGAGCATTGCATCGATAGTAACCTGTTGCTGAAACTGCTTCTCTGTCTCTGGATGGTGCTATGTAGAGGATGTTCAGAGTTTTCCATAATTGACCGTAGCCTACTCAGCGCCCTTCACTCAGCTACCGATGTTAAACTCTCCAGTACTTTGCCCACGACAGAGCCCGCCTTCCTTACCAGCTTATTAAGACGTGAGGCGTCCCTCTTCTTAATGCTTCCTCCCCAACACGCCACCACAAAGAAGAGGGCGCTCTCCACAACTGACCTATAGAACATCTTCAGCATCTCACTACAGACATTGAATGACGCCAACCTTCTAAGGAAGTACAGTCGACTCTGTGCCTTCCTGCACAAGGCATCTGTGTTGGCAGTCCAGTCTAGCTTCTCGTCTAACTGTACTCCCAGATACTTGTAGGTCTTAACCTGCTCCACACATTCTCCATTAATGATCACTGGCTCCATATGAGGCCTAGATCTCCTAAAGTCCACCACCATCTCCTTGGTCTTGGTGATATTGAGACGCAGGTAGTTTGAGTTGCACTATATCACAAAGTCCTGTATCAGTTTCCTATACTCCTCCTCCTGTCCATTCCTGACACACCCCACTATGGTGTAATCCTTCAATATATTCATGGTATTCCTCCATCAGACCAACATGTAATTGCATTTGTTACATTATTGGCCAGAAGAGCTATTTTGTTGAAATGGAAAGATGCTTCTGCTCCTACTTTGATATAACGGTTCTCTCAGGTGATGCTAGGTCTTAGTTTGGAGAAAATCAGAAGTCGAACTTTTGATCCTGGATTTGATTTTGAGAAAAGGTGGAGTTCATTTGACCACTACTATCATCTGATTTGAGTTAATTAAAATGGTTTCCTTCTGATTTTTGTTTAAATGGATTTGAGTTGGCGGATTGATGTTTTTCTTTTATGGAAGCTTGTATGACGTATAACTCCGGGGTTGTGCTCGCAATGGGGTTTTCCCCCCCATTTTTTTTTTTAGTTAGTTGGGTTTTTTTCCTCTCAGTTAGTAGGGGTTCTCTTTTTCTTTCAAAAAAATATTCTTAACACCTTTTTTATTATTATTGATATATTGCTTAGCTTTATTAATCAGTTATTTACTAATTTAATTCTTCATCGTACATATTGACTTGATTACCTTAATGTATTTTTTGTTTATTGATCTTTAATAATAATTTAAAAAGATATTGAAAATGAATGACCCAATTCTATTCCTGCCTTATGATCTGATGGTAAAACTGCACCAAAACCTTCAAACCCATTCCAGCACTCCCTGCTGTGCTTCCAGTTGTTAATACTCCATTCTCAGAGTTCCAAACCACTCCCAGCTGACATCAATCAAATCTTCAGTTAGAATTGTCTGAGATATGATTAAGAAATAAAAGTTTTGGACAGAATCTGCCTGACTTCAATGAAAGCAGAAACTTGCAGGTTGGCTTGGAGAGGCATGATGTGAAGATCCTCATTATGCTTGAAATCCTGCACAAGGTACTTGCCCCCTCTTATTCTCAGAAATATCATACACAAAATATTTCAAATTTTGTCTTCAAAATCCTTTCCATGTTTGCTCCCTTATCATGGCCATTATCCAATGGTACAGCTGCCCAGTGGTACAACTGACATGGGACCTTTCCCTCCAAGGAGCATGCTTTTTATCCTTCAGGTCTAAGTGCCCAATAATGACATGCAGCTCTCCACATGAAATGCACAACTCCGATGACTATTTGTTTCTCACTGAGCCAGTATCTACCTTCTCCGATGGTCTTCCCCTCCTCCGTAATGTAGCTCTCTTAAACAGTGGTGGTGAGGTGGGCAGCCAAGATTCTCCTGAGAGTTTTGATTATTAAGTCAAAATAAGTATTAGAATAGTGAATACAATGTTGCCTTTCCCTTTCCCATTGCTATCATCAGAAGAAAATGGGTGGTTCTGAGACAACATAAAATAAGCCTTGAATAGCACAGCTGCCAGTCATTACCTCAGAGCACCATCCTGGCCTCAACACGTGACAGTGGGGCTGCAGAGCCTGTTTCCCTATTGTTGTTCTCTATGGCTGTGTGGAATCTGGAGCAGAAGAGCTTCGGTTAGTAGTGTTGCTCTGAGGCGAGGGTGCAGAGGAGACTTACCAGGATGATGTCTGGAGTAGAGAGCATGCCTTACAAGGAAAGGTTGAGCAAACCAAGGCTTTTCTTTTCAGCATAAAGGAGAATGACGGGTGATTTATACAAGATAGGAAGAGGCATAGATAGAGTGGACAGCCAGTTTCTCCCAGGGCAGAAATGGCAAATGAAAGAGGGCAACATGTTAAGGTGATTGGAGAAAAATAGAGAGAACATCAGAGGTAGCTTTTTCGTACAGAGAATGGTGGGTGTGTGGAATGCATCGCCAGAGGTGGTGGTAGAGGCAGATACTTAGAGATTTAAGCAAATTATTTATAGGTACATGGATGATAGAAACATGGGCATCAATGTGGGAGGGAGCAGGCAGATTGATCTTGGTATAGACAATTGGATTAGCACAACATCATGGACTGAAGGGCCTGTACTGCGCTGTTATGTTCTATGATGTGGCCAGCAAGCATAGAATTCACTACTATGAGGAAAGAATGCATGGTAAAGATGCAGAACATCCCTACATACTTGAAATATCAGTCAGATCACCTGATGACCAGGGAAGATTGTCTCAGAATCTACAATGCTTTAAGGAGATGAACTTTGTATTTTGTGATTGGTGCTTGTTGTGGATAACGAACCCAGAAAACCAAAGGGCCATAGTGACAAATTGAATAGTGTGCCTGCTTGTGGGTGTTCTGCAGAGCAGCTTCTGGAGTTAAGTTTTGCAACCTTGTTACGGCAAGTTACGGCAAAATAATAATGCTCTAATAATGTAAATGTTAAAATATTTTAAAAGCTTAAAACCAAATATAATTAAAATAACTCAAATATTTTAAATAACCTTTACAGTTTTAAGCACCTCAAATTTTCAGAAGAATTCTTGGAAAGATTTCAAAAAAGACATTAAACCGAATATGTAAGAAGTTTTTTCTCCCCACCTACCCTATGGTCATGCTATTATTCTCCTCTAGTTCCCACCATTTTTCTTACTGGAAGCAAAATTCTTTGAGCTTTACAATAAAGCTGAGCATTCTGGCCAAGTGCAAACCACTGATAGCAGTTTACAAATTTGTGCAAAGGAATGTGCTGAAATGTGGAAGCTGCTCTCACTTACACAGAGAATGCTGCATCAGCCAAGTGGTAAATGCTGAAAAGTGCTTGAATTACATGACTGAAGCATGTGTGACTGCCATCCAACCTCAACTTATTATGACGAGCATTCACACACACACCAGTCTTAGGCTGGATTCATTGAACAGCAATAGGAAGTGCACATTTAGTCATCAAATCCTCCTTCGTACATAATAACTAAGTAAGATTTACAGCAACTCTGTGCCTTTAATTGTGCACCCACGTTGTGATGCTGAAATCCAACCAGTGAGCCATTTTCTAAACTCTGGTTATTGTATCAGGGTTATCAGTGATGCCCCAGGTTGAACCAAGTATGACAGAGAATGTACACAGTTAGAATAGCATTTTATCTCTTCATGATAAAAATACCTAAGGTTAAACCTACATGAAGTATTCATTTTTGTTTTAACATTCATTTGATGTGGGCATTGATTGCGTGAAAAGGTATGGTGAAATATATTCTTGAATTGTTAAATTGGTGAGGGTATTGATATAGTGTGGTTAGTGGGGGAGCTCAAGATTTTCATTCAGTAACATGGACCAGCTTGAAGGAGTCTCTGACAAACTACCACCAAACTGTTACCTATGGTAACAGAGGGGCCAACAAACTTGATCACTGTTATCATCCTTGATCATCAAGGATTGCTTACTGTAGCATCCCATGCCTGCACTTTGGCAATTCCAATCACCTAGCTGTACTTTTGTTCCTGGTGTACAGTGGGTTGCAGTACCAGTGGTGAGTGCAGCAAGGTATGATTAAGTGAGACTAAAGAGCACTTACAGGAATGCTTTGTTTATTTATTTACTTAGAGATAAACTATGGTGTAGGCCTTTCAGCCCAATGAGCCTGCTCCACCCAATCACACCCATGGGGCCAATTAATCTACTAACCCATTCATCTTTGGACTGTGGGAGGAAACCAGAGTGCTTGGAGGAAACCCACGTGGTCATGGGGAGAAGGTACAAACTCCTTACAGACAGCAATGGGGATTGAACCCGTGTTACTCATGCTGTAATAGCATTACACTAACCTCTACACTACAGTGCAGCCCATGACCCAGTGGGCTGGACCATTTTCATTGATTCACCTTCACATTTGAATGAATATGCCACTGTTGTCACATCAACACCTGAATGGAAGAATGGGTGCCTGTGAGAACATACTGGACATACCCAGACCAGAAGCTATGGATAAATCAGGACATTCACAGTCTGCTGATGGCTAGATCTGTGAATTTTAAGCCCCCCCCCCAACAAGAAATACAGGTACAATCTACAGAAGGTCCTTGTGACAGCAAAAAGGCAATTCCATGTGAAGTTAGAAACAGAATTGGATCCATGTCAGCTGTGGCAGAGTTTGATTGTCAGTAATTCCTATAAGATGAAATCTAACAACATAACTGCCAGTGATTCTCTCTCCCCAATAAGCTTGACACTTACTATTTACACTTTGAAAGGAAAAATAAATCTACATCTGTACAACTCCTCACTGTCTGTCAACCCTGTGATCTCTGACTTGGAGACCAGCATCAGAACATTCTTCAAAAGAGTGAAACCTCAAGTCTCACAAAAAAAGAGCACCTGAGTCACAGGGAAAGATTGATTAGATTACAGTGTTATTAGAGTCATAGAGTACAGTACACTAACAGGCCATTTGGCCCATCTAGTCCATGCCAAAGTAATTTAAACTGCCTACTCCCATTGACCTGCACAGAGACCATAGCCCTCCGTATCCCTACTATCCATGTACTAACTTGTGTGGCATCTGTTATTCTCGTGAGACCATGGATCTGCGCCCTCTCCAGGGCGCAGGCCTGGGCAAGGTTGTATGGAAGACCGGCAGTTACCCATGCAGCGAGTCTCCCCTCTCCACACCACTGATATTGTCCAAGTGAAGGGCAAGTGATATTGTCCGATACAGCTTGGCACCAGTGTTGTCGCAGGAGTTACCAGAATGAGGCTGAAGACAATGTCGGACTGCCTTAGAGACTCCTGTTCCAGATTTGTCCTCAGGGTTTATTCCTGAAGCCTTTCCCATGAGTGGGTATGGCCACAAGCAGCGGAGGTTTGAAATCAGAGTCTTCCCTCTCTTAGATGGACTGCCTTCCTAGGCTGATGAGCTCCATCTACCATTTACAGGAAAGGAATGGAGGGTTATGGGCTGAGTGCAGGTCAGTGGGACTAGGTGAGAGTAAGCGTTCAGCATGAACTAGAAGGGCTGAGATGGCCTGTTTCCGTGCTGTAATGGTTATATGGTTACCCAAAGCACTGGTTTTAAGGCGCCAGGATCCACCTTTGCCCCTTCTCCTGTCAGTAGGAACAGTTCCGCCGGGCTGAGATGCCAGTGGAGGTGGTGGATGCGGGTTCAATTTCAACGCTTAAGGGAAATTTGGATAAGTACATGAGTGGGAGGGGTATGGAGAACTATGGTCCAGGTGCAGCTTTATGTGATTAGGCAGAATAATAGTCTAGGTGGGCCAGGCCAGTGGGCCTGCTACTACGCTGTAATGCTCTATGACACAGGACAGTGGAGTTCAGAGTTCAATTCCAGTGTTGTCTGTAAGAAATTTGTTACGATCTTCCCATGTGCACATTGGTTTCCCCTGGGTGGTCTGGTTTCCTCCCACATCCAAAGACATACCAGTTAGCAGGTTAATTGGTCATTGTAAATTGTCATGAGATTACTCCAAGGGTTAAATTAGTGGGTCGCTGGGTGGTGCAGCTTGGTGGGCCAGAAGGGCCTTCTCCAGGCTACATCTCTGAAGAAATGAAATAAAACAAACTAACTAACTAAGTAAATAAATGTATCTTCCTTGCTGACAATCCACACAGGAGCACCTCGAATGTGCATACTTAGCCCGCTTCTCTACTCTCTCTACACTCATGACTGTATGGCTTTGCAAGCTCAAACACCATCTATAAATTCACTGCTATTGGCACGATCTCATATGGTGATGAGGAGGCATACAGGAGTGAGATAGATCAGTTGCAAGTTTCACAACAACTTTGCACTCAACATTAGCAAGATCAAGAAACTGATTGTGGACTTCGGAAGGTAAAGTCAGGAGAATGCATACAAGCAGTGGAAAGGATGTGCAGTTTCAGATTTTTGGGCATTGACATCTCAGGAGGATCTATTCCAGGCCCACCATATTGATACAATCATGATGAAGGCACGATAGCAGCTATAGTTCATTAGGAGTTTGAGGAGAGTTGGTATGTCACCAAAGACTAGCAAGTTTCTAGGTGTCCTGTGAAGAGCATTCTCACTAGTTGCCTCACTGGCATGTAGGCATCAATGTATGAGATCATAAAAAGCTTTGGAGGATTGTAGACTCAGCCAGCTCAACCATGGGCACAATTGAGGACATCTTCGAAAGGTGGTGGCCATATTAAGGATCCCCACCATCCCGGACATACCCCCTTCTTATTACATCAGCCCGGCGGTAAAGGAGCCTGAAGACCCACACTCAGCATTTTAGGAACATCATCTTCCCCTCCACCATCAGATTTCTGAACAGACTGTGAACACTACACGATTCCTCTTTTCTACTACTTTATTTTTATTGTAACTTTTAGTAATTTGTTACTATACTTCAGCCACAGAACAACACATTTCACGCCTCATGTCAGTGACAACAAAATCAGATTCTCATTCTGACTCTGAAAGGACAATGATATACATCCTAGTTAGGTGGTATGTGATTTGGATTTGGTGGTATTTCTACCTGTCTCCTATCCTTCTTCCACTGTAGGTTTGTGATACATTGTCAAAGAAACCATGGAAATTTTCTCCAGTTTACCTTGCAGGTTGTAGACACTGGAACCACAATGCCTTAGTAGTGGGGCGGGGAGGGAGGTGGCAGGTGAGTCATCATAAAGTTCCTAACCTCTGACCTGCACTTTTAGCCAAAGTTTGTATGTACTTGCGTTTCAAGTCAATAAACACCCTAACTTAATGATAGTTAATAACATTAATATCACTAAATTAGTGGAGCATAGACTCTCCTTTATTGGGTGAACATTTCCTAGTAATTGGATGGCACAAGTGTTACTAGAGAGTTGTCATCCCAAGGCAAAATATTACCCAGGTCACAGTACACTAGGTTATTTATGGCGTTATGAAGCTGCAGTAATCAGCAATCATCTTCTATTCTGACAATATTACAGCTAAGAGATTAATGATGCAGCAGCTGAAATAGCTTTGTCTAGGATACAGTCTAAGGAACTCTTAGAGCAATGTCCTGGATGAGAAAATCTGCAGATGCTGGAAATCCAAGCAACACACTCAAGAGCAAACACGAGGAAATCTGCAGATGCTGGAAATTCAAACAACACACTCAAGAGCAAACACGAGGAAATCTGCAGATGCTGGAAATCCAAGCAACACACACAAAATGCTGGTGGAACACAGCAGGCCAGGCAGCATCTATAAGGAGAAGCACTGTCAACGTTTCGGGCCAAGACCTGACTAGGCCCGAAATGTTGACAGTGCTTCTCCTTATAGATGCTGCCTGGCCTGCTGTGTTCCACCAACACACACAAGATGGGAGCATCCGTGGAGTAAACAGTCGATGTTTTGGCTGAGACCCTTCATTAGACTTCTAGCCTTTCCAATCAGATTCTCCCCTCTCTAGACTGCCATGCTGCCTGAATATTCAATAGATGTTCAAATATTAAGGAAGTTGAGAGATATGCATTTGTGCAAGAAAGTAACAGTGCAAGAAAGGTTAACAATTATTTTATTAACTGGTGGAAGAGGCGAAAGGGCAAATGGGTTCTCCTTATGTTTTTATGTTTCCTAGTTTGATCATGATATGGCGGTGAGAAATGCCAGAGAACAAATTGCGGTTCGTGATGAAATACAATTTGTATATTAGAGATGGCCCACAACACTCATAGATGCTGTGCTTTGAGCTGAAAGACCTCTTCTGAATCAAAGTCACCGTAAATAATATGTACGTGACTGGGGCTTTTTCTCCCCCCATTATACTGCTCTTATGCTGCAATACTGCTGTGTTTGAAGGTGACTTTGCTGCATGATGTAGAACAAATTATTGTATTGATTTCTAATTCAGCGCTCGAGGTTCAATTAAATCTGTGATGCAGAATCTCAAGAGTGCTTGGGTTGGTACAAACTGGAAATTTGTTTTTTCCCCCAGAAAGTTACAGTAAATAAATTTCTGTCTGCATATGTCACAATGCATTTTACAGTAAACAAATTATCAGAAAATGTATTAGAGTACAAGTTAAAGCTGAGCACCCCTCTTAATACATCTTCTTTCTAAAATTTTGGTACCCTGTGAGTTCCTGTGGAGTGTTAGGACACTGCTTCCTAACCACATGTGAAGCTTAATAATTCTTCCCTGGAAAGAAAAGGGCACCCTGTACTAAAGCACTAGAGAGAGAGAGAGAGAGAGAGAGAGAGAGAGAGAGAGAGAGAGAGAGAGAGGGGGGGTGGAAGGGGGGGGGAAGAGAAGAGGGAGAGGGAGAGAAAGCTTCTCGGAGTATTAAAGATTGAATATACTTGCATTTTAAATTAATGTAAAGTACTCAAAAGTAATTATATTTCTTGAACCATGTGAATTTTGAAATGTTTGAATTCACAGTAATTTATGAATTATACAATATGAATTCTATATTTTAACTCTAAAGTTTCCTGAGTGGTACTTTTAAACACAAGTTATTTAAAAAAAAATTATGCTTGGGATGTGGGCGTCCCAATGAAGACCAGTGCTTATTGCCTACAGCCTATTACTCTTCAGAACTTCTTGAGCACTCTGGAGCACTGGAACTCCTAGAACCACTGCAGTTCTTGTGACAAAGTATTCATATTGTGCTCTCAGGGAGGATGTTGCATGATTTTGACAAATAATATAAAACATCAGCCATGTGTGTTAATTATGCTGGTACATAACAGAGCAAACTTGGAGGTGGGTGTGTTCCTATATGCTCACTGCTCATCCCTTCACAGGGAAAGAGAAAATACAAAATAGATCCTAACTTTCAAACAACACCTGAAGCAGAACAGGTTTTTGGACAGAACCAGAATAAGCAACTGCATGAGAAGGATCAAGGTTCACAGAAATGCAGAAAGTGAAATGAGCAGTAGATGCGATAAACCAAATGGGATTACAATGTCAGAAATATTCCTACGCATGTTACTCAGAAAAGATGCTGAGGAAACAAGAGTTTTATTGACCAAGAAATATTGCAATGTGTCCTTGAATAATTAAAGAGAGAAAAATCATTGTTTAAAATAAAGGCACGATAAAGTGCACTTACACCACTGAGACTATAGTTCGTCCCTATTAGTGGGCAAAATGACAGGGATATTACTGAGACGTGCAAGAGCCATTATGTGTTCATAAAGGGGAAATAAAACCATTCAAAAGTAGATTGAATACCAATTGATTGGAAACCAATAACAGAAGAGGCTAGGAAGAATACTGTATCTTCTCTATGTGGGTCCTGTAGGAGAGAGCATGGATGTGAAGTGACTGAGGCAGCCTGGGTTGCAGTTGATTTGTGTTCTATTCACATCAGAGTCGTGAAACAAAACCGAAATGACTTGTCATCTGCATTCCAAAGGGAGGAGAGCTTGCTGTTAACTGGCTGAAATATACCTGTCATGGCAGGAGCTGATAGAAAACACAGCCACAGCACACAACTGCAACAAATATTGATCAATACTGAAGAGCAACAATGCAGAAAATGCAGACAATATTGCAACATAGCAGATAAGTAGATCACACACTGAATGGAGAATTTCAAACAAGCAGCTGTAAAGGGAAACTACAGCAACAACATTTGACAGCTGGTGAAATGGAACGTGATGGAGTGGCTTGGCCACACACCTTGATCTCACACTGCTGAACAGATAAAGAAATTTGCACTAAAATATGGAAGGTCAGCTGCTGAGATGGACTAACCATTGCATGCAGAGAAAAGCATGCATTGATGCACTTCTGAAGAATTTGATGGATCCAAACACCACTTCTTCAGACTTAAGGAGCTCATTGCCTTGAGTGGGTTACCCTACATTCTAGAATAGCAAGTTATCCCTGAATGAGCTGTTTCCAACAGTGCACCAGTCAGATGCTGAAACTTACTCTTAGGATTGAAGATGGTTTCAAAAGGATCATGTGTCTATTCTTGACCTCTCAACAATGCACAACACTATAACATCAAACAGGTGGACACACCACCAGATTCAGAACCTCCACACTCACCCTGTTACTCCAGAGACAGATGCACTCACCCACTGCCCACACAAAAATCAATTCATTAGCAATGCCATGACAGAGGACTCAAGACAACAGGCATTTAGCAATTGAAGTAAATCACCTCTCTACCTAAATCAGCTGACCAAGGGCTGACATGGTTAAACGGGGCTCAAACACAATACCCGAGCAATGCCTTTCTGTCTGCTCTTCATCATAGTTTGGGATCTTGCTGAAATCAAACTTTCCATTATGTACCTCAGTGGAAAGGTCTCAGACTTATGCATGGACGAGGAGGTGGTGGTCAACTGTCCTTCCATAGTCTCCATTCCTTCATCTGCTGAGGTTCCATTCTGAAATCTCCTCCCAAAACATTGCTGCCTCTCTCCCTCTACTCTTAAAATGTTACTGAAAATTGAACTGTGGCAAATTTTGTTTGATAATGCATCAGCAAATTGCCTTGAGGTTTTTTACTTTGTTGAATGTAAAACTTAAAGCAATCAACAGCCAGAACAGATTAGCTTGGCATCCATCTCCTTGTTGTTTCTGGGACCAGGATGTATACTAATTGGCAATTGTGTTTCCTACCTGCTATGGTAACTGCACTGGGATGTCTTTGTGATTATAAACTGTGATACTAAATCAAAGAATTTCTTCCCTTATTATATAACTGCTAGTTATTTTTATTATTAGAAATACTTGTATGTCTGTGCCACCAGCTGTTCTCGCCTTATGCTCCCACAATTGGCTACCTGGCACAGTGGTAGCTACAGCAATCAGTCAGTGCTGGTGACTACAATACTCATAATTACCTGAAAAAAAGGCTAAACTAAGATTCTCATTGTCTAACCAGCGAAAGTCGCACTAATTCCTGGCATCAGCTCAGCAAGAGAAGAAAGTGGGACATTCATCAAGCTCTTCATAGCTAACAGTGAGCTGATGGAATTGAAGGCTAATTGGTCTGGTTTGGAAATTGGTTGAATGGCAGGGAGCAGATATTCCATTTGGCATCCCAGGACTAATAGTTCTCACAGGGATCTATGTTGAGGCTGCAATTAATTGCTATTAATAATCTCAACCAAGGGAATGGAAAGCCATACACTTATTTCAAAATGGCACAAATCTAAGTAGCTTTGTGAAAAGATGAAATGGAATGGCAAAATTATTGAATATTAATAATTAAATGTTTGGACAAAACTAAAACCTAGATTTCAAAGTAAACCAATTCATTATGAACCTAGATGAAAGAATTCACATCTGTCTAGGAAGATTTATAACAAGCCTGAACAGGTTATATACACCAGTGGTACTACAGCTTCCCTAATCATAACAGCTAGTGAACAAGAATTTTCAAGGTATTATTTATTGTTTTACACAGTAGATGTCAATCTAATAATGAAGTGTAATGGCTGTAGATTTGGTCCGGAATACTTGAATTATCACATGCCCACGAGATTCTGCAGATGCTGAACATCCAGAGTAGTGCACAGAAAATGTTGGAAAAACTCAGAAGGTCAGACATCACAGTAACACAAATTGCTTGAGGAACTCTGCAGGTTATTCCAGAGTCGTGATGAAAGGCTTCAACCCAAAATATTGACCCTCACCATAGATGATGCCTGACCTGCTAAGTTCTTCCAGCATTTTCTGTTTGAGTTATAGGTGTAAACTCTAATTCCATTATGTGCTGTAGTATAGCATTTAAAAATACAGCTTGTCTTGATAATGGTGATCCTAAAACCACTGGATTGTCATTAAAATCCACTATCTACTTGACATCCCTCAAGTGAAGAAACCTACTGCAACACACACAAAATGCTGGAGGAATTCAGCAGGCCAGGCAGCATCTATGGAAAAAAAGTGGAGGCATTACTGGAAGTTTAAGAGATCAATGTTCATGCCATCAGGTTGGAGGCTACCCAAACAGAATACAAGGAGTTTTACCTCTAACCTAAGTGGGGCCTTATCCCGACAGTGGAGGAGGCCATGGATGGACATATCAGAATGGGAATGGGAAGCAAAATTAAAATGCGTGGCCACTGGGAGATCCCGCTTGTTCTGACGGATAGAGTGTAGATGCTTGGCAAAGCAGTCTCCCAATCAACATTGGGTCTCACCAATATACAAGAGGCTACACTGGGAGCACCAGCAGACTCACAGATGAAGTGTCACCTCACCTGGAAGGACTATTTGGGGCCCTGAATGGTAGTGAAGGAGGAGGTGTTGAAGTAGGTGAATCACTTGTTCTGCTTGCAAGGATAAGTACCAGGAAGGAGATCAGTGGGGAGGGACAAATGGACAAGGGAATCGCATAGGGAGCGATCCCTGCGGAAAGCAGAAAGTTCGGAGGGAGGGGAGGGAAAGTTGTGGTTGGTGGTGAGATCCATTTGGAGGTGGCGGAAGTTTCGAAGAATCATGTACTGGACGTGGAGGCTGGTGAGGTGGTAGGTGAGGACAAGAGGAACCCTATCCCTGGTAGGGTGGTGGGAGGATGGGGGTAAGAGCAGACTTATGTGAACGACACCTTGTATTCCATTTGGGCAGCCTCCAACCTGATGGCATGAACATTGATTTATCAAACTTCCAGTAATGCCACCACATCCCTTACCCATCCCCGTGTCTCTCTCATGTTATCTCCTTACCCACCCATCGCCTCCCTCGGATGCTTTTCCCACTCCCCTTTCTTCTTTCTTTCATGGCCTTCTGTCTCTCTTTTACCAATCAACTTCCTAGCTCTTTGCTTCATCTCTCCCCCTCAAAGTTTCACCTATCGCCTGGTGTTTCTCTCTCCCCTCCCTCCACCTTTCAAGTCTTCTCCTTAGCTTTTTTCCTCCAGTCCTGCTGAAGGGTTTCAGCTCGAAATGTCTACTTTTTTTCTGCTTGGCCTGCTGCGTTCGTCCAGCATTTTGTGTGTGTTGCATGGATTTCCAGCATCTGTTGGTTTTCTCTTGTTTGAAGAAACTTACTGACCTGGCTAAAGTGTGAGTCTAGACCCAGAGTAATGTGATGAACTCTTAATAGTCCTCTTGAAATGACTCTGCAAATTATTTAGTATTATCGAAAAGTCACTGTATTAAAACAAAAATAAAATCAGATTTTGTATCCAGAAATAACCAAGGCTCCAAATTTAGATGTAGTTGCTACCTGGTCAATATTGCGTTGTTCTCCTCACAGACACTTGGGAATATCTACCTAGGTTGGGAGAACATTGAGGGAGCATTCTCATATAGTCATGTCTTATAGACACCATTCCAGTCTCCTCCAATACAGTGTCATATTTCACTGCCAGGACAGGCTCACTAGATTCAGCAGTATAGTGTAGGCTATAGTATAGTACAGGCAGGAAGAAATAGTTTTTGTAATCCTGATTGCAGGCTGCATGATGACTCAGATAGAACCTGGACAGGGAAACTGCCTCCCGATTTCCATCTACTGTCTTCCCTCTGCTAATAATTCTGGAAAAGTCATTGAGAATAGCATGCTGCATGATACTCCCTTGATGGAGGGCTTGTTATCCATCATTAAGCATGTCTCAAAATTACCATCATTGATGTAGCCTGCAGGGTCCAGAAGGACTCAGCTGCTAGAGCAGATCTGGAGCAAATGGTGAGAAGAGCAATGTGAAAGGTAAAGTAACTTAACCTCTTCCTCACCAGTTTTCCCTGACCAATGCATGCATCCATGATAACATTAGTAGGAAATACCATATGAGGAAATGAATTTCAAACCAGAGAGACCATCCATTGTGTTATGTGGCAGTCCCCTTGTGCTAAGTGGAACAGGTCTGTCAGATCAAAAATCAAAAACCCATGGGACACTGTGGAGAGTCAGCAGTTGCAGATTGCATTCAGGAAATCTCGCTCAAGGTCATTCAGTACAGAGCAGCTCGCTTGACAAGCACCACCCTCCAGCACTGACAAATGGTGGCTGCAGCAAGTACCATCTATAAAATGCAGTGCGATTACTGACGCAAGCTACTCCAATTGCCCCCAAAAAGATTAAAATCACCCAAAACTTACAAGGACACCACCACCACTAGGTTGTTCACATCCCCCCCATGTTACAGAAAACCCAGTTGTTGTCATGGGCAAGTCCTAGGGTCAGTACTGAAGATTAAAGCCCGAGGGTCAATTGGAAGACTGCAGGTCGAGGCCTAATGGCCAGAGCCCCGAGTCTATGAGCCTGAGAGTCTGCCGGGGAAGTCAAACTTGTGAGCTTGAGTCCGCTGGAGGCTGAATACTCCCTGTCGTGGGGTTGGATGACTGTGTGTAGATGGGTGGGAGGGAAGAAAGGAGCTTGCTTTACTGTTGTAGTTTTGTTACTTGTTGTGTTCTGTATGTTTCTGCCCAGCATTGAGGGCATGCTATGCTGGCACCAGAATGTGTGGTGTTGCTTGGGTATTTGGTTGTTAACATAAATGATGAATTTTTCTGTGTTTTGATGTATGCACAATAAATAAATGAATCTGAATTCTGACTTGTAAATATACCACCATTCCTTGATCAAAGCTTTTTTAAAAAAAAAAAATTCTGGAGCTCTGTCCCAAACAGTTCTGTGGACCTAGATCCTATTTCTTTATTTATTATCTAGCAATACAACGTCGAATAGTGACTTTCACCTTTCAAGCTGTGTCGCTCCAGCAATCTCACAACCCCGATGAATCCCAATCTAATCACAAGACAATTTACAATGAACAATTAGCCTAGCCGGTACATGTAAAATGAGACCAGCGCACCTGGGGAAACCCCATGCAATCCACAGGAGGATGAACTCCTTACTGGGATTGAACTCCAAATTCCAGAACACCCCGAGCTGTAATAGCTTCACATTAACTGCTACACTATCATGGCATCCAAGCAGAAGCAGACTTTTCAGCAGAAGTTCTGGAGGGATTGAAGAAGATGGTTCTCCATGACCTACTAAAGGGCAATTACAGACGAACATTACAAGATGGCCTTTCAAATGATGCCAGTGTTCCAAAAACCAGAAACTAAAGGACTTACTCATTCTGCTGGAGCAGGTTGATATTGCTAATGCCACTCGCGATGTAATTTTTATGTAACTAAGGCAGCGAGTTCTGAGGGATTGGTATTGCAATTAGATCAAAGGTTACAAGTCCTGAGGGTATGGGCAGTGTCAGCAGAAATAGTTAATATAAGGGAGCATAATTTTAAGGTGATTGGAGAAAAGTATAGAGGGATGTCAGAGGTAGGATTTTTTTTTTTTTTTTTTTTTTTTTTTTTTTTTTTTTTTTTTTTTTTTTTTTACACAGAGAGCAGTGGATGCATGGAACATGCTGCCAGTTGTGTGGGTAGAGGCAGATACATTAGGGATGCTTTGTTAGGCACATGGATGAAAGAAAAATGGTTATGTGGAAGGGAAGGGTTAGATTGATTTTAGAGGTTGGCACAACATGTGCTGTAATTGTCTGTGTTCTGTAACTGATATTGAGGGCGCCACCAAACACAGGAAGAGTGGTGTTCACAGGAAGGACGAGGCTATGTTAATATCAGAAATGGGAGACATTAAAGCAGAAAAGAAGGTCGCAATGGAGGGTGAAAGACCAATTTCAGATCTTGTTCAAGGGCTAATGATGCAGTATTAAAAACATACCAGTCTTTGAGTGGCTGGGCACTGAGCATTTCTTCCCTGTAGCTGGACTAGAACTAGGGGAATAGTTTCAGAATAAAGGACCAAGCATTTCAGATTTCAGACAGAGATGAAGAGTCTATTCCCTAGAAAGCTGTGGAGTCAGAGTGGTTGAATATATTTAAGACAGAACAATAACTTGTCAGGAATTGTGAGGAAAATTAACCAGGTTATTCTAAATGTTACAGACGGTGGTGAAGACCTGAGGGGTTCAAATGACAGCCTCCTGTTTTTATATCTAAACACAACTTGAAGTGCTTGAGCTGTTCCATATCTGAACAAGGAGCAATCAATTTCAGCCAGCCGTTCTGTTTCGTGACGATCATGATCAGACATTGTACATTATTAACAGTGGGTTACAACAGCAGGCACTGGGAGATAATGGCAATACACTCATTACAGAAACATAATGTGTGAGCCATCCAACCCTGCTTTGCCATTCAATCTATGATCCTCAATGTTATAAAGGATGAGTATTAATTTAATTTATCAATTAGAACCGTAGGTAGTGAGTGTTGTTCAAAAAGAAAAACAGCTATTGTTAATCAGTGCAGAAGACTAAAAATTGATAGCAGAGCTTGGAGAAACGTTTGTGATGTAGTTATTAGCAAAATACAGTGGAATGGTCCGAGTATATAAATACATGCACGGTGCCTATAAAAAGTATTTACCCCCACACCATTGGAAGTTTTCATGTCTTACTGTTTTACAACATTGAATCACAGATTTAATTGGTCTTTTTTAACACTGATCAACAGAAAAGACTCTCGAGTCGAGTTGAGAACAATTTTCTACGAATTGGTCTAAATTTATTACGATCATTAAACATAAAATAATTGCATAAGTATTCATGCCGTTCAAGTTAGTATTTAGTAGATGCACCTTTGGCAGCAATTACAGCTTTGAGCCTGTGTAGATAGGTCTCTATCAGCTTTGCACATCTGGACTCTTCAATTTTTTCCCCCATTCTTCTTTGCAAAACTGCTCAAGCTCTGTCAGATTGCATGGGGATTGTGAGTGAACAGCCCTTTTCAAGTCCAAGTCCACCACAAATTTTCAATGGGATTGAAGCCTGGACTCTGGATTAGCCACTTCAGGACATTAACTTTGTTGTTTTTAAGCTATTTGTATGTAACTTTGGGCTTTATGCTTGGGGTCATGGAACACAGAAATCTATAACACATTACAACACATTCAGTCCACAATGTTGTGCCGACCATGTAACCTACTCTAGAAACTGCCTAGAATTTCCCTAGCGCACAGCCCTCTATTTTTCTAAGCTCCATGTACCTATCTAAGAGGCACTTAAAAGACCCTATTGTATGCTGGCAGTGCATTCCATACACCCACTACTCCGTGTGAAAAACTTACCCCTGACATCCCCCTTGTACCCATTTCCAAGCACCTTAAAACTATGCCCCCTCATGTTAGCCATTTCAGCCCTGCACAAAAGCCTCTGGCTATCCACATGATCAGTGCCCCTCATCATCTTATACACCTCTATCAGGTCACCTCTCATCCTCCATCGCTCCAAGGAGAAAATGCCAAATTCACTCAACCTATTCTCACAAGGTCTGCCCTCCAATCCAGACAACATCCTTGTAAATCTCCTCTGTACTCTCTATAGTATCCACATTCTTCCTGTAGTGAGGTGATCAGAACTGAACACTACTCCAAATGGAGTCTGACCAAGGTCTTATATAGCCGTAACATTACCTCCCGGCTCTTGAAATCAGTTCCACGGTTAATGAATGCCAACACACCATACAACTTCTTAACACTGTCAATGGTGCAGCAGCTTTGAGTGTCCTATGGACACAGACCCTAAGCTCTCTCAGATCCTCCACACTGCCAAGAATCTTACATTATTATATTCTGTCTTCAAATTGGACCTACCAAAATGAATCACTTCACACTTACCTGGATTGAAGTTCATCTGCCAATTCTCAGCCCAGTTCTGCATCTTATCGATGACCTCTGACAACCAACCAGAGCATCCACAACACCCTCAACCTTTGTTGGAAAGCAAATCTTCTCCCAAGTTGCAGTTCTCTTGCAGACTGTATCAGGTTTTCCTCCAGGATTCCCCTGTATTTGATGCATTCAGTTTACCCTCTACCTCACAAGCCTTCCAGCATCTGCACATCAATATACAGCCACCGCCATGTTTCATGATAGGAATCGTGTGTTTTTGATGGTGTGCGGTGTTTGGTCTGATGGCCAAAAGGCTCAACTTTGGTTTCATCAGACCATAGAACTTAATTCCAGCTGACTTCAGAGTCTCCGACTCGCCTTCTGGCAAACTCTAGCTGAGATTTCATTGAGCTTTCAACAGTGGCTTTCTCTTTGCCACTCTCCCATAAGCTCCCAGGCAACAGTTGCAATGCAGTCTCTCCGATCTCAGCCACTGAAGCTTATAACTCCTCCAGAGTTGTCATAGGTCTCTTGGTGGCCTCCTTCTGTAGTCCACTTCTTACATGGTCATTCAGTTTTTGAGGTCAGCTGCTCTAGTCAGATTTACAGCTGTGCCATATTCTTTCCATTTCTTGATGAGTAGCTTAACTGTACTCCAAGGGATATTCAGACACTTGGAAATTTTCTTGTATCCATCTCCTGACTTGTGTCTTTCAATAACCTTATTGCAGAGTTGCTTGGAGTGTTCTTTTGTCTCCATGGTGGAGTTTTTGCCAGGATACTGACTCACCAGCAGCTGGAGCTTCCAGACACAGGTGTATTTTTACTCCAATCAACCCTGACTGCACACAGGTGATCTCCATTAACTAATTATGTCACTTGTGAAACCAATTGGCTGCACCAGTGATGATCTGGTGTTCGTATTAAAGGGGGTGAATACTTAAGCAATCAATTATTTGTGTTTTATATTTGTAATTCATTTAGATTGCTTTATAGAGATTTGTTTTCACTTTGACACAAGTCTTTTTCTGTTGATCACTGTCAAAAAAGCCAAATTAAATCCACTGTGATTCAATGTTGTAAAACAATAAAACATGAAATTTTCCAAGGGGGAGGGGTGAATACTTTTTATAGGCACTGTACGTTACAACTATCTGGTTAATGGAAAGTGGGCTTCCTTTAGTCATCACTTTATCTGCACTCTTGATTTTGCCCTTGACTGGTTATCTTCATGATCAGGATAGCAATCCTCTCTTTTTCTTGTACTTCTGCAGTTTATGCATTTTCATTTCACACTACATCGTCTTTTCTGCCCAGAACTGGAAAGGAAACACATTTCTTGGTGTTCACCTGGCAGAGAATCTCACCTGGTCCCTCAACACCAGCTCCATAGCAAAGAAAGCCCAGCAGCGTCTCTACTTTCTGCAAAGTCTGAGGAAAGTTCACCTCCCACCCCCCATCCTCATCATATTCTACAGGAGTTGTATTGAGAGTATCCTGAGCAGCTGCATCACTGCCTGGTTCGGGAATTGCACCATCTCAGATTGCAAGACCCTGCAGCGGATAGTGAGGTCAGCTGAGAAGATCATCGGGGTCTCTCTTCCCGCCATCATGAACATTTACACTACACGCTGCATCCGCAAAGCAAACAGCATTATGAAGGACCCCACGCACTCTTCATACAAACTCTTCTCCCTCCTGCCATCGGGGAAAAGGCACGGAAACATTTGGGCTCTCATGACCAGACTATGTAACACTTTCTTCCCCCAAGCTATCAGACTCCTCAATACCCAGAGCCTGGACTGACACCTTACTGCCTTATTGTCCTGTTTATTACTTATTGTAATGCCTGCACTGTTTTTGTGCACTTTATGCAGTCCTGGGTAGGTCTGTAGTCTAGTGTAGTTGTTTTTTTCTCTCTGTGTTGTTTTTTTACATAGTTCAGTCTAGTTTTTGTACTGTGACATATAACACCATGGTCCTGAAAAACGTTTTCTCATTTTTACTATGTACTGTACCAGCAGTTATGGTCAAAATGACAACAGAAGTGACTTGACATTTACAATTTTAGATCTGTTTTCCTACAGTATGCTGTTCATTACAGAAACCTGGGAACTATAGACCAGTGAGTCTTACATCAGTGGTATGCAAACTACTGGAAAGGATTCTTAAGGATAGGATCTATGAACATTTGGAGAAGTACAGTCTACTCATGGATAGTCAACATGGCTTTGTGAAGGGAAGATCGTGCCTCACAAGCCTGATTGAGTTTTTTTGAAGAGGTAACAAAAGAAATTGATGAGGGTAGGGCAGTGGATGTGGTCTACATGGACTTTAGCAAAGTATTTGACAAGGTCCCTCATGAGAGACTCATCCAGAAAGTCATGAGGCAAGGGATAAATGGAACCTTGGCTGTTTGGATAAAAAATTGGCTTAAAGGAAGAAAGCAGAGGGTAGTAGTGGAAGGAAAGTATTCTGCCTGGAGGTCGGTGACTAGTGGAGTGCCACAGGGATCTGTCCTGGGACCCCTGCTATTTGTGATTTTTATAAATAACCTGGATGTAGAGGCAGAAGGATGGGTGAGTAAGTTTGCAGATGACACGAAGATTGGAGGAGTTGTGGATGGAGCTGTAGGTTGTCGAAGGTTACAAGAGGATATAGATAGGAAGCAGAGTTGGGCAGAAAAATAGCACATGGAGTTAAATCCGGACAAGTGTGAGGTGATGCATTTTGGAAGGACAAACCAGAAGACTGAGTACAGGATTAATGGTCAATTACTTAAGAGTAATTGGATGAACAAAGGGACCTCGGGGTTCAAATCCACACATCCCTCAAGGTCGCTGCACAGGTTGATAGGGTAGTTAAGAAGGCCTATGGGATGCTAGTCTTCATTAACAGGGGGATTGAGTTCAAGAGTAGAGAGGTTATGTTGCAACTCTACAAATCTCTGGTGAGACCGCACTTAGAGTTTTGTGTTCAATTCTGGTCACCTCATTATAGGAAGGATGTGGAAGCTATGGAGAGGGTGCAGAGGAGATTTACCAGGATGTTGCCTGGTTTGGAGAACAAGTCATATGAAGCAAAGTTAGCAGAGCTGGGATTTTCCTCTTTGGAGCGTAGAAGAATGAGAGGGGACTTGATAGAGGTCTACAAGATTATGAGAGGCATAGATAGGGCGGATAGTCAGTACCTGTTTCCCAGGGCACCAATACCAAACACCAGTGGGCATATGTACAAAATTAAGGGAGGGAAGTTCAGGGGTGACATCAGAGGTAAGTTTTTTACACAGAGGGTTGTGAGTGCCTGGAATGACTTGCCAAGGATGGTGGTGGAGGCTAAAACATTAGGGGTATTTAAGAGCCTCTTGGACAGGCACATGGATGAAAGAAAAATGGAGGGTTATGGGGTAGTATGGGTTTAGTAATTTTTTTAAGGTTTATATGGGTTGGCACAACATGGAGGGCTGAAGGGCCTGTACTGTGCTGTAGTGTTCTATGGTTCTATTACAACTAGCATGTACATCTGATAGTTCTTTTTAAATGCAGAGTTTAAACAGACTGTATGGACCACGACTGCTATTTATTCAACAATATTGTTGATTATTACAGTTCAGGTTTTCTTTTGACACTTACATTCTGCAGATTCTGTGAATAAATTGAGTAGGATCAGAAGCCTGTCCTCTTACACAAACTGACTTTGGTGGGATGCCAGGATTAACAATTACAGGCTAATTGTGGTATAGTTAGAGAGCACATGAAATGCCCATCATGTACTTACTCTGACAGAAAATAACACACTGCCACAGCAAAGTGTTGAGACTGAAATTATAGTACTGATTTATTTGCAAGTTGAAAAATATGTGAAAGCAACACTGCAGTACAAAGATCATCTGTAATGAAATTCCATGGAAATTTGCAGTAATCCTCAGTTTATTCTGAGGATCTCCAGGGAATGTTGAAAGGAATAACTTTATGAACTACTGAAGCAAATTGTATTGCGGGCCCTCAAAGTTTTACAAGGTCTTTTATCAAGCTAAGATACACAGCAAGAAATGAAGCCACAAGAACTCTCTTTAGCATTTTTTTTCTCAAAAATCCCTAAGGATGAATCATAGAATCATGGTAAACTTATGAAGAGCAGAAGGAGGATATTCGGTCAGTTGTAACTGAACTACCAGATCTTATCTCACCCTGTGTTATCGTGCAAGACATTGTTCATCAGGTTTACATCCAAGTATTTTCTGAGTGTGATTTCTGCCTCAACCACCCTTGTAGGCATTTAATTTACCTTTTAGGTGGAAATTAATTTCCTTGTCTCTATTCATAAGCTTATAGAACTACTTTAAATCTATGCCTTCTGACTTTCGACTCATCTGCTGAGGCAAGTAAGTCTTTCCTATTTTCGTCAGTTAAGACCCGCATAACTTTTTACACAAAATAAATCTCCATTCAGTCTTCTCTGTTATATAGAAAACAACCCCGGCTTGTACAATCCCACCTCATAATTAAAATTTTACAATGCTGGTAACAACCTCATAAATTTCCTTTGAAATGTCCTCAGTGCATCAGATCATACCTGTAATATGGTGACCAGATGTATATGCCGTACATCTTGGTAATGTTGTATATAGTTTCAGTAGAACCTCTCTACTATTATATTCTATGACCTAACTAATGATAGAAGGCATCTCATAGAACTTTTCAACCCCTTCACTGACTTGCCTTGCTACCATAAAGGATCTCACACTCTCTTTATCTCTCCTCACAATGCCAGGACTGAGCATGGGTTACTCACAGCTCTGTTGTAGAGTTTGCATGTTCTCCCTGTGACTCTGTGGGTTTCCACCAGGGAATTCAGGATTCCTCCCACACCCCAAAAAATAAGCAGATTGGTTATTGGCCACTATAAATTGCCCGTGGTGTGTAGGTGAAAATAATAACTGAGAGTTGATGGGAATGTGGGGAGAATCAAATTGGTTAGTGCAAAAATTACATCTAAACGGCTTATTTCGATGCTGTTAGTTAACTTTTGTATTTTTCCACATAGATCATACTGTATCTCTCAGTGACTGTATGACACTGTGAGCACTCAATATCTTCCTATTTATTGTATATTCTCTCACTGATGCATTACCTCGCACCTCCCTCAGTTAAATTTAATCTTTCTGCCAGCTGACCAATGTTCCCGTTAATATTTATTAAACAGCTAAAACAGACTGAGAGCAGGAAATTTTTACACATTCTGAAAACCAGCATTCTACAGGCTAGTGGTTTATTAACAATGAGCTACTGACTTCTATTCTGTGTTTATTGTTACAATTTATAAAAGTGCTGTAACTTGAAACACTGATAATGTAAATATGGTGAAACTCTAAAATGTTTCAAAGTAAAGGTTGTGGTATGTTTATTATTTAGAAAATTTATGGATTATATTCATCAACACAATTCATTGCAAAGTATTTCACAATTAAGATACATTTCAAAATACTAACATTATATAAGTGAAAATTCCAGATGTGCTATATGCATGGGAACATTTCAGCTTTTGCGCAGTTTAGCAGGAACAGTGCAGCTGACCACCTTCCTGCATTATAAAGCATACCCCCTCCAGCATTGTGAACCCTGTGACCAATTTTTGCATCATCCCTGAAATTTAAGTTTACACATATTATTCATATACTGTATATCACCCAAAGAAATGTTGCACTGATAACATCATTGGTATCAGCCTTCCATCTACAAAAAGACCCACACTTACCCTTTGATTTCTGCCACAGATTCTATTTCCAGATGAAATTTTAGTTTCATCTGTTGTTAATTCAAAACCATGGAGGGAATAAATCTGTTGTTTATTTTGCTACATACAGTATGTTCAGCACTTCACCAAAATAATACACTGTCACAGTGGCCACTGATGTATCTCATCTAAGGAAGGGGGATGAAGGCAGAATAAAGAGGGGTATTCTTTCCCCTTCCTTTCCAGTCCTGATGATAGGTCTCAGCCCAAAGCATTAGCTCTTTATTCTTCTCCATAGATGTTGCCTAACCTGCTGAGTTCCTCCGTCATTTTGTGTGTGTCATCTAATTCACACTGTTATTTTTGAGCTGCCTATTTTGGTTGCATTATGTATAACAGTAGTGATCCATATATTGCAATGTCCCAGTCAGCCATATATTCCGCTCACTGTGTCCTACCCCCCACCCTTATTCCCATTCATCAGTGTCTATTGGAAATCTTGATGCATTATTGCAGTTGTAAATTGTCAGTATAATTGAGAAAGTTGGTCATGAAGAATCTTCTCCTGGGTTTAGGCTAATTCTCTATTCTCGTTCTGATAACTCATTGCCACTGCTGATTATTAGCTCCCTGATTTTATTTGAAATGTAAGTTAATAACTGTAGTTACACATTTAGAAAATGTTGGTACTTATGTTAATGTGAAGGCATTCAGATAGTATCTGACATCTTGCATGGCTGTTGCTAGTTTGCCATTGTATAATTTAAATAGTACTTGGAACAAAGTCCTCCAACCTTACTAAATCACTGACCCATAATCCTGTTTACTATTTTGAAAATGTGGTTAGGGAAATCATGGCTCATAGAGCAATAGGCCACAGAAATAGAAACAGGCTCTTTATCTCAATTTGTCTATGGTAATCAAGTTTCCTTAGTGAGCTATTCCCACTTGCTTGCATTTGGCCCATATCCTTCTGAACCTAATCCCCTCAATCAAGATTCAAAGTACATTTATTGTCAAAGTATGTATGTAGTATATATCCCTGAGATTTGTCTTCCCCACAGACAGCCATGAAACAAAGAAAAAACATGGAACCTGTTTAAAAAAAACAGCAAACCCCCCCCCACCATGCACACGAACATAAAAATAACAATACGTGCAAATGGCAACAAAAAAATGAGCGATAAACACAAAATATAAAACAGAAAATCAAAAGAGTCTAGGCATATTCAATTAAGCTTGTTAACTGCAGGCCTCCCAATTCAAAATCGCCAAAGTAGCAACAAAAAATGAGCAACCAGAAACACATCATAACGTGACTAACAGAGTGCAATCCACAAACCACGTCAATTTATCCTTGCCCAGGACCTTTAATCCAGCACCATCCTCCAACAGCATCAAGGGAGAGCAATCAGATTCCAAATTAACTGACAGCATGGAATTAACAGAGTTTTTTCTGATTAATCACACCAGAGGTTGAAGAAGTACATTAAATAAAGCTGCTAGAATGTGTACCTTTGATGACTTTGTAAAGACAGAGTTGTTAATGTGAGGTACATGCCATGAATGTTGGGGGTTATGGATTAGTGGGACAATGAAGAAGTATGATGAAGATGACTGAGAATTACAGGAAAAAGGACATTTTGAGGACTTGCAAGTCCACAGATGAGAAAGACTTCTCACCTACCAGCCTGAGCAAGAGAAGTAGGATAGAAAGTTCGACATTGCCTGGTGGTACCTCACACCAGATGCACTTAATCTGTGATCAGATGCACTTAATCTGATGAGAGGGAGAGGGATTTTTGGACTGTATTTTTGCAGTCCAAACCAGTGAGGTATGAAGCCTATGAGTGAGTTGTCATTGTTCTCAGCACTGATGGATATATTTAATTCACTCCAATTAATACATTAATATTTGCATCCTCAGTCTATCAAACAGCTGTCAATTCGTGGGATGTGTTGTAAAGGCTCGTGCTGTTAACTACTTCAAAAGAATAAATAAAGAATAAACAAATATCACTGCATTCCAAGCTACTATTTTCATAACTGTTATCTTTTCCGTTTGGATGCCTGATCATGCCCTCTCAGTTGCTTTGCGGTACCCTTATTTTATATGTTAAATTAATAATATTGCTGAGACTTACTTTACCCTGGGAATATGGTCTCGGGATCTCAGATTAGCTCTGAGAAGCAAGGATGTGAGTATTTGGAATATCAGAAGTATGTGGGTGTGTTGAAACTGCTAGATGTTTTTGGCATAAATAGTAATTTCCTTCTGTTCTTTGGGTGGGTGGCTACCAGCTCATTACTATTGCAAGTTGCTGGCTGTCTAACCCAGACCTTCTTTTGTGATGATTTTCATAAGCAATTTTTAAAAAATCAAGTAACTGAAAATTACAAATATACTGTAGTCAAAATATACACAGACTGTGGAGATCAATCAGAAATATTAACTCTTATTTATGAGATAACATAAAAAAGAGGAAATGTTGGAAATACTCGACAGGTTAGGCAACATCTATGGAGGGTGCAACATGGAGTTAACATTTCAGGTCAGTTTCCTGGAACAGGTTTAGGAAAAGTTAGAAATTGAGCATGTTTTAATTTGTCAAGTGAAAGGGATAGAGGGTGGAGATCAAGAGAGACAGTGTCACAAGTGCCTTTGATAGTGATGGTGATGGGTGAGGAAAGGCTTGTTAATTCAGTAGCGTAGCTGTTAGCATAACAGTATTACAACGCCAGCAACCAAGGTTCAATTTGCGCCACTTTCTGTAGGTTCTCCCTGTGACCATATAGGTTTCCTCCAAGTGTTCTGGTTTCCAAAGATATGTGGTTAGTAGGTCAATTAGAAGCTGAATAAATAAATAAATTATAGCTGATCTGTCCAGAGAAGATGGGGGAAGACGATGACTGAACCAGAGCTGAGAAAGAAAATGAAACAACTGTAAAACTGTGAGATGCAAAATACGCAAAAGATTGAAAACCTGAACAAAAGACCAATGATTGAGACACCCAGCAGGTCAGCTGGATCCTAGATTTCCTATCAGATCACCAACAGGTGGTAAGGATGGGCTCCCTCACCTCTACCTCTCTGCCCCTCAACACAGGTGCCCCCCAGGGTTGTGTCGAGTCCTCTGCTCCCTATATATCCACGACTGTACTGCCACACACAACTCCAATCTGTAGATGATGAGACAGCCTACAGAGGAGAGATTAACACCCTGACCCAGTGGTCCCAAGATAACAACCTCTCCCTCAATGTCCAAAAATCAAAAGAGCTGATCATGGATCACAGGAGGAATGCAGACAGGCTCGGCCTGATCAACATCAATGGGTCTGCAGTTGAGAGGGTGAGTAGTTTCAAGTTCCTCAGTATACACATCACAGAAGATCTCAGCTGGACTGTACACACTGGCTGTGTGGCAAAAAAAGAGCACAACAGCATTTCTTCCACCTCAGGCAACTGAAGTTCAGCATGAGTCCCCAAATCCTCAAGACCTCCTACAGGGACACCATTGAGAGAATACTGACTGCTGTATCACCCCCTGGTATGGGAACTGCACCAACCTTGATAACTGGGCAATGCAGTGCATCTGTGGATGTGAACTTCTCTCCACTGAGGATATTTACAGCAACAGGTGCATAAAGAAGGCCTGGAAGGTCATCGGGGACACCAGTCACCCCAACCATAAACTGTTTCAGCTGCTTCAGTCTGGCAAACGGTACCGCAGCATTAAAGCCGGGACCAACAGGCTGCGGGACAGCTTCTTTCTACAAGCCACTAGACTAATAAATTCACATGTCTGTACATTGCGACGGAGTCATAACGCAAAGATTTTGTGTGATGGATGTAAGATTTAAATAAATTCAATTCAGCTGATCTACCCATACAGAAAAATATCAGATACCAGTGCCCAGGTGTAAAGTGAAAGATACGATTTGCATAGTGGACATAACTTTTTGAGTTTGTGGGATTATCATTTCCCCTTCCTCATCTGTAGATGTTGATTAGAAACCGAACTTTGAATGTATTGATGGAGACTTGCTCCCCATTGTATTTTTTTGGTTATTAACAAAAATTCTAATTTCAAAAGATATTCAATAATCAAACAGAATACATACAGATTTGTTTCCATAAAATGTGCATCAGCAGCAAAACACTTGTTAAATTCTAGTTTTATTCAGGTAATGACTTGTTTAATGTTCTTCAATTCTTGAATCTGATTGCATGTTAACAATAGCAGAAAATGTCCTTGTATGATTTTATGTAAGGATAGAAACTAAAAGCCACTGGAAATGAAATAGACAATAGACAGTAGGTGCAGGAGTAGGCCATTCAGCCCTTCTAGCCATTCACTGTGATCATGGCTGATCATACACAATCAGTACCCTGTTCCTGCCCTCAAATCAGTTGGAAAGTTTGGGTAAAGCTCAATAGGTTAGGTTACCACTGAAGAGAGAGAAACAGAGTTGATTTTTCAGGTCAGTGACCTTTTCTCTCAGCAGTCCTGATGAAATGTCATGAATCTGAAATATAATCTCTGTTCCTCTCTCTGCAGGGGCTGGCTGACCTGCTGAGCATTTCCAGCACTTTCTGTTATTGCATGGCCTCATCATTAATTATATGTTGGGCTTGGAGATTTTGACATAACTAGACAATATACAATGTCTGAGAAATCAGCCTTAAAGCTAAAAATACAAACCATTTTGTCTTATTTAAAGAAGGTGAGTGCGGCCCAACAAACCAATATAATTTTCAGTTGACTTTAAGAATGTAAAACGGTGCTCATTGTGTGGCCGATTAGATAAGGAGCTTAAGAGGGTAACTAATAAAAATGCATCGGTTGGGAATTGGTTTGATTTATGCAAATAACTGGTTTTCACAGAAAATCTAACAGAATCAAGTAGTTCTATTTATACATGGAAATAAATATATCTGATACCTGCGGCTGGCTGTTAAGAGAAAGTGAACTTTAATTTTTTTCCACCGTGGACTCCACTTTTTGAGTATTGTGGGATTAACGTTCCCCTTCATCTTCAGCCAGAGGGTGGTGAATCTGTGGAATTCATTGTCACAGATGGCTGTGGAGGCCAAGCCATTGGATATATCTAATGTGGAGGTTGATAGTTTCTCAATTAGTCAAGACATCAAAGGTTATGGGGAGAAGGTAGGAGAATGGAGTTGAGAGGGATAATAAATCAGACATGATAGAATGGTAGAGCAGATGTAAAGGGCTGAATGGCCTAATTCTGCCCGTGTCTTATGGTCTTAGAGTGTTTAGAGGTTGATTGCAGACAAGAATCTGAATGTGTTGAGGAAGATTCATCCTATATATATATACATACATTTAAGCTGTACAGGCATGGGATGGCAGCATAAGGCTGCGAAAACATGGATTAATTATTCCAAAGGAATTTTTATCAGTGTAAGGTAATTTACTGATCAATCACCTAATTCACACATAAAAAATCTGAAATAAAATATATGAGATTTTAGCAAGCGACTTGCTATTTTTAATGTGGATACTTAACATCATGGACAAATTCTTGGATTAGTCTTCCAAGACCTGTACTATTGATATGTAAATGTGAGTTTGGAATCTGAGCAGGCAAGTTCAAACAATTTCATGATGGTGGTCTAATAAATCTTGTATCAGTATGGTGAATATAAACTGATTTCTATGAGAACTCACTTGCTCACTTGTTCTCGAGTGTCCTTAAAGGAAGAAAGTTTGCCATCTTACCTGACTCGATTGGGGAAGTCGAAGGCCCTGCTGGAGGCTGAAGAAGACAGCCTCTTCTGGAGTTAGAGAACTGTTATTATGTGTGGATGGATGTTGTGGTGATTGGGTGGGCAGGTGAAAAGGGCTTATTTTGCCTTTATTGCTTTGTTGCATGGTGTCTTCTGCTTTGTGTTCTGTTTTGTTCTGCCCAGCTGCTATGTTGGTTCCAGAATGTGAGGTGACACTTGCACAAAATATTCCCTATACATCCATAGTTGTGGTAGCTGTTAGCACAAACATCACATTTCACTGCATGCTTCCATGTACAAGTGACAAAAAATCTGAATCTGACTCCCAGGCTACCTAGGCACCCTGTCAGTTCAGATGATCCTCAAGGATAGATACTGAATTCTGGTTCTGCCAGTGGTGCTGTTCTTAAAGAATTAGGGAATTGACAGCAATTGAAAAATTGTTACAGAAGGAAGTGCTTTTAATCTGAAGTTGGATTGTGACTCTGTCGAAGAAATTCAGAGGTGTGTTGAATGGTGTCGTAGAATCTTCTACAGTTACATGACTAACAGGTTAGCACAAGGACTTCCTCAGTACTGCACTGACTCTCAGACTAGATTTTCTGCTCAAGTTTCTGGAATGGACCTGTGAGCCCTTACCCTCTCCCTCTCCCTCACTATGACAGTGCATAGTATTTGTGAAGGAATGGTGTAACCCATTTCACTGATGGATTAGAGCAGGGATTCCCAACCTTTTTTATGCCATGGTTCCCTAACATTAAATAAGGGTCCCGTGTACCCCAGGTTGGGAACCCTTGGATTAGAGAACAGTCTTACGAGGGCAGATTGAACATGCAGGGCTTTTCTCTCTGGAATGAAGGAGGATGAGAAGTGACTTGATAGATATGTACAAGATGATAAAATGCTTAGATCGAGTGGATAGCTAGAGACTTTTTCCCAGGATGGAAATGGCTAATATGAGGGACTAAGGTGATTAGAGGAACGTATAGGGGAGATATCAGAGGTAAGTTTTTTATACAGAGAGTGGTGAGTGTATGAAATGCCCTGTCATGGTGGTGCTAGAGGCAGATAGATTAGGGGCTTTTAAGAAAATCTTAGATGGGCACATGGATGAGAGGAAAATGGAGGGCTATGTAAGAGGGGAGGAATAGATTGCTGTAGGAGTACGTTAAAAGATCAGCACAACAATATGGGCTGAAGGGCCTATGTTCTATGAATGGCAGTGGGGAAAGGGACGGAGAAGGTGGGCTTTCTCCTGACCTCCATCTTTCAGTGGAAGACCAGGAAAACTCCTTCTGCCTCCCCAGGCCAAAATATCTGATTGAAACAAACATTCTCCACAGTTACTTTGAGTGTTCAGTACAGAAGTGGGCCCTTACTGACACTCATGTTTCATTCAAGCCTCCTTATATTCCCCTTCCTCAGATCTTATCAGGATGGCCCTTCAATTCCTTTCTCTCTGTGTGATTATCCAGCATCACCTAATTACATCTGTAATATTTGTCTTAATGACACCATAGAACATTACAGCACAGTACAAGCCCTTCATTTAGTAGCAAGTTTCATACTTCACCTACCCTCCACTCCTCATTCCTTGTAGCTTGTTCACCTTCATTGCCTTCTTTTTCCTGTTTTGCCTTTGATTGGTTTTGGGGACATATCCTTTTCCTCAGAGGGTGTCATTCTCACATGGATTCCGACAAAAATTTCATCATCTACATTTCAAACCCACATATGGTCACAGAGTATTCAGCAATCCTCCATCTCTTCAGTTAATCTGGTGTTTTAAAGCCTTTCTGCTTCCATTTACTTACATGTCAGAAAATGTAACTTGAACATATCTTCTGTTGCAGATCTTTCCTGCTCTGTGGAAACCTTCTAGTAACAGCTCACCAGGCACAAAATACTCACCAAAGATCTTTGCCTCCAAGTCTGTTTCTGGATCCAATTTGCTACTGTCCCTTGGATCCCATGGCTTTGATTAATTGTTAAATTGAAAATCTATTAATATAAAAATGAAATACCAGAATCACTGTAAGTTTACAGCTTAGAGGGAGGCTTGTTGAGTTTACACTAATTCTACGCAGGACCAACCCACTATTCCTGATGCTCTGACCTCTGTACTCTTGCTGTACACCTGCAGGGTCTATTCTTTCCAATACTTATCCAGATCCGTTTTGTAATTAAATCTGCAAATATTATTATCTGCCTAGCAATATATTCCAAAGCAGCACACATAAAATGCTGGAGGAACTCAGAAGGTCAGGCAGCATCTATGGAAAAGAGTAAATAGTCGATGTTTCAGGCCAAGACCCTTTGGAGCCTGAAATGTCGACTGTTTACTCTTTTCCATAGATGCTGCTTGACCTGCTGACTTCCTGCAGCACTTTGTATGTGTTGCTTGGATTTGCAGCATCTGCAGATTTTCTCATGTTTGTAATGTATTCTAAATCCTAACCACTCATAGTGTTTCAGTTAAATGAAGATGAAAGCTAGCTGGATCAGCACTTTTCTGGGATTAGTAGAGAATTAAAATAATCCCTGTCTCTCTGACTCCTGCAAAAAAGAATGAAGCTGATTTTTCTTCCATTAAAGATAAACAAATTCATCTGACCTACATGGACATTTTTAACTTGATTCCTAATAGCACTACACTATATACCTTCTTGACTACTTCACCAAGGTCCTGTTGTTGATGAGTCTGACATTTGCTCATTGACCTACTGACTGTGCCATTTGAATTTTCTTACCTCCAAATGTTCATTGTCTTCTGTTTGGGTCTCCTTTTTACTCTCCTCTCTTTCATCCTCTGAACTAACTCTGCAAATGAAATAGTTTTTGGTGGAGCTACTGAGATGGTGAGTTTATCATACACAGTAGAGCCAATTTCCATAAATTAATGTGGAAAAAAACTTCATTCATCACAACTCTGAACTGATCCCACAACCTACACTCATATTCAAGGACTCGACAATTCGTTCTCAGTATTATTTATTTTCTCTTTGCACAATTTATCTTCTTTTGCACATTGGTTGCTTGTCAGTCTTTGTCATTTATAGTTTTTCATAAATTCTATTGAGTTTCTTTATTTTCTGTAAATGCCTGCAAGAAAATTAATCTCAAGGCAGCATATGGTGACATTATATGTACCTTGATAATAAATTTACTTCGGCTTTAATATTTCCTTAAGCCATTCCCTCACTGCATCATTTTCAGCTCTCTCTGCCAGCTTGAGAATATTATTGGTCTTGTTACATCCTCTTCACAAGTCAAATGATTCACATGTTTTACGATTCATTCCCAGACTGCCTATGAAGTACATATGCAGTAATCAAGCCTCTAGTGCATTTGCACTGTTATTCTGACCTTGTACCATTGTCTGCATTCTCACACTGGCTGTTCTGCTTTAATTTTTATTTGGTTGGTGCAACTTAAAGCTTGATTTTGGCTGCCTTGTGGGCAAATGCCGTTGCTTGTAGATTTCCCTATCTCTTTTTGTTTAACATCACTAAGCTGCAGTTTTGACTGCCAGTAACTTGCATTAGGCAGTTCTTCTGAGACAGAAATATAAGCGCAACATGAAATCAGAATGCAGTTGAGGAAAAGGATGATTTTGATGGCGATACCTCAAGCTAACTGAGTTAATTAAGTTAATGCCAGCAGAGTGGGCTTAACAGAAAGCCATGTTTAAATAGGAGAAATCAACATCACCTGAGTGAGGTTTCAATTCTGAAGCCTGTTTCTTCTTTTTACTTTTCCCCTTGGAGTCATTCAGTTTCCAGAGTTCACAAGGTAAGAATGTTTTCAGTTTGTTTTAAACATTTTGTCCTTACCAGTTTCTGACAAGGATGTTTGTTGTTCAGAGACAGCAAGGAACTTTCTATATTTGCTGCTTGCACTTGCATATCTTGTAATGATATAGTAGGAGGCCTTTTAGCCCCTTTGAATCTGTGCTGGCTCTCTGCCTCATTCACTCATGGCACTTTCCTTGTAACCCATTCTCTCTCACACTCCCATTAATCCCCACACCCCTCCCCCACCACCAATTCTCTTGCTATCCACTTATAGTGTGGGCAGTTTATAGTAGCCAACAAACCCTTACAAACACAGCTTTGGAATGTGGAAGGAAACTAGGAACCCCGGGGGAAACACATGTGGTCGCAGAAAGAAGGTACAAATTTCAAAGAGACAGCAGACCTGTGCCACTAGAGTTATAGGGCAGTAGCACTGTTGTATAAATACCATCGTGTATAGACACACCAGTGTCAGCAACAGAAGGAGATACATCCTACATAGTCAGGAAAGCTCACCAATGCCTTGACTTCTGAGGAGGCTGAAGAGAGATGGTCTTTGCACATCCATACTCATGTCATTCCACAAATGTACAGAACAGAACATCCGGACAAGCTACGTCACAGCTTGATATGGAAACTGCATTAAGGCAACAGGAAGGCTCTACAACAGGCCCTACTCAAAACTGCCCTACACATCACCAGCACTAACCTACCCACAATAATTTCATTCTCCTTTACACTTGTGTACAAAAAATGACTGTAAATACCTCAGCACTGTCCTCAGCCTCCACAATAACATATTCTTCTGGGTCTTTAAATCAACGCCACTCTTCTTTTGCTGACTAGTTTACTGTTTCTATTTTGAGAAAACTCACGAGGTTTTTTTTAATGTAAGCTTCTAATCTATTCTAATTTTTCTTTTATTCCTGGTTTAAGGAGAATTCCTCATTAATCTCTATTTTAAGGAGAACCAACCCCACTTCTTTCATTTCTCCAATCAACTGAAGCCTCACATCCCTCTCATTAATCTCCATCATCCTCTCTAAAAGCTTAAAATCCGTTGGCTACATATGGCATGGGACAGCAACTGTGGAATAACAATTGCTTTATGAAGGTTTAACCAGATTTTCATGCTTTGGTACTCTCCAACCTCAGTGCATAAATCCAATGATCTGTTAAACTGATCTCTAAAATAGGCTTCTTAACCTCCCTGCCACCTCCTGGACTTTCCATTCCATTTCTTAACACTATGCTGTCATAGAGGCCTGCTGCTTCTGTGAGACAAGTAGTTGACAGCCAGTTTAATGCTGATTTGTGGTCTGGCTAATTGCCTGTTGAAATCTGGTTTGAAATTTCTCAAACTAGTTTCAATATAGAATCCTTACAATTGGCAGTGAGGGAGAACATTTTAATTGCATTAGTGTGGAATTTGATTCTAATCCAACCAATCTACTTAGTTCCTTCTGGTAATATTTTATTTTTGTGTAAACTGTGAAGATGAAATAGCATGTATTATGTACAATAGAAAGTAACTTGGATATTTTGTCCAGTTCCAGACAGTTTGCTTCAAAATTAAACACGAGGAAATCTGCAGACGCTGGAAATTCAAGCAACACACACAAAATGCTGGTGGAATGCAGCAAGCCAGGCAGTATCTATAAGGAGAAGCACTGTCAACATTTCGGGCTGAGACCCTTCGTCAGGACTAACTGAAAGGAAAGATAGTAAGAGATTTGAAAGTAGGAGGGGGAGGGAAAATGCGAAATGATAGAAGACCGGAGGGGGTGAAGCTGAGAGCCAGAAAGCCTCCTCTAGTGTCAAGATGAAGCCACACTCAGGTTGGATGAACAGCACCTTATATACCGGCTGGGTAGCCTCCAACCTGATGGCATGAACATTGACTTCTCTAACTTCTGTTAGTGCCCCTCCTCCCCTTCTTACCCCATCCCTGATATAATTAGTTTTTTTTTGTTTGTTTTTTTCCCCTCCCTTTTTTTTTCTCTCTCTGCCCATCATTCTGCCTGTTCTCCATCTCCCTCTGGTGCTCCCCTCCCCCTTTCTTTCTCTCAAGGCCTCCCGCCCCATGATCCTTCCCCTTCTCTAGCTCTGTATCCCTTTTGCCAATCCCCTGTCTGGCTCTCAGCTTCACCCCACCCCCTCCAGTCTTCTCCTATCATTTTGCATTTTCCCCTCCCCCTCCTACTTTCAAATCTCTTACTATCTTTCCTTTCAGTTAGTCCTGACGAAGGGTCTCGGCCCGATACGTCGACAGTGCTTCTCCCTATAGATGCTGCCTGGCCTGCTTGTTCCACCAGTATTTTGTGTGTGTTGCTTCAAAATTAAACTGCCTTCAGTACTCCAACGGGAAAGATTGTCATTATCTTTCATCTATAAGCGAGTCAAATAACAGAAGATCAGTGGGAGGTGTTTTTTTTTAAACAGTTTACTGTGATAAGAACCAATTTATACCCCTGAAGAGTAGGAGTCCTATTTGCCAAAAAGACATGTATGACTTCAGAGATAATTCATGACAAAGAAGGTATTCTGCTGTAGATGAAGCACAGAATATAAAAGAAAGTGAATGTCCTGAGTAATGAATGTGAAGGGTGATAAAACCAGTAGTGAGAGTTATAACTAGCGGCATGAAAAGAAGCTCAAAGCAAAAAAAAAAATGCAGATGGTGGACATCCATAATAAAACAGAAAATGATGGAAATATCCAGAAACTCACACAGCATCTGTGGAATGAGGGATAGAGTTAAACTTTGAGATTGGTGACCTTACATCATATTGGGCAGTCATTGAACACAGATTACAATGGGCAAATGGACTCATTCTGTGATGAGGCAATTTTGGATTTGAAAGGCATGTCTCTCTGTTGATTTTTAATGTAGCCCTTTCTAATCATCTGCAAATATTCAGGTATGGATTACACTAATTCCACAAAAAAATGTTAGACTAACCCATCTATAATTTCTTTCTCAAAAAGCAAACTGCTTGGCCAATTTCTCATCTCAAACAACAGAAGAATCAGGGGAATTTAGAAAGATCAAAGTGAAGGTGTTGAGTATTTGATATTTCAAAGATTCAAAGGTTCATTTTATTATCAAAGTATGCATGCAGCATACAACTCTGAGAGTCTTCTTATCCAGGTAGCCAAGAAACAAAGAAAACCATGGAAGCCAGTTCAAAGAGAAACAGCAACCCACCCCCACCCACACAAAAAAGGATGGCCACACGATCATCACCCCCCCCCCCCAAGTTCCCTCCCCTGAAATAAACAAGTTTGTGATCTATCCAGAGGGTGATGACTAAGGGAGTATTGTTTTCAGGCATCATTTTGACCAGAAGGTTTCAGTAATATTTGAATAATATTGTAAATATACTGTGTGATTAAGCAGTCTTTGTTGTTTAAGTAACTCATTATGGGTAATATGTAAAAGTTCATGAATATGATACGTCATCACACTACCATTTCGTAAGTGCATGTCTCAGTAAAGTAAAACCAAAACTAAGACGCGCATTCCCAGACCCGTGTTTCCTGTCAATTCAATTTATGTTTTGGAGTTACAAAACATAACAGTGCCAATTTTTAAATGAACCTGAGATAACTACCTACCTGTTGAAGCACAGTGAGATATTCAAGTTAAAAAAACAAAAAAAAAGGATGAATTCATGGGTTAATAAACCAATGACTCCCAGGTGATTATAATAAAAATAACAAAGATGCAAGCAGGAATGGCTGTCTACATCAGAATGATAGACACATTCAATTGCACAAGAGATAACTGGATGTTGTATACCGAGTGAATTGAGCAGTATTTTAAAGCAAAGGAAGAGTTGATAAGAAGCGAACGCCAGTTTTGTTGATTGCATTGGATGGTAGAGCGTACAATTTGCTTAGAAGATTGACTGCTCCAATCAAACCCGCTGTAATGAGCTGTGCCGATATTGTGAAAGTAATCAAGGAACATTTAGAACCAAGACCATTGTTGACTGTAGAACGTTTTAGACCATAAGATATAGGAGTAGAGTTAGGCTGCTCAGCCCATTGAATCTGCTCTGCCATTTCATTATGGCTGATCCAATTTTCCTCTCAGTCCCAATCTCCTGGCTTCTTCCCATATCCCTTCGTGCCCTGACCAACCAAGAATCTATCAACCTGTGCCTTAAATATACATAAAGACTTGGCCTCCACAGCTGTCTGTGGCAAAGAGTTCCAGATTCACCACTCTCTGGCTAAAGAAATTTCTCCTCGTCTCCATTCTAAAAGGCTGCCTCTCTATTTTGAAAATGGGTCCTCTGGTCTTAGACTCTCCAACCGTAGGAAATATCCTCTCCACATCCACTCTATCAAAGCCTTTCACTATTTGATGGTTGCAATGAGGTTACTCCTCTTCCTTCCGAATTCTAGTGAATACAGACCCAGACCCATCAAATGCTCCTCATATGACAAGCCATTCAATCCTGGAATCATTTTTGTGAAAATTATTTGAACCCTCTCCAGTTTCAGCACATCCTTTCTAAGGGGCCTAAAACTGCTCACAATACTCCAAGTGAGGCCTCACCAGTGCTTTATAAAGTCTCAACATTCCATCCTTGCTTTCCTTGCTAAATGAATGCTAACATTGTATTTGCCTTCCTCACCACAGAATCGACCTGCAACTTAACCCTTAGGGAATCCTGCACATGACCCTGAAGTCCCTTTGCACCTCAATTTTTTGTATTTTCTCTCCATTTAGGAAATAGTCAACCCTTTCACTTCATCTACAAAGGAGCATGACCATACATTTCCTAACACTGTATTCCATCTACTATTTCTTTGCCCTTTCTCTTAATCTAAGTCCTTTGTAACCTCTCTACTTCATCAAAACTACCTTCCCTTCCACCTATATTTATATCATCTGCACACTTTGCAACAAAGCCATGAATTCCATCATCTAAATCATTGACGTATAATGTAAAAAGAATTGATCCCAACACAGACCCCTGTGGAACACCACTAGTCACCAGCAGCCAGCCAGAAAAGGCTCCCTTTATTCCCACACTTTGCCTCCTGCTAATCATTATCCATGCTAGAATCTTTGCTGTAATACCCTAGGTTCATAGTTTGTTAAGCAGCCTCATGTGTGGCATCTTGTCAAAGGCCTTCTGAAAATCCAAGTACACAACATCAACCGATTCCCCTTTGTCTCCACAATCTCTTCAGCCACCTCTTTCAGGACCCTGGGGTGTACACCATCTGGTCCAGGTGACTTATCTACCTTCAGTCCTTTCAGTTTCCCAAGAACTTTCTCTCTAGTTATGGTAACTTCACCCACTTCATGACCCCTGACATCTGGAACTTCCACCATACTGCTAGTGTCTTCCACAGTGAAATACTTATTCAGTTCATCCACCATATCCTTGTCCCCCATTGCTACCTCTCCAGCATCGTTTTCCAGCATCCAATATCCACTCTCGCATCTCTTTTATACTTTATGTATCTGAAGAAATTTTTGCTATCCTCTTTAATATTATTAGCTAGCTTACTTTCATATTCCATCTTTACTTTCTTAATGGCTTTTTAGTGGCCTTCTGTTGGTTTTTAAAAGCTTCCCAATCCTCTAAATTCCCACTTATTTTTGCCCCCTTTTTGGCTTTTATGTTGGCTTTGACTTTTCTTTATAGCCATGGTTGTGTCATCTTTCTTTAGAATACTTTTTTCTCTTTGGAATATCTATATCCTGTGCCTTCCAAATTGCTTCCAGAAATTCCAACCACTGCTTCTTTGCCGTCATCCCTGCCAGTGATCTTTTACAATCAGTTCTGGCCAGCTCCTCTCTCATGCCTACATGACTCCATTTACTCCACTGTAATACTGATACATCTGACTTTAGCTTCTATTTCTCAAATTTTAGGGTGAATTTAATCATATTATGATGAACTCCCCTAAGGGTTCTTTTACCTTAAGCTCTCTAACAGTTCTGGTTTATTGCACAACATTCAGTCCAGAATAGCCAATCCTCTAGTGGACTCAACTATCAGCTCCTCTCTAGAAATTCCCCCTCCTGTAATCTAGTACCAACCTGATTTTTCCAATTTACCTGCCTATTCAAGTCCCCCATGACTATTGTAACATTGCCCTTTGGGCATGCATTTTCTAATACCTGTCTGTATACAACTCCCATCAGGGTATGTTTACCTTTGCAGTTCCTTAGCTCTATCCACAATGATTCAACACCTTCTGGCCCTAAAGATTTGTTTTCAGTTTTTACCAACAGAGCAACCCCACCCCCTCTGCCATCCTGTCTACCCTTTTGATATAATGTGTATCCTTAGACATTAAGCTCCCAGCTATAATATTTCAGCCATGATTCAGCGATGCCTACATCATACCTGCCAATCTGCAATTGTGTTACCTTATTCCATTTACTGTGTGCATTCAAATACACCACCTTTAGTCTTGTATTCACACTTACCTGCTTTTCATATGATACTTGTTGCATTGAAATATTGGCAGCTCAGGACAGTAGTCACACCATGCTTACCCTTATGATTCATAACTTTCTCTGAGGTCTTACCAACCTCTGCCTCTCCATTATCTGTTCTGGCACTCTGGTTCCCATCCTCTTGCAACTGTGGTTTAAACCCCATTAACAAAATTTCCCACTAGGATATTAACCCCCCTCCAGTTCGGGTGCAAACCATTCCTTCTGTACCGGTTCCACCTTCTGCAGAAGAGAGCCCAATGATCCAAAACTCTTATGCCCTCCCTCCTTAGCCATGTATTAAACTGTATAATCTTCCTAGTTCTAGCTTCACTAGCATGTGGCAGGTGTAGCAATCCAGAGATCACAACCCTGAAGGTACTGCCCTTTAACTTACCACCTTAACTCCCTGAACTCCCAATGCAGAACCTCATCACTCATCCTACCCATGTCTTTGGTACCTACATGGACCATGACTTCTGGCTGTTCACCCTCCCACTTAAGAATGCTGAGGACTCGATCCATTATATCTCAGATGCTTGCACCCAGGAGGCAACATGCCATCCAGGGAATCTTGTTCTCGCCATAGAACCTCCTGTCTGTTTTCCTAACTAACGAATCCCCTATCACAATAGTGTGCCTCTTCTCCCCACTTCCCTGCTGAGTCGCAGTGCCAGAGACCCAACTATTGTGATTAGGTCATCTCCCTGACAGTATCCAAAGTGTTGAGGGGGATGGTAACAGGGGTGCTCCTTAACCCCTTTCAGTCATCCAATTTCCTGCAACTTGCACCCTGGGTGTAACTACCAGTTACACCCAAGATATGTCCTATCTATCATCCCTTTAGCATCCCGAATGATCTGAGATCATTCAGTTCCAGCTGCATCTCCTTAACACAGATTGTTAGAAGCTGCAGCCGGGTGCACTTCTCGCAGTTGTAGTTGTCAGGGACACCGAAGGTCCCCCTGCCTTCCCACATCCCGCAAGAGGAGCTTTTCACTATTCTGCCTAAAATCTTTACTGTCCTAGCTGAGCAGATATAAAGAAGAGAAAGAAAAAAAATGAGTTTGTCTTTCACAAACAAGAGAAAATCTACAGATGCCGGAAATCCAAGCACCACACACAAAATGCTGGAGGAACTCAGCAGGCCAGGCAGTATCTATGGAAAAAAGTACAGTCGACGTTTCAGGCCGAGACCCTTCATCGGGACTGGGAAAGAAAGATAAGAAGTCAGATTAAGAAGTGGGGGGAGGGAAGGAAGAACAACAAGGCTCAGTTCTGGTCGCCTCACTACAGGAAGGATGTGGTAGCCATAGAAAGGGTGCTGAGGAGATTTACAAGGATGTTACCTGGATTGGGGACCATGCCTTATGAGAATAGGTTGAGTGAACTCAGCCTTTTCTCCTTGGAGCAATGGAGGATGAGAAGTGACCTGATAGAGGTGTACAAAATGATGAGAGGCATTGATCGTGTGGGTAGTCAGACTTTTTCCCAGGGCTGAAATGGTTGCCACAAGAGGACACAGGTTTAAGGTGCTGGTGAGTAGGTACAGAGGAGATGTCAAGGATAGGTGAAACTGGTGGGGGGGGGGGGGGAATGGTGAAGTAAAGAGCTGGAAAGTTGATTGGTAAAAGAGGTGCAAGGTTGGAGAAGGAGGAATCTGATTGGAGAGGATAGATAGAAGGCCATGGAAGAAAGAAAAGAGGGAGAAACACCAGAGGGAGGTGATAGGCAGGTAAAAAGATGAGGGAAATGGGAATGGTGAAGGGGGGAAGGGCTTTACTGGAAATTCGAGAAATCGATGTTCATGCCATTAGGTTGGAGACTACCTGTCTCTTGGGGTCATCTACTGCATCTGGTGTTCGTAATGTGGCCTTCTGTGTATCGGAGTGACCCAGTGCACCTTCACTTCCCATTCCAGCATGTCAGTCCATGGTCTGATGAGGCCACACTCAGGTTGGAGGAGGAACACTTTATATTTCATCTGGTTAGCCTCCAACCTGATGGCACTAACATCTTGAACTTCTGATAATGCCCCTCCCCCTTCTCTTTCATCATTCCTCATTCCCATTCCTTCTCTCACCTTATCTCCTTACCTGCCCATCACCTCCCTCCGGTGCTCCTCCCCCTTTTCTTTTTCCCATGGCCTTCTGTCTATTCCCCTTATCTCTTTCACCAATCAACTTCCCAGCTCTTTACTTCATCACTGCCTCCTCCTCCTGGTTTCAACTATCACCTTGGTTCTTCCTCCCATCCCCCACCTTCTTGCTGTGACTCCTCTTCTTTATTTCCAGTCCTGATGAAGAATGTTGACCTGAAGCATCGACTGTACTCTAGTTCATAGCCGCTGCCTGGCCTGCTGAGTCCCTCCAGCAGTTTGTGTATGTTGCTGAGCTTTTCTTTCCTTTGCTTTCTCTGACTGAACCTCTCTTCGCAGAAGCCTCAAAGAGCTAAAGCCTCCTCAAGATCACCACGCTGACTATGTCCTTTCAGATGACGGCTGTTGTGACAATGGCCACTGCGCTCACCTCTGCCTTCCTTTAATTTGCTCTTATCAATCAATCCCAAACGCCAGTTGGTCGCTGGTCAAAGCTCTTTTTCACTGCTGTGTCCCACTGCTGCCCTTTATCCTCAGGTAGTGGACCTGATTGAAGATCCCTCCTTTCCAAACTTCTGATGCCTGGATTGGCTGCTGGTCAAAACTCTTTTTAGGTTTCATAAGTGGAATCAAAAGCAATAGGAGTCCATTACAACTTATGTGGCTGAATTGAAGAGTTTGTCTGAGCGGTGTCTGAGCATTGTTGGGCTTAATGATGTACTGAGAGATTGTTTAGTTTGTGGAATCTTACAAGAAAGCATTCAAAAATCATCTCGTAACTGAAGCACAACTTACATTTAAAAGAGCTGTATCAATGGAAACAGCAGGCAGAAACACAATTGAGTTACAGTCAGGAATGTAAGTGAGCGTGAACAAAATTACAAAGTCTAAACAGATACCAGTCTGCTGGGACAAATTATGTTAACATTGTGGTAGGAGCTCACATACATCAACCAATGCCAGTTTAAAAGTGAAATCTGGAAAAAATGCAACAAATTAGAACATATACAAAGATCATGTCAGGCGGACAAAAGTCAAAAAGATAATAAGTTCAGTTGTATTTTCAAAAACAAAGCACTAATCTGCATGTGTTGATGAAAAACTTTGATAATGATGAGTGACACAGGACTGAGTAGTCTTGATATTTACAATGTGTAAGCTAACAATAGACCAGCATTATGACTTATACCAGAAGTGAATGGCAAATTAATTACAATGGAATTTGAGACTGACTGGGCTGTTTCAGTCATTGAGTTTGAATGGCATTTAAAAAATACTGAACTGAAGTCTGCAGATAGCCAGCTTAGAACTTATCTTAGTTCTTACTTGGGAACAACATTCGTAACAGTAAAATACAACAATCAACAAGGCACATTGATCTTGTATATGGTAAAAAGAGGAGGGCCAGCATTGTGGGTCATGAGTGGCTGAGACACGTCTGGATTGGAGATCCATCCATCATTTGCATGCAATATACCTGCAATAGAGTCAACTGAAAGGGAATTAAGAAAGGTATGGATGATGCCACAGCAGTGTTCAAGGATGGCATTGGAAAACATAAACGTATCAAGGGTAAAATAGTGTTAAATGAAAACCCACACCCAAATTTTACAAAGCTCGCCTGGTTCCTTAAGCCATCAGTGAGCTAGATTACATGGAGGTTGAAGGAATTCTCTCCAAGATTGAGTGGAGCCCATGGGCAATGCTGGTAGTCCCAGTAGTCAAGAAGAATGGGTCTGTCAGAATCTGGTGATTTTAAGGTCACTATCAACCCAACCCAGAAAGTAATACAATACCCTCTGCCCAGAACAGAGTACGTCTTTGCAAATTTTCTGGAGAAAAACACTAAAACAAAGTGGACTTTGCTGAGGCCGGCTTACAGATAGAGATAGAAGAAGAGTACATAGTGTTTTTCACCATAAACATTCACAAAGTACTTTATTGCTAAAATGGGCTTATTTTGGAGTAGCATCTGCACCTGCACACTGGCAGAAAGCATTGGACCAGGTGCTGCAAGGCTGCCCAGGCACTCAGTTACCTTGATGACAAGGAACATCTCCAAAATCTCAAGACAGTGTTAAATTGGTTAGAAAATTATGGACTCAGAGTGGAACTGGCACAACGCAACTATTATTGTCAGCATGTCAGTGTGAAATTGCTGCCTTTATGTTGTCCAGTCACTCACCATACTCCTTTCCTCTTTGACTATCTTTCATCACATGGGTTGCTTTCTTACCATGTAGTTGATCAGCTTACCAGCTTTCAGGTTTTTGAAGAGAAAGAGGATGGTTTTGAAGTGAGGAATGTTTGGAAGATGGGAACAATCAGGAGAAAGAGCAGATTGGACTCAGAAAAGCAATTCTGCACCTCGGATTTAATATGCAATAGGACAGACTGAGGGCAATCCTTACAGTGCTCTCAGCAGCCCCAGCACTACTTTACCAGTAGTGCCTATTGGCTCTGCTCTACTATGAACATTCCTGGTAGTTTTGATAGTATTTATTCCACCCAAAATATATGACAAACCAAGACCATCAGGCCCCCTCAAGCCTGCCTCACCATTCAGTATGATTATGGCTGATCTGTGTTGGCCTCAGCCATTCTTCTGTGCCTGTTCCAATATTCCTCGATTCCTCAATCCATCAAATACTTATCAACCTCCACCTTGCTTATAATAATGCAGCTTCTATCATCCACTGGGGCAGAGAATTTCAGGAGTCTACCCCTCTGAGAGAGGAAGTTTCTGTGTCCCTCCATTTTAAATCATTGGCCCTTATCTTGTAGTTATGTCCTTTTGTTTAAGACTCCCACCAGTAAAAACATCCCAACACCTACACTGTCAAGCCCCCTTAGGATCATGTATGTTTGAATAAGGTCAGCTTTCGTTCTTCTCGAATACAGGCCCAAACTGCACTGGACAACAAAGATTTTGCTTCCTGAATATGTTCGTGAGTATCTTATGGATTTTGGGCTGCTGATCATGAAAATCACCATGAAATTTCCCCATCACACACCATTGTTTTGAAATTGCTTATATTTGTTATTTCAATTCCTAATTCAAGTTGAAATGACTACGATTAAGGAAGGCATTTTTGTTGGTCCACAAATCTAAACAAATCATCATAGGTAATTCGAAGAGCTTTTAGTGGGACTGAAGAAAATCCCATGGAAGGCATTCAAGAATGTTGTTGAAATTTATCTTGGCAATTACAGAGCACCAAACTACATATAGCTGGTTGACAACATGATTCAAACATACAAAACCATGAAGTAAAACCTGTCACTAACGACTGATTCCCTGCAAGTCTTGACACTGTCAGTGACAAGCAGTGACAATTCATGGAAAACGGTAGCACAGCAACTGGAATCTATCAATGCTGGCTGATTATGTTGGATACTTAAGCGAGAAGCCTCAAACACTGAGTACAAATGGAAGTCATGAACAAAACATTTTTAGCTTAGTTGAACAATTGCAAAGCGTCAGCACCATTACGCAATTAAACACATTATATTCAATAAAAGTTAATTTCTTGTTTCTCCAAATTCCTCTGTGATACAAGTAGTCTGAAATTATATTTGTGCTCAGCTTCAAGCGGTCTATCATAAACAAAAAAAAAATCTGAGGGAACAACACTTTTGAAAAAATCCGTTGTCCTGATTTATTTAAATCCTCTCATCCCAGGATCTAGCCTGGCGAATCTCCATTGTATTGCCTTCAATGTTATTATATCTTCCTGTTTAGGTGTGCTTAACTTTGTAAGATCTCAGTAAGATCACGAGCTCCAGTATCCTCACTGATCAGTATTGACCCACAGAGTTCCTGTTTACCAATATTAATTGTTGCTTATCTGTAGAAATCCGTAGGGTCCCATATTTATAGATATTTAAATTTTCCCCATATCTTCTATGACGTGCAACACCTATTTGCAGTGTTTGTCTCAGATGGTGGCACTCCTTCCTTTGAATCAAAAGACTGCAGCTTTCAATTCTACTCCTGAGACTCAGCACAAGAATCAAATTTATTGTCCAAGTACAGTGAGGTAGGTACAGGTCCAGTAAAAAAAATTCTTGCAGTGGAATCTCATCCACAACACAGAGAACATAAGTTATACCGTACAGTAAAACAAATTGCAAAAGCAAGACCCTAGTGCAAAAAAAAATCAAAGACACTATTGAACACACCCATGGTAGTGCAAGGGAAGGTCTGTAAGTGTTCTGTTGCTGAGGTAGGGTTAAGGTTCAAGGACCTGATGGTTGCAGGAAAATAACTATTCCTGAACCTGGGGGTGTGGGACCTCAGATTTCTGTACCTCCTGCCTGATGGTCGTGAGAAGATGGGATGACCCAGGTGGTGGGGGTCCTTGAAGGTGGATGATAGTTTGTATTGGGAAGTGCTGCACTGTTATCAGAGTTGTCTGTGGAACAAGATGCTAAACCAATACTGTGCTCCACTTTTCATCATAGGTCTAATTACCAATTTCACAGAGCAGTGAGGATCTATCCCACTATCTTGGCTGATGTTTATCCAACTTTCATCATCCTGAAAAATGAATATTTGGTTATAATCTCTTCGCTGTTTATGCAAATCGTTATTGGTTTCCTTACCTTTAGAGTATAATAATGTAACCCACTGATTGTCAAGTGGTTTGGAAAATACTGCATAATTGCCAATTTTTCTTTCTAAATCATCCCTAATGTGTTCAGCATTCTAGTAGTTAATGAGGATGTAATAATTTGTACCCTACCCCAGTCTTCTGCGCATAACATAGACGTCAACAGAGAATCTGATGAGCAGCTCAGTTCCTTGGTTTATAGTCCCTCCTGGGTCCCTCTGCTAAATTATAACTTTATAGATAGTTTTTGCAGTCGTATCAGATGCTCTGGTTCTTTCTGCCATTGCCCATGAATAACTAACAGGAATGTTATTAAATTTAAGGCTATAATAAAGGAATATCAAATTTGGAATCACTGCAGTATGTCTGAAATTTGCTGTGAAATTTTCAGTTTCTCAGCATTATAGGTGGAGTTTAGTAACAGATGCTGATGAATAAATAGCAGCAGTTACCTCACCACAGTGAAACTGTTGATAATGACTGGTTAGCATCAGAAAGAGAAAAGCAGCATAACACTGTGGGTGGAAAACTTTCTATCACAATTCCAAGATCCTACTGAGTAGTCTACACTGATTTTTTTTCTTCCACATCCCACTCAGTGTAAAGTTCTAATGAAGTGGAAGTTTTTAGTGAAGTGCTGAGGGAGTTCTGCACCGTCCTGTGTGCTGTCTTTGGAATGAACCATGTCAGCTTTGACAAGTGAACATTAAAGATCTTGCTATAATATTGAAGAAATATTACTCATCACTAATCCAGACCTATAGAACACCCCTGTACTGGCATAGTGTCATATAGTATTGAAGAAATATTACCCAACACTAATATAGACCTATAGAACACCCCTGTACTGGCACAGATTGGTCTACCGAGACATTGGACACTAACGATCAAATAATTTCCAGTAAGACGACTTGGAAAAGCCTTTGATCCAAGAAGCAGCACATTCTTGGCTATGTCAAGTGTCATTGTCAGGGTCAGAAGACAGAATGGACAATGCATGGGAGCCATAGGAGGAGATGAGGACTACTCTCACTCTTCAGGCTGTCCAACTTGGCAAGTCTGTAATACAATCAGAGACACCCTCTTCTCCTCAACTTCAGGCAGCTTTCACCATAAGAGGGAAACAAAGCCATTCAAACTGTGATGCTCCTGAACCAAGGCCAACTGTGAGAGATTCAACCCACTGCATATGCCCTGCACCAACCTGACTGAGAGCCACTTCAATCTTCTCCTGTCAAAGGAGTACTCTACAATCATCAAGACACACCCAATGGCTTACCAGCTTCAGGGCTGAGAAAAACAAACTAGTACTTAGGGGGGGCTTAATCTTCAACCGTGGAACATTCTGGGAGATTGGGAATGCCAACATTTATTACCATCTTTAAGAGGTGAGAAAAGGCAACAAGAGAAAATGAGAGGGATACCTTGCTGTTCGTTGCTCCTCCATTACCTGTTGCTGAGGCGATATCCGTTGGCAAAAGTAGATATTTGTGTGTACAAAGGCTTCTGAGTCCTAAAATAATGAAATCTTACAGAGAATGCTGGTCAGATTTGTCTTCCCTATCATAAGTCATCGGAGCAGGATTAGGCCATTCAGCCCATCAAATCATGGCTCATTTATTATCCTTCTCAAATTAATTCTCCTGCTTTGCCCCTTAACCCTTACTAATCAATTTTATTTATTTATTTGTTTAGTGGAACAGGCCCTTCCAGCGCAATGAACTGCTCTGCCCAGCACCCCACCTCTTTAAACCTATCCTAATTACAATTCACAATGGCCAATTCATCTACTAACCAGTATGTCTTTGGACCGTGGGAGGAAACCGGAGCACCTGGCGGATATCAGTGCATTCATAGGAAGGACATACAAACTTCTTACAGAATACGCCAGAATTGAACTCTGAACTGTGGTGCCCCAAGCTGTAATACCTTGTGCTAACCACACCAGCTACAAGAATCCATCATCCTCCGCTTTTAGTACATCCAATGACTTGACCTCCACAGCTGTCTGTGGCAATGAATTCCACAGATTCACCACTTTATGGCTGAAAAATTCCTCCTCATCTAAAGGGACACCCTTCTATTCTGAGGCCATGCTCTCTGGTCCTACACTTACCCACTACAGGAAACATCTTATCTGCATCCACTCTATCTAGGCCTTTCAATTTTCAATAGGTTTCAACCAGAACCCCCCTTGATCTTCTATACTCCAGCAAGTACAGGCCCAAAGCCATCAAACACTCCTCATACATTAATCTTTTCTTTCCCAGGATTATTATCAAATGCATCTAGGTTCTGAAATGGCTTTATGATTGGGTTTACTGTTATCAATTGCTACAATGATTCAGCATCAAAGCCATTGATCATCAATATTATGGCAAAGCAAGGGAGAATCATTACTCCAGCTGACTTCTCCATCATTCTAGTCCTCACTTTCTTGCTGGAACTATCAGTGACTACAGCATAAATGAGGAAGTTTATCCATTCAATGACAGAAATTTCCAAGTAATTCACAGTTGACACCAATACACTGCTGACTGTGCTATCATTCCATAAACCCAGTTCAGTCCCTGCAGCATCTCTTCAAGGACACCCACCGATGCCCTCATTTAACAGCAAGAAGTCTAAAGTGCTACAACAGCATGTTGAAGGCCTTCCATGATTTATCACTAAGGGCCAGACTCTGGCAAAAGTCATATATCCTTAACTGAATAGTCAGGCTTATCAAGTAGTGAATCTAGGTGACAGGGTTTGGCACAAGATCTAGTGCTCCAGTACTCCAAAAGTAAGATCCAGTTGCACAGCTTCAATGTCATCCTGGATATGGAATGAGTAACTTACTAAGATCTAATGAGCCTGGAGAGGTACCACCAACAAGATGTTGTGAAGATCACGGCACCAAGATCTGTATTTTTGCCAAAAGCAATACGTATTTACGAATATACTCATTCATCAACTCAGCCGCGTTGGTCACTCTGTACCAATGCCTGATTCCCTTCTACTCAGCTTATTTTCATACTCCCTGCTCGGCCATGGTCAGAGATCTATGGAGGTAAGCTAACAGCTTACATCCCTCAAGAAACAGTGACCTTGCCACCTATAAAGAACACAGGAAATAACTGTTGCTTGTCAATGGGCATCTACTACTTATGAAAGAAATATCTGGTGCAGGATCAGAGCACCAAGGTATTTCAATCTGCATCAGGAAACAAGGAGATCAGCTTTGATTTGGACCTACAGATACAAATGCATGCAACTTCTCCAATATATACTGATACACACAAGTTGCTGGAGGAACTCTGCAGGCCAGGCAGCATCTAGGAAAAGTGTATAGTTGACATTTTGGGCCAAAACATTAACTGTACTCTTCTCCTAGATGCTGCCTGGTCAGCTGAGTTCCTCCAGCATTTTGTGTGAGTTGCTTGGATTTCCAGCATCTGCAGATTTTCTCTTGTTTTTGATTTATATTTTCCTTATGACCATTCTTTTAAACCAGTCCTGATTGACACAGCCCACAAAATCATTTCTAATTGTTATTGGTATACTGACCCATGTAATTCATCTCTACAGATAACAGATGCATGTAATACCCCTGAGCAGCTATACGCTGGCCCTAATCACCCCTAAACTAATATTAATCTATAATGTTTTAGTGGATGCCCCCTAGGTTGGTATTGATTGATACTGAACTATATAAGTCTACCTAAATAGGTACTAGCTTACACAATCCACCACAAATTGGTTGTGACACTGAGCCACATGATCCCCATGTTCAATCCAGTAAATCCCAGTTTAAATTGACTTGACCAATACTAAACTATATCAAGCCCGCTAAACTGTAGAGATTAGGATAGACCAAAAATGGCTCTGAATGACACTGACCTGTATAATCTCTCCTGAACTGTTATTATATTACTAGCCTTTGCAATCCACTTTAAATTAGTAAATTGGTTTATTATTACCAAGTGCAAAACCTGTCCTGCACTGAGCCACATGATGCTTCTGATAAGTGAATCGTGTAATTGTCCTTACTCCAATTCTGATTGAGAATTACTCAATTACCATCCCCAAAATTGATCCACACTGCCCCATAGTTTCCCCACACTGATTCTGATTTACACTGACTCTGAACATAAGGTTCGCTCTGCATCAATTCTAATTGGCGCTGACTTACACAATCATCCCTTCAGTGATCAACATTAACCTATGTAAATCCTTCGTACCAATCAGTATGGGCCCTTATAACTCCCACAATACTGATTCTGACTAGCATTGATGAACATAATTCTCTCTATGCTGATTCTGACACCCAATAAAATTCCCTCTATACTGTGATTGACATTGATTCATATAATTTCCTCAAAACAGATTGTGATCTTCTCTGATCCATAGAATTTCCTTTAAACTATTCATTTAAACTATTTAAACTATTCAACTATTAAGCAGTACAATCACCCCTATGCCGATTCTGATTGACACTGACCAATACAGTTCCCCTGTGTGGTATTTTTATCCATTTAATTCTCCTGATTGAATTTGACATGCTAATCCATAAAATCCCTCTATTCCGATCAATAGCATTTCCCTCACTCTGATTCTAACTAACACTGGCATGTCATTCCCAATGCAATCACTGACATACTAACCCATATAATGCCACCAAAACTGGATCAGATCATGTCCAACCCACAAAATCTCCCCAATCTCATACTGGCTGACACAAATACCTTTCTCCTATAGTAAATCAGATCGAAGCCAACTTATAGAATTCCCATAATCTTGCAATGACTGCAACAATTCCCTTCTAGCTGACTCTGAGCAACACTGATCCATTTATTGATGCTGGTCCATATAATTCATCCTGTGCTGATCAAATCTCACACATATATCTTCATATATGTCACGGATACATAATTCCCCCCACAGTAAGAGAGGAAAGATACATATAAATTCAATTTTAAAAGATGGACACAATCAAAGATGAACATCAAAAATGTGGAAGGTATTGGAGTTGCTCAAAAGTCAGATGCTTCCATTACTAAGTACCTCAGGAGGGACAGAGGAAGAAATGGGAAACTGAAAGAAAGGATGCCTCAATGCTGAAAACCGCTTCTTTTCCCCTCCCTTTTGTTCATGGAGCTGTTGAATGATTCTTGCTGACAAGTGTGGTCACCTTGAGAATTAGATCAAGACTGACAGAAACATTTGACAGCAACTTGATTAGTAAAATCAGTGGGAGAAAACTGCCTCCTCGTTGCTGTGAAGCAGCATCATCGAGTTATACAACAGAGAAGCAAACCCTTTGTCCCATTAAGTCCATACCCACCATCAGCCAGCCACTTACATTCATCCTTCACTAATCCCGTTTTAGTATCCCACATTTCCATCAACTCCCCTCAGATTCTGCCACTCACATACACACAAAGGCCAATTAATAGTGACCGATTAATCTTCCAACTTACTTGTGTTTGGGATGTTGGATGAAACTAGATTATCTGGAGGAAACCTGTGTGATCACAGGCAACAATCCCTCCAATTTTTATTTCCAACTGTGGGGATCTCTGAGCAGGATATTTTTACATAGCCTGAAAACTGTGCAGCACTTTAAATGTGTTTTTAAAAAAAATCTTTTTATTAATTTTAAGAAAAACATTAGTGAAATATGAATACAAAACGTTTGAGAGTACATAATTAATAGTTTAAATAGACAATCAGATATGTAATAATCAATATATAAGGCCTCCCAAACTCATAGTATTAATGTAAAAGAATCGAAAAAGAGAAAAAAAAACCCCAACAAAAACTAAACGAAAACTTTAAAAAAAACTAACCAACATGGGCAATTGCATAATGTTAAATACATACAGTAGTGCCGATAACTCCGAACCTCCATCCAAATAATTAAGGATAATAACAGTAAGGTTTAGGATCAGACCATTTAACTCATATGAAAATGTTGAATAAATGGTCTCCAAGTTTCCTCAAATTTAACTGAAGAATCAAAAACCACACTTCTAATTTTTTCTAAACTCAGACAAGAAATAGTTTGAGAAAACCACTGAAATACAGTTGGAGGGTTAATTTCTTTCCAATTCAGTAAAATAGATCTTCTAGCCATTAATGTAACAAATGCAATCATTCGTTGAGATGAAGCGGATAGACGATTATTATCTATCATTGGTAAACCAAAAATTGCAGTAAAAGGATGCGGTTGGAGATTGATATTTAAAACTCTTGAAATAATATTAAAAATATCTTTCCAATAATTTTGTAAACAAGGACAAGACCAAAACATATGAGTCAATGAAGCAACATCAGAATGACATCTGTCACAGGTTGAATTAACATAAGAATAAAATCGAGCAAGTTTATCTTTAGACATGTGAGCTCTATGTACAACCTTAAATTGTATTAGGGCATGTTTAGCACAAATACAGGACGAATTTACCAATGATAAAAAATTTTCCCATTCCTCAGTAGATACAGGACAATGCAATTCTTCTTGCCATTCCTTCTTAATTTTTTCTGATACATCTGACTGTACACTCATAATCATATTATAAATGATAGCTACTAAACCCTTTTGACAAGGATTGAGGGCTAAAATTCTTTCTGTAATGTCCAATGGACATTCTTTCGAAAAAGACTTTAATTCATTATACAGAAAATTTCTGACTTGCAAATATCTAAAAAAATGGGTTTTAGGTAAATTATATTTATTAGATAGCTGTTCAAAGGACATAATGTTATCATCCAAAAACAGATCACGAAAACATGTTATACCTTTTGTTTTCCATAGAAGAAAAGCTTGATCTATAGATGAAGACCGAAAGAAGTAGTTAGATATTATAGGACATGACAGCATAAACTTATTCAAGCCAAAAAATTTACGAAATTGAAACCAAATTCGTAATGTATACTTGACTATGGGATTAGTTATCTGTTTATTCATTTTGAATAACGAAAAAGGAAGTGAAGATCCTAAGATTGAGATCAGTGAAAAATCTTGCACAGATTTACATTCCAAATTTACCCATTGTGGGCAAGCAGCTGTAGTTGATTCTTGTGTCCAGAATATTAAATACCGTATATTAATTGCCCAATAGTAAAATCTTAAGTTTGGTAGAGCCAAGCCGCCCTCCTTCTTAGGCTTCTGTAAATATTTTTTGCCTAGTCTAGGATTTTTGTTCTGCCACAAATAAGAAGATATTAGAGTCAACCATATCAAAAAAAGATTTAGGAATAAAAATTGGTAATGCTTGAAATAAATATAAAAATTTAGGTAGTATCATCATCTTAATGGCAATAACTCTGCCTACCAAAGACAAAGATAATGGAGACCACCTATTAGCAAGTTGCTTAATTTGATCGATTAAAGGTAGAAAATTAATTTTAAATAAATCTTTATGTTTTTTAGTAATTTTAATACCTAACTAAGTAAAATAATCTGTAACAATTCTATATGGTACATGATTATAAATTGGAACATGCATATTTAATGGAAATTGTTCACTCTTATTAAAATTCAATTTATAACCAGAAAAGTTACTAAATTGAGCGAGCAAAGAAGAAATAGCAGGAATAGATCTTTCAGGGTCAGATATATATAATAACAAGTCATCCGCATATAATGATACCATATACGTCGTCTCCCCACGGGTAATACCGAAAATATTGGGTGATTCATGAATAGCTATAGCCAAGGGTTCTAAAGCAATGTCAAATAATAAAGGACTTAAAGGACAACCTTGCCTTGTACCACAAAATAGCTGAAAAAAAGGGGATCTTTGATTATTGGTAAAAACCGAAGCTAAGGGTTTATGGTATATTAATTTAATCCATGAAATAAAATTTGAACTAAAATTAAAATGTTGCATTGTATTAAATAAATATGGCCATTTGACTCTATCAAATGCTTTTTCGGCATCTAAAGAAATGACACATTCTGGTATTTTAGATGAAGAGGTATAAATAATATTAATTAATTTTCTAATATTAAAAGATGAATAGCGATTTTTAATAAATCCAGTCTGATCTTCAGAAATAATTCGAGGTAATATATTTTCTAATCTAATAGCCAAAATTTTACTAAAAATCTTAAAATCCGTATTCAACAAGGATATAGGCCGATAGGATGCGCATTCAGTAGGGTCTTTATCTTTTTTAAGAATTAAAGAAATAGAAGCTTCATAAAAAGATTGTGGTAGTTTACCTATACTTAATGCATCTTTAAAAATTTTACAAAGCCAAGGAGAAAGTATGGAAGAAAAAGATTTGAAAAATTCTGTAGAAGAACCATCTGGACCAGAAGCTTTACCTGAATTCATTGAAAAAATAGCCTATTCTATTTCAGACTCCGTAATAGGTGTATCCAAAAATACACTATCCTCAACAATTACTTTTGGAATATTCAATTTCCTTAAAAATTCATTTATTATAGAAGAGTCCTTAGTACATTCTGATTGATATAAGGAATTATAAAAATCTTGAAAGGCTTTATTTATCTCTTTGTGATTGATCGTCAAAGTACCATCTTGTTTACGAATCCTAGTAATCTGTCGCTTATCCGAAACAATTTTCAATTGGTTAGCTAGTAATTTACCAGACTTATCTCCATATATATAGAATTGGGCTTTTGATTTAATTAACTGACTTTCAATCGAGGAGGATAATAATAAGCTATGCTCCATTTGAAGTTCCACTCTTTCTTTATAAAGTTCTTTGCTAGGGGTCATTGAATAAATCTTGTCAATTGCTTTGATTTTATCAACTAGTGTTAATATTTTAGAATTAGTTCGTTTCCTAACTCCAGCAGAATATGAAATAATCTGTCCACGAATATATGCCTTAAAAGTATCCCACAAAGTTTCACTAGAGATCTCTGCTGTAAAATTTGTTGAGAAAAACAAATCAATTTGCTGTTTAATAAAGTTGACAATGTCAGGATCCTGCAATAAAACAGGATTAAACCTCCAACCTTTAGTATTAATGTATGAATCCGTCATCTTAATAGATAACTTCAAAGGTGCATGATCAGATATGGTAATAGAGTCATATTTACAATCCATAACATCTGTAAGTAAATGGTGATCAATGAAAAAGTAATCAATTCTTGAGTAATTATGGTAAACATGGGAAAAGTATGAAAATTCTTTGTCGTTAGGGTGTAAAAAACGCCAAATTTCACAAATAGCTGAATCAATCATAAAAGAGTTAATGAGAGAAGCCGATTTATTCGGAAGAGTTTGGGTGGGCTTGGATCTATCAATCAAAGGGTTTAAACAACAGTTAAAATCCCCACCCATTATCAATCTGTATTGATTCAAATTAGGAAAGGATGTAAATAAACATTTAAAAAATTCAGGGCAATCAGTATTTGGAGCATAAACGTTAACTAAAACAACTTTTTGATTAAAAAGTAGACCAGTAATAAGCAAAAATCTACCTTGCGGATCTGAAATTGTTTCATGATGTATAAAAGAAGTTGATGAATCTATAAAAATAGAAACACCTCTTACTTTGGCTTGAGAATTCGAGTGATATTGTTGGCCCTTCCAAAACCTAAACAACCGTTGACTATCCACCTTCCTTACATGAGTCTCTTGTACAAAAATAACATTAGCATTCATTCTATGGAATACTTTGAATGTTTTTTTCCATTTGATCGGATGATTTAAACCATTAGTATTCCAAGAAACAAAGTTAATAGTCCTATCCATATTGACAATATTTATTACAATTAACACATAAGTTTGAAAAAAAAGTGAACTCATGAACCCGGAAGAAGGAAGTAAGTTCAAGGAGAAACCGGAAGTCAGGGCACTGCGACCATTTTTGTAGTTTCATATAAGCCAATGAAATAAAACTAAGCAGAAAGCAAGCAAAAAGAAAAGAAAAAAGAAAAATCCCCCTCCCTCCACCCTCAAAACCCCAGGAAAAAAGCCAAAAAGAGGCAAGCAAGAAATCTAATACTAAAATTACCCCCGTGTCTCAAGACGGCAACTCAGACACAACAAAGTTAAAAAAAATACAAACAACCCACATTATAAGAGAGGGTTGGTATAACAAAAATTAAAATATAAAATTAGTATTATAAATGTATATAAACAAAAGGGTTAAAAAAGAATTAAAACGATAAAACCCATAAATGACTAATACTGGATTGGTATTTTAAATGAAAGTTTAAAACTTTCAAACACATCAAAACAGATATGACATTCCAAGCACTAAAGTCTGTCGGGAAGAAGAAACGACATTTTTTTTAAAAATCTTAATATTTAAATGTTAAGAGTATAAAAAAGCATATATCAGCTTAAAAAGAAAAGCAAAAAGGAGAAAAAAAACCCTAATAAGTTATTTTCAACGCTAATAGATTAATAATATGGAAAAATAATAAAGTCAAAATAAACCGAGCAAAAAGAGCTTTAACCGTATATAAGAAATACACGTAAGCCATACCCAAAAAAAAACCAAACATCATTCTGTAACAGATCCAAATCTATAGGCTAAATTACATTAGTCAGCCCGATAGAATGTCATTGTTCCAGAAAACTTTGAGCATCCGCTGGAGATTTAAACAGCCGAAAAGTTCCGTCCTCAAGAGTGACTCTCAAGTGTGCTGGAAATAACAGCGCTTGCTTGCAGCCTTTTTGGTGAAATTTTGACATAACTGATCTAAAAGCCATTCTAGCCCTTAAGACTTCAGGGCTATAATCTTCCAGAATGTGAAATTTAAACTCTTGATAGCAGATCATACCCTTTTTTCGAGCCGCCCGAATCAAACGTTCTTTGGTATGAGGGTAATGGATCCGAAGAATTACATGTCGTGGTTTCAAACTTGAATCAGACCGAAACCGGGAGACACGGTGTGCCCGATTGATATGGGAGAGAGTCCAGTACCTCTGGACCCAAGACATCCATTAGAAATTTAGAGAAGAAAACGGTAAGATCACCGCTCTCAAATTTTTCCGGAATCCCAATTAATCGAAGATTTTGTCTTCGAGAGCGATTTTCCAAATCAGTAATTTTAACTTTATAACGATCCATCTGTTGAGAAGTCGAAGTTTGCTCTTCTTGTATTTTTTCAATTATACGATCTTTCTTGCGAGCGGCTTCTTCAAGAACCAAAATACTTGCTTGTTGTTTTTGTGATTCCAGTGAAAGTGTCTGGAGCTTTTCTTCAACTAGTTTCAAACGCTCATCAAACCGAAAAAACTTTACTGTTATTTTTCTCTCCAGTTCTTCAAATTTGTCTTCTATAAGCTTCACAATTGTTTCTAAAGTTATCGGTTCTTTCGTCTGTTTCGATTCTTTTGCTCTAGACATTTCAGCAAGTTGAGAATAATTCAAATAGTTAAAAAGAAAAATTCTATATGTTTAGACCCCTTTAGAATAAGTATAAGAAGATCCTTTAAGGCGTGTTTGTAAGACGTAAAAAGGTTTGGAGCAAAGCCTAGAAGCGGTTTACTCCATGAGCGCCATCTTGAGACCTCTTAAATGTGTTTTTAATATGCATACTATGAATATTTAGAATGAAAATTGAAAAATCACTCACTTTTCAGTTTATTTATTAAATTAAGGATATTATACAACATATTGCAACAAAGAAAACCTCTTACATTTTGCAACTTTTTCTTGTCTGTCTTTATTCCAGTGGCAACAAAAAAAGTGTGCATAGTGTTCTATGTAATGCTATGCAAATGGTGCTTCTGAAAGCAAGATATTTCGGCGATTCAGAGGGAACTTTGGAGATTACTGAAACATTTGACTTCACAGTAAAGTTACTGGGACTTGCTTCTGAAGAGGAACCTCAGCTTGCACCACATTTGCCAAAGGAAGCAATCCATCACTGTCGGCAGATACACATGTGCTGATCCCAGGGTTGTTGGAAACGAGCCATCTTTTGCATTGTTGAAATTCTTATCTTTCATACATGAAGTATAAAAGCATTCTTGTTCACAAACCCTTTGGGAAGATTATAGATATGAGTTATCATAGAGGTGTCAGCAATTAAGTGCCAGTGGGTTAAGTCAAAAATAAAGAAACTCAGCCAACTTATACTGAAAAAAAATTAAGGCTTGCGTTTGTCTCAAAATGAACCACTACTGAAATGTAGTCGTTGTTGCAGTGAGGGGCAGTAACTCATTTACAAGCAGCAGGAAACAGCAAGGTGATAAAACCACAGAATCTGGTAATTGAGGAATTAATTTTGACCAAAACATTTCAGAGGACTTCTTAATTTTTATGGAGCAAAAAAAAAGTACTGTAAAATCTTCGGATGCCAAAGTGGGCCTCAGTTTGATATTCCAACTAAGAAGACAATCCCTCTGGCATTGCAGTGCTTCCTCGGTGCCTTGCTGGGGAGTTAGGATGATTTTTTTCTCAGCTGCTTGGAGATGTTTAGTATCTACTTCATGACTAAAACCCTACTCCTCACTCCAGTTCAAAGCACTTACACTACTTAACATGAGTATTCGTATGAGTTGGTGTTCTGTACATGACAACTGTAGAAAGTCTCCAGGTTAATATTTGAATGCTGCTCGACTTCATCCCTGAAGAAGATGGCAGAGTTTGTCATCAAAATATCGGTTATAATCAATACCTGTAGCCTGAGAAGGGTTTATTTGCTGCTTGTCTTGTTCACCAGAAGATCACCTGAACTTTCACTTCCAGTGGGTTCAATGTCCAACCCGCAGTAGGAATACAGTGAAACTAGAGTTTGGCAATCACAGTTATTTTGTCCTAAAATGGTTATGTTCCCATCAAAATTTGCAAAGATCTAGTGAAACACTCTCAACTGCAGTTAGAACATATAACATAGAACAACATAGAACTGGAACAGGCCCTTCAGCCCATGATATTGTGCCCAACCAATTAAATTAGTAATCAAATTGCCAACTAAACTAACCCCCTCTGTCTACACAATGTCTATATCCTTCCATTTTCCTCATATTCATGTGTCTATCTAAGCGCTTCTTAAAGGTCTCTAATTATCTGCTTCTACCACCACCCCAGGCAGCACATTCCAGGCATTCACCACTCCCTGTGTAAAAACTTGCCCCTCACATCTCCTTTGAAATTACCCCCTCTCACCTTAAATGCATGCCCTCTGATATTAGGCATTTCAATCCTGGGAAACCCTATGCCTCTCATAATCTTATAAACCTCTATCAGATCTCCCCTGAGCCTCAGCCACTATCATAATAGCATATGCCCTCTTGTCCAGGCAGCATCCTGGTAAACTGCTTCTGTATCCTCTCCTAAGCCTGGACATCCTTTCTACAATAAAACGACCAGAACTGTATGCGGTACTCCAAATGTGGCCAAACTAGAGTTTTATAAAGTTACAACACAACATCCTGACATTTGAACTCAGTGCCTCAACTAATAAAAGCAAGCATGCCATTAGCCTTCTTAACCACCGTATCAACCTGTGTAGCCATTTTCAGAGAGCTATGAACTTGGACCCAAGATCCCTTTTCTCTTCAACACTGTTAAGGGTCTTCCCCGTAATAATGTACTGTCTCTTTACATTTGACCTACCAAGATGCAACAACTCACACTTGGCCGGGTTAAACCTATCTGCTATTTTTCTATCCATATCTGCAACTGATCTATATCTACGCTATCGTCCTTTCTATCTATGTCCTTGGTGCCAACGTGCACCGCAACCTCTGACTGCTCACCTATAGCAGAGACAGATAAGGAATCCATTTTCTTGCAAATGACTCCATCGTAGCAACTGTACAAAACTGAATGAAATCATTCACAGCCTGTGAGCTTCTGACCAAGTGTTTTTGCTTCCATCTCCACCTGACTCCCTACATCTGAAAACCCTCCTATTCCTCCCTTTCCATCTTGCTATTATCTTCATCATCACATCAGGCTCTTCCATATATGGCCTCTTGCTCATTCCTAAATAAAAAGCTCTCCTACTGACAGTTTTTGTAATCTGCTGCCAGAGTTTTAAGCTTTGTAAGTTCTCCCTGAAACTCTTCACTTCTTTCCTTCATTAGGAACTGCGTAAAAGCTAAAAGTCTGTCCTAATCTCTCCTCATGTGGCACTACATCAATTCTTTTTTCAACTTTTCAACCTTGAAGTGCTTTATAATGTTCTTGTAACATTAGCATTAAGATACAAATGGTGTGTTATGTGGAAAATTACTCCAGGGATTGAAACAAAATGATTGACGTCCTGATTTATTACCAGCAAAGTGGCCAGGCGATGATTGAGTGAGCCGAGTAATTCAAGGAGACAAATGCTGGATGTGTTTGAATTCTGTGACTATTACCTATCTCAACAGAGGCATCGAGCTCTCTAGTAATTAATGGCTCTTAAATTAAACTTCAATAACACCTCTCAATTCTGTGAGCTACACCAGTTAGAGGCATTGAAACAGCAGGTATCCTTCACTTCAAATTTCCCTCCAAGCCACTTATCATCTCAACTGGGAAATGTATCGTGTCTTCACTGGTGTCAGGTGAAAACCCCGGAGGTCCCTATCTAACGACTTTTACCACACAGAATCCGAGAAGGTCGCACATCTCTGAAGGGCACTTAGAATTGGGCAACAAATGCTGGCATTGCCAGCCTTTCCCACATCCCATGAATGATATTATTTTCTGAATGGCAGTGTAATGTGTACAGTGCCTATAAAAAGTATTCACCTCCCCCTTTGGAAGTTTTCATGTATTATTATTTAATAGCATTGAATCACCATAGATTTAATTTAGGTTGTTTCAATGCTAATCAACTGAAAGAGACTCTTCCTTGTCAAAGTGAAATCAGATCTCTACAAAGTGATCTAAATTAAATACAAATACAAAACACAAAAAAAATTGATTGCATAAGCATTCACCCCCTTTAATACAACACACCAGATCATCATTGGTGCAGCCAATTGGTTTCACAAGTCACATAATTAGTTAAATAGAGATCACCTGTGTGCAGTCAGGGTGTTTCAATTGATTGGAGTCTGGAAGCTCCAACTGCTGGTGAGTCAGTATCCTGGCAAAAACTACACCATGGAGACAAAAGACAAGCAACTCTGCGATAAGGTTATTGGAATGTACAAGTCGGGAGATGGTTTCAAGAAAGTTTCCAAATCACTGAATATCCTTTGCAGTACAGTTAAGTCAATCATCAAGAAATGGAAATATTTCACAACTGTAAGTCTTAAAGTAGGCCATCCTCAAAAACTGTGTGACCATGTAAGAATGGGAGTAGTGAGGGAGGTCACCAAGAGACCTATGACAAATCTAGAAAAGTTACAAGTTTCAGTGGCTGAGATGGGAGAGATTGTGCATTCAACAACTGTTGCCCGGGTGCTTCACCAGTCACAGCTTTATGGGAGAGAGGCAAAGAGAAAGCCACTTGAAAAAAAAACTCACTTGAAATCTCAGCTAGAGTTTGCCAGGAGGCATGTGGGAGTCTCTGAAGTCAGCTGGAAGAAGGCTGTATGGTCTGATGAAACCAAAATTGAGCTTTTTGACCATCAGGCTAAATGCTATGTTTGGCATAAGCCAAACACCACACGTCATGAAAAACACACCTTCCCCACCTTGAAGCATGGTGATGGCTGCATCATGCTGTGGGGATGCTTTACTGCAGCAGGCCCTGGAAGGCTTGTGAAGGTAGAGGATAAAATGAATGTAACAAAATGTAGGGAAATCCTGGAGTCTGAAAGACAACTGCGACTTGGGAGAAGATTGTTTTCCAGCAAGAAAATAAGCCCAAGCATAAAACCAAAGCTACACAGGAATGGCTTAAGAACAACAAAGTTAATGTCCTGGAGTGGCCAAGTCAGATTCACAGAATGAATTACTGGTTACATCAACTTCTGTGTGGACTGCAATGTTCCGGCAAGAACTGTCCTTTGTTATTCAAATAACAAGCCATGGGTAACAAAGGACATTAAGGACATCCTGAACGCTAAAATAGAAATAGGGAGAAGCTGAGGACAATACAGAGGGACCTGAAAGCCAAGATCAGGGAGGCTAAAGACAGGTATAGGAGGAAGCTTGAGTGGAAACTCCAGCAGAACAACATGAGAGAGGTCTGGAGTGGGATGAGGACCATCACTGGGTTCTGGCAAACCAGCAACAGAGGAGCTGAAGGCAGTGTGGACAGGGCCAACGAACTTAACCAGTTCTTCAACAGATTTGACACTGTGGCCCCTGCCCATCCCCCACATGATTCATCTGGTATCAGCCCCCAACCAACACATACTCCACTCTCCCCTCCTCACAGCCCTCCACCCTGCTTTCATGACTACACCCCTCCCCCACCTGAAACCACCATGGTGGGCTTCACAGCTGAACAGCTGAGAAGACAGCTGAAACGTCTCCACCCAAGTAAGGCTGCAGGCCTGGATGGTGTCAGCCCCAGGGTGCTCAAAGCCTGTGCCCCCCAGCTATGTGGAGTACTTCACCATGTCTTCAACCTGAGCCTGAGTCTCCAGAGGGTTCTTGTGCTGTGGAAGACGTCCTGCCTCGTTCCGGTACCGAAGACGCTGCGCCCCAGTGGCTCCAATGACTACAGACCGGTGGCATTGACTTCCCACATCATGAAGACCTTGGAGAGACTTGTTCTAGAGCAGCTCTGGCCTACAGTTAGGTCACACTTAGACCCCCTCCAGTTCACCTACCAGCCCCGACTAGGAGTTGAGGATGCCATCATCTACCTGCTGAAACGTGTCTACGCCCACCTGGACAAGCTGGCGAGCACTATGAGGGTCATGTTTTTTGACTTCTCCAGTGCGTTCAACACCATCCGCCCTGCTCTGCTAGGTGAGAAGCAGACAGTGATGTAGGTGGATGCTTCCCTGGTGTCAATGGATTATTGATTACCTGGACTGGCAGACCACAGTACGTGCGCTTGCAACACTGTGTGTCAGACAGAGTAGTCAGCCGCACTGGGGCTCCACTGGGGACTGTCCTGTCTCCCTTACACTTCACCATCTACACCTCGGACTTCAACTACTGCACAGAGTCTTGCCATCTTCAGAAGTTTTCTGATGACTCTGCCATAGTTAGATGCATCAGCAAGGGAGATGAGGCGGAGTACAGGGCTACGGTGGGAAACTTTGTCACATGGTGTGAGCAGAATCATCTGCAGCTTAATGTGAAAAAGACTAAGGAGCTGGTGGTGGACCTGAGGAGGGCCGAGGCACTGGTGACCCCTGTTTCCATCCAAAGGGTCAGTGTGGACATGGTGGAGGATTACAAGTACCTGGGGATACGAATTGACAATAAACTGGACTGGTCAAAGAACACTGAGGCTGTCTTCAAGAAGGGTCAGAGCTGTCTCTATTTCCTGAGGAGACTGAGTCCTTTAACATCTGCCAGATGTTGCTGAGGATGTTCTACGAGTCTGTGGTGGCCAGTGCTATCATGTTTGTTGTTGTGTGCTGGGGCAGCAGGCTGAGGGTAGCATTTGTAAGGCCAGTGATGTTGTGGGGGTGGAACTGGACTCTCTGACGGTGGTGTCTGAAAAGAGGATGCTGTCCAAGTTGCATGCCATCTTGGACAATGACTCCCATCCACTCCATAATGTACTGGTTAGGCACAGGAGTACATTCAGCCAGAGACTCATTCCACCGAGATGTAACACTGAGCGTCATAGGAAGTCATTCCTACCTGTGGCCATCAAACTTTACAACTCCTCCCTCGGAGTGTCAGACACTCTGAGCCAATAGGCTTGTCCTGACTTCACCCCCCCCCCCCCACCCCTTCAAATTAGTATTTAGTAGATGCACATTTAGCAGCAATTACAGCCTTGAGTCTGTGTGGATAGGTCTCTATCAGCTTTGCACATCTGTATGCTGCAATTTTTCCCCGTTCTTCATTAGAAAACTGATCAGGCTGTCAGATTGCATGGAGATTGTGAGCGAGCAGCCCTTTTCAAGTCCAGCCACAAATTCTCAATTAGACTGAAGTCTGGACTCTGACTTGGCCACTCCAGGACATTAACTTTGTTGTTCTTAAGCCATTCCTGTGTAGCTTTGGTTTTATGCTTGGGCTTATTTTCTTGCTGGAAAACAATCTTCTCCCAAGTCGCAGTTGTCTTTCAGACTCCAGGATTTCCCTACATTTTATTACATTCATTATGGTCTATGGTTTCTCTGATTCAGTGTTGTAGAACAATAAAACATGAAAACTTCCAAGGGGGTGAATACTTTTTATAGGCACTGTACATATATGAGCATGTTGAAGTGAAAATTCAGCTTGGGCAGCTGTGCCTGATATACTGCAAGCTATATTTCTCACTCAATGGAGGAAATGGAGTTTACTTTGGTCGAAACATCAAAGATAACTTTAACACTGCTCTCAAAAAGAAAATATTAATTTCCACTGAAATGATTGTACTTCAAACTTATTTGATTGTTTCTAGGCAGCAGGAGTTTAATCTTCCTGAGTCTTTGGGGGCAGTGCAGTAGTGTAGAGATTAGCACAACACTAACCCATGTCAGGGTTCAATTCCCACCACTGTCTGTAAGGAGTTTGTACCTTCTCCCTGTGACCATATGGATTTCCTCTGGTTTATTCCCATATTTCAAAGATGTAGGGTTAGGATTATTGCTTTTTGATAAGTGTTGGTGCTGTAAGCTTGGTGGCACTTGGGGCTGTCTGGCACAATCTTTGCTGAATTGTTTTGATGCAAACAACACATTTCACTCTATGTTTCAATGTACATGTGACAAATAAAGCTAATTTTCACTTTAAAATGCTCAACTGGCAGAAAACGAGCTGTTATTCTGCTGTTAATGTGATACAGAGTTACAGGTTTAGGTAATATGGGAAGCAAGTGAGTACTGGAGTGTGGAAAAGGTGGTACTGCCTCACCAAGTGTACAGGAAAAGTAATCAGACAGGCTGCTCCTGGAATCATTCTTCATTTCAAATGACAAAATGTATTTGATTTTTTTTTTGCTTGTCAAGATAAATTGTTTCCTATTGCCAAATCATTTGACATTGGAGGTCAGTATCAGCCAAGCAATGGTTGTTAAACGTTGGAATCATCTGACAGAATTCAGTCTTTATAGCAAATCATGCCCTACCTCCAAGGTAAATGCTAGAAGCTGAGGGAAAGCCAAGTTGCCTATTTCCTGTTATATTCTATGTCCTGGTGCAGTGATGTGGACCAATCACTAATGAACCAACCACTCAGAAATCTAATTAGTGCAAACAATTCCCCAAATGTAGTTTATTTCCTGTACTTACAAAACCATCTGTGTTTTCTTTATTCATTTATTTTTGGGATGTGGACATTGTTGTTAACATTTATCATTCCTCACTAGCTGACCACCCAAAGGTGCTGGCAAGCCTCTTTTTGAACGGCTGCAGTGCTTCTGGTGAAGAATTTCCTGTAGGCTGTTGGGGAAAGAGTTTTAGGATTTGGGGTGCATGACAGTATAGGAACAGTGAGACATTTCCAAATCAGCATTGTACATGACCTAGACAACAACCAACAGGGGGATGGAGTCCTGGGTCTTCTGGGTGTTAGGGATGACCTCATCTGGTCACTTAATATCACCTCCCTGAACAAGAAGGCACAGCAGCACCTCCACGTCCTAAAAAGACTGAGGCAAGCAAGGCTCCCATCCCCATCTTAATTAATCCTGAAGTCCCTACAAAGGACTGTGAGACAGTTGAGAGGATTTTAGGGGTCTCCCTACCATCCATTGGGGACAGTAATCAGGAGCTCTGCATACACAGGCCTTTAGTATTATTAAGGACCCCACCCACCCATTCAACATCTTCTTTGACTTTCTACCATCAGGCAGGAGACTCTGATGCATAAAAACAAGAACAGTCAGGCTGAGAAACAGTTTCTTCCCCTGGCATTCTGAACTCTCGGCCACATCATATTCGAAGTGTAACTGGTTAATTTGTTCTGTATCTTATTTAATATTAATGCACTTCAGTTATTTGTGTGTGATTTATCTGTAGATTCTATCCTTACCTTAATAAGTTATCATGTCTTATGTGTATAATGTGTTTTATACCTCGGTTTGAAGAAACATCTTGTCTGTATATTATATATTTCATATTATATAGAGAGTTAGGGGGCAAAAGGTTAAGGGTAACATGAGGGGGAATTTCTTTACTCAGAGAGTGGTAGCTGTGTGGAACGAGCTTCCAGTAGAAGTGGTAGAGGCAGGTTCGGTATTGTCATTTAAAGTGAAATTGGATAGGTAAATGGGCAGGAAAGGAATGGAGGGTTACGGGCTGAGTTCGGGCCAGTGGGACTAGGTGAGTGTAAGCGTCAACAAGGACTAGAAGGTCCGAGATGGCCTGTTTCCGTGCTGTAATTGTTATATGGTTATACATGTATGTAGCCTGGGTAAATGCACACTCAGGCCAACAAATACTTTTCAGGTCTTTAATTCCTTTATCTGTTTTTAGATGTTTTCATTCAGAAAGAGGGTATCAAATTAAAAACAACAGCATTAATTTTTATTAAGTACAGTTCCTGCTGTTACAATCTCAGCTTAATTTTGGTCCACAAACTTGTATATCAACTAGTTACATAAGCAGAATGAAAATAAATAAAAAGTATACAGTAGTCTCACCAACTCTGCATCTTATGCACAACATCAAAAATCTGAATAAATACATCTCACCTTTACTAAGAGGTATACTCACTTTGCCACACGTGTTTAACTTCCAAACACGTAGACCCTGAAATGAATTCTTCTCACACAAGCTACGTGAACAGAGATGAACACATTCACAATACTCTGTTACATTCACATTCGATCGTAAAAGGGCTACCTTGTCCCAGATGGTGTTGAGATTTCAGAGTCTGCTGAACCAGGTCAGTGGAAAGTATTCCATCTTGCTCCTGACTTATATATTGTAGATGCTGGAAAGACTTTGAGATGTCAGGAGGCGAGTCACGTGCTGGAGGATACACAGCCTCTGAACTGCAGTTGGCTTTCTAGTGACTCCCGGGATGTTGGTAATGAGACTGGATGATACCACTGAATATCGTGGGAAGGTGGTCAGATTTTCTTAGGTTGGAGCTGATGGTTTGGGTCTTACTGAATGCAAGATGAATCCAACATTGTACCATTATCAGTGAATATCTTCCCTTTACCTTATTCTTTGATTAGACAATATGACAAATATATGAGCAGTACCTGAAGGTCTTGACCTGGGGAGTTCCTGCAGTGATGTCTTAGGGTGTGATAATTGACTACCAACAATTACAACCATCTTCCTTTGTGCAATCTATTCCAGCCAGTTGAATGTCAGATGAGCTCAATTTTACTAGATCACTGTGATGCCACATGCAGTCAAATGCTGCCTTGATGTTAAGGGCAGTTAGATTCATGTGGTCCATGCTGGGGCCATGGCCATGAGCATTGGAGCCTGAGGCTGCTTTTGAGAATCTGGAGAAATGCGGGAAACTGGATAATTTCACATAGACTTTACCAGGGTTGTGTGACAGCAGATCGTGGGGAATTGGTGTTAATTGTGGGAAAATTATTATTCTCTGAAAATGCCAAATTCACCTTGATCAGAAGCAAGTGTGAGAAGGTCATTTCGTTTCATTTCAGTCATTTCACGAGTCAGATGCACTTACCTTATCAGGTGCTTCTGAGGAGAATGGAGAGCAAAGACCTGCTCACTGACCAGCACACCCCTGAAATTTGTCACTCATATTCCTGTGATAGGGGTCAGGTATGCAATAGAGGGCAGGAATGTACTGAGAGACAGGGCTAGGCTGAGCTTAGGAATGTGCCAGAGAAAAGAAATGTTCAGTCAGTTAGGCAAATACCAATGCAATCAAACTCCTACCTCACTGATGAACTCAACATTGCTGATTTGGTGATGTCCCTAGGCATTTGATGGAGTCACTGGGTCACTGATCCAGATGGAAAAGATTAATGTAGGTAAATGGATTGTTTATATTTTATTTTAATAATAATGTTTCCCATTACACTCAGTGGCCACTTTTTTAGTTACACCTTTACACCTGCTCAAAAATATCTAATCAGCCAATCTTACGGCAGCAACTCAATGCATAAACTCATGCAGACATAGCCAAGAGGTTCAGTTGTTGTTCACAGCAAACATCACAAAGGAGAAGAAATGTGATCTAAGTGACTTTGACCGTGGGATGATTGTTGGTGCCAGATAGGGTGGTTTGAGTATCTTAGAAACTGCCTATCTCCTGACATTTTCCTGCAAAGCAGTCTCTAGAGTTTACAGAGAATGGTGCAAGGAAAAAAAAAAACACAACAGTAAGCAACAGTTCTGTGGGTGAAAAAGCCTTGTTAATGAGAAAGGTCAGAGGAGATTGGCCAGGCAGATTCAAGCTGACCCTAACTCAAATAACCACACAATACAACAGTGGTGTGCAGAAGAGCATCTCTGAATGCACAACACATCAAACCTTGAAATGGATGGGCTACAGCAGTAAAAGACCATGAACATACACTCAGTATCTACTTTATTAGGTACAGGAGGTACCTATTAAAGTAGCCACAGAGTGTGATTTCAGAAGGATAGTTTTAAATGATTTAGTAGTTTATTTTGTTTTAAATCCATTTCAAATGTATATGTCTGATATCAGGTGCTTTAAGCCACAGTTAACATGGCCTTTGACAGTCCAAGCTCATGTAGATTAATGCAGTTGTGGCGATGAAACAGGATTGGTGACAAAGTGAAGGCAGGACCAGACAAAGTCCAGCCTCCTGTTTTCACAGTACTCCATTCACAGCAACAGCGAGATCCTAAAGTAATTGATCCTCACTTCACGGCACTCTGGAGGAAATCAGGTGTAATTAGACTCAGCGAAGGGCCTACCCATTTCCCTCCGTTATCATACCTCAACATGGGTCAGCCCCCCTTTCAGAGTCTCATGGTTTGCCACAGACCACAGCATTAGGGAAATCATTGGTGTTCCCTTGTCAGTGGAGAAGGACTTTGGTGCTTTATCTTCGGCAAACACAATTAGGCAGAGCAGAAACATGGATCTGTTGCTGTACACAGATCCTCTCACAGTGAAGGCTGGTATGCTAGCTGTCATCCTGAATGCATGCTTTCAGCAGCTTGTAAGGTCATGTGGCACATTCCCATTTCCACATCTATAATAATGTCTTTCATTTTTTGAATTAAAGTGAATAACCTCACATTCATCCACTTTAAACAGCATCTGTCATACATCTGCTCACTCACTCAACTTGTCTAAATAATTTTAAAGCCTCTTTACATCCTTTTCTCAGCTCACAACCCCTCCCAAACCCCAGCTGTGGGCCATCTGGAAACTTAGATGTTAGATTGAGATGGCTCATTGGTTTATACTGAGCCTAAGCATAATCTTTACAACAGTTGACTAGTCACTTGGAAAAAGACCCTTTATACCCACTCTTGTTTCCTGTTTATCAAACAATTCGCAATCCATGCCTCCATAATACCCCAAATTCTATGGGTTTTCATTTTGGATACTCACCTATTATGTGAAACTTTATAAAAAGCCTTCTGAAAAGATCAAATGTTACATCCACTCATTACCCCTCATCTCTTCCACAGGCTACACCTCAGAAAACTTTTCAGTTAATTGAGCATAATTTCTCGTGCTGAATTTGTCCAACCCATTACTGTTTTCCAAATGTTTGGTTATTGCATCTTTTATAATAGATTTTAGCCTTTTCTCCACCTCTGATGGTAGGCTTGCTGATCTGTAAATTGGCAAATGTTTGGGCACATCTTTTCTGTTAACTTTGCAAATGTGGATCAGAAATAAAGTGACACAGTCTGCATCAGTAATGATAAAGGTTTAAAAACAATTATTACCCTACAACCATCAAGCTCCTGAACCAGCGTGGATAACTTCACTCACCACAATACTGAACTGACCCTACAACCTATAGACTCACTTTCAATGACTCTACAATTTATATTCACAGTATTATTTATTTACATTTTTTATTATTTGCACATTGATTGTTTGTCAGTCTTTGTTTATGTGTAGATTTTTATAAATTCTATTATATTTCTACAAGGAAATGAACTTCAAGGTAGTATATAGTGACATGTACATACAGTACTTCGATATTAAATTTACTTTGAACGTCAAATTCCATATTCATTAATGGATGTAGTCCATCCCTGCATGCTGCAAGGCTTAGATATTGTTGAGGCACAGGCACGCAAGTGGTAACTGCCAAACAAAGTTCACTCCCTACAAAGTTTAGTCCACCCACCATCCTTTGACACTCAATCACACTATCAATAATACTTCCTCCCTCAACCAGAAACCCAACTGGACCAACCCCAAGGTTACTGTGTCTGCAAGAGCACAGAGACTGGGCATGCTGCAACAAATGGCTCACCTCCTGAAACCCAAAGGGCTCCACAGTGTAAAGAACAGGATCCCCTAGTCTCCATAAAATGGCACTTCAACAATACTAAAGAAGTTCTTCATTATTCATGGCAACTAAATGAACTGGCACCCCTTTCCTAACCATTCATACCAGTGTGTGCAACCTTCAAAATGCACTACAGTTACCTACCCAGGTTGCTCCAACAGCACCTCCCAAACACAGACCTCTACGCCCAAAAAGGCAACAAGTGCACAGGGACAACCTCACTTGTATAGGTATCCCTAAATCAGAGTATGTTTACTTGGAGAAACCCTTCTTTCTTACTCTTGGGTTTAAGACCTGGATCCTACCCTTATGCCACTGTGGGAGCACCATGACTTGATCAAAAGAATCCACGACATTGCAGGAGTAGGTGAAGAAATCCTCAGTTCTAATGAGGAAATATCAGAAGCTCTTCCTCCCACAAGGAGCAGCTGAACTGTGGCCAAATCACTAGAATTATCCCACAACCCCCCCTCCCAGTGCCCCCCCCCAGTGATTGGTTTTTGAAATCAG